>NC_140586.1:987970872-988692838 GCF_964204655.1 Triturus cristatus | reverse complement strand
TGTCTCCCTCCTGTCCCTGTTTCTTCTCTTTTTATCTCCCTCTCTCTCTCTCCCACTGTCTCTCTCGCTCTCTCTCTCTCCCTCTCTCTCCCTCAGGGTTTCTGTCTCCCTCCTGCCCCCTTTTCTTCTTTCTCTCTCTCTCTCTCTCTCTCTCTCTCTCTCTCTCTCTCTCTCTCTCTCTCTCCCTCTCCCCCGCTCTCTCTCTCTATCTCTCTATCTCTCTCTCTCCATCCCTCTCCCCGCTTTCTCTCTCTCGCTCAGGTTTTCCGTCTCACTCCTGCCCTCTCTTTATCTCTCTCCCTCTCTCTCAGGGATTCTGTCTCCCTCCTGGCCCCTCTCTCTCTCTCTCTCTCTCTCTCTCTCTCTCCCTCTCTCTCTCTCTCCCCCTCTCTCTCTCTCTCTTTCACTCTCTCTCTTCCTCTCTCTCTCTCTCTCTCTCTCTCTCAGGGATTCTGTCTCCCTCCTGCCCTCACTCTCTATCTCTATCTCGTAGGTTTTCTCTCTCCCTCCTGCCCCTGTTTCTTCTCTTTCTCTCTCTCTCTCTCTCTCTTTATCTATCCCTCTCTTTCTCTGGTTTTCAGTCTCCCTCCTGCCCTGTTTCTTCTCTTTTTATCTCTCCCTCTCTCTCTTTATCTATCCCCCTCTCTCTCTCTCTCTCCTTCTCTCCTTCTTTCTCTCTCTCTCTCTCCCTCAGGGTTCCTGTCTCCCTCCTGCTCCTGTTTCTTCTCTCTTTTCCTCTCTCTCTCTCTTCTCTCTCTCTCTCTCTCTCTCTCTCTCTCTCTCTCTCTCTCTCTCTCTCTCTCTGTCTCTCTGTCTCGCTCCCTCTTCCCCACTCAGGTTTCTGTCTCCCTCCTGTCCCTGTTTCTTCTCTTTTTATCTCCCTATCTCTCTCTCCCACTGTCTCTCTCGCTCTCTCTCTCTCCTCTCTCTCTCCCTCAGGGTTTCTGTCTCCCTCCTGCCCCCTTTTCTTCTTTCTCTCTCTCTTTCTCTCTCTCTCTCTCTATATATATATATATATCTAATAGGTGTTCAGTCTCGCTCTTCTTCTCATTTCTCTCTCCCTCTCCCTCTCTTTCTCCTTCTCTCTATCTTTCTCACTCTTTCTCTCTCTCACTCTCTCTCTCTTTCATAGGTTTTCAGTCTCCCTCCTGCCCCTGTTTCTTCTCTCTCTCTCTTTCTCTCCCTCCTGCCCGCTGTGTCTCTCTCTCTCTCTCCCTTCTCTCTCCCCCTTTATCTCTCTCTCTCTCAGGGTGTCTGTCTCCCTGCTGCCCCTGTTTCCCCTCTCTCTCTCTCTCCTCTCTCGCTCTCCCTGTCTGTCTCTCTCTCTTCCTCTCTCTCTGTCTCTCCCTCTCTCTTTCTTCTCTCTATCTCTATCGCTCAGGGTTTCTGTCTCCCTCCTGCCCCCTCTCTCTCTCTCTCTCTCTCTCGCTCTCTTTCTCTCCCCATCTCTCTCTCTCCCTCTCTCGGCCCCTCTATCTATTCCTCTCTCACTTCTCGCTCCCTCTCTCTCTGTCAGGTTCTCTATCTGCATTCTGCCCTCTCTCTCACTTCTCTCTTTATCTCTCAGTGCCCATCCTTTCTCCTTGCTCACTGAATTATTCTCTTGTTGCAGCCGGCTCCATCTCGTGTTCTGGTTGTGTGTAAGGCACATACTGTGCCAAGGTGCGGCACTGCAGCGCTTTAGTTAGGCCTGGGCTAAAATTTTGTTCCGGTCGTGGAAATTGCGATAATTTGACATTTTCGCGTTCCGCGGAAAGTGCGTAAATGTCAAAATTTGCGCATTCCGCAGCTTAGCGATAATCTGTTTCTTGCTCGCGCTGTAAAATAATACATTCTCGCGTGCGCGCGATCGCCTTACCTGAATCCCCGCGTTCGCCGACAAGTTTTCCCGATCCGGTCGCGTTCTCCATGAGATGTTGGATTGTTGGTAGCCATTTGCGCTGTCTCGCGACAGTTCGCGCCCGCAGTGACGTCATGCATCGCGCGATCACGTCTTTCGTCTCGCGATCATCCACCGCGAGACAACTGAAAACAAGATGGCCGCGCCCGCGAGCAACCACATGGGTAAGTTGGCGAGCCGCGACCATGCAGAAAACACTGCGAACGGGTGGGAAAAAACTTCTGCATCTTAGCGATATTTCCGCGTGTTTGCAGAGAATTTTAAAATTTTCGCGATAATTTGCAAAAGTGAATTTCGCAAATTCCGCCCACCCCTAGCTATAGTGCAGGACTGTCCAGACAGGGGCCAGGCCGTCATTCGTTGGTGAATGCTGCTCCGAGTCAGTGGGAGTTTGCATTAATCTTCCTGTGTGAGGTGAATGTGTCACATGACTTTAGAGAGGGTCACGTGTTAATGTTAATGTTATTGGCGTTTATAGAACGCAACTTCTACCCGGAGGTGTCCTTGCACTGTATTTGATGTCCTGCGGTGGCCCGAGCGCCCTGGGGAACCAACTAGTCATTTGGCAGTGAACATCCATGTTTTCAAGGCCTTCCTAAAGTCCAATAGTGTTGTCGGGCATCTGAGAGACAAATGGCGGTCCTTCCATGCTTTGGCTGCACCGACCAAAAAGCTTCTGCCACCCAGTTAGCTTTTTTTACGAAGGGTTTTGAGACTAGTTTTCCTTCTGAGGAGCACGTTACATACCAGCGGAAGCACTGAATCAAGTGAAGGTGTCGGTTTCCATGAAACGACTTATGGGCCACACACAGGGCCCGATTCACAGAACTAACTTAAGACAAAATCCTAAATTTCCTACCATTTTGGTATTCACAGAAGGCACTTACTCATTTTGGTATTCACAGAAGGCACTTACTCATTTTGGTATTCACAGAAGGCACTTACTCATTTCAGTATTCACAGAAGTTAGGAGTCCTAACTTTAGGACTCCTAAATGCCTTCTGTGAATACCGAAAGTCTTAAAATTCGGATTTTTCTCAATTTAGTAGTAGTAAAGTTAGGAGTCCTAACTTTAGGAATCCTAAACTGAGAAAAATCCTAATTTTAAGACTTTCGGTATTCACAGAAGGCATTTAGGAGTCCTAAAGTTAGGACTCCTAACTTCTGTGAATAGCGAAGTGAGTAAGTGCCTTCTGTGAATACCAAAATGGTAGTAAGTTTAGGATTTTGTATTAAGTTAGTTCTGTGAATCGGGCCCACAGAGCCTTAAACAAATCTCGCTTTTTGACCGGCAGCCAGTGGAGCCTTTCAATCTCCGCTGAGATTGAGGCATATTTTGGGATGCCTGAAAGCAGTCTGGCAGCTGCATTCTGCAGGAGTCAGAGTTTTTGCATCAGCCCCTCCTGGATATTTAGATATAAACTGTTACAATAATCCAATCTGGACATGGCTAAGGCAGTAATGACTGTTTTTTGGCTGTCTTTAGGTAGGAAAGAGAGTTTATTGTCTATTAAGACGCCTAGATTTTTTACATTCCACAGTATCAAACAATTATGCACATGATCATAGTTACAAAACAAGTGTTAGATACATACGAATAAGTTCATTCAGAACCATACATATCAAATCAGAACGATCACAATCAAGCAGTCAGATGACCATGGACAGGGCCCCAGAGTTGCATCCCCAGCGCGCGCCTCCGTGGTCCTTTGAGTGAATACAAACTGAATTCTAAATTAGAAGTATTATAAAACCTAGCACGCCAAAGAGGGTGGCTCAGCTTGAAGCCATGTAGATGCCATTTGCGTAGCCTGCATTGGCTCCCTGTAAGGAAAAGAGTTATGTTCAAAGTACTGGTACTAGCACATAAAGCACTAAGAGGGGTAGGTCCTCTGTACTTGAAGCGGAGGCTTCAGGAATACCAGAACGTCAGAACACTCAGATCAAACAATCGTAACCTCCTGGTCACCCCACGTTTTAAGAAGGCAAGGACGGGGGGGCGTGCCTTTTCCGTTAAAACAGCGATGCTATGGAATCTTCGGCAGATGAGTGCGGAACTGCCTTTCTCTCTGGCCCCCCTCAACGGATGGATGTTAGCGCCGGGACACTTCCGTTGGAAGTAGCTGTGCGCTCTATAAATGCTAATAATAATATTAATACAGAGCCTTGCTACCCCCATAGCAACAAATATAAGTTGTCTGTACTTAAACATCGATGTACCTTGAGACAGATCCTTCCCATTGCCTAATAACATAGTTGAAGCGGAGATATTTATATCTGTACATGTAACTTGAGACAAAAACCTCTCAATATGATATATATATAATGCTAATTTAGTACAAGCAAAAAAAATGAGCAGAGTACCCGCATCGTCACAACCACAACGAAAACATTTCCCATCATACTGGCTCCCCCATTTCTTCATCTTAGCGGGGGTAAAATAAAGATTAACTATTTCTTTATAGTGCTGCGTTCTTAGATTCGTAGCCATAAATAAGTTATCTGCTAAATCAATCGAATCCTCTAAGAACACATCTTGTGAGCCCAAAATAGTCCCCCATTTAAGATTATGTTTCTCAAGATCATCAGTTTTAGCCGATTGTAATATGTTCTACAGAACCCCAATACGTCCCTGAATCCTAATAGCTTCGACTCTCTTCAGTGGTTTTAACCTGATAAGCTTTTTATTTAGAAAATCACGTATCTGAAGGTATTTGAAAAAATGCCATTTAGGAAGGTCATATTTGCATAATAAATCAGAAAAGGAAGCGAGGTGTCCTTCTGCATCCAAAAAATGTCCTAGTTGTGAGATTCCGAAGAGTCTCAGTTCCCAGCCACACTATCTTGAAAGATTGCTGGAAGGATACCTACCGCTGACAGGGGTGTATAAAATGAGTCTGTTAATCTCGAAACTTTTACAGACTATCCTCCAAACTATAAATACAGCCCCCAGGGTCTTAAAGCGAGTTCTTTTATAATAACTACCATCGACCCTGAGAAAAAGACAGTTTTTTGCCTGAGTCCCAAGAACCATCTGATAAATTGAAGGAGCTTCAGCGGGTTTAGCCACTGCCTCCCCTGTTAACATAACTCGGATATAGATAGAATACAGGCATCATAGTAGAATGTAAAATCAGGCACAGACCAACCACCTCTATCACGGGGTAGAGTCATGAATCGAGCAGCCCTGCGTGGTGTCCCTGGGGCCCAGAGAAATCTGGAGCAGGGAGACTGGATTTGTTGTTATTGTGTATGAGAGGTCTCCAGGGGTACGGATCTAAAAAAGTATAACACTTTCGGCAAAACATTCATTTTAAGCACATTTGCCCTCCCAACCAACGATAGATGGAGGCATTGCCACCTCTCGAGAGTGTGTTTAATGCTTGCCATCAAGGTCCCCCAGTTGGTATCAACCAGATCTTTTAAACAAACCCGTAACTTTATACCGAGATATGTATCCTCCTTAGAAACTCTTGGATCATTATTACTATTCGGATTAGTACAGAGAACCTGGGTTTTTAGTGTATTAAGCTTATACCCTGCAACGCGGCCAAATTTGTGTGCAAGGTGTTCAATTTCGGGAAGAGCCATCATTGGATCAGTTGTAATAATGGCGATGTCATCTGCATAAGCGCGCACACGATGCCGATCCTGTCCCACCATTCAAAGTCTAATCCTAGAGCTCCGCTCAAGCATGTCTAAAAAAGGATTGATATAAGAGCGGAGAGCAAGGACAGTCCCGGCGTGTACCTCTCGAAATCTGAACTATCCTAGATGTTAAACCCATAGAGCAGATCCGAGCAACTGGGGAGTGATATAAAACCTGTAGAGCCTGGATATAGCCCTGAGGAAAGCCCATAGCTGATAACACTTGCCACAAAAAGCTCCATGATACGCGGTCGAACGCCTTCTCGGCGTCGAGGAGCACTATTCCAACATCCCTGGCTTCCACTTGGGCAATGTCCAACAAAGTGATAACTCTTGATATGTGATTCACCGTCCCCCTACCGGGAATGAAACCATGCTGTGTAAGGGAAACTAAGGGGGAGATAACCTTGGCTAGCCTCATTGCTAAAACCTTCGCACAGATCTTCCCATCACAGTTTGTCAATGAGATTGGGCGGTACGACCCAGGGATATCCGAAGGTTTATCCTTCTTTTTAAAGACAATAATGGAAGCTTCACTCCATGATTTAGGTGCCATACCAGTTTGGGCGGCTTGGCATTCTGCCAGAAAATAAATTTTAAGGTTATGAAAGAAAGACCGATATAGTTCTGATGGAAGCTTATCCGGCCCCGCCGCTTTGCCTCGAGTCATGGAATTAATAGCTTGCTCTGATTCATCCATTGTAATAGGGCTGTCCAGCACCCCGGCCTCCTCCTGCCCTGAATGATGATATTGAACATCTAAAGTTCCAAAACCCACATCGTCGATTTCTCCACCCTGTTCAGTATAAAGTTTTTGATAAAAGCTATGAAATATCTCTAGAATCTCATGAGGGTCGTGTGTTAATCTACCCGACAAATCCTTCATCCCTTCTACTCTTTGTGCTGCTTCTTTGGAGCGGAGCCTTTGGGCTAAACAGCGCCCAGTGGCCTCCCCACACTCACAGCGCTCGTTCTTAAAGAGCTGATATTTTATAGCAATCTCCTTACTCCATGTGAGATTGATGTTGGCCTTACATCTGGCCACTTCCATTTGCACCTCAGTAAGATTAGTTCCAAACTGGATCCCATGTGCTCATTGTCCCTCTGCTAGTTTCAATCTGTCGTATAGTTCCAGAATTCTACGTTTGGCTTGTTTCTGTTTGTAAAGTCCAAAGCTCAACACCTCCCCTCTAAAACAGGCTTTAAAAGTATCCCACACATTCCCGCAGTTTGTGGAATAGCGGTTTACCATAAAGAAGTCTCTAATCCATGTGTTCATATATTCAATAAAACCATTATCCAAGAGGAGAGCTCTGTCAAACGTAAATACCCTCGGTGTCCCCCTACCCCCCAATGCTGGAATTTCCACAACAACTGCAGAGTGATCTGAAGTAATTCGAGGAAAAACTTGAATTTGAGCTTTATTTAATAGTAACGAGGATATGAAAAAGTAATCAAGCTGCACTAATGTATCGTGTGGGTAAGAATAAAAGGTATACCCAGGATCATGTATGTTAAGTGCACCCCATGCGTCTACTAACCCATGATCCGAAATCAAGTGAGACAGAGCATTAAACACCTTAGGTTTCCGGCCTTTATACTGTTGAGTACCTGCTAATAACTCACCGGGCGCTAAATTAATATTAAAGTCCCCACATAGCAGAAGGGGAGTGGGCCAAGATGCAAGTTCAACATTTAAGTGTTCAAGAACGAGGGATTCATCCAGATTAGACCCATATATTCTGCAGACCGTAAATTTGACCCCCCTGTTACACTTTCAACAATTGCCCACCTTCCGCAACTCTCTACCACTACACGGCCTGAGGCTTGTATACTGGTTTTAGCCAATACAGCCACCCCCGATTCGTAGCTGTCTGTTGTGATGTAGCTAGGAGTGAGTACCCCAAATCTAATAATACTTTGCGATTCCCCCACGGTATATGTGACTCCTGAATGCATATAAGATCTGGTTGTCACCCTAAGTTCGGCAGCAAGTCATTGACGTTTATTGAAATTAAGTCCACACACATTAAACGAGCAAATTTGTAACCCTGCTTTAGCCATGTGAATAATATGGACACCAACCCTTAGATAATTCTGTGGCCAAGATATTAGTATTCATCATTATCACCAAATCATAGATACTGTGGATTAATTTTCTTTCCCCCCCTTACACCTTTCCTCCCTACACCAACTCCCCCCCATGTCTCCACCCTCCCCCCCCAATCCCAACAAAAGGGCAAAGGGACTCGTAGTCCCAGTGATGACAAGCCCCCCCCGTCCCACACTCAACAAAAAAGCACCCCAAGAGCAAGTAAATCCAAGCATTTATCAACCACTCGGCATGTCAGGGAAAAGGACAGCTACAACTAAATTCCTTATCTACTCATGCTTTGTTAATGAACCGAGCACATTATAATCATGATACTATCCACCCATCAATATTGAAAAGCAATTAATCACACATCATTGGACATAAGTCGTTCTATTTTAGATGGTATGAAGATATTCCTTAGCTTGAACTTCCTAGGAAAAGAACTTAACCTGATCCTTAAACAACACCTTTAGCTTTGCGGGATTAAGCAAAAAGGCTTGTGCCCCCTTGGCCTGAAATAGCAAAATAAGTTGGCGAAACTGCCAATGACAGTAGTCAGGTCGCACAAAAAATTCCACACCCTTTCCCATTCTCTTTCTATCGGGGCGAGAAAGCTCATACAGAGCCTCACGAGCAAGAAAATTATTGAGAGAGATTAGAATCGCACAAGGTTTTGTAGATTGATTAGAGCGGATAGAAAATGGAAATCGATGTGCCCTTTGCACCTCCCTCTGCCAGTCCCAGTGTTTTAGTTCCAGGAAAGCCTCAGAAAACAACTCAGAAACAAACTTGCGAGGATCTTGACCCTCCACCCCTTCTGGAATCTGCAAAATTCTAAGGTTACTGCGGCGAGCGCGATTCTCTAAATCAACTAGTTTCCATTGCATGTCTTCTTTCGTGGAGCGCAAGGTCTCTGTTAGAGTCTTCTGCACAGCCAATTCATCTTCTAGGGTGGAAATCCTAGCCGCGGCTTCATTCAACCTCATTGTAAATTCGGTACATATCTTTGCTATCCGCCGTACTGTATTCTGTAATTTACGGCAAGAGCTCTGTACCTTCTGACTTTCTACCCTCGTTTCCTCCCTATGTGCCATCATAGTATTATAAATCAAGGTGAACGAGATCTCTTCTGAAGAATCTGTAGGTTTACCTTTACCCACTTCACTAGTAGTACAAGAGCCATTTTAATTCATAAAAGAATTATCCCAGTGAGAAGCATCGTTGTTATTAGTACTATCCACTAATGCAGAGCCCTGTTTATTCTCATAGTTTTTTCGAACTGTGCCAGGACTATCATCCGATATGTCCCACTCGATATCATCTGGATACGTACTACTAAAATCGCTGCCCCCCGCTCCTTGTGGGTCATCGCAGATCTTAGAGCCCAGGTCAGTATCCTCACTGGAATTGGAATGTTCTGAAAGTGAGAAAAAGTTATCACCAGAATCAACTTCCTTCACAAGTGAGTCTGTAGCCTGAAAATCAACCTCTGGCTGAGTATGTAGGGGTATTACAGAATTAGTGCTAGCTTTGGACAGTTTGGCCGCGCCATCATAGACACTTCCCCCGTCGTCCATGGTTGTTAGTTACAGAGGATTTATGTCCGAGGTGCCCGTATTTGGAAGAGTCAGAGGATCAATAGTTTTTTTCCCCTTTTCTTTGGCACCAGTAAACAGCTGGGGAATATTTCGTCTAGCACTGGTGTTTTTATGTATGTCAGCGCCAATGTTTTCCTGAGTGCTACCCCCTTACTGTTTTTACACCCTTGACTTGCCTGCGTAGAAATCCTGGGGAGGGCACCTCCAACCCCTACTCCACTGCCGTTGGAGTCAGCCAGGGGGCGAGCTCTCCCTTTCGCAGATTTCGGCGGCATCTTTGAGCCAACACACTGCACTCCCAATCGGCCTCCGTAGTATTCTTCCGCCACGAAGAACCCCCGCCGAGCACTCCAGCAGACTCTCTGCAGTTTTCGCAGCCCCCTCTGAGCCCCAGCCACAGCAAAGTTCAACATTCCAAGGGAGGCGATCCCCCGAACAGCTTGGTTAGAATCCCGCGGATCCAACAGATACGCTCCCTTCTACGGGTGATAAGCTCTAGGCAAGACAATCACCTGTTAGTCCTGAATACACCGCGGAGCCGGTGTGCGTCCGTGCATAAACCGCATCTAGACCAGACCGCGTTCAGCTGTATTTTCTGTCTGAAATGTTATGCGAAGATTCTTCGCTTTTCCATGGAAAAAAGCCGACAACCGCCATGCCGAGTGCCAAAGTATGGTTAGCGAAACAGCACTCCACTCTGTGTAGAGACGAGTTAGCCCAGGAGCGGTCAGCTATTCCTAGTGGGAGTTGGAAGAGGACCAAGTGAGTCCGGCCACCATGCTGGGGTCCAGAAATTTGGATCATTGCCGAAAAGTACCACCTCCGTTTTATTGGAGTTAAGTTTGAGGCAATTTTGTGCCATCCGACTGCCCACCTTTGTCATGCAGTGATGGAAACAGGACGCTGTCTCCTGTATTCCATCTGGAAGCAGTGATACTACAATCTGAGTATCATCAGCGTAAGAAGTCAGACTGACCCCAAATGATTCAATCAGGGGATCTAGCTGTGACACATATAGAGTAAAAAGAGTTGGACTCATGGAAGTCCCTTGAGGGACTCCACAAGGAAGAGAGAAAGATTGACCAGTGATGTCTCCAAGGGTGACTGTGTGTACTCTGTTGGCTAGGAACGATTTGACTAGTTTCCAGGCCGTTCCTTTTACTCCAATCTCTTGCAGCCGGTCCATTAATAAGACACGATGGACCGTATCAAAGGCCGCAGAGAGATCCAGCATAATCATGGCAGCTTTTCCTCCCGGATCCAGTGTAGTCCTGATTTCTTCAGTGGATTTAAGGAGAGCAGACTCTGTTCTGTGTCCCCCATGGAAGCTATACTTGGTATGGTCCAGCATCCGTCCCTCTTCCAAAAACCGACTGAGTTGGGTGTTCATTATTTTTTCTGAAATATTGGCAGGGAGTGGAAGCGTAGATATGGGCCTGAAATTATTGGAGTCGTTGGATCCAAGTTTGGTTTTTTCAGCAGAGGAAGTATAGATGCTGATTTCCAAGCTTTGGGTAAATAACCTTCCGCAAACATAGCATTTATGATGGCCGTCAGAGTTAATGCGACTAGTTCAGGTGCTATTTTTAATATGGAGGGAGGGCACGGATCCAATGGTGACCCTGATTCTGCTTTCACTAGAAGTTTATAGATGTCTGAAACTGTGACTGGTGTAAAGTTATGGAACTGACGCACTGTGCTTTTTCCAATCTTAGGGTCCACCGTTTCTACCAGAGATGTCTTCATGTAGAGCCTAAGAAAGTAGAGAAAATAGCATTGACTTTATCAAAAAAGGAATTAGCCATCTAATCACACAGTTCTTTTTTTTTTTAATAATTCTTTTAATTAAACATCAAATAAAAGAAGGTCGTATTATACGAGTGATCATTTCCACGTTCCAGGGTACAGTGTCGTTACAGGCTGTGTCATTTTGTATTATGTTAATTTACTTTACTACAGTGTCACATTTCATTGGCATCAGAAGACAAATTACTCGTCATGTGAGGGGACAGACGGGGGTCACACACATTTCCACGATAAACATTTCATTTAGTCCAGAGCGCTATCCATTTTTGAGGACAGCAACGGGCCACATACACCGCTTTCTCCCGTGCCATACACCAGTCCATGTCCTCTTTCCAAGCGTTGATTGTCGGTGGCACTGCTGCTCCCCAAAGTCGAGCTATATTTCACTTGGCAACCATCTGTCCAAGTGCCGCCCAGAGCTTTCCCTTCTCATTCAAGTCTGTGGGCTCCCAGATATTCAAGAGACATCTTTTGACCTCAAGTCGTAGAGTAACCCCCCAAACCACACTCATGCACTCATGTACTTTTTTCCAGTAGTTCTGAACTAGCGGACACTCCCAGAGTATGTGCAGGAAGGTCCCCTCCAGGCCACACTGTCTCCTACACATTCCATCTTCACTCCTACCCATTAGCACTGGTTGCCGTCCAGAGAGGTAGACCCGGTGAAGAATTTTTAATTGGATCAATATTAGTTTCGCTGAAATGGCAACTTCTTTAGGGGAAGAGAGTGCCTCTTGCCATTTCTCGTTGTCTATTTCTAGACCATCCCTTCCCCACTTCTCCCTCAATGCCAGTAAAGGGTCTGGAGTGTGACGGATAAGTTTTTTATATGTAAAGGATATGCTTCTTTCTGGCAGGTGCCCGTCGAGCAACCTATCTTCAAGAGGGGAGGACTCTGGCAATGACGACCCAGCAGGGATGTTGGTTTGCAGGGAGTGTCTGACTTGTGCGTATCTAAAGTATTCCGAGTCTGCCATCTCGTGTGTCTGCTGTAGTGAAGTAAAGGACACCACTCCATTTTGCCCCCAGAGGTCCCCTATACGGGAGATACCTATGAGATCCCACTTGTCGAATCCTTTAGTCTGCCCCAGGGTGCCCAGCCGCTCAGAGTCCCAGAGAGGAGTTGCAAGTGTGAGTTTATTGACCCACCCCAAGGTGCGGATGACCTCATCCCAAAGCTGTACCGAGTGTTTGGTAGGTCCTGTGAGGGGAAACCTGGTCGGTTTAGAGTAAAGCGCTCTCGTAAAATCTCCACCCGGGAGTAGCCTCCTATCCATACAGTAGGCTGGGTCATCCCCGTTACTGTACATACATTGGTTTATGGTGGATAGGTGTGCTGCCCAGTAGTACTTTCTGATATCGGGGAGGGCAATACCCCCGTCGTACCAACCAAGAGTTAATTTCTGGAGTGCTATGCGTGGTTTCCCGCCCCATAGTTGGTCCCTTTGTGTAGCTTAGATATCTTTAAAAAACATGTGCGGGACTGGGTCCGGGTAGTTCTGGAGGGCATAGAGAAAAAAGGCAGTGCCATCCTTTTAAAAAGCGCTGCCCATCCAAGGAGTGACAGGGGGAGCGTTTTCCAGGTGCCAGTGTCACGCCTGAATCTCTGCAAGGGCGGGAGGAGGTTCCGCTCGGAGCGGGTCTTGGCATCGGTGGTAATAAAGATACCGAGATACTTAAATCCTTCTGCGGCTTCCTGAATAGGGCAGTCCTTTGGCATGGAAGGGGGACTCCCATGTAGGACATATAGCAACGATTTACTTCAGTTAATTTTATAGCAAGAGTTCCTTCCAAAACTGGTGTAAATATCTAGCACCACCCTTAGTGACCTTTGTGGGGAGGCTAGATATAGAAGGATGTCGTCTGCATATAATGAGATCCGGTCCTCCCATCCCTCTACCCATCTGAGTCCCCGGATAGAAGCATCCCGTCGTATCCAGGCCGCAAGCGGCTCCAGGGAGAGCGCAAAGAGTAGTGGCGAGAGTGGACAACCTTGTCTCGTCCCCCTACCGAGTGAGAACACATCCGATAATTTATTGTTGACGACCACTTGGGCCAAGGGTTCCGCATATAGAAGCTGCACCCATCCGACAAAGTTAGGACCAAAGCCCATCTTTTTTAATACTGCCATGAGGTATGCCCATTCTAATGTGTTGAACGCCATATGGGCTTCTAAAGAAACCACTATCGCATCTTCTTGAATAGTGGAGCAGCGCCCCAGCACTCCGTGAAGACGCCGCAGGTTAAGGGCCGTATTGCGGTGTGGCATGAAACCTGATTGATCTGGATCTACCAGCTTAGCTATTATTGTCCGGAGTCTATTTGCCAAGAGCTTTGTAAGTATTTTGGGTTCTGCGTTTAACAGGGAAAGGCGCCATTCTGTCTGGTTTAGGCTTGTACAGTTCAATGGGTAGGCCATTGGGGCCCAGCGCTTTGCCTGGGCGGAGGTCCCTTATCGCCTTGGCCAATTCATAGTTTGTAAGAGTGTTCTCTAACGCTTCCCGGTCCCGGTCAGAGAGGACCGGTAGTCGGATGTCTGCCAGTAAATTGGAAGAATCTTCTTCTGAGAGCTCCGAGCCCCTCTGGTACACCCACTCGAAGTGTGTCGCGAATTCTCTGACTATGTCATGTGGTTCAGTAAGAACTGCACCTGCACTACTTTTTAGCTCCGATACTATTCTCCGCACACTCTCTTTTTTGTCCAACCAGGCTATCATTTTGCCCGCTTTGTCACCCTGGTCATAGAGCCGTCCATCTCTGTCCCTCGCAAGGGTTTTTGCAGCGTCAGTTGCAACTGCTTTATATTCGTCCGCTTTTATTTGCATTTGGTGAAGGGCTGCTTGGTCCGCACCATCTCCCGCCATCTCTTCAAGTCGAAGTAGGTCGTGCTCAATAGCGACCATTTTTTTTTTTTTTTTTTGCGTACACCCGCTATAGTTGAGAAGGTGTGCTGTTTTAAACGCTTCCCATAGAGTGGTAGGGGAGTCCACTGTACCTCCATTTTCTAAAACATATTGGTCAATGGCCCGTATGAGAGTGACTTTGGTTTCATGGTTATGGAGGTACCAGGGATTTATCGGTGCTATACAGCCCACCCTCTTCTCCCCTATGGTGAGGTGGACCCATAGAGGGGAGTGATCCGAGATGCCCCGTGCTAGGTGTTTGATTTCACGTTATAGTGTAGGGGCATGAGGATGTAGTCTATCCTCGAGAGAGTATGGTGTGAACCCGAAAAGAACGTGTATTCCTGAAGGGTAGGGGGACGCCGCCTTCAAAGGTCTGTGAGGCCAAATGCCTCGATAAAGTTGGGGAGCCAGTGTTGCCCGGCGCTTACGTCTTGTGGCGGGTGCCGGTCCATCAATCCTGAGACAACCGAATTGAAATCCCCCCCGATTACGATTTGCCCCTACGGTAGGGAGTGCAGGAGCGCACCAAGATCTTTATAAGACAGCGTTTGAAGACCTTGTGGGATGTAGACTGTTAACAATGTAAGCGTGTGTCCCTCCCACCGCCCCGAGATTGCCGCAAAGCGCCCTAGTGGGTCTGCCCAAGTGAGCTGGATACTGAATGGGAGGGTACGCCTGAGTAAGATACCCACCCCACGAGACCCAGAGATGAAGCCGGCATGTGCAACCTTAATGTATCCCCACCTGTTAAGTGCTTTACAGGTATTTCCGACTAGGTGTGTCTCCTGGAGCAGCGCGGCATCCAGGAGAAGGCGCTTAAGGTGCAGTAGCACTATATTCCTTTTTATTTTGTCTCCCAGCCCGTTGACGTGCCAACTCAATAGTTTCAGACTTTTATCCCAATGTATACCAATTGTGACAGTGAATGTTTCTGAACAACCTACGATGCCTGTGACACCACCTACTTGCTATATTGTATACATTGCATGACCGATGAGTAACGCCCCCGTCTCCTCCCCTTCAAAAATGACAACAATAATGTAAAACACATTTAACCCTCAATCCTCCCCTGCTTCCACCCCCCCTACCTGCCACCCTGCCACGTAGGTTTGAAACTACCCACATCCCCAACTAGCAGAGTGCCTATCGCCCTAGAAACTAGTCAACTGTGATGTGGGGAAGTGGGCTAGAACCAACTCCGGCCGCCAGAGGCTCCCCCCCTTACTGTATAAAGTATTAACAGGTTTTGAGATCCCAGGATAGTGGCTGTCTCATCCGAGACGACTATGTTACCACACCTTTTACTGCCAGGCTCTCGCGCTACTCTTAACGAGTCAGTTTATTGGTCTGGTGTACCCCCAGCGCTGCCAGGAGTTATTGAAATTTTGGAGGTACCCTTTTTCCTGTTTAGCCGAGCCCCACGGGCTGCTTCCCCCGCATTTCATCAACAAAGCAAGTTATACATTATGGTTTGTAGATACAGTCCCTTCAAGTCCAGCTCAGGAACTCAGGTTCCGCCAGTCTCTCTGAGTTGCGGGCAATCCCGGGCTGTTCAACCCTGATCTTCAGGAACGCATGCTGCGCCTTTCTGCGTCAGACCGTTCACCCGTCGATCCCGACTCGCGGGTGTGAGATTCCCTCCAGCCTTCTCTCGCTCCGGCGGTCTTTTTATGTACTGCTTTCCCATCCAGCCAGTCTTGTACTTCCAGCGGAGTGGTGAAGAAGAGCGATTTCCCGTCCGCTGTTACTTTGAGCTTTACTGGGAAGAACATCATATATTTGACTCCACGTTGCCGGAGCACTGCTTTCACCCCCTCAAAGGAGCGTCGTTCCTGCTGTACTTTAAGCGTAAAGTCCTGGAAAAAACGGATAGTCGAGTTTTCGTAGAGGAGGTCTCCCTGAATCCGAGCTGCCTGCAATATCGCGTCGCGGTCTCTATAGTTGAGGATTTTTGCAATAATAGTCCTGGGGGCTACACCCGGTCTTGGCTTAGGGATCGGCGCCCGGTGCGCCCTCTCAATAGTGAAGAGCGAGGAAAGCCGCTTTGGTTTGAGGTGATTTAAGATTAGATCTTCAAGAAAGAGTTCAACGCTCGGCCCTTCCACGCCTTCTGGGACCCCAACCACTCTAATGTTGCTTCGGCGGGCCCGCCCTTCTTGATCTTCGAGTTTCAGGGCCATTTGACAGTGTTGATGAGTCAGGGTGTTGATCCGCTCCTCGAGTTTTTTTGTCACGGTCTGAAGTTCCAATACGTTGGCCTCATTAGTTTTAACCTTATCCGCCTATACGTTGGCCTCATTAGTTTTAACCTTATCCGCTGTTTTGTTCATATCGGCTCTCATCAAGTTCATTTCAATGGACATTTTATCCATTTTTGTTTCGAGGGTTGTTCCTAGTCCCTTGATAGCTGCCATTATGGATTGGAGAGATGGTTTACCCTCACCAGACTGGTCTCCCTGCTCCCCATCGTCCTGCGGTGCCGATTTCGTGACAGCGTACTTGTCTAGTTTGTTAGACTGCACTGCCGTGGCACTGTTGGACGCCTTTCCTCACGTGGTTTTGTCCCCCTCTCCGATGACTGTAGGCACCCTTGGGCTGCGTCCGCCGGCGACCGCGGCCCGGAGCCTCTGCCCCAGGATACGTGGCAGGGAGAGTAGCTCTCCCGGCGATCCCCAGGGGTATCTGGGGTTAGGTGCTGAACAACGTTTCCGTCTGGTGAGATACTCCGGGGTTTCTGGAACCAATCGCAGCACTTGATGCTTATCCGGCCCCCGTGCGCCGACAGAGACCCGCCACAGCAGGTAATGAGACGTTGGCCCGCTGCATCCCAGCCCGGTAAATGGAGTGACCTCTTCTGTACACGGCCGCCTCAGGTACGGTCCATAAATCTAATACCGGGCGCCCCAGTAATTTTTGCAATTATCATCACTGGCTTTGCTGCTTCAACCGCAGGAGGGGAATAGAGCTCTGTGCCTACTTGCTCCGTGAGTGCCACACACCTCAGTCCATTCGCTTCGCCGCGATCTGTGTCTCTCCGGAGATAGGGGCGCACCAGGTCCTGGGCGGTGCACGAACCCCTCCACTCGTGTAGATATTCCAGGGGGATAGTGGAGACACAGCGGCATCACCTTTTAGCGGCTCTCACTCCGTACCATCAGCAATTTGGACATGTTGTCTTGAAGTACGAAACTCACAGTCTCCCCTTCATCGACGACGTCAGTGTCTGGTACGCCCTCCGCAGTACCGACGGGCGCCCGAAGAGCCCACTTGTGCTTTTTGGGGGGGGAGGGCCCCAACTGCACTGCCCAGGGCTCCCCCACAGCACGAGGGGCGAGCTGTGCCGCGTGGATGCAGACCGCCGATCAGTTGACGTCCCCCGGGGCGCTAGGCCGCCACCCTGTCCTTTATGCCGCCACCAGGTACATGGGAGCACCGGGCCACGGGATGCCTACGAGGTCAAAAGCTCACCAAAGTCTTGCAGGCTCCACAGTATCGTGTCCCCACTGATGACTCTTCTTGCACGGCCTTCACTGCTCCTGGTGCGTTCCGCGGGTGACACTTTCCTGGCGGCCCCTCCCCCAACAGTCGATACCTCCCACGAGGAAACCGGCCGCACGCCGAGCCCCACAGGCGCACCCCAGGGAGGGGGGGATCCCGGTCCAACAGGGCAGCTCCGCAGTGACGTCCCAGGTCCCCAGGGCCGAGTGCGCAGCACGCACGCCAGCGGCCGCCTCCGTCTTTCCCGGCCGCGCTCCTCCTCACCAGATGCCAGTGCGGTGTCCTTCGAAGCGCGGTGCAGCTGCAGGGTCCTCTTTCTGCTGCGGTTTTGCAGCGGGCTGATCCCGCCTGACTTTGCCAACGCCTGAGATGTTTTGGGTCTCATCCTGCCGGATATTTAACATGGAAATTGGGGGATTAGGCCTTCAGCTCCGGCGGAGCTCGCTGGTTAGGCAGCCATCTTAGTTGGCGCCAAGCTACGCCCCCCTATCACACAGTTCTTGACTCGCTGTGATGGGAGTTGGGGCTTGAGTTCTTTGCAGAATTAATGTTACTCTTGTTTCGTTTTATGAAGTAACCGCTTGTACTGCGCTAGGCTATGTTTGTATTCATTTTTTTCACTCTCATTGTGCTCCCTCCTCCAGATTCTTTCCAAGTGCTTACAGATCAGTTTTTTCTCTCTAAGCTCTTGGGTATACCAAGGTGATGTGGGTCGTTCCCTATTGTGGCGGAGGATTTTTATAGGCGCTAACTGGATACTAGCTGCTTCCAGCCAGTTGGTATAGGTAGACGTGGCCTCGTCTAGATCCCCGGAAGCGTAGAAGAGGTAGAGGTTAGCGGGTCCTGTAGTTCATCGGCCTTAACCCTATTCCATGCTCGAATGACCACCTGTTTCTTCACTGGTTTCTTGGTACCTCGGTCAGGAAGCGTCACCTCGAATAGCACTGCCCTGTGGTCCGACCAGACCACCGGGAGAGTGTCGGTGAATACTAGTGGCCCATTATTGGAGGATATACCATCAAGTGTGTGCCCTGCCTTATGTGTGGCACCAGTGACCAGTTGCTTTAGGTCAATGGTACTCATTAGGTCTAGTAGCGTTGACGTATCTGGATCATTTTCAGCTTCTAGATGGAAGTTGAAATCCCCTAGTATCGTATAGGAGCATGCACTTAGCTCGTTTTCCAACCAGCTGCCAGCTTGTGTTATGAACCGGTTTCTGGGACCAGGTGGCCTATAAACGAGATTGCCTTTAAAAGTGTAGTGGTGAGAAAGGTAAAAACAGAAGTCTAGTGCTCTGCATTCCATATTGGCTGAGCAGTTAAAAGTCACGCTTAAAGAGTTTTGATATATTATCGCTAAGCCCGCACCTCTCTTAGTCAGCCTGTTTAGAGTATAGCAAAGGTAGCCCGGGGGCGTGGCTTTCACCAAGTCTGGACCGGAGGCTTTGTCCGTCCGTGACTCGTTAATGAGGGCGGCATTGGTTTCTTCTTCCTCAATTAAAGATGCGCAGTCAATACTGTGTTTAACTAAGGAGCTTGCATTCAGTAATACACACTTAAAGTCATTTTTCTCCACACGTCCTTTCCTACCTTTAGGTATATACTGTGTATGTTTCTCCTGCTGGGCAATATGCATCAGTAAGTTTGTCCTACACCCAGGGCATATTTTGTGATGGTTAGGAGATTTCCGGCCAGGTTGAATACAAATGCACAGTGGGTTATGCTTGATGACATGTAATCTGTGCAGTGTACTGTTAGAGTAGACATAGGGTCTGGGATCCTTTGTGCCCAAACGGGCAGGGGGGCTGGCGCTGTGCGCGGGCCATGCGAGGATGGGCACAGACGGGCTTGCCTTAGGCGCGCCTTTGTCGTTCCAGCGGCGCACCCACTGTGCGCTTCCGCTGTGCGCTCACGCCAGCTTCCGGTTAAGTAGGCAGATTGGGCAAACAACTAGCCCGTTAACCTGCTTCCTCCTCCCAAAATGGCTGCTTCGCCTTACTAAAGCTGGAGTGAGGCTAAGTCCTGAGTGCACTGTGCAAAAATTGCGGCTAAAAACGATTTTAAAACAAGCAAGTTCAATATTATTTTTAGAATAAGCAGAAGTATAAAAGAAACACGTTGGTCCGCCCGGCTCAAGCCTCAGGGGACATCAAAGTGTCTGCACTGACCCGTGTGAGAGGGTGGCCTGCTATATGCTGTCTACTAGTTCTAGTGGGCACCCTGTATCAGTCCAAACAACCCCTTATGGTGAATTGGTTAAACACAACCTTTATTGAAAGCTATCCTAGTGGTAGCTATGGAGAGCAGCCTTCAGGCTAAGTCTTGAAGGAATGTAAAGCAGCTTGTTTTACCAGTCTATAATCTCTTGAATGATCAAATGAAAGGACAACCACACCAGGTATATATTTAAACTATATGTATTTAGGATAAAACACACACTTCTAGTCTCTTTATGAGACTGGAGTTCGAAGTACTTAATTTACAAGTTAGCAATCAACAGTAATCGCACAAATACACGTTTGGGCCCTAGGGTCTTACCAAACCATATACCAATAAAGTGGTATAAGAACCACAACTCAGCTAGACACAAGGCCTAGAGCCTGTAGAATTACTAGGACCCCAAGGAACCACCCAAGGTAGTGACACAGGGGACCCACGGGGACTGTGTGCAGTGTGTAAACACATCCGCAGGTTCCCGTTAGCTTCTATGGGCAATGTTGTGGTTGGAAATTTAAAGATTAGGGACACTTAGAATCGACTCAGGACCAAACCCTTTTGGACTTAAGAAGTTCTAGGGCTAGCACCCATGGGAGCACCGGAGAACTCTAGTTACCTCACCCAGGGAAGCCGGGTGCATAGGTGTCTTTTGATGTCGGGTCGCGTCTTCGATTTCAATGGGAGCCTGCAAAGAACTGCTGCTGCCGTGAAGAGGAGAAGTGTCTGAAGAGATCCAAGCCTGGATCTAGGATGGAAGGAACCTGAAAGCAGAGGGGACAGAGTCTGGGTCACTTGCCAGTGACCGAGTGTCAGGGAAGCAAAAACCGTCGCTACCCTCAATTTGCCTCAGAAAAGATCTCGAGTGACGGTTAAACCCTCCTGCTGTAATGTTTGGACAAATGCCTATTAGAGATCATGCGCACCATTTCAAGATGGCCGCTTGACTCATCAGAACAATCTAAGTACTGTTTGACGCACGGGATCTCGCGAGATATGAGGTTTCGTGCGTCAGCGAAGAGCGTTCTCATGCGCACTTCAATTTAGTCCTCTGTGAGAGAAGTTGTGTTTTGGGTGAACTCCGTAGTTTTTGAGTGAATTCCAGTGTGCGTCACAGGTGGTGGCGAAATCTTTTGTAAACTCAGAAGAGGCATTGTGAAGAGTGAAATTCCGAGTTCCAGTCATATAGGAACATTCCTTCACAGTGCGTCCGAGAACCTTCAGTGAGAGAAGAGATAAATAATTTCCAGAAGAGAAAGAAGCAGTATTATTTCCAGAAGAACTTAGCAGCCCTCCTGCTCTGCGGAAAATCGTCGAGTTTGAGGGAGTTTAAGAATTCAAGTCCAGACTTCCAGCAGCAAGTAAGGTCAGCTGTAAAAGACTAGAACTTGTACTCATTTGCTGAAAGTAAGAGACCACGCTGCCAGGCGTACTTCCCCCCTTCGAACCCCCCCGCTTGCGTTCTTCCCTATTCTCTCCTTCCTAACTTTCCTTTACTTACCTTTTTGCGCGCTTCCATTGAATGCCAAGAATTGCCTGTGGATTACATCAACAGAAGCAGAACTATAGTCCATTTAGACTCTGTAATCATCCCACTAATCACCAAGAACAGAGCAGTCTTCGCTAATTATAGAACCCCCTTGAAAATCATTCAGTCAGACTACACAAGGTAAGAGAATAGAAGGGGAGGCGAAGGAGTAAGAGACCTGAGGAGGGAATAGGTAATCACCTGACGGTATAATATCTCTTTGTGCATTAGGTTGATAGAAACACATGCCAGAAGTAGTCAGCTGAATCAGAAGAGGAGCTCAATCTCCAGCAAATCTGGGTAGGGAAGGTAACAACAAGCGAGAACCCAAGCAGTCAGGTATTTAGAGTCCATAAGAGTTAAGTGATTTCTCCCTCTGTGCATTAGGTACTCCAGACAACAATATCAAGAACAGAAAGAAAAGGAGTCCAGAAAAGCTCGAGTGTCTCTTCTTGTCCCATTCCCCTTTCCCCCTGCCTGGAGCCATTGTATTCAACAGTGCGTTCCGGGAGGTGGGCATTGGGAGCTAGCAGCGTTCTGCCTCCGTGGGAATTCCGACACAGCTTCTGACACCGAGGGCAGGATGGACCAATGCCCACAGAAGTCGGGTGCTTCAGGAGAGTTGAGGGTGTCTTGACTCTTCAGCCACGAGGTCCAGGAGGTGCAGATGACGACCAGGAGCTAGATTCGAGCTGTCCCATGAAGTCTGTCGAGTGCTGCGGTGTCGGCGACCAGAATGGACCCAACAAACCTTGGCATGGCAAGTCTCGTGGAAAGAGAAGAAGGACGTCAGTGCAGACCAGCAAGGTCTGAGGGACTCACCCAGGGCAGATCTGGAGCAACCAAGGAAGCCCAAGTGGAAGAGGAGTTGCCTTCATGGGGACCCACTAACCAACGGGCTAGCTATCGCGAAGGAGCCTCGAGCGGTTGCACTGGAACCCGGCCCACGGGTCACTCATGGAGTGGAGGCCAGAGATCTTCAGTGCAGTCTGCGCTCAAGGCTGGGGCTACTCCGAGCCCAAAGCAGAACTACAAGAATGAACAGGAAGTCGATGTACCAGCAATAGTACACAGTGCTCAGGGGTCACGGTTCCTCATCACCCATGATAGCCACGGGCCTCAGCTTTGCTGTGGACTCAGGGTAGCCTCGGGGAAGTCAGGAAATCCACCTCTGGTGATGCAGAGACTTTTGCGTCCAACGGGAGCTTCGGAATTGCAGACCGGACAGTTGCTTTTTTGGTGCCTGCCAAGCAGGGGAGTCACTCCTTGCCCCAAGGAAGATTTCTTCAGTCTTCTAGTCAAGATAGAAAGTCGAAGGTCCAGGATATATAATGCAGAGTTTCGTCCAGGGTAATCTAAAGTCGCAATGACTGGGTTCCCATACTTATACTAAGTTTGGGGGTTGGATATACTCTAGGGACCCACCTATGGAACGGTTTGGAAAGAGGGGTGGTTTTACCCATTTCCTTTGTCCAGTTTCATGCCAGAGCAGGGGTACGTAGCCCCTGCAACCGGTTTGAACTGGACTATGCACGGGGACACCAAGTGTGCCCCCAGTGCAGGACTTCAAAGCACCAGAGAGTGCTCCCGCCCAGCCCCAATACACATTTGCCTGTCTGGGGAGGTGGTTACACCTCCCTGGGACAGGAAACCTATTGTCCAGGCCTCCCCTGCCGGAGTTTCGGTCAGCAGCAGGAGGCCAGACCTGTGTCTGTGGCAGAGGCATCCATTTTGTGATGCCAGGGCTGTAGAAAGTCCTATCGGGTTAGACCAGTGTGAACATGTCTCTCCCTCTAGAAGGGTGGACCCCTAGCGATTAGGACTAGGGAAACGTATTGGGATTTAAAGAACAAGTGTACATTTTGGCTCAATGTTAAACGCCCTTGCCGACCAATATGTGTGCTGAAATCCTGTATGCTAGGAGAGTAAATTGGGTGGGCAAAAAACCTAAGTCAACAAAGGGGGACTGTGTTATCATTAATTTTAGGGACAGATGCTGTGTAGAATATATCTGTGGTTGGCCCCATGACGATGATCCTTCATCTTTAATCCGTACTATGTCATTGTCTTATTTCTATGCACCCGCACCTTTGCCTTTGTCTGGGTTAACTGGAGGGAGATTTCTGAATAAGGGTCACCTAATGGGGGACATAAGGTCTATCAATCGATTTGATGTGCTATCTGGGTTAATGGACTGCGATTGACAGAAAGATAGCAGTGGTCATCCCAACCCCGAAAAGGTATATGTAGCTCTTGAGCTAGAGAAGGTTAAACACCAGGGAGAGCTGTCCGCGACAGACAGCCATAGCGATGGTAGTGATGATAATGTGCTGTTTGCCCTAACAAACACTAATAGGGTTGTGGTGCAGGGTTTTCGGCCCGAGCTCGAACAAAAAAAGCCAAGTAATGATGGTAATTTATCTTCTTTGCAGGGCACCATCATTCCTTCTACAGTAAATGTAGGGTGCACCGAAGGGATGTCCAACACTGCAGGCTGCACAACGCTTTTATCTTGGAATGTGGCGGGCGTGGGATCTAAATTAGCATCACCCCTATGGTCAGATTTCATTGGTGACCATGATATTTTTCTCTTTCAGGAAACATGGTCAATAGAGCCCGTATTTAGGTTAGGTTACCTGAATTTCTTTGTTCCAGCAGAGAAAAGGCCCAAGGATCGGCCAGTAGGAGGTTTGGTCATTTGGATCAAACAATGCATAAAGTGTAACATCCAACTTATCCCAACCCAGAACATTGACATTCTAGGAAATAGGTTAAACTTTCCATCAAATTTACATATAGATATATATATAATGTGTATGCTAGGGGCTTACCAGGTGGCAAAAAATCGGAGGTGGTATCAATACTAAATTCCCTCGTAGAATCCAGACTTACTGATGTGTTCCCACTTATAGCGGGCGATTTTAACACGACCTTTGAGCCATTAGGCTATCATGATTTGTCCCTAACGGAGGAGGAGGACCTTAGATGTGGTGTCCCACAGCTCGAGACAATGCCAGTCAGCAAGTGGACAGAGGCAGCCCTGCACTTGAAAGGGTTCTGCTTGGCCAACCAATTGCGGGCAGCTAATGGCAGAACCCTCTCAGACAGGAATCGGAGTAAAACTTACGATAATGGTACTAGGACCAGCACTATAGATTACCTCCTGGTTCACCTAGGGATGTGGCATACTCTTGAGGATATGGTGGTCAAAACTCGGATCGAAAGCGACCATAACCCACGAGTAGCTCTTTTTAAACTGGGTTTGGGGGATAGATTGGATGGGGCAATTACTATGAAAGGTCCGACTGCCGTGTTATCAAATGATGAACGCCACCTCAAGTGGAAAAAAGTAGCAGAATACCCTGGCCTTATAGACAGCATAAAAAATAATCTCGATGAGGCGCTGACATCTATGGCGGCAGGTTGTACTAAAAGCCAGCCTCACACAGTAGTCGAGAATATACATGATAAACTTTTTGCCAAACTTAAAACTTACTTCTGTAGTCCATCTTCAGCAAAACAAGTTCCCAGAAGTAAACAGGAGAGTTGGTTCAATGCCTCCTGTAAGCAAGCTCGGGAAGAGTTAGGATCCGCACTTAAATCCAAAGATTCGAACAAGATCGAGATAGCCCGTAACCATTATAAGAAGACACGATGGAAAGCTAAAAAGGAATGGGAAGAGAGCGAGTGGCAAGATCTCAAGGCAGCATGCACCGACAGAAACCAGAAAAAGTTCTGGGACATTTTCAAATGGAAAAAGGGAGAAATAATTGATAGTCCGCATAATTGTGTCCCCCAGGACTCTTGGATAGAGTTTTTTAAGAGTCAATATGCAAAAGGCGCAGAGGATATTAATTTGTCTCACCAGGAATGGGTTTTTTATAACGAGCCAGCCTTCAGCGTTAAGGAGGTTGATAGGGCGCTTGATATGGTAACCCAGGGCCGCGCACCAGGTATGGACTCTATCCCCGCTGATGTATTTGTGTATGATAGGCAAAGATGGCGCTTATATATCACCCACTTAGCTAATGCCATTGCCCAAAGTATGGCTATTCCCCAATCTTGGAAAGGCGCAGAAATTGTCCCGATATATTAAAAAGGGGACAAATCATTGGCTAGTAACTATAGGCCCATTAGCTTGATTGATGCTATTCAAAAAGTCATGGGCCGGCTGGTTTTGGGCAAAATCCAGTCCTGGATGGAGGGTGGTAATATTCTGAGCCCTCTCCAGGCTGGGTTTCGTCCTAAAACCAGTACCATAGACCAGGTTTTTAGGTTCTTGGTCCTCTATTGGAGGACAGTAGTCCTAGAAAAGGGGGTTCTGTACGCAGTGTTTGTCGGCTTGCGGGAGGCTTTCGATCTAGTCCCGCATGGCAGGCTGTGGCGAGTACTCCAGGGGCTGGGGATGGCACCGGAGTTGTTGGCATTGGTCGTTCGCTTACATGAGGACAACTTTGCTCGGGTACGGTGGGGACGGCAGGGAGAGGTTACGGATACCTTCACCGTGGAGCGGGGAGTGCGACAGGGTTGTGGTTTGGCACCCACCCTGTTTTCGCTCTTCGTAAACGGGGTGGCAGAGTTCCTCTCCCGGGTCCCTTCGGATGCTCCAGCTATGGCTGGAACTCGTGTCCCAGTCCTCATGTTCACGGACGACACTCTGCTGATTTCGAAAACCCCGAGTGGCCTCCAGCTCACCCTGCGGCGCTTCGAAGAGTTTTGCCTACTGCGTGGACTAGAAATTAATGCTGCCAAGACTAAGTTTATGGTGCTTAATGGCCCTAAACCTAGCAAAGTTTACAGATCTTTTAAAGGCGCAATCCTTATGAATGGATCTCCTTTAGAGCAGGTCAAAGCATTTACATATTTGGGAGTAACACTGCAGAAAAATATGCGTTGGAATAGCCAAATAGATCTGTCACTATTGAAGCTCCAACATCAGACTGGCTTCCTATTGAAACGATTTAAAACCTCGCAGACCCAACCAATAGGGCCACTTCTAGAGATTTACACGATGAAGATCCGTAGCTCGTCTCTATATGGGTCTGAGCTATGGGGGTATGGCAAAAATCTATAACGCTTGAATGCCATGGAGAATGAGTTCATTCGGAAAGTCGTTGGTGTCCCGCAAAGTACTCCCTTATTACCTCTTTTTTGGGACCTCGGCTTGAAATCTCTACAAGATACAGCCTATCTGCACCCTCTGCTGTACTGGTGTAGGGTATGGTCAACCGAGGAGCTTAACCATTATGCCTTGGGCTTAAAGGAAATGATTGAAAAAGATTCCTTCCACAAGATAGACTGGTTGAGGTCTATTAAACTGCTACTCTATCGTTTGGGATTGAGAGACCTTTGGGATGACCCCCAAAACGCGGTCTTCCCTCCAAAAGAATCTGTGAAAACTAGATACTGGGAAGTGATCGGGTTGGAAATATTCACTAAGGGGCGTTCATCCCATCTATCAGGTATATTTTTGGAATTTAAGGCCTATGCCAGACGGGAACCATATTGGGGTTTGATTGAAGTACCGTCTGATCGTAAGCTTTACTTTTAGTTTAGGATAGGTACTCTCCCGATACGATCATTTACATCTAAATGGGTTGCAGGGTCCCAGGACAAATGCCCAAAGTGTTGTGACAAGAATGAATCTATGAGTCACTTCGTGCTTTTTTGTCCTCTCTACATCATCCCACGCAAAAAATGGGTATTACCCGTTTGTCGGTTAATGGGAATCCGAAGGTACGAGGAGGCCATGAGAATCTTGTCTTCAGACCCAAGCCCGACAACTGCAATAGCAATGGCAAAATATATAAAGTGGGCCTGGGCAATTCGATCTAGATTGATTAACACTAAAGCGACTTGCGAATAGGCACCCTTTACTTCATCTCATTTTATTTATTTTTGAAAATCCTTTAGATTAGGAAAATCCATATGATCAGTTTGATCTAGGGGTGGACTGTTTATTGCTGTATTTATGTGAAACGTCTGCATTTTTTCTTTGTATTGATTATTTTGTTTTGATGTATCTTGTTTTTATAATTGGTTGTTATATGCCACTTTTATGACACAATTGACGAATAAAGTATATTTGACTTGACTTGATCTCTGCATAGGGAGTGGTCCCAAGGGGATTTGCGGCTTGATAGGCGGCTTGTAGATCCCCGCTCAGAAGAGGCCCCCAGATATTGTCCCCACCGATCTTCCGGCCATTGGGTGGCCCGGGCCATTCTCTCGAAGTTGGCCAGAAAGAAATCGGGGTCTTCTCCCTGAACATACTTTTGCACTACCACTGATGGGGGAGCAGTATACCCTCTGGGCTGTCCGAGGGTCTCGGCCAGTTTCTCCATAGCGGCTTCTTGTGTCCTTGGCTCGCAATACTCTTGTGTAGAGCTTCCCGGTCGGATTCTGCGGTTTCTAAGAACCTTGCCATGATTTTCTCAAGGCGGTCTTGTCCTACCGCCATCTTTTTAACTACGGCCTCCATTTCCTCCGATCCCACTTCTGACACCAGATGTCGGAGGGATGGTCGGAAGCAGAAGCGAGGAGGCCGCATGTGTTCAATAGTGGTGTTTATTGCAAGTATATGTCACTGTCTGAAAACACAAGACAACTCAGTTTGAGTAAATTGTACGTAGTTGAAAGGGTTCAGAATGATAGATGGCAGGGAGTAGGCAGTCTTTCCAGGTCTTGGATGAACTTGATGACGGCGTTTCCTTTCTTTGACGGCCGAAAAACCTATTATGGGTTTCTAGAGGTCCACTGGGATCCCGGAATAGACTAAAAAAAAAAAAAAAAAGAAAGGTAGCGGTTAATATCGGGTCCTACTTTGAATGGGAATACCGTCACCATGCCACGTGAAAAATAAAAAAAATAGGAATGCATGTTTTTTTATAAGGGAGGTCAGGTGAAGGGGAGTGTGTAGGGCAGGGGTCTTCAAAGTGTGGGGCGCGACCCCCAGGGGGGCCGTGAAGTGATGGAAAGGGGGTCGCGCATTCCCGGTCACACTTCTGCTCAGGCCCATCGCACAACAAGGGATTCAGCCCCCCCTCCTCCCCCGTAGTGTGTCTCAGCTCGAGCTGCTGTGGGCTCCGCTGGGCTGTGTCTGCTGTCTTATCTCCAGCAAAGCCCGGCACGCCTGAGTTTTTCACAGGTCGTTAAGGACCATTTGCATGTTTACATACCTTTAGTAAACTGGTTACTGAGGCTTAGTTTTTTTTTTCTAGTTCCAGTACGCCCTGGGTCCCAACTCTGCCTTTTCCTTACATTTGTATTTTATAATTTACAGCAGTATTGTGTTAGAATGCATTTCATGAAAAGAAATATAAACAGTGGTGCCTGGTGACATTTAAAAGTGGTAAGGCGTCAAATTTACAAAACATACTAAGTTAACAACATGATGCCATGGTCCAAGACAGCAGCAGACACCAGAGTTCTCGCCCACATGGTGTTTGTCCCACACTGTCATTTATTTTGTGAAACCTTCAAATATCCCACCTCATAGGACTCATTGATAACATTGGCTCGTGCACTTCTGTTTCTATTTCGGTTTTTGTTGGGGTGGACTATTTTCTGCAGGTTAGCTCTATGACGAGCCTCTCCAAAATGGAACTGCACGGTGTAGTGTTCTTACTTGAGGCTTCTTTGCCTCCATGTTAAGTTGATGATGTCAGCCGCTGTGGGTGTTCTTTTAAAGAATGTGTAGTGAAGAGAATGTTATGCGTTGAAGCTAATGTCAGTTGCACTGGCTTGGCTGGAGGATGAGGTCTCAAGATTACTCTCTACATTAAAGAGCTTCTAATCAAACTACCGTTTCCTGCTTCTTCTATCCATCACCCATACCTCACACGGTTATGCGCCTATAACATATTTAGCTTGTAAAATTTTAATGTGCACGGCGTGCTGTTTGATTTGCCAGATATATGAATACCTAAATAAAGAGAATGTTTTGTGAAATGTGGACTTAAATATCCACGTTTGGGATCGCAGCAATGATGCGCCGGCACACATCACCTGCCGTTTCTACAGTGAGGGAACTTTTACAAGTCGGCATAATTGTTGTCATTTATCATCCCGCAAATGTAACACACACCTTCAGCGATGTGACATTTTACAGACAACAAGTAACCACACCACAGCCTTCTCCTCTGAAACACAGCGAGGAGCAGGAGCTGTGATCGATTCTGTTTGTGCCATGGGTTGAATGTGTCCGTGTTAGTATTCTCTTGCGCTCCTGTTGACATATTTCCACTTGCAGGACGGACAAAGGGTCGGAGATAGACAGCGGGTGATTGACGGTTTTCGCTATTGCTGCACTTGCAAAGGCTGCCGCAGTTAGCATTTGTGCCTTGTAAATGAGATGGGGCAGCCTCTGAGGCTTGTTTCTAGCACATGCACGAGCAGGCACCCACACTTTCACGCAATTGGGTGGCGTGGCAGGCATTCCATAAGCGAGGCCCAGGACAGTGAAAAAACACTAAGGGGCAGATTTATGAGCCCCTTGCGCCACTTTTGCGTCACTTTTCCCATGTTAAAAGTGACGCAAAAGTGGCGCAAGGGGCTCATAAATCTGCCCCTAAGAATATAAGGCGCACTTCTATCAGTTGTGGGCCGCGTCCATCATGACGGGCGGGTGGGGGACGGGGGGTGGAAATGGGGTCGCCGAGGGGGGGAGGCGGGAGAGGTTAAATGAGGTCCATGTTACAGGTCCCCCCAGCTGGCGTATTTAGAAGTTCTGGAAAGAAGTGGCTTAACTGCAAACCTGTGTACACCAGGAACAGTTACCACATGCAGCAAGCCTTCTTACATAATATGCAAACCATGCAGTCAGCTGTTGTAGAGGACTGGCCATTGCATCAGATGTCATTGAATTGAGGGTTAAATGAAAAAAATATATAAAATAAAACTTACCTTCAGCCACCTCAGGTTCTGTTCCGACTCCTGCAGCCCTCGTCATCGACATCAACGAAAGGCAACCTCCCTCCCTCACCTCCGCCAATCACAACGCTGCAATGGCAGCGTTATTATTGGTGAGGCGCAGCAGAGCGCACCCCACACGGGTCATTTTCTCTATGTATGCTTCTGCATGCAGCAGCATACATAGAGAAAAAGAGAGAGTGGGCGGTCCTGCTCGAAGCAGGCAGGCAGTGCCTTGCCCACTGTTGTGCATACTGACTGGTTGGTCGGCCCCAGGGCCGACCAAACAGTAAATACGCACAACAGTGGGCAAGCCACTCCCCCCCCTGCCCTCGAGCAGGACCGCCCACCCCCAACCAGGCACTTTTGCTTTCTCGCATTGCGAGAAGCAGAAACATAAATGGTGGTAGTTATTACCATTTATGTTTCTGCCTTCTCGCACTGCGAGAAAGCAGTGAGGTGACGCCCCCACGCCCCAATGGGGGAGCCGCCACTGAATAAAAAATAGGGTTGCAAGAAGGAAAATACCAGCCATTTGATGTTTAAAGAGCCTGCAAAGGCCTCCTCTTGACACTAAATGGGATTGTAAATAAACTCATATGCATTCATTCGTAATGTGACGTTTCTGTCTTTGTTCCCTTTAATTATCAGTCTTGGATCATTGAGGCAGCCCTAGAACACCATTAAAAGTGCTTTCTATTTATATTTGCTGTTCGAAGTATGCACAGATAAGTGCTGAAATATACAGCTTTAGGTGACTGCTTATTTTTGTACCATCTGGGACATCAAAATAACGAACAGGCAACCCTAACCATAGGACTTGAAGTGTGTTGCACGATCAGTATATTATTTATTTCCTCCACCCTCGATCCCTGATTAATGTCATAATAGCAATAGTTTAACTTATATCTTTAAACCCTACGCCGCCGTCAATAACATGCTGAGTTACTTCAAGTGTTTGGGAATGCACCCTGCATTCAGAGAACTCACTTCTCATTCTCGCACTTTACTTTCAAGCTCACCCTGCACTCGGAGCGATCACAATGCACTCACACTGATCACCATGCACTCACACCATTCACCCTCTCACCCTGCACTCACAGTGATCACTCTGCAATCACAACGCACTTGCGTTGTTCACCCTGTACCTCAGCCTGCAGTCACACTACTCATCTGCACTCATGTGACACCTCATTCACCTGCCCCCTCACTGCTCAATTTGCAACTCGCTCAAACAAGCCCATCATTAACCATGCATTCATTGTCCCACTCTGCACTTACATCCGCACCCAAATTCATATGGTCACCTCACTCACCCTGCAGTCACTCCTCTTTCCCTACTCTCACACTGTTGCATTGCTCACCGTGCACTCACATGGGCACTCTTCTCATCCACACAGTGCAGTGGGTTAATGTGCCTGCTACAAAGAACATGTACTATACAGATCACAGAACTGAGTGTGAGTAAACAATGAGTAGCACTATAAAAAACAACTGTTTGTCAGAAAGGTGCTACAGAGAGATGAGGTGCTTTGCTGGTGAGTGGTAGTGAGGGAATTTATGGAGAAGGAGGAAACGGGGGTTGGGGCACCAAAAAAGACTGTTGCGCCGTGTGTGACCAGTGCTATGGCCAGCCCTGCCTGGGAGTGTAGGCCCCCCGCGAAGGTTGGGTCTAATGGCTCCCATGCTTCTGCCTATTACTATTATTATTTACATTTGTAGTGCGCTACTGTTACCAAAAGGTGTGCTGGGGCTAATAGCCATCGGCTGCCAGAAGGCAAATGAGAAACATACAGAAGGGGAAGGAGAACCAGCCAAATGGGGTGACCTACAGCGCATAGAGCCAGGTTTTTATATCTTCCTAAAGGATAATAGATTCTTGGTGGAGCGAAGCAAAGGAGGGTGCACGTTCCATAACTGCGCGGCTTGCACCAAAACAGCGAGACAGACAATTCATACCTTCCTGAATTAGGGAACAATAAGCAGAGTGGCACATGCCGAGAGGAGCATACGGGTCCAACCCGTGTGCTCGGTGAGGAGAGATGAGAGGATGAGAAAGTACAGCAAGGGAGTGAGAGAATTTGATTGAAGAGGTCAGGAGTGAGGAGAAATGTGAAGTGCTGAAGGGAAGTGCGGACACGCAAGAAGTGAGTGTGAGGGAAAGTTGAGGGCACAGAGGAGGGCTACTGTCAAACTGTGAGAGAAGATAGCTGAGAGATGATCTGTGACCTTAAAAGTAATTTGATGCGACAGGGGTGAGGGACAGCAGCGATAGGGGAAGAGAGGGAGTACTGGGGCGGGTGCTGAGCAGTGATTAATTTGTAATAAAACATGTGCCAGGAACCTCACCAGTCGGCCACTACAACTTTAACCACCCACCCATTGCCTTGCCTGTGCGGCCAGTGACAATACCTATGCAACTACCAACCATAACACTGTACAAGTGTGACTATTTCAAGCCCCCAAAGCTGTAAGAATGACATGGATGTCAGGAGTTTATCGTTTTTAATGTATATTGAATTAATAAACAGCTGTTCTGCTCATCTCTAAATTACACTGACAGAGCCACCATGTGGCAGACGGTCATAGTGCCAGTGTGCACAATTAGGTGCCAGTGCGGAGCACCGGAAACCACCTGCTCAAATTAAGAACTGGTGCTGAGGTAACAGGGGAGAGGGAGATTGGTTCAAGAAGGTGTGAAAAAACAAAGGAGAGATGTGAAAGATGAATGGGGGGACTGGAGAGGTGTAAGAGACAAATAGACAACAATTTGAATGGAGAGACTTGAGGTGAATGAGAAGTGCAGATGGGCACGGGAGGTGACGGGCCAGAGAGGCCATGAGATAAATGCAAGAAACTGTTAGAGTTGAGGGCAGTGAAAAGACAGAATGGCAAGAGGTGATTAAGGGTGAAGTGAGAAGTTGAATGGGGAGAGTTCAGAAGTTGTAAAAAGGGGTGAAAGAAAATGGCCTGCAAAGTGAGAGAGGGATCTGGGATTGGGAGAGGAGAGAGGGATGGAAGGGAGGGGTGAGAGGAAAGCGGCATGGGTAAATTGCTTAACTCTGCACAAGACCGCCAGGGTTTTAAGGGACCCCTGCTGCTTCCGGCCAGGGCCAGGTGAGCTTCTAATGTGGCAGCACGTATTCCTGCGGAGTGGAAGGCCCATCACAAAGGTTGACTAGACATCTTTCTGATGTTAATTGCTGTATTTTGGTTTTAAACTGGTACTGATGGGGTGAAATCTTTCCTCAGTGTTACTGTGTGAAAAAAATGTCAAAATAAAGAAGCAATTCTATCCCAAAATAACGCGGCATCACATAACATTATTTAAATTTTCTTCCCACACAATTTAGTCAAGCCTGTCACGTAATTTGGTCCTCATCTGCCTCGTAATTCCAGAAGCCCCGCCTACAGGTTTAGAAATGTTTGTCAGGAGGGGGTCCTTACGACTGAAAATGTTGACAGGGGGGTCTCGGCACCCAAAAGTTTGAAGACCTCTGGTGTAGGGTATACGTGAAAATGTGAGGTAAGACAGGCTAGGTGCAGTGGTGGTGGCCAAAGGCCGGGGAGTCAACAGAAAGTGCTTTTAAACCTGTCAACCCCCCCACCGCCTTTACAGCTCCCCTCCCCTTCCCTAAGATCCCCTGCCCCGTTTTACGTACCGCTAGGAGCCACAACTCTCCTGAGTTGTGGCGGCTCGTACATCCGCCGGCATCCACCACTCCTCAGTCCACGTCTTGAGGGCGTCTTCTTCTGTTTTCCCTGCTCCAGCGTCGGCGTTGCTCCTGGACAGCGTCTCGTTCTCTCGATCCTCTGGTTCCGGTGTCTCCTCCACTGACGCGCCTATCGTTGTGTCTCTTCCGTTTTTCTGCTGGTCCCAGCCTTCTACCAACGTTCCTGATTGACCCTTACGAGTTCCCGTCCCGCCTTCCTGATGCCCGATCACTTCCGGGTTAGTTCCGACGTTCTGTGGGAGGAGGGAAGAGACGTCCATTAGAGATGTCGTGCTGGGGATGTTCTTCTCTTTGCTAAGGTAAGGGCTAAATGACGGACATTGCGAAATTCTTCCATTATTAGCGGGTTCACCCCCGGAGACTCCCTCACACTTACTCACTTCATCATCTTTCTGCTGTGTGAGGTGAATGTGTCACTTTAGGCAGGATCACACCAGGTGTCTGTGTTGACTCGCTTCACCATCTTCCTGTGTGAGGTGAATGTGTCATGTGACTTTAGAGAGGGTCACACCACGTGTCTGCACTGACTCACCTCACCATCTTCCTGTGTGAGATGAATGTGTCACTTCAGAGAGGGTAACACCGGGTGTCTGCAATGACTCCTCACAATTTTCCCTGGTGAGATGAATGTGTCACTGCACAGATGGTCACACCTGATGTCTGCACTGACTCTCCTGAACATCTTCCTTTGTGAGGTAAATGTTTCACATGACTTTAGAGAGGGTCACACCAGGTGTCCGCACTGACCCAACTCACTATGTTCCTGTGTTAAGTGAATGTGTCTCATGACTTTAGAGAGTGTCACACCGGGTGTCTGACACGCTTCAACATCTTCCTGTGTGAGGTGAATGTGTCACTTCATAGATGGTCAGAACGGGTTTCTGCGCTGACTCGCCACTCTATCTTCCTGTGTAAGATGAATGTGTTACTTCAGAGAGGGTCACACCGGGTGTCTTCGCTGACTCACTTCACCATCTTCTTCTGTGTGGTGAATGTGTCACATGACTTTAGAGAGGGTCACACTGGGTGTCTGCACTGACCAGCCTCACCATCTTCCTGTGTAAGATGAATGTGTCACTGCAAAGAGGGTCACACTGGGTGTCTGCACTGACTCACCTTACCAACTTCCTGTGTGAGGTGAATGTGTTACATGACTTACAGAGGGTCACACCGGGTGTCTGCACACAATTAACATAATTATCAATTAATTAATTAATATTTATTATCAACTAATTATTAATAAAAAATTCATACAAATCTGATCCGGGACAGCGCATACGCAACATTCGCACGGAGTCAGGCTGCTTTTTACGTACCAGCAAGTACGATTCGTACCGACAGCACTCCGGACGGCAATATTTTTACGGGACCCAAAAAGTGCCGGAAAAGCTAAGTACGCCACGATGCGGGAGGAAAAGGGGGCCCAGTACGCGCCGTACCCACATCCCTACACGTCCGCACCGTACCCCCAGCCCCCCCATGTATGCACCGTACCCCAGCACCCATACGTGTACGCGCCGACGCCCACCCCCGTATGTACGGTGCGTACCCCCACCCCCGTATGTACGGTGCGTACCCCCACCCCCGTATGTATGGTGGGTACCCCCACCCCCGTATGTACGGTGCGTACCCCCACCCCCGTATGTACGGTGCGTACCCCCACCCCTGTATGTACGGTGCGTACCCCCACCCCTGTACCCCCACCCCTGTATGTACTGGGGGTACGCACCGTACATACGGGGGTGGGGGTACACACCGTACATACGGGGGTGGGGGTACGCACCGTACATACGGGGGGGTGTTCGGCACATATGCTGGCACATGTGTGGACGTCACCATGGTTGCTATTGATGTTCGCTCCGTACGGTGTTTTTTCCATACGGTTGTACATTTGGACGGACGGGACGGATCGTACTTGCGCGCTCGGACTTAATTTTTACGATTTGTATGTAATAATGTATGGGGACGTGTCGGGGACTTTTCCCGATCCGAGGATGTGTCGGGGAATTTTCCCAATGCGATTCGTATGTTGTTTTTCACATACGAATCGTACTTGCAGGTTTGTACGGGACTTGTTCGATTCGTACGTAAAAAAATCCAGATACGATTCGTACGGGGAATATTTTTTACGGATCGGAATCGGCACCCAAATGTATTTAAATTAAATGTAATAACTACTAAAAATGTAACACATACATTAAAAAACATAATCAACACTTACAAAAATGTTACATCGCATACATTTAAATAAATACTAAAATACATAACACTAATTAAAAAACGATATTTTAAACAACTGTATTATTGCAAATGATATTGACATCTACATTTTAAAATTCGATATTACTTACGTTCATATCGATATTTTTACATTGATATTCTTGGCGCCGATATTTCCATGTCAAGATATTTTAAACCTGATATTCTTGCCTGTCGATTATTGCAACTCGATATTTTGTCTAAACACCAGATGAAATTGGTATGAAAGAATTACCTCATAAAGATATTCAAATCTAGCAAGAGTGGGGAAACAAAACCCAAGATTATAGAAAGTAATGATATGGCTAAGGAGATAAGGTGTATTGTATGTTTTAAATGTGGTGAAGTGGGCAATTATGCTAATGACAGAACATGTCCGGCTATTGGACAGTTTTGTAGAAACTGCAAAGTTTAAGGGCATTTTGCTAAGGTTTGCAAAAATAGAATTCACAATGTTAATAGTGGAGCCGGTAAACAGAGTCAGAGTAGAGAGGTGAGACAAGACGAAGAGCCTAATTTGGTGGAATATATACTAGGTGAACCCAAAGACAAGGACCAACATAGGGGCATATCAACAACAACCGGCGATAATTATCGCAAAGCGCACTTAGCGCTTGGATAATTATCGCCGGCTAGCGTGAATTTTTATCGCTGAGATAGCGTGCTATTAGCAACGCTTATCTCAATAGCGAGAAAAATCTACACGCTAACAGGCTAACGTGAGATTATCGCTGGAAACCCAGCGATAATCTCACGTTACCTTGTTGATAGGGACAGGCAAACTTAGCCATGATATCCTCCTTCCATAGGATATCATGCCTAAGTCTGAAAAGTAGCAGACGTAAAAAAGCAGCGTTAACCGCGGTTAGCGCTGCTTTTTTTGTCTCTAACAGGTTTAGCGACATTCTTGATAATAGGAGAAATGTCGCTTAGTGACATTTCTCCTATTATTTTACTCTGGAACGCCCCCTTTGCATCTCATTAGAGATGAAAGGGGAAGCGTAGAGTAAAAGGGTGCTAACATGCGAATTTGGCTTTTAAAGCCAAAAAAGCATAGATAAAGCCCTTGTTGATATGCCCCTAAGATCATTAGTAGGTGTAGCAGAATATTATGCTTAATTCATTCCAATTTTTCAAATAAGACTGTACACATGAGAGAATTACTAAAGATAACGCACATGTTTGACTGGAGCAATGATTGCACGTATGAATTCAGCAACTTGAAAGAATGCGTTGCCAGTGCACCCGCACCAGCACCATTGACGCCCATCGTAAGACTATCATAGCAGCAGATGCCAGCAATGTGGGTCCGGGTGCGTTGCGAATGCAAGAAAAGGATGGAAAGGGGGTAAATATAGCTTTTGCTTCAGGGCCTTCCAGTGGTGCGGAGAGTAAGGACTCAACGTCAGAAAAAGAAATTATTGTTTGCTGGTGGGCAGTTTAGTATTTTAGAAAATATGTATATGGTATGGAATTTGAAAGAAGGACAGATCATTGTCCGTTAATTGATTTATTTTTTACATGCAGGTGTTGGAGGGCTACACAAAGAGCGGCAAAACGGCAGTCAAGATTTGCATCCTCAGGTAAAATACACTCTGGGAGCCAGTGATGTCCTTGCTGCTTGTTTATCAAGGCCACCAATGCACATCAGCGATGGATTGCAGTCAGGTGATTCTGATATGGCCAGAGTAATATCCATTTATGAAATTTCGGAAGGGTGTTTAGCTGAAGATCAATGGAGGGAGGCTCGTGAAGATGGTATTGAGATGCAATTAGTGCTAAAAGACATTAAATCTAGGTGGCCAAAGAAAAATATGTTAGATGAAAATTTATTAGCATATTGGCATGTGGAGCGCGAATTGTCTGAATTTAACGGGATGTTGACATCCAGGTATGAGTAGCATGAAACAGAGGGTAAGATGTGATTTTTGGTGGCCGAGTGTGGACAGGGAGATTGAAGGCAAGGTAAGATTGTGCATAGAATGTGCAACGAATGATAAATCACAGAAAGTTTTTAAATATGAGAAAAGTCCCATGACAAGACCCAGCAGAGTTTGGGAGAGAGTATCGCTAGATATTGCAGGGCCTATGTGTTTAGTCAAATGTCCGGTGTTTTGTTTAGTTTTGATTGATCAACTGTCCTAGTGGCCGGAAGTGAAGTTTGTCAATCAGGTCACATCCGAAAGTGTAATTCTATTTTTAAAAGAAGTGTTTGAAAGAGAAGGATTCCCTAAAAGTTTAGTGATGGATAATGGGGTCCGGGAGAAGAAATGTTTTATCGATTTATGGGATTTAACATATTTGCACATCTGTATATTATCCACAAAGTAATGACATTGTGGAAAGGTGGATAAAAGTGTTGAAGGAAGGGTTGCAATTGGCCGTGGCTTCTGGTAAAGATTGTCATGAGTCCCTTAGAAAAGTGTTTTGGAGTTATCGCAATACTCCTAGGGGTGTGGTAGGAAAATCTCCATTTGAAAAGATGTGTGGAAGATCTGCTGGGTGCAACATGAAACCATGGTAGATGTTGAATGTGTTTGAGAAAATTAAAAGGTATGACACTCAGCATGGCAGTAATAGATAGAGTGGTGAAACTGCGTCCAATTCTGATTGTCAGAGTCGTAGGGCCCGATTCACAGAACTAATTTAAGACAAAGTCCTAAACTTACTACCATTTTGGTATTCACAGAAGGCACTTACTCATTTTGGTATTCACAGAAGGCACTTACTCATTTCGGTATTCACAGAAGTTAAGAGTCCTAACTTTAGGACTCCTAAATACCTTCTGTGAAGACCGAAAGCCTTAAAGTTAGGATTTTTCTCAGATTAGGAGTAGAATGCCTCGCACATTTACAACGAATGGTACTGCACTCCCTGTGATGGGGTCGACACTGTTAAGAATGCCCCGCACATTTACAACGAATGGTACTGCACTCCCTGTGTCGGGGACGACACTGTTAAGAATGCCTCGCACATTTGCAACAAATGCTACTGCACTCCCTGCGTCGGGGATGACACTGTTAAGAATGCCTCGCACATTTGCAACAAATGGTACTGCACTCCCTGTGTCGGGATGACACTGTTAAGAATGCCTTGCACATTTACAACCAATGCTACTGCACTCCCTGTGTCGGGGACGACACTGTTAAGAAGCCTCGCACATTTACAATGAATGCTACTGCACTCCCAGTGTCGGGAACTATACTTTAGGAATGCATCATAAGCATTTAAAACAAACGTTACTGCACTCCCTGTGTTGGGGACGACACTGTTAAGAATACCTCGCACATTTACAACGAATGCTACTGCACTCCCTGTGTCGGGGACGACACTGTTAAGAATACCTCGCACATTTACAATGAATGCTACTGCACTCCCAGTGTCGGGGACGATACTTTCAGGAATGCATCATAAGCATTTAAAACAAATGTTACTGCACTCCCTGTGTTGGGGACGACACTGTTAAGAATGCCTCGCACATTTACAACAAATGCTACTGCACTCCCTGCAGCGGGGCTGACACTGTTAAGAATGCCTCGCACATTTACAACGAATGCTACTGCACTCCCTGTGACGGGGACGACACTGTTAAGAATGCCTTGCACATTTACAACCAATGCTACTGCACTCCCTGTGTCGGGGACGACACTGTTAAGAATGCCTCGCACATTTACAATGAATGCTACTGCACTCCCAGTGTCGGGGACGATACTTTAGGAATGCATCATAAGCATTTAAAACAAATGTTACTGCACTCCCTGTGTTGGGGACGACACTGTTAAGAATGCCTCGTGCATGTACAACAAATGTTACTGCACTCCCTGTGTCGGGGACGACACTGTTAAGAATACCTCGCACATTTACAACGAATGCTACTGCACTCCCTGTGACGGGGACGACACTGTTAAGAATGCCTCGCACATTTACAACGAATGGTACTGCACTCCCTGTGTCGGGGATGACACTGTTAAGAATGCCTCGCACATTTGCAACAAATGGTACTGCACCCCCTGTGTCGGGATGACACTGTTAAGAATGCCTTGCACATTTACAACCAATGCTACTGCACTCCCTGTGTCGGGGACGACACTGTTAAGAAGCCTCGCACATTTACAATGAATGCTACTGCACTCCCAGTGTCGGGGACGATACTTTAGGAATGCATCATAAGCATTTAAAACAAATGCTACTGCACTCCCTGTGTTGGGGACGACACTGTTAAGAATAACTCATGTGCATATACAACAAATGCTACTGCACTCCCTGTGTCGGGGGCGACACTGTTAAGAATACCTCGCACATTTACAACGAATGCTACTGCACTCCCTGTGTCGGGGATGACACTGTTAAGAATGCCTTGCACATTTACAACAAATGCTACTGCACTCCCTGTGTCGGGGATGACACTGTTAAGAATGCCTCGCACATTTACAACAAATGCTACTGCACTGCCTGCAGCGGGGCTGACACTGTTAAGAATGCCTCGCACATTTACAATGAATGCTACTGCACTCCCTGTGACGGGGACGACACTGTTAAGAATGCCTTGCACATTTACAACCAATGCTACTTCACTCCCTGTGTCGGGGACGACACTGTTAAGAATGCCTCGCACATTTACAATGAATGCTACTGCACTCCCAGTGTCGGGGACGATACTTTAGGAATGCATCATAAGCATTTAAAACAAATGTTACTGCACTCCCTGTGTTGGGGACGACACTGTTAAGAATGCCTCGTGCATGTACAACAAATGTTACTGCACTCCCTGTGTCGGGGACGACACTGTTAAGAATGCCTCGCACATTTACAATGAATGCTACTGCACTCCCTGTGTCGGGGATGACACTGTTAAGAATGCCTCGCACATTTACAATGAATGCTACTGCACTCCCAGTGTCGGGGACGATACTTTAGGAATGCATCATAAGCATTTAAAACAAATGTTACTGCACTCCCTGTGTTGGGGACGACACTGTTAAGAATGCCTTGCACATTTACAACCAATGCTACTGCACTCCCTGTGTCGGGGACGACACTGTTAAGAATGCCTCGCACATTTACAATGAATGCTACTGCACTCCCAGTGTCGGGGACGATACTTTAGGAATGCATCATAAGCATTTAAAACAAATGTTACTGCACTCCCTGTGTTGGGGACGACACTGTTAAGAATGCCTCGTGCATGTACAACAAATGTTACTGCACTCCCTGTTTCGGGCACTACACTGTTAAGAATGCATCATGAGCATTTAAAACAAGCGTTTCTGCACTCCCTGTGTGGAGGAAGGCACTGTTAATAATGCATCATGAGCATTTACAACAAATATTACTGCACTCCCTGTGTCGGGGACAACACTTTGATACCCACGCTCTTAGCGTTCACTTTCAAAAACCTGCTTCCTTTTTAAAACTGTTGTTGTATTGAATTCGTATGCATTTTTAAAACTTGCTTATTGCGCACTTACACGCGCAGCAGGACCAGCTGCTGCTGGCTGTCACGCCTACTCGGGAGCCAATCAGAGTGTAGGTGGGGCGGAGCTAAGGCTGCCACCGGCTATTTCATGCCGGTCACAGCGCGGGAGAGCAGAGGACGTGCCGGCGGCGTGCCGAAGGCACACCGAAGGCAAGCCCGTCTGTGCCCGTCTGCGGTCGTTCGGGGCCTGGGGTCTGTTATTATGCCCAAAATAAAATTAGCCACAGCGCTTCTGAGCTGATAGCGCTGCACAAACTTTCTACCAAACTTAATCTCCTCACTTATTCTAGTTTGACTGCACAGGGGATCTTAGCGTCCAGAGCAGTTTTTCTGAACTTTGTGGTACTCACAGAGTGGTTCTTCCTCAGACTCAGAGTGCAATGGCGCTCGGAAGCTCTCTGTTATATACTTGAACACCCGCTCAATGGTTAAGCACCAGATGGACATTTTCCTGTTGCTTAAATTCGAGCAGCCAGACTTTCACTGAAACCTGGCTATCTCAGGAATCATCCCCAGATATTCTTGCTGCACTCCCTTTGGATTACCACATCATCCAAGCCAACCGTCCCCAGGGGAAAGTTGGAGGAGTAGCTATTATCACACGTCACGATTGGTGTGGGTCTCCCTTCCATTTTTGCTGTTGCCTCATGTGTTTTTGCTGGTGTTAGATGCTTTGGGCACTGTGCCACTGATGTCCAGTGCCACAGTGCAAGTGCTCCTTATTGTAAATTGATGTATGGATTAGTGATTCCATGATTGTCTGGTTTGGTTTACCTGCCAGACCCTAGCACAGTGCACCAGGAGTGCCCAGGAATTGTAATCCAAATGCTCCTGATGGGCTTGCAGCACTGATTGAGCCACCCACAGAAGCAGCCTGTAAAAGTGTGTCTAAGGCCTCCCATTGCAGAGCCGGTGTGCAGTCTGGTACTGCCCTGCTGACTGGGCAAGTGCACCCACTTGCCAGTCCCTAAACCTTCCCTTTTCTTCTTGTCAGACACCCCTATGGTAGGCCCAAGGGCAGGGTTCATTGTAGGTATAAGGTAGGACATGCCCTGTTGTGAGTGGCATGTCCTAATAGTGAAATACAGCCATTTTCGTTTTTCACTATTGCAAGGCTACCTGTTCTCCATAGGCCAGAATGGGCAGTTAGATTATTACATCTTATAATCCTAACTGACTCAGGAAAAGCAGTCGAAATTCGAGTTTAGTATGCCTGAACTCAGAATGATAAAATGCATCTTTTAGTGAAGCTGACTTTAACATTCTGTGTTTGAAAATACCACTTTTAAAAAGTAGGTATTTTCTTGTCTAACTATCCAGGCCTGCCTCTGCTAGGTTGTGTATTCTTGTCTGGAGTTTGAGTGACAGGGCTGGGGGATTCCAAGAGACAGGATGAGTCAGCCCAGTGGTGAATAGAGAGATCTGCATCTAGATGGGTGGGAGTGTTAAAAGATTGCAGGAATCTGTTAGCATGAGCTGAGAGCCAACCACCCAAGGTTTCTCACGCTAAACCCAATTTACCGAATACAGTAGATTGGGTTTAGCGTGAGAAAACTGCGCCCTTTTAAACTAGACACGAGGAAGGAGAAAGGCTTTCATTTCTCCTTCCTTTTCCAACTTTGCATGCGTGCTGCACTGTGCAACACGCATACAAAGCGGGAAAATCTTTTCCTCGTGTCTGTCATAGTATTTTGTACAGGAAGGGTGTCTTTCCTGTACAAAACCTATGCTGGACTCACACACACACACACACACACACCCTACGCTCTGGTGCTAAGGTGTCGCTTAGGGCCGCTGTAATCAGTGCCGGCGCAAGGGAAATGGAAGGAGAGAGCCATATCTGTGAAAATATGGTGTTCTCCTGCTTCCTCCCTGTCACGCAGCGCAGCCTCGCGGGGTTGGGGGCTGCGCTGCATTGCGTGGAGATTTTGTAAATCTCCCCCGAAATGTCTTTTCCAACAAGTTAAACATTGTGAATTCTCATTCCATTATGTTTCAATTTAGTAATTTTAAATATCTTTACATCCAACAGAAAACAAGCCTTGACTGTATGAAATGACCATCAATAATGAAGCGAATGCTGTAAATCTTCAATAATAGCAGAAATAATGAGCTACAGTATTCAGGAAAACATCAGCGCAGTCGGCGACAGAGAAACCTGCACACAAACTGACAGATCCCGGATGAAGCATCGTGGGCAGTTCAGTGATTGTAAGTCTTTGCTGTGCACCTCCACGCCACAAGACGAAGAAATGACCTTAGGAAAATTAAGGCAACAACAATAACAAACCGCCTCCTGTATAAACAAGTGTCCAACACCAGCTTTGATCATGGGATCGGTGTGATGTGATTACCGCAGTGCTCTGTTTTATAATATGATGACAAACCATCATTCCGTGCTCTAGGTGAATTGTAAACTCTTTCTGGATAACTCACAACAACCAGAGAAAAGCACAACAGAGCAGAGCCGGACAACTGACGGGTAAAGGAAAGAGGAGTTCTTATATCTCCAATACAACAGACTGTCCCAATTTGCACCGGCCAGAAGGAAGATACATCTTTACCCGCAAGCGTGCCTAGCCATAATCCAATCTAAAGGCACAATCGCCTACAAAGACACCTTCTACGTATTAGGAGTGTGGCAAATATTTAATGGCTATTGCTTTCTATTGTTAAAACAGAAATCAAACGTGCAAATACTGCACTCATATAAAGTGTGTGAGAAAAACACGAGTGCTTTATCAGCCATGTTGGCCCATCAGGAAATGCAGTCATGGGATGTAGACAAATATATACCCGACCCACAGACACTAACCAAGAAAGAAGAATCATACGCATGCAGCAAGAGCTTTAGTTACTCATCTCTACTCAAGCTTCATCAGCACACGTACACAGGACAAAAACCATTCAAGTGCAGTGAATGTGTAAAGAGCTTTAGTAAGTTATCAAACTTCCAAACACATCAGCGAATACACACAGGGGAAAAACCATTCAAGTGCAGTGAATGTCTAAAGAGCTTTAGTCATTTATCAAGCCTCCAAACACATCAGCGAACACATACTGGGGGAAAGCCATTCAAGTGCACTGAATGTGCAAAGTGCTTTAGTGCGTTATCAAGCCTTCAAACACATAAGCGAATCCACACAGGGGAAAAACCCTATCATTGTAGTGAATGTGACAGTAGTTTTAGTTACTCTTCAGCATTAAGGGATCATCAGCGAACACACACAGGAGAAAAACCATTCAAGTGCAATGAATGTGCAAAGTGCTTTAGTCAATTATCACCGCTACAAAGTCATCAGCGAACACACACAGGAGAAAAACCATTCAAGTGCAGTGAATGTGCAAAGTGCTTTAGTCAGTTATCAAGCCTTCGAAGTCATAAGCGAACTCACACAGGAGAAAAACCATTTAAGTGCAATGACTGTGTAAAGTGCTTTAGTCAATTATTAGACCTGCAAAGACATCAGCGAACACACGAGTGGAAAAAGCCATTCAAGTGCAATGAATGTGGGAAGAGCTTTAGTCGATTATCAGAGCTACAAAGTCATCAGCGAACACACACAGGGGAAAAACCATTCAAGTGCAGTGAATGTGCAAAGTGCTTTAGTGCGTTATCAAGCCTTCAAACACATCAGCGAATACACACAGGGGAAAAACCCTATCATTGTAGTGAATGTGACAGTAGTTTTGGTCACTCTTTTGCATTAAGGAGTCATCAGCGAACACACACAGGAGAAAAACCATTTAAGTGCAATGAATGTGCAAAGTGCTTTAGTCAATTATCACCGCTACAAAGTCATCAGCGAACACACACAGGAGAAAAACCATTTAAGTGCAGTGAATGTGCAAAGTGCTTTAGTGCGTTATCAAGCCTTCGAAGTCATCTGCGAACACACACGGGGGAAAAACCTTATCATTGTAGTGAATGTAACAGTAGTTTTTCCGGCTCTTCAACATTTAGGTATCATCAGCGAACTCACACAGGAGAAAAACCATTTAAGTGCAATGAATGTGTAAAGAGCTTTAGTCGATTATCAGGGCTACAAAGTCATCTGCGAACACACACAGGGGAAAAACCATTCAAGTGCAATGAATGTGCAAAGTGCTTTAGTCAATTATCACAGCTACAAACTCATCAGCAAACACACACAGGAGAAAAACCATTCAAGTGCAATGAATGTGCAAAGTGCTTTAGTCAGTTATCAAACCTTCGAAGTCATCTGCGAACACACACGGGGGAAAAACCCTATCATTGTAGTGAATGTGACAGTAGTTTTAGTTACTTTTCAGCATTAAGGTATCATCAGCGAACTCACACAGGAGAAAAACCATTTAAGTGCAATGAATGTGTAAAGAGCTTTAGTCGATTATCAGGGCTACAAAGTCATCTGCGAACACACACAGGGGAAAAACCATTCAAGTGCCATGAATGTGTAAAGAGCTTTAGTCAATTATCAGCCCTGCAAAGACATCAGCGAACACACAAGGGGGAAAAGCCATTCAAGTGCAGTGAATGTGGGAAGTGCTTTAGTCAGTTATCAAACCTTCGAAGTCATCTGCGAACACACACGGGGGAAAAACCCTATCATTGTAGTGAATGTGACAGTAGTTTTAGTTACTTTTCAGCATTAAGGTATCATCAGCGAACTCACACAGGAGAAAAACCATTTAAGTGCAATGAATGTGTAAAGAGCTTTAGTCGATTATCAGAGCTACAAAGTCATCAGCGAACACACACAGGGGAAAACAGAGAAGGGCACTGAAAGTGTGAAGGGTTTTTGTCAATTTTCGATCCTACACAGCCCTCAGTGAATGCACTCCTTAATTTAACTCACATGGAAATAATCCTAGAGATGTAGAGATTCTGGAAAGAACTTAAGTACATCAAAAATAATATTGACCCATCTGAAGACATAGACAAGAGCAGAACAGTGCAGTTATTGTGAGAGGAATGAATTACGGAAAAAGATCAAATTCAAATTATGTGGGACATTGAAATACCAGGTGATAGAAGACCCGACTAGCAGTAAAGAAGAAAAACAGATAACAGTATTCGCAGCATTATAAAAGTGTTTGTTTCCAGAGACTGTTCACTTCCGTACACATAGCAAAGCAACATGATGCACCAGGATACACAGTGGGAGGCAAGCACAATGTGGACTAAAAGAAAAGAAACATTCTTTATTTTTATTTGGTAAAGAAGATATACAAAAAATAACATTCAATCACACCTGTGGGACCTGGCCCTTTTTGCAGGGTCATCCCTGAACTTTTTGCCATCCTCCTCTATTTTTTCTGACCTGTTGTTGGCTGTTTTTTGACTCTGGGCACTTTACCACTGCTGATCAGTGCTAAAGTGCATATGCTCTCCCTATTATAAATTGATGTATGGATTAGTGATTCCATGATTGGGTATATTTGGTTTACTGTCAGACCCCAGTAAAGTGCACCAGGAGTGCCCAGGGCTTGTAAATCCAAATGCCGCTGGTGGGCTCGCAGCACTGGTTGTGCCACCCACAGAAGCGGCCTTGTAAAATGTGTCTAAGGTCTGCCACTGCAAAACCTGCGTGCAGTCTGGTACTGTCATGCTGACTGGGCAAGTGCACCCACTTGCCAGTCCCTAAACCTTCCCTTTTCTTCATCTCAGACACCCCTATGGTAGGCCCACGGGCAGGGTGCATTGTAAGCAAAAGGTTGGACAAGCCCTGATGTGTGTGGAATGTCCTACTAGTGAATTCCAGCCATTTACGTTTTTCACTATTGCAAGGCTACCTGTTCCCATAGGCCAGAATGGGCTGTTAGAATTGTTACATTCTATGATCCTAACCGACCCAGGGAACATGGTAGAAATTCGAGTTTAGTATGCCTGAACTCAGAATGATAAAATACATCTTTCAGTAAAGATTATTTTAATATTCTGTGTTTGCAAATACCACTTTTCGAAAGCTGGCATTTGCTTGCCTAACCATTTCAGGCCGCCTTTGCAATGATGTGTATCTGCTGTCTGGTTTCTGTGAGTGACAGGGCTGGGGGATTCCAGAGGGCAGGGCTAGGTAGCCCGGTGGTGAATAGAGAGATTTACCTCCAGATGGGTAGGAGGAGTGCCCCTGGACTCTGAATAGGGCTGTGCTCTGCCACCACAATGCTGGCTCCACCTCCTGTGGAGCGTCTGATGTCTCTGCCCTGCACCCTGAATGGAAAGTCAGAGACATGTCAACAAAGTGCTCAAGAACTGGTTCTGGCTGGGCAAAGGCCCCTCTTCCCCAGAGGAACAAAGGGATTAGGGGTATAAGTATTGGGACCCTGCTGCCAAGAAATTAGATCCAGATATGCCAAGAAGAAACCTCTGCCTGAAAAGAAGGAACTGGGAAAGCTGAAGGAGGAATACTGTCCCTGACCTGGGGGATTGGCCTGCAGTGGTTGCCTTGCTGCTGAAGGAGAGGAGAAAGACTGAAAGACTTTATTTTTTTATAATTTATGCCAAAGATCTCCAAGGGCTTGTGAGTGAGCTTGCCCCCTGAACGAAGTCCCAGGACCAGTGGACTTCACCCGCCTTGAGGAGAGCTGCTGGAAACGCTGTTCTCCCTGTAGCGCTGAGGCAGGGAGCTGTGTGAACCTCGTAGGATCTACTAGAACTCGGTGAAACCCCGTGCCAAGCCGTCCGCCTCAAGCAACGCGACTCAGAGCCCAACGATCCGCACAACTGCCGTCTACGAACCGTCACTCGCACCGTGACGGGGGACCACGCACCGCATTTCGTTTCACCCCCTTCGAGCCGCACTGATCGCCGCGCACCCTGCCGCCGATGTCAAACCTGCAATCGCGCTGACAGGTGGGGTATGCCTCGCCCCGCGCTTAAGGGCTGACAAACGCCCACTCCCAAGGTACGGCTCGTACGCCACAATGTCCAAAGATCGCACCGCACCAGGCACCGTCCCCTCAAGCAACGCCACTCTGAGCCCAACGACCCGCACAAGCGCCGTCAACGAGCCGTAGCTCACACCGTGACAGGAGGACATCGCCACGTGCAACGCTTTCTTTCACATCGTTCCGTCCGTACCGGACACATCCAAGTAAGGTACTGTGAACAACTCGCCCTGCCTTTGTGTGCACATCGGACCGAAGCGTCTGCTGCGCCGGTAAGACTCTTCTGGGCCTTTTCCATCACCGGGAAAGCCAAACAAAGGGTGTGAAGCGCACAGGTCTCTAAGATAAGCATTCTTAAAACCAGAACTCGTTATTGCTGATAGTATTGTGGATTATTTTTGCCGTTATATGGTCTTGTGCTAAGTCTTATATAAAAACTAAACTATTTTTGATAAATACGAGCGTGGTGTCCATTTGTGATATTGTCACTAAGTTACTGTATGTGGTCACAAATGCTTAACCTACAAGGCCTCTGAAATAAGCCTTGACTGCTCGCGCCAAGCTACCTACAGGGTGAGCAGGGGTTATTTTGAGAAGGTAATCCCCTTGTCCTGACTGGAGGAGAGGGTCCCTGCCTGTCACAAGTACCAACCTGTGCCAACCGGAGACCCCCAAATCTAACAGCACCTGATCACACTACCTGTAAAAGCAACACTGAACAACACTGGATCTAACAACGGTACTTTCAACTAACGTGTCGGATTAGTGATAAAACCTATAAACCCAACACACCCAGAGTGAACATGTTGTCAGGGCTCTGGAGATGAAAGCTTCATTGGTAAAATGTATGTATTACTATTGACAAATGCCACTGCAGTATATGTAATGAACTAAAGTGAAGCACAGGTGTTCATGAAATAACCTATTGTTAGATATAAAAGAGCATATACCTTGTTTTTAAGTAACGTTTGCTGCATCTTTTACAGACTGTTATCGGTTGATGGATCAGCTCGTGCCTCGGGCCTTATATCTAAGTGTGACCCGTGGCTCCTCTCCAACTTGGCTCTCCCTATTAATTAAGTCACTTGCCAAACTCTTCTTTTGACCAGAATTGAGCCACTGTAAGCAGCAGACTCTGGTTGAAGAATGTGGTGAAACAGCGAAATCCCACATCAAAAGCTGATATGTGCCAGGACAATCCGTTGCACTCCCAGCAACTCGTCTTCCACCCTGATCGTCCCTTGGTCTCAAATGTTCTGAAGGATTTGTCGTATGAATGCCAGAAGTGGCAGTGACATTCATGAAGCTAAAGCTAACAGGAGTGTGTGGGAGATAGAGAGGGGTAGAGATAAAGAGAGCGAGAGAGACAAAGAAAAGAGGAGAAAAAGAAAGAGAAATGGAAGGGTGGGAACGGCGGGTGATTTGTATTCACCTAAAAATAGAAGAAGCAGCCGAATATATGTCAATGTGTGACATCATCAGAGAAACAGGCTGAATACCTGTGAATTTATATATTTATTTTTAATACCTATAGACCCCTGTCATGCCAATAAACAGGGCACAAGTAAGAAATAGTGAAGGAGCCCATTATCATATGCAAATCACAATGACGTCACATGTAGTGACGTCACAAGAAGTGATGTCAGGCCCTTATAATAATGTTCACATGAAAGGTTGACGGCCTGTTTTAAAAATATAACACAAGAAACATAAAATAATGTAAAAAGAAGTTTTTGGTCTCAGTTTTTATACATCATGTGTTTTTCCCACTATCAGTTTGTAACTAAATTCAAAATGACTAAAAGTGCAAATATCTTTAAACTGATATGTGGAACTTGGAAATTACATTTTTAAACAGTTTTCAGCGAATAAATAAAATGTGCTTTTAACTTGCGTTTGTTTCCTGACGTTGTTCTTTATCCAGCCCCTAAGCCCCAAAGTGTTTCACATTTACAGTGTATTCAGCAACAGAAGGGCTAATATTGTCAGGTTCTCTGTTCCGCTCTTGCGCCACTCACACAAATAAATAAAGGGGACGCTGCTAGTGAGATGGATAGTTACAAACACTCTCATGCCTGTGTCTGCAGATGCAAATAACAAAGTACAATTCCCAGTCGCAGGCTATGGAGCTAGGTGGAACTGGGACCCCATCAAACTGTGTCGACCCCCGACTTGTGCCGTGCTGATAAAGCAATCGTGAATTTGAGTAATTTACGATGAATTGAAATGAGAGAAAGAGAAGAAGAGAGCGAGGTGCAGGATATATTAACGAAAATGAAAAAAGAGACACAAGACTTTACCCTGTTCTGTGTACAAGCATTTTACGCAAACAAGTTGTGCTGTGCATTGTGAACAGGATGTCACCCCCCTTTGTATGTAAATGAGCTTCTGTAACCAGACACCCTAGGCTCCCATCTCTTCTAGCGCGGATGATAATGGGAGCACTGTAAGGTAATCACAAACAAGGGCTATATTGAGAACTAATCGGCTTCCAGGTCACACATCTGTGGTTATGTAGTTCTTTATTAGTTTTGTTAATTTACTTTAATTTGCAGCAATTCTCCAGGTTATTTTTTCTAAGTATATCGCTTTATATCGCTCTTTCCTCTCCATCAGTTAAACGTGAGGTTTGATGTAGGACTTGTTGTCAGTGTCCCTAGACCATGTCCCAATCCCTTTGTCCTTGATTTGTCGGCATGTGTTTTGTCCACACACTGGTCTAGGATGGGACTTCTCAAGGTAGAAGGCGCTGTAATAGGAATAATAAATCAGACATATATGAAATTGTATGTACACAAATGTGTGCCTTTCAGCTATCAGGCACCACCAGACTCACATCTACACATGTAATTGAGCACCAGACTAAAGTGACTCCTCCCTGTATAAATATGCGCCATCAGTAATCGGGCTGATGGTTCCGCTGATGCGCACAGCAAATAAAGTTTCTGGGATTGCGCACATTGGCCTAAATTTTAGTTGCTGAAGTTTCACGCAGTTTCTCTGATGCGCACAGCTTATGAGGTTTGTAGATATTGCGCACTGTAGGCAGATCACTGAAGTTCACCCTTAAGTAGTAACTAGGTCAAACATGCATAGTACGTACATCATGCAAAATGTCACTGCTCCTCCCTTCTTGTTGACATCTCCAGGAGTTCCTCCTCTCTCGTGGCTGAAGTGGAAGAAGGTTTTCACACATTATGCTCGTGTCTGTGGCACTTCCTTAAGCGCAGAGAGGAAAGCCTCATGGTTAATGCATTGTTTGGGCTCTGAGGAACAAGAATTCTTGGAACACCTTCCTGAGCTCTCTGATAGTGGCTCCGCCACTCTTAATGAATACGAGATCTTCATCAAAAAGTTGGACTTGCACTACCTCCCCAAAGTGAGTCCTGTCCTTGAACGATATCACTTCGGGAGAAGGATGCAGAGGCAGGATGAGTCGCTCGAACAGTACATAACTACCTTGCGCAAATTGGCTTCCACGTGCAATTTTGGTGCAGCTTTAGAGGAGCATTTTATGTTGGGATGCGCCCTCGACAAAACCAGAGACCCCCTGTGGCAAAAAGACACGCCATCGCTTCAAGAAGTGCTGACCATAGCCAAAAGTCACGAGCATTCAAAAGCGTGTGTTGATATTATACGCAAAAACAGTTCAGGTGATAAAAAGAAGAACATTAATGTCAAGGTGCTGGTGGATAGATTAGTTGAACCCAAATCGAGCACCACTTCAAAGCTCTTTACCACAAAGAATTTTCAGGGGAAGTGTTTCAGGTGTGGCAACCCTGGCCATAAGCCAACTTTAAAGACTGCCCAGGCTGGAAGGACGTGCAAAACTTGTGAAAGGAAAACTCACGTCTCAAAGAGCTGCAGAATGGGCAACGAGCATAAAAATGTCAGGGAAGTTGATCTTTATGAAGAAGATTTGGAAGGAATCAATATTCTCCCAGTCACAGGGAATGCTAGTGATGGCCCTCAGGAGCTAGTTTTGATCAAATGATGCTCCTGTGAGCATGCTCGTCGACTCTGGGGCCAAGGTAAGACTAGTCCCCAAAACATTTAATGAGCATAATCTGCTGGGCAAAGTCACCTTGTTGAAGCCTGACATTAGACAACAAGGTTAAGGTGGAGTGACTATTGAGTTGCCGGGTTATTTCTGGGGCACAATTGACTTCAAAGGGAGAGTCATCCCTGGTAAAATCTGTGTCTCGATGAAGCGGGACTCGCTCAGAAGTTGGTTCCATCAACATGATCTTCATATCTGCCTTGATCCCAATGAGATCTGTCTGCCTAAAAGAATTACCACCAGTTATGGTTTTTAATAATGCTAATCGAAACTGGATCAAGGAATTCCCTGAGATCTTTGCTAATGAACTGGGTTTGTCTAAAAAATTATTTACATTAGATAAAGGTCAAATCTAACGCTGTTCCAAAAACAGTTAAGGTCCGAAATACACCTCTGTTAGTAAGGGAGAGCATGAAAGTTGAATTAGACAATCTCTTTGTCAAGTGCATCATTCAAGAAGTTGAAGCAACAGAGTGGGTCTCTCCTGTTGATATGGCCCACAAGCCAATGGGGAGGCCAGGCTCTGTGTCGGCTCGAGGGAGCTCAACAAAGCAGTTATTGTTGAGCATTACCGTATTGAAGAAGTTACGAGATGCTTACCTCACCCTTAGGGCTGACCAGTGCAAATTTGATGTCAAAGAAATAGAGTACACAGGGCATTTTGCGTCTAACAATATCCTGGCAGACTGTCTGTCAAGGCTCGGGGGTGAGGAGTGTGAAACGACAGATGATGTTGAGTGGTTTGGAGGTGAAGAACTGGAAGAAGGAATTAATGTGTGTGTGATTAGTAAAGGGTTGATTTCTGAGACTGAGTGGAGGGAACCTCACATGAACGATTTAGACTTGCAGAAAGTCCTAACCATGGTTAGTGGTTGGTGTGAGAAGAAGGACTGTGAAGAGGTCCTCAAAGGCTATGGGCAAGTTAGGGAAGATCTGGCGCTGGAGGATGGTCTCCTCATGAGTGGTCGTAAGTTGCTTGCACCCCTTGCACTAAGGTATACGCTAGTAAAGAGTGCTCTTGCCTTGCACATGGGCATTGTCAAGACAAAGAAAATAATGAGGGAAGCATACTGGTGGCCTGTCACAGATGTACATGTAGAGAGGTTGGTGCGTGAATGTGCTGAATGTGCGTGTTGTGACGATATTGAAGTGCAGGACGCAACCCATGGTTATTAGGGAACAGGCTACTGGTCCATGGACGGACATTTCTATCGATATTTTAGGACCTGTGTAGTTGAAGACTGGGGATCACTATTTGATCGTTTGTATTGATATGTTTTTCTGTTGGCCTGATATCAAGGTGGTTGATTCCGTTGAGTCTGGTGTAGTGATTGAGTTTCTAGAAGAGTTATTTGAACGTGAGGGTTTCCAGTTAACACTCTTGTCAGACAATGGTGTTCAGTTCGAATCACTGACAGAATATCGATGTCAAAAATATCGGATCCGAAATATCGATGTCAAGAATATCGAAGACCTATCTACATTATGGAAAGTACAAAAATATCTACACAAAAATATTGTTATCAAAAATATTATTAAAAATATCGGGTTTTTTACGTTAAAAAATAATGTAAAATTAAGTAAATAATAGATATATTTAAAATAAACATAGTTACAAATATGTTTAAAATTATAAGTAATACATATAATGTAAAAACAATTAAACATAAAATATAATATATATACTTACTTCATAATATTTACAACTAAGGGGTCGATTCTGATCTTGGTCGGAAAGCTCACCGAAAGCTGTCCATAGCCTTACCTTACGAGCGAATCGTTCCAGGAGCCGGACCGTCCGGGCGAAGAAGTACGATAGGGAAATGTGCCAAATTCCCGACCGACACGTACGTTCCGACTCCATCCACAATTTCCATACGAGCCGGATCCGTAAACGCCCAATCGGTCGCACAGAACCATTTTCACTGCATTTTCTGGGCAGACAAGTTCGATGCGTAGTTCCTACGGGCCGAACGGGTCACCACGTCCAGCACATCACAGCATCCGGGAACGCTGCATATCGGGTACGATTCGCGTCAGAACACAATCCACGGCTACGAGACGGACCAGCTAGCAATGGGTATGAGACGGAGCAACAAGCAGCGTGTACGAGACGAACACATCATGAATCCAATCGCGCAGGTCATACCAGTACTGTACGTCTATGACTGGATCAGGAACAGACGCGAACGGCACAGACGGTAAGTCAGACACCCACCACACAAACAAATGACACATACCCACCAAATGTCACACACACCCAGGGGGTCCATATTCTATACACTAGCAACAGGCCACGATAGGGGTTGCATGGCTATCACTACTGCCACCCCCACTCATAGGGGACCTGTTGCCTATCACTACTACCACCCCCACTCATAGGAGACTTGTTGCTAATCACTACTACCACCCCCACTCATATGGGATATGTTGCCTATCACTACTGCCATCCCCACTCATAGGGGGTATGTTGCTTATCACTACAACCACCCCCACACATAGGGGACTTGTTGCTTATCACTACCACCACCCCCACTCATATGGGGTATGTTGCCTATCACTACTACCACCCCCACACATAGGGGACTTGTTGCTTATCACTTCTACCACCCCCACTCATAGGGGACTTGTTGCTTATCACTACTACCACCCCCACACAAAGGGGACATGTTGCTTATCACTACTACCACCCCCACACAAAGGGGACATGTTGCTTATCACTACTACCACCCCCACTCATATGGGGTATGTTGCCTATCACTACTACCTCCCTCACTCATATGGGGTATGTTGCATATCACTACTACCTCCCTCACTCATATGGGGTATGTTGCTTATCACTACTACCACCCCCACACATAGGGGACTTGTTGCCTATCACTAATACCACCCCTACTCATAGGGTGCTGTGTGACTATCACTATGAACACCCCCACTCATAGGGGACCTGTTGCCTATCACTACTGCCGCCCCCACTTATAGGGGACCTGTTGCCCATCATTACTGCCACCCCCACTCATAGGGGGCATGATGTCTATTACTACTGCCACCCCCACTCATAGGGAACCTGTTGCCCATCATCCCTGCCACCCCCACTCATAGGGAACCTGTTGCCCATTATCCCTGCCATCCCCACTCATAGGGGACCTGTTGCCCATCACCCCTGCCAACCCCACCCATTGGATGGATGATGCGCCACACTTCCATCATATACCAACATTAGGTATGTCAGCAAAATATATCCCCCTAACATCATGACAACAGTGTGTAGTCTGTGACAAATGCCCACACCAGTGAATATGACTTCGAACATACAATGTAACTCCCATCACATGTGTGATCAAAAACTGAGTATGGCCTACACAAGGCAAGCATCACTATAGCACTGTGTCAATGTAAAAATTACACCCCCTCACTGTGTAGAACAAAAGTTAAGTGTGGGGTTCCAAACTGCAGCAAATGTCGAGCATTGTGGTGATGGGGTCTAAACCGCCCATCATCCCAGTGACCAAAAGGTAAGTGTCATCATGGTAAAAGCTGCAAATGCCAAACAGCATGTATGATTCCTGGTCCCAACACATGAAACACTTTTGTGGCAAAGTAGTGGTTGTGCCCCATACCCACAGAGATGTGGTGAGGCTAAAAGTGCTGTGAAAACCTAACATACTCTTGGCCATGTACAGACAAGCACCACCCATGGGGGCTGACATTGCATACAGTGTACAATGACACAAAAGCAGAAGTGACCATCATATGCATACACACATCTCAAAAATAGACACACAAATCAATACACCCTGTGTAGACTGTAGGTGTCAGCTCACAAACTCACATTCCATGCCAGCAATGGCACCTAACAACCAGGATGAATGTGCACAATGATGTGATATGACTCACAGGGACAGCAGGGAAAATCACCCAAACAACATCCAGCCAATGGCCCACAACAACAATACCAATGCACTGGAGCAGATGCACAAACACAAACAGGCAACCTCACACTGCACATCTCACACATGTGTATGTGTGTGTCTCAGTATCCCCAGGCAACTACACAACACATGAGGGGGGCTGAACTACAATGACACAGATGTGGACACAGTGCCATACAAAAGTAACCCATGAATTGGGCACCCTTAGTGGGCAATCAGCCATTGTAAGATGAGAGGGATCCCAACAGACACATGTGACACAAGCTGGAATGAACAGCAACTAAAACAGCAAGAGACAGACCCACAACAGCACTACCCCCCGGGACCATACATTGGGGTGGCACAAGCATGCATGACACCTCCACTGTGATGACAAAGGTAGATATCGTTCAAACTGTGAAACTGTCATGGCCAGGCTGGGGTCGCTAGTACACGCATGAGAGAACCACAACACCCACAATCCCTTGAGACCGCCAGTAGGAACCGAGTATTTAAGCTCCACCTTCAGAGAACTCGAGGCTTGTCACTCGAGCTAAATCCCCGGTCCCTGCGAGCTTTGCCGTACCTGAACTCATCCACTCCGTTGGTGATTAGTTGTACGGCTGCTACCTGAATGAAGGTAGCCGCCATCAACATCTGAGACTCCCCGATGCGCATCCTGCTATGCGCAGACTGTCCACCGCCCAGGAGTGGTGTTTCGGAACTTCCTGAAGCCGCGCTGGGAACCCCGGGGGCGTGCCAGGAAGTGTGTTTGGAGCAAGCAGCTCGGCTGGGTTCCCGGCTCAAGCGCACTCCGTGAGGAGCAAACAGACAACAAAAGACCCTACAGCCGCCTGGCGATTGTGCCGCACCTCCGTTGCTGTTGGGATCAGGCTGACGTGTGGGACAATTGCGTGTTCCGCCGCCAGCACAGGGACAGGCGGTTCCTGCCTTTCTGCAACCACGGCAAGCCTTCCTCGGAAACTATGAGGAGGAGGCTCGCCGCTTGTGTAACGTCTTTCTTTTTTGGATTTCAAGTGTGCACCTTCATGGATACGTGGTAGGCTATTGTGTGTTCCCACCACCGTTGCAGGGAAAGGTGGTTCCTGCAGTTCTCTGCAACATCCCCGGGGAGCAGTTCCATATCGGAACACCAGCGCGAGCTGGAGAACTCAGCAAAAGAGGATTATCTGCAGTAAGATAAGTACCTCATTCAGATCCAAGACTGTGCTGTTCTTTTTGTTTTCTTTATTTTTCTCAGTTGTGCCTTTTTTCATAGGACAAGCACCGCTAGTATTGTAGTAAGTACATGATACTTAGGGGGTATAGGGGCCTTACGAATGGGAAGGGGGAGAAAGCTAACGTGTCTATTGTATTCCCACTTACAGGGCAGTTGGGGTGAGTTCTTCTGATGACATCCCTATTCTGGGCCTACTTAGGCAACGTTATTGTTTCCTTTGTCCCTTTTTTCCCTTTCCCCTCTGGAAGGGCTGTCTGAGGTGTGTCCACTATATCTACTCCTGGACAGGATTAACTCTCGTCATCCATCGTTCCTGCTGTACCCGGCAGTAAGGTTAGTGTTAACCGTCCTCTGTGTCTGACAGAAACTCAGACATGTATCCAGTGCCACAAACGTCCATCACACCTACACAAACACAAATCACATCATCCATGGACAAAAGGGAGGTAAGGGCCGAACCATGCAAACATTCGCATTTGTCCACCCTCAACACCACACACCCTGAACTGCACCAATGTGCATCAGTGAAGCCCACATGGACTGGTGACATAGCACATGCACCCATGACAAACCCAGTGATGTTGGGCGGTTCTAAGGTGCACAGACTCATCACACAAGGACAGTCTACAACCCCGGTGAATGACAGACATACTGCACAGTATACGGCACATGGCCATAACGTCAAAGCTCCCGTAATCTTCGCTATATCTGCCACAGTCCCAGGATAATGCAGAAGCCAAGGAGAACCACAACGCACACATGCTGACACCTTCCAACATTGCCCCTCTGAACCTGTTGAGTGGGAGCAGTCACACACACATACACGTGTCTCAAACACTGAAAGGTACCACCTAGGGACAACTACATGATATTGGGAACAAACAAGTGCCATGGGGACCCCTGACTGTGTCCCATCTGTGTCTGACCACATCATCACCACTCAGAACTGACAAATCCTAATGATGAACAGTAGTGTGTCATGCACCCACATTTCTGGAAGCCCAGGACAAAGATGTGAGGTGAACACAGGACAACTCAGCAAGCATCACCAACAAGAACATATTAAGGGAACACAGCCTGAGTAGATAAAGGGATGGGAACACACACAGACATGCTCACACAACACACACCATGGACCCAGGCAATGTCACGGAACAACACACTTACTTGAGGGGACCCAACTCTTGTGGAAGCTCAGCTGTGCCAAACATAGTTCCAGCAGGTCTCAGTCATGTCAGCAGAACACTTGGTCAGTCAGCCATCAGTTACCACACAAAGAAGGCTCTGGTTACACCAGCCTGGGTACGGGAGTGTCCCTTATGTCATCTGCACATACTCAACACATATGTACAGCAAGTTGCACAGAGGACCCACTTGACTCCTACACCAATGATGCCCACACCTGCATGTCCAGTGGAGATGGGCCCACAGTCAGGGAAATAGACAAATTGGACAATGGGAAGCACATCATATGTGCATGTGTGCAAGACACAGATGTAACAATGCAAATGAAATGTTAACATCCCTGTGCAAAATTTGTTAATCATAACACACCCAGTTTGCTGCTAAGGATGACATGGATACCGACCAGAATAGGATACATAACTCATGGACCACATGGAGTACCTCACACAAACACCTCAGTTTTCAACATTGAAAATCCAGCATTATAACAGCAAGGTCATGGTAAAATAATGTACAGATAAATCAAATTCACAAGGATAACAACAAATGCTTTATTCAGCAAATGGGAAAGTAAAATTTAAAGTCCTGAAAAAACAAAGGCCAATGGCCAGTCCATAGCAATAGTCCAAGTAGGGTGTGAGTGACAACTATCACCCGTTGCTTGCCTGCACTGTTAAGGACAGGGGATCTCCACTCGGAGGAGCATAGATGGGGCAGGCCAGGCACCGCAGGGACCGGATAAGGGCTCAGCAGAAGGAGGCAGTGAAGGGGTGGTGGGTGCAGGAGAGTCACTGGCAACTGCAGTGGAGGTGTCTGACATAGTGGGTGCCGTCACAACTGTGGGGCACAAGTCTGATGGGGTGGATGCTGGCACAACTGCAGTGAGCAGGTCAGATGGAGTGGACTGGGTCCCCACTGCAGCGCCCAAGTCAGACGGGGTGGTTGGGGACTCCACTGCAGTGCCTAACTCCATGGGAGCGGAATGGGGTTCAGGTGAGGTCGGCAGGACAGAGGGGGGGCCACCGTCCCCACACCAGTGGCACAAACAGGTTGACCGTGGGTGGTGGGGGTGGAAGAGCAAGTAGTAGGGGGGGAGGGCCTGAGCATTTTGGGGATGGTGTATCTGTAGGTGGAACCTGGGGCAGGGTGTGGCGGGAGAACCTGTGGAGTGGTGGCCTTGGGGATGGAGGACAGAGACTGTGTTGTGGAGCTGCGGGGCGGGGGTGGGGCCTTACTCTCCGGGTCCGGGGGGACTTACGGGCGGGGGCCTCAGTCTGCCTGCACCTGGGGGAAGGTGTCCGGGTGTGAGGGGCACTCCCCTCTGTGTGTTGGGACTTCCTCTTCCCTTTGTACGCTGTATCAGCTGGATCGGTGGGGAAGAGGCCAAGGTCACAGAGGAAGAGCTGCTTGGATGATGGGGTTGCAGGTGAGGCAAGGGAAGGGATCTTGGAAGGAGAGGTATCAGAGGACTGTGGAGTGGTTGTGGATGCCTGTGTGTGTGTTTGCAAACTATCCCCTGTGAGTGTGGTATCAGTCCCCTGAGGTTGCTTGCGTGCACGTTTAGACATTGGTTTGGGTGTTTGTGTGCTGCTCGTGTCTGTGGGTTTGCGTGAATGTGCTGGTGTGTGTGTGCTTCGGACAGGTAGGGTGCTAGGAATTGTGGTTGGGGCAGAGGTAGGAGGGGTGAGGGACTGTTGGAGGAGGGACACTGCTGCCGTCAGGGAGGAGGCCATGGACTGATTGGTCCTCTGTAGGGCAGACATGCCTGATGACTTGCCCTCCATGAACAACACCAGTTGTGTCAACAGACTGGTGTGTGCATGGAGGACACTCAGCATGATGTCTGCCCTACATGGATCTGTTGAAGCAAGTCCACAGACTCCACACTCAGGGCAGAATGGGATATAGGGGAAGCGGGTGCAGTGCCTGGTACAAAGGAGACATGCTCCTGAACACGGGAGCCTCCACGGACCTCTGGGATGGGAGCCGATGGGAGGGGGTGGTGGTGGTGGTGGCGGTGGCAGAGGTGGAGACAGCCTCACTAACTGGGGTTTGGTGGCTGCTGACACCCGCCTCCACAAGGGAGTCATCCTCAGAGCTGCTGTGGCCCTCAGCTGGGGGGGATTGTGCTGACGACTCCTCGGTGTGGCTCCCCTCTCCCTCCGTGCCACTGGGTCCCTCCAACTCCTTGGTTGATGTCCCAGTCTGGCTCTGCGGCTCCTCCTGGTCCGTGGTGCTGTCCCCTTCTGTTGCCGTGGATGTATCTGGATAGAATTACGAAAACCAGACCAACATTAGTCACCTGCACTGACCGCACACACCACCGTGAGTACAGCACATCACAGGGCAAGCCCTGGCATCATCAACTGAACAATGCTCAAAGTGTCACACTGTTTTGAAGAAGGCAATTGCCAGTCTCACCATCACCCATGGCACTCATATCCCTCCTGGACTTGCACCCATATGTCTGTTGCATGTTGGATGCTAATACCCCGATGTGCAGACATGCACCACCTACACATTTGTGGGACATGCAAGTGGACATGTAGGAGTATGTCACTATACACACATCACATATCTTGCCACTGACTCAGTACAGGTGTCAGGAAGAAGGGATGGCCAGAGTCTCATTTCACATGCTTGTGATGCATGCCAGCACCACACACAATGATGTCCTCATGTCCTGATAGTCAATGCCACAATGGGGTGCATGGAGCACATTTGACCCCAATGCAGGATCACTCATAGCAAGTTAAATGCCATGGCACAAGCATGCCTGGAAAGTCAGTCATCACTGTCTTCTGCCACAGGGTCAGGGCATCCAGACAACAGCAGTCTGCACTGTCTCACAATCATAGGTCATGGGGAATGCAAGCTCTGCAGCTGACAAGTGCACATGTCCATCCCCTGCAAACAACATATTCTGGACGCTGATGACCCCACATCATATAAATCAGACATATGAGTGACTGCAAACACAACTCCCTGAACATGAGCACCTCACAGTCTGCTGTGAATGAAACACAGCTGCCTGAACTTCACAGTTGCAAACACCAAAGTGCACAGTCAAGTGATCACACACCTATATGTCACACAGGTCTCGTCTCCTATAGTCACATCTCAGATGGCCTGATGACCCTCAAACTTATGAACACCCCAGTTGTCCTAAAAAGGAAGCCACACCACAATCACACAGAGGCAGACACCTGAGGGCAACAAGGACACCAACACCACCACCCTGCTAGACAACCTCGCCAACCTCGGACTCAAGCAACTGGTGAACACCCCCACCCACCACGCCGGCCACACGCGTGACCTCGTCTTCTCCTCCAGCAACCACGTCTCCTTCAGCCACTCCACCGGACTTCACTGGACCGATCACAGCTGCGTCCACTTCAGCTTCAGGAGAAACAGGACCCACCACCACCCACAACAGATCCCTCGCCGGAACTGGAGCAAGATCACCACAGAGCAACTCACCACCTCCGTCCGCCAGAACCCTCCCGCCAGCACAACAGACCCCAACGAAGCAGCCAGCAACCTCACACAGTGGCTCACCAACTGCGCAGACGACCTCGCACCACTAAGGAACCCCCCCAGCAGGCCCAGAAGCAAGAAAGCCCCTTGGTTCACCAATGAACTCAAGGACTCCCAAGAAGAACTGCCGCACCCTCGAGAAAGCCTGGCGCCACGAACAGACGACAGACAACTTGTCCGCCCTCAAGCACGCCACCCACAAGCACCACCAGCTGATCCGCACCACCAAGAAGACAGCATTCAAAGAACGACTGGACAACAACGCCCACGATAGCAAGAAACTCTTCAGCATCGTCAAAGAGCTCTCCAACCGTAGCGCCGGAAACAACGAAATCACACCCTCGCAAGACCTCTGCGATTCCCTCGCCCTGTTCTTCCACCCCAAGATCGCCGACATACACAACAGCTTCGGCGCACCAACCACGCACCCTACCGCCGAACCAACACCCCCTACCACCACTCTCTGCAACTGGACCCCGGTCAGCACAGAAGACACTGTTCGCACGATGAACACCATCCACTCTGGATCTCCTACTGACCCCTGCTCCCACCACGTCTTCAACAAGGCCAACCACATCATCGCACCCCAAGAGCGGGACATCATCAACACCTCCTTCCACACCAGAACCTTCCCGGAGAGCTGGAAGCACGCCGAGCTCAGCGCTCTCCTGAAGAAACCAACAGCGGACCCCACCGACCTCAAGAACTTCCGCCCCATCTCGCTCCTCCCTTTTCCGGCCAAAGTCATCGAGAAGACCGTCAACAGACAGCTCGCCGCCTTCCTCGAGACGAATGGAGCCCTCGACCTCTTGCAGTCCGGCTTCCGAGCCAACCACAGCACCGAGACCGCCCTGATCGCAGCCACCGATGACATCAGATCCCTGCTCGACAACGGGGAAACAGCGGCCCTCATCCTCCTGGACCTCTCTGCGACGTTCAACACTGTCTGCCACCGCACCCTAGTACAGCGCCTCAGCAACAACGGCATCCAAGACAAGGCACTGGAATGGATCATCTAGTTCCTCGCCGGCAGAACCCAGAGAGTCCGCCTCCCCCTGTTCACATCCGAGGCCACCGAAGTCATCTGCAGCGTACCACAAGGATCATCACTCAGCCCGACCCTCTTCAACGTCTACATGAGCCCTCTCGCAGCCATCGCACGCCAACACAACCTCAACATCATCTCCTATGCCGACGACACCCAGCTGATCCTCTCCCTCACCAACGACCCCGCCACCGCCACCGCCAGAGCCAACCTACACAAAGGGATGAAAGACGTCGCTGAGTGGATGAAGAACAGCCGCCTGAAACTGAACTCAGACAAGACAGAAGTCCTCATCCTGGGATCAGCCCCCTCCGCCTGGGACTACCTCTGGTGGCCCCCCACCCTGGGCACCACTCCCAAGCCAACGGACCACGCACGCAACCTGGGATTCATCCTGGACTCCTCCCTATCGATGACCAGACAAATCAACGCCATCTCTTCATCCTGCTTTAACACCCTGCGCATGCTCCGTAAGATCTTCCGTTGGATCCCCACCGAGACCAGGAGGACCATCACCCAGGCACTCGTCACCAGCCGGCTGGACTACGGGAACACCCTCTACGCCGGTACCACAGCCAAACTTCAGAAAAGAATCCAACGAATCCAGACCGCCTCCGCACGACTCATCCTGGACATCCCCCGACACAGCCACATCTCCGGCCACCTGAGAGACCTACACTGGCTCCCCGTCAGCAAGAGGATCACGTTCAGGCTCCTCACCCACGCACACAAGGCTCTCCACAACCTGGGCCCCAAGTACCTCAGCGACCGACTGACCTTCTACGCACCCACCCGCCAGCTACGATCGACCAGCCTCGCCCTCGCCGCCGTACCACGCATCCGCAGAGCCACCGCCGGAGGAAGATCCTTCTCCTACCTGGCAGCCAAGACCTGGAACTCCCTCCCCATCCACCTACGGTTGACCCAGGACCATCTCTCCTTCAGGAGACAACTCAAGACCTGGCTGTTCGTGCAGTAACTTACCCCTCTCCCCCAGCGCCTTGAGACCCTTCCAGGTAAGTAGCGCGCTATACAAATGCTTGATTGAATGATTGAGGGCACATTTCACTAAGCACAATCTGTAAGTTGATACACGGGAGTGGGAGTGTTGCAGCGCGGAATGCAAAATCGCTCCCTTCGTCACAGATCATAGATCGCACAGACACACTCAATCACTACATTCGCTGGTGGGGCCCATAACACCAACACTCATCCTCTATTAATCTGTTCCCCTAGGAGGTGATTGTTCCATTCGCTGTAATGAAAGGGAGTACCCACTTATCCCTAATGAGCAATAGATTTTCCTACCCTTCTCTATCAAATTAAGGCCTAAGCTTCACCTTTAGTTCTGCTCCCATGGATAGGCCATGGATCAGCTTAGCTGCTGGTTAAAGTGATACTCAATCTATAAATTATTTACATAAATACACTTTTTTCATAATAACGACCCAACACAGTTCTTATAATAAATCTTAAATCTTTATCTAAATAATTGAAAATCGAATCGTTTGTTTAATCAAGCAGCTGACCATCATATTTACCTATTCTGGCTAAAGTCGTCCTCTAAGTCAAAATCTTGGTCATCAGTTCAATCTGTCAGAGTCTTTGGAAACAGCTGTCCTGCAGTGTCACCGTCCTCTCCGTCAGCATAACGTCTGGAAATTCAAAGATGCGACTCTGCCCTCTCTATTCTATGCTGTTTTATAGTAAAATTACATTCCAAAAGTAACGAGTAATATTTTTGAATGCTTTTGATTGGTTGACGAAATCCGTTCCTCACTTTCCCATACGGAAAATGTCTCTTTTAGATGTAGGTCATAATTTCTGCGGACAAATGTATCTTTTTATTGTTCCATCAGGGTAGCTGGCTTGTCGCCTGGTGTGTCCTTGATAGGCACAGTCGGGTTAGGGTCACTGTAAGCCCACCGCTGCTGTTGGTGACGCATGCGCACTTCACCCAGAGACCTTCTCAACGAAGTCATCTCGTCAAATAGGGATGTCAGCCATTTTGTGGCCACTTCAAATGGTCAACTTAAGCAAAGAGACACAAAACGTAATTAATACATGGAAATGACTAGTAAAATGTTATCCCCTTACTAATACCCATATGTATGTGTATTTATCTAGCGAAAGCAACACTTATTGCGGGTTATACTCACAGTAATAAAGCACAATCACCAATACATCACAGAAGCAACATATAACATATAATATTCTACTTATCTATGATCAATATGCGTACACGTTTTAGTTTGCGTATTAGTTAGGCCATGCAAATGCAATTCCCACGTGTATTCTTATTAGTAAAGTTGATTAAATTCCACAGCAATCCAATTAATACGATTATGATTAATTAATTATTCTTATTAATATAAACATGCAAAAATGGAGAGGGTACACAACATTTTTAAAATAAAACCCGCTCCAGCAGGCGTACAGAGTCTTTTAATGCCCTGGAGTAGGCATGACTGCCCAGGTCAACCTGAAACAGTGTATAGCCCTGGGCTGTAGGCAGGTGGCTAAGCAAGTGTGACACACTTGATATACATACTAGGGGTGGGCGTCAAATTGTATTCCGCGGAAATTGCAATATTTAAAAATGTTTGCGTTCCACGGAGAGCACGAAAATGCAAACATTTCCGCGATTCGCAGCGTAGCGGAGATTTTTTTTCATGTTCTCGCTTTGAAAATGCGTTCTCGCACACGCGATCGCCTTACCGGGATCCCCGCGTTTGCCGATGAGTTTTCCGATCCGTTTGGGTGCTCCACGAGATGTTGGTAGATGGTCGCGCTATCTCGCAAGAGTTTGCGATCACGTCATTCGCCTCGCCATCAGACACCGCAAGAGTCTGAGATCGCAAACACGTCATTCACCAATGTGAGAGAGAGCATGAGGACGCGAACACGTAAATCTCCACCGCGACAGAGAGCGTGAGATCGTGAGCACATCATTTTGGACGCGCCATCGACATCCGGCGGAAGTGTGGTGAAGCTCGCGATCACGAATTCGCAAAATTTTGAATCTGGAGAAGTATATTATCTCTAGTAGCATAAAACATTCTGTAAATGATGATTTGGATGAAAACAACTACTCAAATTGACATTTGGCTGTCCTTTTTTGTGCAAGGGGTCCTTTTTACAAAAAAATCTTTTGGGGGGAGAGAGAGGAAGTGCCACAGAGTCTCCAACTTCCTGTTCCTGTCCAGCAGGCTCCTCCCAGGGCTTTGTCCATCTCCTGTTCATTCTGCCTTTGGATTTCAGCTGGAATGATCACTCTTTGTGTCTGCTGCATCATTATCATTGGATTTGAGGACATTTGAATTTGATATTTTACAAGTAAGTTGGTGTTGTGTCTGTTTGATTGGGGGCATTGCAGTTGCCACAACTACAATTTTGGTACTTATCATTATTTTTTTTAAATTGTCGTTGGTAGCCAGTAGGCCCAGAGCTAGTCATGGGTGGGTGCATGATGAAGCAACTGTTCCTTTGGTGGATGTTGAATGTATTTCAAACATCATTTAGGGCATGGATGACATTGGATTGAGTCGGAAAATGTGTTTTTGGGGGGTATTTCTGTTTTTGGGTGTGTGTTAAAGAAATGCCTTTGTTGTGTGTGTCTGGTGTGTTGGTGTGCACCCTGCAGACCTTGTTTTGCCCTGTGGAGTTTCGTTTTTGCATTTTATTGCATTAAAAAGGCAAAGCAGTGTGGTTTAGCATGCATCCTTTGCCTGGCTTTTATAGGCCTTTTGTCAGTTCATTGTTGCCCAGGCCTGCTGCTTGTTGCTTGTGATTTGTGAGTGTCCATGTGGCTGGTGGCCTTTTCTGGTGGGAGTTATTAGTTTGCCTCTTTTGCCATATATAGGCCTGCATGGTATTCCTTTGTGGCCTAGGCTTCTTGTTGTGGGCCTGGCCATGAGGCTGGTGGCCATTTTGAAGGCAGGCAGTGTGTTTTTTGCAATAGGCCTGCATTGTCTGTCTTTTGTTTCTTGTAGTTGGGTGGGCCTGGCCATGTGGCTGATGGCCATTTTGAAGCCTAGGCCTGCAAGCTTGTGTGGCCTTGTCTGCCAACAGGCCTGCTTTCATCCAGTAGGCTCAGAGCAGGTAGCCACAGGTGCATTAAACAAGTGTTTCTGTGTGGTCTGTTGAATTTCAACATCATTTAGGGCATGGATGACATTGGATTGAGTCGGAAAATGTGTTTTTGGGGGGTATTTCTTTTTTTGGGTGTGTGTTAAAGAAATGCCTTTGTTGTGTGTGTCTGGTGTGTTGGTGTGCACCCTGCAGACCTTGTTTTGCCCTGTGGAGTTTCGTTTTTGTATTTTATTGCATTAAAAAGGCAAAGCAGTGTGGTTTAGCATGCATCCTTTGCCTGGCATTTATAGGCCTTTTGTCAGTTCATTGTTTCCCAGGCCTCCTGCTTGTTGCTTGTGATTTGTGAGTGTCCATGTGGCTGGTGGCCTTTTCTGGTGGGAGTTATTAGTTTGCCTCTTTTGCCATATATAGGCCTGCATGGTATTCCTTTGTGGCCTAGGCTTCTTGTTGTGGGCCTGGCCATGAGGCTGGCAGTGTGCTTTTTGCAATAGGCCTGCATTGTCTGTCTTCTGTTTCTTGTAGTTGGGTGGGCCTGGCCATGTGGCTGAAGGCCATTTTGAAGCCTAGGCCTGCAAGCTAGTTATGTTATGTTATAGTCATTTGTAGAGCGTGCAACTGCCCTAGCGAAGAGGCGTCCCTGTGCTAACAGCAGTGTCCAGGGAGAGCCTGGCTAGGTTGTGGGAAATAAGTGGGTTTTAATGGCCTTACGGAAGGATAACAGACAGTCTAAACGAGGAATCTTCACAGGGAGGGAGTTCCACAACTTAGCAGCCAGAAATCGGAAATATCTGCCCTCTGCCCTGGTGCGTTTTACTCGGGGAAGAGTAGCCAGGATCTGCTCGGTAGTGCGTAACTGGCGGGTAGGGACATAGGGGACCAACAGATTAGATAGGATCTCGGGCGTAGAACGTTTTAAAATTTTAAAGGCTAAACACAAAGCCTTAAACTCTATCCTCTTGGAGATGGGTAGCCAGTGAAGGCGGCGTGAAGCGCCCGACACGGAACACGTTCTGGTAAGTCTGAGCAAGACTTGTGCAGCTGTGTTCTGAACTCGTTGAAGGCGGTTCACTTCCGCCTTATTGGAACCTAACAGAAGGGAATTGCCATAGTCAAGTCTCGATAAGATAGTCGCCTGGACTATTAGTTGACTTGTGGCCAAATCAAAAAACCCTAATATTGGCCTCAGACCCCGTAGGAGTCCAAAGCAGGTGCCAGCGATTTTTTTGGTATGATCTTGAAATCCCAGAGTAGAGTCGAGCCAGAACCCTAGATTCTTTGTCACCAACTTTGGGGTTGGAGCACTGCCCAGGGATGAAGGCCACCACTGCGTACTCCAAAGCTCTTTGTACTTCCCCACCAGCAGCACCTCAGAATTATTGGCGTTAAGCTGGAGACAGTTCTTAGTCATCCAGCATGCGACCGCCTCAAGACCATTCCGGAACTGAGTAGCATCCCGAGAGTGATCATCAGAGAGGGCTACCACCATCTGGCTATCATCAGCATAGGAGACAATGGTCAAACCATGGTCTCGCGCGACTTCTGCCAAGGGTTGGACATAAAGATTGAACAGAACCGGGCTTAACGCCGAGCCCTGGGGGACCCCCTGCTTGATGGAATGAACGTAAGAGGCGAACTGAGGGGCAAAGACCTGAAATGATCTGTCGGACAAAAAAGACCGGAACCACTCCAGTGCCAAGCCGCCTACCCCTGCTTCTTCTAGACGGCGCAGGAGGATCTGATGGGAGACCGTGTCAAACGCGGCACTCAGATCAAGCAATATGAGTGCCGCCGTTTGACCTTCATCCAGAATGGTCCGCAGGTGTTCACTCACTGCTAAGAGCGCTGTTTCGGTACTATGACCGGGGCGGAAATCATTCTGGGAGTGGTCTAAGATCTTTTTATTGTTCGAAAGGACTTTATTGGCGTGTGCCTCCGCAATTTTGGCGACCCAGGGCAGAAGAGAAATAGGTCATAAATGTTCTGGCTTGATGGGGTCCAGTGAAGGTTTTTTCAGAAGGGGAGCACCTTTGCCTGCTTCCAAGTCGAAGGGACCACTGCCATGCTGAAAGAGGAGTTAATCGTCTGCCATATAGGTGTAAGAAGTATGGGTAGACAGTCTCTAAATTGGGCCAGCCTCATAGGATCTTGAGGAGAGCCCGATTTGACTTTAGTGCTCAGGGTGAGAAACTCCTCCTGGTAGATGGAGGGTATTACTGCCAAAATGGCGTTAGGCTTAGGTATTGAAGGGGTCACCAAGTCCGGGGTGCAGTTAGGGAAGGATTTATAGATAGCGTCTACCTTTTGGACAAAATAGGTGGCCAGATCCTCGCATTGCTGTTCAGATGTAATAGTCGAGGTAGGCGAATCCTTCCGCCTCTTGAAATCACAGAGTATATTAAAAATGCATTTCATAGGGTTTTTACTGGATGTTATCTAGTTGGCGAGATAGGCAGCTCGGGCCAAATGTATGGCTTTATGGTAGCGTTTGATTGCGTCCTGAGACCGCTTTTTATCTGTGAGGTCATAGTCTTTTCTCCAGGCTCATTCTAGCTGTTTACATGTGGTACGCAGGGCAGCTAGAGAGTCATTGTACCAAGGGTTGGAACTGGAGCCGCGGCCTTTGGACCATTTGCAGATTGTTTTATACAATTGCTCCAGATTTTTATCAAGAATAAAAGGACAAGAAGCCAAATAGGCAAGGAGATCTTCCAGCTCAAGTTTGTGCCAGCAGCGTCTAAAGGAAAAGTGTGCACTAAATGAGATGGTAAAACGGGCGCATTGGCACCCTGCGACGTCTTCCTTAGCAAAAATGCAGTGGAGGTGAGATTTAAAAATAACAGCCAATCCCCACCTCTGGTCCCTCTATTAAGAGTCCGGATACTGAACCCCATAGGAAGTGCAAGGCCAGGTTCGGCCACTGTGTCCTCATTAAGCCAAGTTTCGGTAATGAAAAACACATCAGGAGATTCGTTCTCGATAAGGTCATGAATCTCCCTATAGTGTTTAACTAAAGAACGCACATTCAAATGTAGAATTTTTAGAGGGACTTTGGTAGAGGCAGGAGGTGGTATGGGCATTGAAGGGTAAAAGTTATAAACACACTTGTAGCAGCAAAAAGGCCCTTCCACCGCTATCCTTGGGTGCAGACCACAGGGGTTTATGCGCTGCCAACAGGCCTGCTTTCATCCAGTAGGCTCTGAGCAGGTAGCCACAGGTGCATTAAACACGTGTTTCTGTGTGGTCTGTTGAATTTCAACATCATTTAGGGCATGGATGGCATTGGATTGAGTTGGAAAATGTGTTTTTTGGGGGGTATTTCTGTTTTTGGGTGTGTGTTAAATAAATGCCTTTGTTGTGTGTGTCTGGTGTGTTGGTGTGCACCCTGCCGACCTTGTTTTGCCCTGTGGATTTTTTTATTTTTTATTTTATTGCATTAAAAAGGCACAGCAGTGTGGTTTAGCATGCATCCTTTTCCTGGCTTCTTTTATAGGCCTTTTGTCAGTTCATTCTTTCCCAGGCCTCCTGCTTGTTGCTTGTGAGTGTCCATGTGGCTGGTGGCCTTTTCTGGTGGGAGTTAATATGGGCCTGCATGGGTTTCCTATTGGTTTACTGCTTCCATCCATCCCCTTTGCCAGCAGCAGCTCCTTCCATTACATTTGTATTGTTGTGGTTGTTCTTATTCTCTTTCCTATGCTTCCTCAGAGTGTAGTGTGTACACAGTACGTAGTATACCATAGCCCTTGTTGCCAAAGTCTCACAAATGGCGACACTATATCTTTTACAACAACAAATGCAACATTTCACTGATGTTCTTCTCCTGGTTTATTTGCTTTTAGGAGGTGTCATCATCATCACCCGTTGTACTGCCAGACCGAAGTCCTGCTGCGCACCACATCACGTCCACGTGTGACCACAGACATCTCTGCAACTTGTGCACCTGCATCCTGCCTGACATCAGAAGAAGATGGCCCCAAAGAAAGGTACCAGGTCCTCCAGTACCAAGAAAGTTGCCGGTGAGAAGAAGGAACATAAAAAGGAAGTGGCACTAACCACGACTGGTGTGCCGACCAATGTGTTTTTTGGGACCAAAAAACTTACGCCTCCAGTAGCATTGTCCGGGAACGAAGCTGGGAGCAGCACCTCCGCACCAGTGGGCAAACCCCACTAACCTAGGCCCAAGCCCATGAGTGTCGCAGAGGTAGCCAGTCTACTAACGAGCAGCGATGTTGAAATGTCATTATCAGTACACAATCAAAGCAGGTGGAAACTCAGCAGATAAGTGTGCAGCAGCAGGCGCAGCCACAAGAACAGCAGCAGTCGCAAGAACAGCAGCAGGCGCAAGACCTGCAGCAGCCGCAAGAACAGCCACAAGAACAGCAGCAGCCGCAAGAACAGCAGCAGCAGCCGCAAGAACAGCACCAACAGCCGCAAGAACAGCAGCAGCCGCAAGAACAGTCGCAGCCGCAAGAACAGCCGCAGCCCACAATAGTAGTTGTTCCTCCTGAAGTAGCTGAGTGACTCGCGGCTCCTGCAGACTCTCTTGGTCCCGCCGGACCCCACGACGACAAGCGTGCCCCCCAGCTCGAGGATTGTGAGCTGTGCGCCGGGTACGCTCCTGCATCTGATCCATATCCCCAAAGACTGTCCCGCTACCCCCCTCCAAGACTCTGAGAGCCCACGCTCTGCTTGTACATATTTGCCGTGCAGATCATAAAGATCCTACTACTCTAACTTGATAAAGATTTGCTCGTAAGAACTCCTTATGTGGTGTCTCTCTGTCGTGTGGTGCCGAGTGTGCGATCCTAGATACGAGGTTCCTCCCCCTGAGGAGTCTCCCGCCAGTGCCCGGCTACGATACCTCGAGGGTGGGTCTCAGGGCAGTCAGGGCCCCCTCCGGGCCCCTCTGAGGTCGCCTTCTAACATATGTCCTGCCTTGTGGGTGTGGGTGGTAACAAGATGTCTCAGTCCGATGTTGTTGAGGTTGTCCAGGAGGGCAGTGGAGTTGGGGTCTCTGGTGTTGTCGAGGTGGAAGTTCGGGTCTCCGAGGAATACGTAGTCTGTGGATGCGATGGTGTGGGGTGCAATGAGGTCTGCGATGGTAGTGGAGAACATGGAGCGTGATCCGGGAGGTCTGTAGGTGAGGGTGCCGCATAGAGTCATTCTGGATCTGGAAATGCTTGTGTCCATGGGGAATGTGGAGTCGTTCGTGCTGGATGTGGTGAGTCGGAGGAAGTTTTTGTGTACGATGGCAGTCCACCTCCAGGGCGGTTGGGGCAGTCCTTCCTCTGGATCTTGTATCCGTTGGGGGATGGCTGTGGGGTGCGGAGCTGGCGTTGGCCCTGTGAAGAAGACGACGATGGTCGAGAGGTTTTTGAGGAGGGTCCCAAATTTCTACTGCGTGTCTGTGCAGGCAGCGAATGTTGAGGAGGATGCAGCTTAGGGCTTTGGGTGCGCTGGCGTACGGTGGGTTGGTGATGGGTGAAGGAGCAGCGGCATTGTCAGAAGGAGAACTAGTCTTGGGCGGTGTTCAGTGTTGACAGCTGGCAGTTGTTGTTTCTTCCGGGGTTAAGTGCGCGGAGTGTTTCTGAGTCATAGCACTGGTGGCCGGAGGACCAGGGTTCCTGGCACTGGTCACAGGCGGGTCGCCGACAGGCACAGACGGGCTTGCCTTTGGCATGCCTTCGGTGTGCTAGTAGCGTGCCCGCTGCGCAGCCGCACAGCAGCCGCCATTAAGTAGGGGTTGGGGAAGGGCAGGAACAGCTGGGAGGCAGGAGTGGGAGGGGCCAGGGAAGCAGAAAAATATGGAAAGGGAAGCTGCAGGAGTGGCGAAAATAGGCACAGTGAAAAGTAGTAACAAAGAATGAGGGCAAAGGCACGACAAAAGTACAATAAGAAGAAAAAAGAAAGTAGGCAAAAGTGAGGTGAGATGCCTGACGACAAAGTCAAAGGTAGAAAAGAGAGTCCTAGGGACTCGAACCGTGCTCTCCTGCTCGGGAGGCAGGGGCACTAGCAGGTAGAGCTGAGGCGGAGCTGCGTGCTGGGAGAGCAGAGCCCATCACATCAGGGAGCCTTGCCCAAAAGAATCGGTAGCTTTATTAAAGACACAGGACCTCATACCTTGATATCAGAGAATGAGATGTGAATTACGAAAGGAATTACATTACAGAAAGCTGCCAGGCATTGATGCTGTGAAAATCACTAACCTGGGGGCCAGGCTGCAGTGCTAAGGCACCAGGCCACCTCTCCGGTGGCCGCCACAAGTCAGCTGGGATTCGGTCCCGGTAATCATTACGCTCCTAAGTCCCATCTGGCTTGTGAGGCATAATGCGGTGGGAGTTTCAGCAGTGGAGGCAGGCTCCCAGCTGTGAGGCAGGCTTCCAAAGATAAACTATAGCGCGCCTGCAGCCTATAGGTGTGCTTCCCGCACAGTGTTCCCTGCAAGGCTGTCTCAGCAGCAGGGATTGGGCAACTATGCTTGTGACGTCCTGAGTTAATCAGAGGTGCTGCGCTAGAGTGTCGGGTAAATATCATGTTATACTTTTAGGCAGCTGAGCGAGTTGACTCAGCCTTCAAGCCTGCTGCCAGGAGTGCAGACGCGCTGCTGTCAGCTAAAAGCCTTTACTCTGTCAGTGTGTTTTAAATAGCAGCGCTCGGCTCCAGCTTGCTCTGGAGGTGCTATAAATGTGTGAAAATGTATTTCAGTGCGGTGATGCGGGCCACCACTCTAAAATGCGTTAGTCTAACGCCTGATGCATGGTTCTTGGATGGGCTGGTCATGTGACTGCGATTAGCTTAGCTGTTGGGCTTTGTGTATTCTTCTCAGTGAGACAAAAAGGGATTAGATGTTGGCAGACTTGGCTGTTCCCTGCCCACCTGCAGTTCAAAGGGCTGCCTCCAGCACACAAACCAGGGAACCTGGCACCGACCTTTTTCCACCCCAGACTTCTTGGAAGGTTAAGGGAAGAACTTTCCAGAACCAGATGTGACGGTATCATGGGAAATTCCCCAACTTCAAAGGCTGGCTCTAGGTATAAATATTGCACCTCCAGAACACCTCTTTAGTATACTTCTGAACTTGTGGAAGACTTCAGAATTACTTCCTGGACCTCTAGAGGACCGCCCTGCTGCTTGAGGCCTGCCTTTTTTATTTTTTTAGTTTTATATAGCTTGAACTAGACCCACAGGTATCAGACTGCTTACATGAGCACCAGTTGCCTTACAGAAGGACACATTCATTTTTGTTATGCACAGGGAGATTAAGTGATTTGCCCAGAATCACAGGATGTTGAGCATCCCTGCCGAGGCTCGAACCCGGTTCTCCTACCCTGAGGTCAACCGATCTAGCCGTTAGGCCACATCCTCTCTCCGGTTCCTAGAGGTCTGTTTCTGCTGCTACCAGAGGACTGCCCTGCTGCTTGAGGAATGCCTTGCTCACCGGAGGACTTCCCTGCTTCTAGAGGCCTGCCTTGATGCTTGAAGGAGACACCGGCTGAAACCCGCACACGTCCGTGGCGGCCCGGCGATACTCGTTCCCCGGATTTTCTTGGATTCATTCCCTCGCTCTGAACGCCCCACCGAGGACTCCTCCCGGTTCCTGTGCAGCGGATCGGGGCTCCGACCCTGCAGCGAATATTCAATTTCCAAACAACCCCTCTCTCCTCCACTGGATGATTTCACTCGTACGATCAGCCCTACACAGCTGACGTCCTATGACGCCTTCCTGGCATCCTTAATCGTCCCTTCTTCCCGCGTGCACTGATCTCTTCGTGCCACAGCACTCATCAATTGGCTACCCGGTCCTGATGATGATCCTAACTTGAAAGGATCGAAACGCCGTCGACCCTCAGCAAAAATCTTTTGCCGCACACCATACTTTGGTTCTCGGAATCGCTGAAAATCATAGCCTATCTTAACGAAATAATCATGATGTGAACCAATAATTCTGTATATATTATATTTTACTCTTCACCTTGCGCCCTGCGCTGTGTTTTCTCGCGCTGTCATATTCTATCACGAGCACAATGTGCACTTCCTTTGGGTTGCCACTGCATACATGCTTAACAGTGCTGTCATAACTGTCATGTATATTCCAATCTTCTAAATATATGCTGCCTAAGAGCACATTCAGCAAATAATTTGGAGTCTCTCACCTTTGTTCTTCTATTGTAATGTCTTGCACATACAAGCCTAATTATTTTCAATTAATCCAGTTGAGATATTGCTGTATATTTGTAAGTTAAAGGAGAACTGGACCATCTTCATGAACACAGGACCACCAGACATGAGTCCAAGGGATAGTTGGCTGGCCTTCTGTGTGAACTACAGGGGCATAAAAAGCTCCAGAGACCTTGAACTCAGCACCTCTTCTTTGCTGGAGTGAATTTTAGTCCCCCCCCACCAAGTAGTGGCTTCCAGGTCCTGTACTCTTGAAAGTGGTGTTAGAGATCTGGCTCCTGCCTAGACCAAAATCATGGGACTTTAAAAAAGTTGTACAGAATGTACCAGAAGAACTGAAGAAGACAAAGAGCTACCTGACAGTCGATCCACCCAAGGTGCATTGCCAGTTGGTTTGACATTGCAGTAGCTCCTGCTACATTATTCTACGCAGCAGCAAATCCTGTTCACCAAGATCTCTCAGTGACAGTGTCTGGTTTCATGGAGCCCTCTTCGCTACAGCTTGGAGCTGTGTCCCGCTGGAGGTTTTTGGCTGTTAAAAAGTTGCTGAAGTTTAAAGGTAAAAACCTTTACCGGGCTCGATGGTGACCAGCTCCCCGTTGATAACGACAAACTCCTCAGCCTGGAAATCCTTCTTTTTCTGCTCAGAGCTTTTTCATGCTGTTGTCAATGGCTTCACTGAGACTTCATCCAGTGCTTCCCGGTGATGATGACTCCTCTTTGGATGCAGCCTGCTGCCTTGCCCCGCTGCACTCTACCTTCTCCTGGACTTTTTCTTGAAAAATTTACCTCAGTCCGAAGTTCAGCTAAGACCAGGCCCAATCCACCTTGTGTATCTGACTTGTGCTCCATGGTGGTCAACCTTAACTTTTGACTCTGTCACGGTCTCACGCAACCAGATGCACACAGTTGACATTTTGATCTGTCAGATGCTGGAGGAAGTGCAAGGTCTTTGAGGCGTTGTCATCCGGGGACGATGTGTTGTGCAAAGTAGGTGATGCATCGGTTGGATGTGCGAGGCTTTGGTTTCCGAAGGCGGTGCAGCAACAGTGATATGTCAATGTCAAGAGCGCGGTATGTGTCAATTTCGTTGTGTCGTAGTCGAACCGCTGGGCTGAAGTGAAGGCGATGCATTGGTCGAAAGACTTGCAGAGCCTGGAATGGGTCAGAGTCGGGATGGTACACTACGAATGTCGGTATGCGGTGTCCGAGACTCATGCAGCAGTGGTTCATCGGAGGTGCTGCGGCATAGTCGGGCTTAGTTGAAAGTTGAGGTTGTGACGTCGTGCACTTGGTGAACGGTGTCCACGACTTTGGTGCACGAAGTGGTGATGCGTCAGTTTTGCAGGGACGCACTGGTTACATAATGACACTTTGGAGTCGACACATCGGTTTCCTGGTTGTGGCACAAAAACTCACTTCTAAGGTCCCAGGACTGGATTTGGCACCACTTGGCAGAGCAAGGCCCACAGCAGAGGGACTCAGGCAGGGCCGTAGCCATGGGGGGCGGAGGGGTGAGTGGGGCCCTGCCAGGGCCATAATGTGCTCTGGCCCTCCAAGTGAAAGCCCCGACCTTTCAGTTTCTGTTATTTAATAAATATATGGATAAGCTTGACATTTGAGATGGTGCACATGATATGCGGCCTCAACTCTGCCAGCATTACCAATACTGAAACTGAAAGAACCGTATCTGTCTCCAGAGTAAGAGACTGAGGCAGAGGGATAGACAGAAGCAAGGGGGGGCTGGGCTGAGGCTGTCGTGCACACCCGGGTGCACTGAATGATAGTAATATTGACTTATGAATCATAAGAACTACCTCTCCTGGAGCCTCACTACCATTGGTGAGGGCACTGCAGCAGAATGACATGCAGCGTGAACACACGGCCTCTGGGCCTCTCTTATCCGTCCAGCAAAGACTGGGATGGTTGAGGAGTCAATCATGTTTTGAAGCATAGTCAAAACGGGCCATTGACAAGAGCCCACACAGGGGGGGCCACCTAATATGTGGTTAGGGCAGTCCCACGGCATCAGTTTTCTATGTAACAGTTGTGTTTTTTGTTTTTTTAAATAGTACATCTAAAACCAAACAAATAAAAGAAAATGCTGTCACTGACCCTGAGAGTGTTGGCATGTTTAAGTTGGGCTGTGTATGTGCACTATGTTTCTATTAAAGGTGCAAGACATGTGCACATCACATTTCAGCCTGTAGACAGGGTCATTAAAGAGCCAGAACTACAAGACAATGATGGAAGGAGAGTGTATATGTACACGGGCCTTATGAAACCCTCACTCACTCCACTGATCTCATGTAAATAGTATACTTCAACCAGCTCTGCCATAAAACAGTCAGGCAGGCATCTTAGACAGCAGTAGGATCCCAGTCAGGCTGCTGGGTTGGGGTCTGGGCCGTAGCTCAATATGTTATGCCAGCTTGAGCAAGAGCCACGCCCGGCATCTTTTAATTTTACGTTCCTATCCCGCAAGAAACTTCCGTACAACTAGCTCTAGAGACTCCAGATATAGACACAGAAAAATATGGACAACCATGCACACAGACATAAAGACCCCTGTATGGACAGAATCAGTATGTATAGTCATGAATACCCCCATGCAGACAGACTAACAGATACAGGCCCTATGCACACCTGCCAACAGTCTACTCAATGTGTGCCCATGTGGCTGTATGTAGACTCCCTCTGGTAGCAATTTCTCCTGGAGCTGGAAGTGGTATTTAAAAACCTTCAATAGTCATTGTTTCTAAAGGATAGAGCCATTGTTTTGAAAGAATGAAACTCTGGTGAAGGGTAGTGTTGGTTTAAAGTTAGAGGTCCCTCTGTCCATCTATGAATTTAGATATTGTTAGACTTGGGGGTCCCTAGTTGGCACAGGTATGCACTTGTGACAAATTGGAACCCTCTCCTCTAGTCAGGGTAAGAGGGTACACTCCTAAAATAACCCCTGCTCACCCCTTTGGTAGCTTGGCACGAGCAGCCAGGCTTATCTCAGAGGCAGTGTGTAAAGCATTTGTGAACACATACAGTAACCAAGTGACAACACTTCAAATGGACACCACACAGGTTTTATATTAAAAATAAGTATTCTTTATATAGATTTATCACAAGACCAGTAAACGACAAAAACACACAATACTGTTACTTTAGATGGTAGGATTTTGCTTAATTCTCTTAAGTTCTTAAATGCGACACTTTAAATCAATGTACCTTTTAGATGCGACACGCAGGGCAACGAAAGTGTTGCAATGATGTTGATGCGATGAAGATTTTGGTGCAAATAAATAAAGACGTGAAGATCTTCCAGATGCGGCATGCTTCTCCGATGTTGCGAGAAGACTCGACTCGATGCTTCAGCTGCAGCGGCGACACACTTTACGCGATGCAACGACAGCGGCCTTGGCAGCGGCACTCTTCACCGACGTTTGCGAGACTCTTCCGCTCGATGCGGTGCTGCATCGGCAAAAACCCCTTTACGCAATGCGACGACAACAGCTCCGACGGCGGCACGCTTCTCCGTGGATGCAAGGCGCTTTTCTTGATGCAGTGCAATGCGACAACTACGATGGCTGCAATGGCGACACGCATCTTCCACGATGCGAGACTCTTCTCTTGATGCGGTGCAATGCATCAGCTATGATGGCTGCGATGGCGACACGCTTCTTTGGCGTTGCGAGACACTTCCTGGATGATGTGAGACGCTTCCGCTCGATGCGATGCTGCAGCGGCAACACACTTTACGAGATGCGACGACAACAGCTCCAACGGAGGCATGCTTCTCCTTCTTGAGTCGCGCTTCCAGCTCCGTGCGACACGCAGTCCCTCAGAAGGCCCAACAACAGCAGCAGGCACTTCCAAAGAACTCTGGGGAGCTGGGGGATGACGTCTGTTGTTCCTGAGACTTCAGCAGGAGGCAAGCTCTTTTCCAAGCCCTTGGAGATTCGTCACAAGTTGAGCAAAAGTACACACAGAGTTCCTTTCTCCTCTCTTTGGCAGTAAGGCAACCACTGCAGGCCAATCCCCCAGGTCAGGGATAGTTTCCTCCTCAGCTTCTATTGGTTCTTCCCTCAGCAGAGGTTTTTCTTGTTTTCCCAAAGTGATCTAATTTCTTGGGATCAGGGTCCCAATATTTATACTCAGAAATCCTTTGTCCTCTGACGGCAGAGGGGCCTTTGCCCAGTCCAAACCAGTTCCTGAGCACTCTGTTTACCATACTTCTACTTTCCTTTCACAGTGCAGGGCAGAAACATTAGACGCCCCACAGGAGGTGGAGCCAGAATTGTGGAAGGCAAGTACGGCTCTGGAGCACTTTGTTGACAGGATTCCTTCTCTTCATTCACTGTGTAGGGCAGAGACATCAGCCTCTCCCCAGGAGGTGGAGCCAGCATTGTGGAAGGCAGACACAGCCCTATTCAGGTCCCAGGTGCAACTCCTCCCACCCATCTGTATACAGATCTCTCTATTCACCACTGGGACACCTCACCCTGTCTCCTGGAATTCCCCAGCCCTGTCACTCAAACTCCAGACAAAGGAATATACACAGCCTAGCAGAGGCAGGTTTGAATGGTTAGACAAGAAAATGCCTACTTTCTAAAAGTGGCATTTTCAAACACAGAATGTTAAAACCAACTTCACTAAAAGATGTATTTTATCATCCTGAGTTCAGGCATACTAAATTCGAATTTCTACCATGCTCTCTGAGTCAGTTAGGATTATAAAATGTAATAACCAAACTGCCCATTCTGGCCTATGGAGAACAGGTAGCCTTGCAATAGTGAAAAACGAAAATGGCTGTAATTCACTATTAGAACATGCCACACACATCAGGGCATGCCCTACCTTATCCTTACAATGCACCCTGCCCTTGGGCCTACCATAGGGGTGTCTGATATGAAGAAAAGGGAAGGTTTAGGGACAGGCAAGTGGGTGCACTTGCCCAGTCAGCATGACAGTACCAGACTGCACGCAGGCTCTGCAATGGCAGACCTTAGACACATGTTTACAGGCTGCTTCTGTGGGTGGCACAACCAGTGCTGCAAGCCCACTAGCAGTATTTGGATTACAAGCCCTGGGCACTCCTGGTGCACTGTACTAGGGTCTGACAAGTAAACCAAACTAACCAATCATGGAATCACAAATTATACATGAATTTACAATAGGGAGCACTTGCAGTGTGGCACTGGACAGCAGTGGCACAGTGCCCTGAGCAACTAACACCAGCAAAAATACATGAGGCACAGCGACAAATGGAATGGAGAGTCACACCAATGTGCCAGGTCTAACAGATCTTACAAACACCTAAAGCTAAAATCTCTTCTCTGTTAAAATCTAATAAATCCAGCAGCCCCAGCATACGCGAACATTTTCATGCACCAGTATGAGAATAAATACATTCTACAAAATCCCCAATGGCAACAAGGGTTACGTCTATATCTGCGATATATAGACGATATCTTTATCCTGTGGAAAGATACAGAAGACCAATTGATCAACAACATCCAACTACTAAACCTGATCGATCCAAGGATTCAATTTACTCATGTAGTACATGAGAAACAAATTAATTACCTGGATGTAACCATCCTTAAAATAGGTGATAAGTTTGAAACTACTCTATACACCAAGACAACTGATCGAAACAATTTGCTTGCCTACCAAAGTTTCCACCCTACCCCTCTCAAACAACACTTACCATATTCACAATTACTCCGCGTACAAAGGATTGTCTCAGACCCGAAGGAATCCAAGACACAAGCACTAATCATGATTGACAAATTTAAGAAACGAGGATACCCAAATGAGGTGTTACAGGATGCCCACAAAAGAGCCACAGCCAAGAACAGGCAGATGTTACTCTCTTCTCAAAAAAGTGTAAAAACAACTAAAATCACATGCGTGAGTAAATATTCTACTATCACTCCACAATTCAAGAAAATCATCAAAAGACATTGGTGTATGCTCAAAACAGAACTGGACTTCAATAACATCTTCCAGGATGAACCCACATTTGCATTTACCAGAGCTAAAAATCTTGGTGAAATCATAAAGAAACCTACTCTCACAAAACCTTTAATAACCTTTAAAGGCACTATCCCATGCAGAAACTGTAGTAATTGCAACAATATCATGGAGGGTAACACCATCACTCACCCCATGCGGGGCAACAAAATCAAGCTACAGGTTAATGGTACCTGTGACACAAAAAACATTATTTATATGCTAAAATGCCCATGCGGAAAAGCCTATGTGGGACAAACTGAACGTAAACTAAAAACAAGATTAACTGAACACAAAAGTAATATAGGAACAAAAGTGTTTAAATCAGCGGTTGCCAACCATTTCATTGAACAAAATCATCAGATTAACCAGATCAGAGCATGTATATTGGAAATTGTGGAAAAAAATGAAGAGAGAGATAATAGAAAAACTTTATTGACACGTGAAAATCACTGGATATTCCACTTGCAAACCCTGCGTCCTCAGGGGATAAATGAAAGAACTGAATTTAGTTGTTATTTATAAATCCATTAATATTCTGTCATGATTATGTTAATTGTACATTATGATACACTGTTTCCGTGGTATAATATATTGTAAATATCATCGTTGTCATTAAGTGTTAGTATTATTTAGTATGAAACACACATATAGACACTGGCCCTTTAACTGATACACGCGCGACTTTAAAACATCGTAGTACAGCCCACACGCGTCACACGCCAACTTGCATCGCGTTGAGAACATTCTGCTTACAGCGCTGATAGAATTCATTTTCCTGCATATTCGGTAAGAACGTTTAAATGCTTGTAACCCACCCGAAGCAGCTTGCACTCATCTAATATCGGAACCGCGAGCATTTGCTTTAAGCGCTTACAAACATTTGCTGGCTAATGTGCCACGCCACTTAACCTGTTTGTAAGTTGAAATAGTAACGTTACCACGTTACGTTTAATGCTTGCAGCCCACTCGAGGCAACTTGAACCTTTTTAACATTAGAACCGCTAAAATTGGTTTAAAGCGTCCACGAATGTTTGTTAGTTAACGCGCCCCGCTAGCCAATCTGACTGCGAGATTAATTTGTAATGTTACTAGGCTCCAGTTAACAGCAGAAAAAATACGCATGTATTTGGTTTTAACAACGAAAAATAATCCATACGCGTAAATGTAAATGGCTATTTCAATTGTCGCACGTAGCTTAGTATGTATATCACTTGATGGTGCTAGATAATATGTGACAAAGATTTAGTGAGTTAAACATTGTTTGTTTTTGAAGAATTATTAGTGATAGATACCACTCTTTTTTAAGTTTAAAAGAAAAATTTTATTGAAACAAATAGAAGTATCCATATTACAAGGAATAGTAGTAAATACATATCAGAGTATCTCATTGACAAAGAACAAAGAGAAAACGACAATTTCATGCCAACACAATATAATCAACTCAAATTGCATAAAAAAGAAAGACAAAATCCATGAGTAAGAGGTATGCTAGTAATACATAAGATAAGAATCAAAACAGTATTACAAATTTGGAAATAGATCTGGGAACTTATAGGGGAATCATGGGGGCTTTAGGACCTCAGGGTGGGACGGCTTTGTCTGAGAGGATTTTTTGGCACACAGGTCGAGGAACAGTGTGACAGGGGACCACAGTTCTAGACGCTTCGTCGCCAGCTTCGCGGGATATACAAAAGAGGTATCCAGCCTGTGATTATGGCAGATTACATACCACCACGCCTTATAGGAGATTTTAGTGGTGTCCTTCCAATTGACCGTGATCTGCTGAAATGCAGCCGCTAAAAGCAGATCAACAATTTTGGTTTTACCTAGGACATTCTCCCAGCATGGTGCGAGACTTCCCAAGAAAATATGGGAGGTAGAAAAAGGAAATGCAGTGCCAAAAATCAAATTTATTTGGGACCAAACTCGCTCCCAAAAGCTCTGTACAAGTGGGCATAAAAACAACGCATGAAAAATGTCAGCGTTTGGGGACGAACATGACCAGCACGTGTCTGGAGTGGATGCGAATCTTTTGCTCAAAACACTCGGTGTGAGAAGAATACGATTATACACGAAAAATAGCGTTTGTGTGAGGTTTGCTGCCCTGGAAGATTTACGCAGCTTGAGCCAGATATTATTCCAAAGAGAAAGTGGCCATGAAAGTTGGAAATCGCGCTCCCAAGCTTCCTCCACCTTAGATTTCTGTCTAGGGGTACCTGCTCCTTGCAAGTGTTTGTATATGCTAGAAGCCGAGGGTTTAGACTTAAGTAGGGAGGAGAGTTGTGAGGAAGAGGTCTGAGAAGTGGGGGCCTGAGGCAGATCAGATAAGTGATCAAACCTATCCATCACAGCCGTTTTAAGCAGAGGATACTTATGCACAAATGAGGCAGGCAAGTCAAAGCGTTGTTTAAGCAGGTGAAAAGACATAAACTTTGAGTCTGAAAAAAGCTGGTGTACCCATGCTAGGCCCTTTCGATGCCAAGTTTTCCAAAAGAATGGTTTGCCGCGAATAGTTAAATCTTTATTATGCCAGATTGTTGAACTTAGGAAGTAGTCAATCGAATCTGGAGAAGAAGGAGGAGAGGACAACAGGAGTTTGGAAGTTAATTTAATTATAGGAGAGGACACCGCCTGCGGTTTGCGTGAGAATGAAAGATATTCAGGGAAGGAGAAAGGAGAGAGGTAAAGACGCTCTATCCTAAGCCATAGAGGGCAATTCTCCGAGGGGTCGAGCAACCAAAGTGAGGCTTGCCGCAGAAGGAAAGCTTTTTGATAAACCTGAAAATCAGGGAAATTAACCCCTCCCTCCTCTTTTGGGCGGATCAACTTGGCTAGTGACATACGAGGGCGTTTTGAATTCCACAAGAAGGAAGAGAGGGCGGAATTGATTTTTTTGAAAAATTTTGCCGGGACAGGGACTGGAATGTTGGATATGGTGTATAGTACAATGGGTGCAAGCATCATCTTTATGGTGTCTAACCGACCCCACCACGATAGGTACAGTGGATGCCATCTGGCCGTCAAATCAGTGATTTTTTGTAGGCACTTGTTTAGACATAGCGCTACTGTGTCAGATATTGAGGGGGTAATGTGCATGCCTAAATATTTAATATGGGAGGGGCTCCATGTGAAACTTGAGGCGCTGAAATCTGCTCTAAAAGTGTACTTGGTCAGGGGGAGTATCTCACACTTATCACTGTTCAGTTTGTAGCCAGAGATATTAGAGTATGCCTGTACATCTGTCAAAAAGGCAGGAACAGAGACACTGGGGTTGGACATAAAAAGCAAAATGTCGTCTGCGTAAGCAGCCAATTTAAGGTGAATGTTCGCTGATTGAAAGCCGAATAGGTTTGGATTTTGGCGAAGCTTAGAGAGAAAGGGCTCCAAAGCTAGGTTAAAAAGAAAAGGGGAAAGAGGGCAGCCCTGGCGGACTCCTCTGCCCAAATCAAAATATGAGGATATCAGGCCATTGGCGCAGATAGCCGCGCGCGGGTTGGAATACAAGAGAGAAATCAGGGATACGAACTTGGGACCGAAGCCAAACCAACGGAGAGTGTGGAATAAGTACTTCCATTCGACCCTATCGAACGCCTTCTCGGCGTCGAGCGCTATTGCCGCTAGGGGATGCTTCATGGATGAGGATTTGGTCAAGACGTCAAAGAGAAGTCTCGTATTATCTGTAATAAATCTGCCTTTAACAAAGCCTGATTGTTCCGCTTCTAATAGATCAGGCAAATAGGAGTCAAGACGTATGGCTAGGGCTTTTGAAAAGATCTTATAATCTATATTGACCAAAGAAATGGGCCTATAGTTTTTGCAGTGTTTATGGTCTTTCCCTTCCTTCGGTATCAAGCAAATATGTGCTTCCGAAAAGGTGCCCGAAGAGCGCCCCAGTGTGTTAAAAAAGGTTATAAGGGAGTGCAACTTGGGTAATAACAGCTTGGAAAAGTGTTGAAAGAACTCTACTGTGAAGCCATCAGGCCCCGGCGCCTTGTCTTTCTTGAGCAACTGGAGTGCTGCTGATAATTCCTGGCGCGTTAGATCAGATTCCAGGAGGGTGAGATCTGACTGACGACAGGGAGGGGCCTGAAGTGTTGAAAAAAATTGGGAAAGAGAGTTCTCAGAGGGCTGTGATTCCGAGGTATATAGGGATTTATAAAATAGGGAGAATTCATTCAAAATATCTGAGTCTTTAAATTTTAGATCCAGGCGCTCATCATAGATAGACTCAATATTGAGTCTATTCTGTTTAACCTTCAGATAGTTAGCCAGAATCCTTCCCGCCTTGTTTTTGCCCCCATAAAATTTAGCACTGGACTTTAATAGGTACAAAGAAGCATCCTCCGTAGATTTTTTATTGAATGCTAATTTGGCGTTGATGAGGGCTGTGAGGGATTGGCTCGAGTGTGAGGTGTAAAAGGAGTGTTCCAGGGTCTTGATGTCCCGCAAAAGATCAGCTGTGAATTTGCGGGAAAGTTTTCGCCTTTTTGCAACAAAACCAATCACAAAATCTCTCGCCGAGGCCTTGAAAGCATCCCAAATGGTGGAGAAGGGCATGGATTGGTCCGTATTAAACGCAAAAAACTCTTCAAAAAAAGTGGTGAAAGCAGCGGTGAATTTCGGGTCCAGAAGGAGGGTGTTATTGAAGCGCCACCTCTTAGGACCTGTGGCTCGAGGAAGAATTTCAAATACAATTGACACAGGGGCATGATCTGAGAGCAGTATAGGGCCAATTTCTGCTTGCGTAAGGGCTTGGGAGATAGAATGAGAAACAAAAATGTAGTCAATTCTCGATTGGGTGTGATGTGAGGGGGAATAAAAAGTGTACTCCCTGGTGGTTGGGTTGCAGAGACGCCAGGCGTCAAAGAGTTGGTGTTGGGAAATAGCTCGCACAAATGATTTCTGTGGTTTATTGGGGATATAAGGGACCTTGGAGTTCCTGTCTATAAAGGGGTCAAAGACCTGATTGCAATCCCCAGCAAAAATAAAATTATCTTCCAAACCAAGGGCAAGCTGAGCTGCTAAGGTGGACCAAAAGGAAGGTTCTCCGCACGTAGGGGCGTACACATTAAACAGGGATATAGGAACTCCTTTAAAAGATAATTTGACATTTAACCACCGCCCATTAACGTCTGAATTCTGAGATAATAATGTAAACGAAAGAGATTTACGGCAAAGAATCATCACACCATTCCGTTTGCCATCCCCAGGGGAGAAAAAGACTTCTCCCACCCAGCCCCTTTTCAATTTTAACGATTCATCAGCGGAAAGATGAGTCTCTTGCAGAAAGACAATGTCTGCGTTTAATTTGGCCAGATGGGTTAAGATCCTTTGCCGTTTAATAGGAGAGTGCAAACCCCTAACATTCCAAGTCACCAGTTTCAAAGACATGAGCAATGACAAACAAAACAAAATGCAATTAAAAAGCAAAAAGTCAATGCAGTACAAAATCCGTAGAAAATAGAAAAAATGTATGGCACAAAAGAGATCTTCTGTTCAATGAGAGAGACAGAGAAAAGAGATAGAGCAAAGACTGAGGAGAGGATAAAGATAAGTAGAAGAGAAGAAATTGGAACGGTAAGGATATCATAAAGGCAATGAGATACTGATGGAAGAGCACAATGCCAAAACAGAAACAGTACAATAACGAGGACACAAAACAAAGTGTAAAACATACCTACAAAAGGAAAGAATGGGTGGGAGGGTGGGTGAAACCACATGGAGCAGACACACGTCCAGGGAGGATCCGGTAAGGAACGGGGAAGACCATATGAGGTGACATCATAAACTGTGAAACAAGAAAACATGTGACAAAAATTAATCTGAGGAAGCAACTGTGAGAGAAAAAAAAAGCATGAACCAAGCAAGTACAAGCCTAAAAAAGGAAAAATATTAAGGAACATTACTGATACAATGCACAATCAATAATGCAGTAACAACCAGCACAGAAGGCAAGCATTATTGTATGAACTAGAATGAAAACAGCTTCGCCTAACGAGCAAGTGGACTATAGAACAGGAAGACTAATGAAAGGGCAAAAATATAGAGTAACAATCAAGTAACATGTGAGGAGGATGGTCCGGCAGAGGTGGTGGCATCCATCCTGTGTGAGTCGATAAAGCTCTGCAGGCGTTCTGGGTCTTCGTAGGTCGTGGTTCTGTTATTGTACGTGACCTTGAAAAGACAAGGGTGAAAGAGGCCAAATCTGGCCCCCATAGAACGGAGGTCAGGTCGAAGATTCAGGAACGCCTTGCGTCTGTCAGCAGTTGCCTTGGAGTAATCCTGCGCGAAAAAGAGCGTGGAGCCTGACCATGTGACACGCTGAAGAGCTTTAGCTGCCGCTAACACCTTTAGCAGATCTGTGTACTCTAGGAAGTAAATAATGACTCCCCTCGGTCGCTGGGGAGAGGAGCCCGCTGAGGGAACGCGCCCCAGCCTGTGGGCTCGTTGGATGTTGAGCATAGTTCCGTCCGACAAGTGAAGGACTTTAGGGAGGAAAGATTTAAAGAAAGCAATGGGGTCGCTTCCTTCGAGTCCCTCCCCCAGGCCAAAAATACGGAGATTGTTCCTCCGGTTGCGGTTCTCAAGGTCTTCAACCTGTTTCTGGAGGGTGGTGATTTGCGAGTGCATGACAGGAATTGTTTTAGCAGTATCGGTAAAAGTGGCAACATCGTGTTCAACCGCTGTGAGCCTCGTATCAAGTTGCCCCCATTTGTCAGAGAGGGCTTGTAGTGTGGAATTTGTTTCCTCCATAAAGGGTCTAAGAGCCCTTATCTCGTGTAGCAAAAGTTCCATGGAGATGTCCGAGGAGGTTTTGGGAGGCGAGGGAGGGTCTTTCTTTAACCTCTTCACGTTCGACTTGGTAGCTGTGGCGGGTACTGAATCCATCTTTGAGTGCTTGTCTTCTTCCTCAGGTAACAGCGAATCTTCCAACTTGGAGAGTTGCGAGAATAAAGTAGAGTTCTTGATAAAAGAGCGTGGCGGCTGGGGCGGGTTGGTATGAGCGCCCCGTGTCCTACCCATCAACTAGCAGGGCCGGTAGCGGGGCACGCCACGTAAAAAAGAAAAGGAAGAAGCCGCCAGCTGTAATGTACCTTAGCTAATCGCGAGCCAGCGATCAGGGTGAGAGCGATGAGCAGAAATCCTCTGCTCATACGATTAGCAGAAGCCTCAATGCGCCAAAAGGGAGGTCATGAAGAAAAATAGCAGGAAAATTTCATAGGCTCCAAGCAAAACTGCGCGAACCAGCCAACATTGAGACGCGTCATCACCTAAGATGGCGGCCATTGCTAGCATCCATGCAGACTGAGGTAAAAACAAAAATAGCAACAGGGAAAAAAGAAACCAGGAGAATGCCAGTCAAGCATCGTGATTGAAAGAGATTTCGATTGCCGCTAAAATTATGTCCTTGGGTCGCCTTGTGGTGAAAGCTCGCATTCCGCCAAAAAACAAAATGGCGGACGCGCTGTCTCCGAGACGAGCCCTCAATAAATACCTGACAAAGGCAAAATAACCGTCTCAAAATTGTTCAAAAAACATGGTGTACGATGCAGGAACACTTCCCATGCTACCTGCTACCAGCTGCTTCCATAAAAATCATCGCAAAGTTACACTTCTCCGCTCCGGGACCGGGAGCCTCACGGAGACGCGTCCATACTCCTTGGGCGTCAAGCCACGCCCATAGATACCACTCTTTGTTTCATAGATTTCCCAGATGAAGGCCAGCAGGCCGAAATGCATTGGAATAGGAATATATGGATTGTTGGGAACATACGGATTGTTGTAAAAGGAATTGAATACCAAGTATAAACTATTGAATACTTCCATGAATATATCTTCATAAGTATGAATAAAATACTGCAATGAAGAGCAACTTCAAGTTTGGAAAACTTTATTGATCAAAATTTGCTGGTGAATCCAGCACACCAAAAATCAGTGCCCTTTGTGACACTAGCACTGATCAGCGCTAGTGCTTTCCTCAGTTCATAGCACATACTCCAAAGCAGGGAGTAAACGAAGGAGCACGATTTACGCCTTTAACCTAAAGATTACCTTGGAGCTGTGCACGACTATTATCTAAATCAAAATCTAATAAATGTCATGGATGGCGGGGAGTCTTTCCTGTCAATGAGAGAAGGTTATCATGCATGCTGCTGATCAACATATATATATAGATACTCATGCACACAAGCGTGCACACAGGCTCCATGTTCACAGACCAACACCCATGTATTTTGTTCTGCAGAAGGCTCTGATATCACCACGTGCTCATCTACCAGTGGACGTTAAGCATGTGCACATCAGCATGTGCTCACTGCTCCACATCACCCTATGTCCTCCAATGTATATCCGTCTGTGCCCCTTCCTGCCAATCACCCCGTCCTTCCAGATACACAACATTCATTGCTCCCAGTGTACATCAGCTCGCACTTCCCTGAGCTGAAGCAAGTTCTCCTGCTCTTCCATCTTGCAGAATACAAGGGAGTCCCTTGCTACACATGATCTTTGAGCCTTTGCTGCACACTACACTGTGCTCCCCTGAGACATATAGCCTTTGCGCCTTGCTCTTGGGTTCACGCATGTTCTTCCATATCTTTATGTGAGAGATTGCACCAGTTCTTATCTTTCTTGGATTTCTGGTGCTTGTTGCAGTGCTGTTGTAAGGCATGGGCAAATAGGGCGATTGCCCAAGACCTCCAACATCCAAAGGGCCCCCTGGTAAAGTAATCAAGATAGCCAGAAGAACAGATTTTGTTTGTCTGATGAGCATGCACACTTCAGAGAATGTTAAACTGCATAACCACCTACCGCACCGTAACCCTCATGCTCTCAGGGATTTTGTGGTAATCGAGTTAAAGAATAAACTTTTGTCTTATGTCTCTCTTTCCATCATCACATCACCTCTTCTATCTTATCTTTCTCTCTTTCCCTCTCTACCAAACTCTACATTATGTACCTATCACAGTTCTCACTCTATTTGAACTCTCTCCCTCACCTAGATTTACTCAACCTAACTATCATTATACCTCTCTCACACCCACATCTTTCTACCTCTCTCACTACCTCACCTCTTTCTCTCAACCTCAATCACCTCTATCACTCTCTATCTCAACTCTGTCTCTCGCTCAGTCTTTCTATACAAACTCACTGCCTCACTGAATCAAAGAACACCTTTTGAAGAGTATATTTAGTGCCTGTCTCTCCTCTCCCAGGTGTGTCCCACCAAGCTCACAGAAATGCAGGAATACACACATCTGTCTGGTAAGATTCCTCTAACGCCTCATGTCTTTACCATGCAGGCCTGGGTATTCCAAAAGGGAACCTATATTCCTCCTATACAGGCAAACTTGCACTCAGTGCACAAACACATCCACAGTACACACACTGTCCAGAACTGCTACCTCTGTGTATTGTAGTGAGGATAAGGATACACCTACAGCCATTGCTAAGTTAGCATAAGTTGGACGTAGTTTTGCCGCTTTGGCTCACGTTACTACATGGCACATTCCGGGTAAACACTTTGCTTGCTCAGTTGAACACTCTGCTCCTCGTCTGCACAGCGTGTTCAAGGTAAAAAAACGATGAGCTCTGTTGAATTGCTTTGGTCAGTCTCGCGTCCCTAGCCCTAACATGGAACACAGCTGCAACCCTGGAAACCTGGTGCTTTTAATATTGCTGTGCATGCATGTTAACGCACTTGGAGACGCTTTCCAGGATAGAAGAGCTGGGCTTGTCCGGAGATGTAAATTCCTGCATCTGAACTCGGAGGTATGGGGTCCCCTGACAAAGCCTACATGCCTTCTATAATTATAATAAGCTAGCTTCTAGCACGGGGAGGGCGGCAAGGCGCCGTAGTCCTGTTTCCACCATCATTATAATATGATTTCTCCTTTTGTTCGATATGGCATTGTAATTATGCTTATTTGTTCGATCCTATGCATTTTGCTGCTAGTATTGGCTCGTGTACTGCATTATAGAGCACGTTAGTTACAATAAATATTTTAAACTATACTTTGACTCTATTTAGTCAAGTTGTGGCCAAGTACGAGAGTTTGAATGAAAGAGTGTTCTTGTTCCCACGTATCCTGAGAGAGGAGGGAGTGACATGTTCTAGGATGTCTAATCATTGGTAGCTTCGCTGTAGCACAGAGAACGAATGAGACACTGTAGCTAGTCGGATAGGGGCTCTGGGCACCGAGGTGGGTATTTTGGGACACCACTACACACTGAGGTCCTGGTTTCCTGCGCATAGTTCTGCATATGTGCAGAATCCCTGCAACAGTATTGTGCCACCACAGGGACCCATACACCGGGCACACACAATCACCATGTACACACTGCACAACACTATCTCTTTCATATACTGTACTCCTTATTGGTACACATACACCCAGTACATGCATTCACGATGCATGCACTACACAGCACTACATCCTTCATGTACTGTTCTCCGCACAGGTACACAAACACTCAGCACATACCCTCACCATGCATGCACTGCTCAGCACTGCCCTATCCCTATATTGTACCCTCCCCAGGCCCACATATACCCAGTGCGGAGTCGCCACTCTGATGTAGAGTAAGCATGAGTTAAACACACAGCTGCAAAACTTTTAAAAAGGTGCTTGAACCTGTGACAGGGTAAAACGTACCTGTTCACTACTTCTGCCACTACCACGCACTGCCTAACTCCTGGTGAAGGCGGTAGCCTTCCACCACAATGAGGGTAGCTCTTTGGGCACCCCAAGTCCAACAAGACCCCAATCAGTGAGACTTGCCTATGTCATGGCACGCACGTATGATCAATGTTTGCGTATGACAACAAAAATCAGCAGTAGGGATCCAGACAACAGTACAGTTGGGCACTCAGGGTAGGGGTACAAGTTCATTACCATGCAGAGGACTTTTCCGCCCCAACAGTTTTCTTTTCAGAAATTATGCAAAATGCTGAGGCGGCATTTTGTGCTAATTTTAGCATGAAACACTTCTTTACATTCATTTTGAGGGCCCATTTGAGACTAAAAAAGAATAGTGAAACACTGCAGGTGACATGAACAGCTACTCATGTTCTATTAATTCACATTGATATCGTGCTCACACATTCACATTTTTAAATAAATGAAAACCGAATAAGCAACATGGTGTAATACTGTAATTTTGTCATTTTGTGGAACAAGTCTGAAATGCAGGACAGTTTGTGAAATTATGCCATTGTAAACTAACTTTTGCCCTTGCTTATCTTTTTCCAAAGTCGATAAAATGAGTACCCCTGAGTTAATTAACAATACACCTTGCCATCAGTATCTAAAGATCACTTTGGGAGTCGTTGGGCACTCTACAAAGCATATATTTCCATAGTGACTTTGTTGCGATACTCCAGCCGCATGCTCTAAAGCCGAGATGACTCACTTCATGGGGGTTCATGCAGTGAATCATTAGACTTGTTCCAGTTTTACTCTAATAGTCTGAAGTTGAGCAGAACTGCTTTAGCACCACAGCGCCAGGACCTTATAGTGACATGAAAAAAAAACCTGGCCGTTTGAATGGTCGGTAAGCTATGCTCAGTCTATCACACATGCACTATTTGGGTTGTATAGATTGCTAACACACTTGCACTCTGTTATTGATCAGGGGTCTGAAATCATAGTCTGCAGCTTGCTGTATGCCAGCGAATGAAAGCAAATTATAGTCCCTGTATCACACTTACAATGTCATTACACAACCAATCACCATGCAGCTCAAGCCACATACTAGTTTACTGTTTTATGCACCCTGGCATTGTCAATCACTCTTTAAAGGATACAGGGCCTCCCATATGGTGGCAAGAGAAACCCAGGGGCATATTTACATGGGGATCACCACCAGAATGTTGTAAATAAGGCCCCTTTACACGCATCACTTCGTGTGAAAGGGGTGTGCAAAGGGTGTTGCTGTGGGTGTTCCACTCCGACACCCATCGCTTTGATGCTGTCCGAGATTTACAAGGAGGTGTAAATCTGAGGCAGCGCCAAAAACTATAGCCATCCAAGGGCACGATTTGAATGACAAAACGGGGAGAAATGAATGAACAAATCTGTATTTCGTGAGCGCATGGTTACCCGTAAGCATCCCAGCGCTGCTAGCAGTGCTCTCAAAAACTTCAAGCAGTATTAGGGAAACAGAAAGGTTTTAATTTGTTTTCGAAAGGTCTGATAATTAGCCTCAAGACGAATCTGGGGAGGAAGGCAGTTCCATAATTTGGCAACATTATAAGAAAAAAAAGACTCCCTCCACTACTTGATCTTTTATTTCTCCTTGTTTTTGCTTTTTCTATGTGTGCTGCATCCTGCAGAACACATAGAAAGAAAAATGCCATTAATGATTGTTTATGTGCAGGAAGGTGTCTCTTCCTGCCCACAAACAATCATTAAATAATGATGATTTGCTACTTCTATGTGCGCTGCATTAAGCAGCGCACAAAGAAGTAACAACTTAGGAGGGCGTGGCTAAACGTCAAGCAGGGCAGACGTGGTTTAGATGAGCTGCGAGCCGGGCCCTGAATCCTATCTGCTACTCTGCCAATGCTCGGACATCTGCACTCAAGACTAGCTGAAGCTGACTCCTGTGCCACTAGGCTACATAGCGGAAGGGAAAGAAAACCGACCTTTGTGTGGGCTCCGGAGGAATAGGCTGCGGCCTATACCACAAGGAGAGCGGACACCGTAAGGATCGCACCCTGGACCCGGAGGGGTCATTGCGAGGAAGGAGAAAGTGCTGCATACCTGCGGGAGCGGGTCTGGACAGTCATCGGCTTCTAAGGCGCCTGAAAACAGCGGACCGGCGAGACCGGTGGCCATTGCCTGCAGACTCAAGGTACAGGGATACGGGAGCAACAGAAACTAGTGCGGCGACTGTGGACTGGGTTGTGGGGGCGATGGAGGCCGAGAAGTGAATGCCCGGCACTCTGCAGTGTAACCGAAGAGCCAAACTACGCACAATACCCCTGCGGCAGTGGCGCCTGACACCCCGGGAAGCGATTGGCTTCTGAAATGCCTGAAAAGCAGCGGGCTGCATATAACGGCTGTTGCGGCAGACTCACGGCATCGGACTGAGAATCGGGGCATCAGACATGGGGCGGCCCTGAAATCAGTTATAACTGACTGTGTACTAGTATACCATGGAGGGAAATGCGCAGCAATATTGAGAGCGGAGGACTCACCGCGTAACGACATGGGAGCGGTGGGGTGAAGCACCCGATGCGAGTAATGATGACAGCGCTGTGCCGAGGCCCGGTCTGAAAGCAGAGACCATTGGTTCCGCCGCCAACAATGTTGCTCCACAGAAAGGGGGCTAACACAGATAGGATGATACAACCCGGAATCGGTGCATAGCATTGGTGCATGGGCCCCCAGCTAAGAGACATCACCAGGAAAGATCCCTTATGCTGCCACGTTGGGCCCCAAAAGCAGCGCAGAACATTTACATCCGGAGTACATCGCAGCGTGGGCTTTGCTAGTCGCTGACTGAAGGTGAGGACAGGCCATAATCGCATTTTACAAGCAGGAAACACAGAGTGATGGGACCAGTAGGGTGCGGTGGAAATCCACGCTACAGACAGTGTGTAGTTACTAGCGCGTAGTGTGTTACAAGTCGGCCCAGTGCAAAACAGATTGAAGCTTGTGCTGCGCTGGGGGATGGGACGCACCAGAGGAAAACAAACAGAACCCCTCACTTCTGGATTGACTCACAACACTATGCAGAATGACCTATTACAAGCCTCTAGCCCGGATTTTGTCCCGCCAACAGCACCTGGGAATCCAGTGGACAAACTGGATTAGATTCTCAAGGAAGTGCGTGACTCTGGAGCAGCAATTGAACAACATGTGAGGGCGCTAGCTATTGAAAGCGGATCAGACCAAAATGGCAGAAACAGTGAAAAGTAACAAAATTGCTGCTAGAAGAGATATTGCCACAACACAAGGCCCATATGACACAACTTGAACAGCTACGGCGTCAACTTGCAGGATTGCAGGACAGAGTGGACGACGCCGAGGGGCGGTCTTTGCACAATAATGTGCAGATACTAGGCATACCAGAACGCAGCGAAGGCTCGAAATCTACCCAATTCATAGAACAATGGTTGCGCAACAATATTGCACCGGAAGGCCTTACGGATTTAAACAGTGTGGCGAGAGCGCCCAGAAAACCGTCTTGACCCCCTGTTCCCGGCGTGCTGCCCAGACCCATCATAGCGCGTATCTTGAACTATAAGGACCGTGACACGCTGTTATGCGCTGCCAGAGAAAAAGCTCCAATTCACTTTGAAAATAAACGCATCTCACTATATCTGGACTTCACAGTGGCAGTCCAACGATTGAGAGACAAATTTTAGGATGTTAAAAAAACACTCAAGGCTCATAATTTGAAATACGCTGTATTGTTTCCCACCCGCTTGAAGGTTCTTTATGAACAGAAGGCCCACTTTTTCGATAGCCCGGAAGAAGCGGCGGAATTGGCGGAGGTCACGCTGTTGCTAGATGAATCACAAGGTTCATCGCAAATGCGGCAGCAGAAGCCGTATAAAACTCAAAGCTCTGGGAGAAACAGACTAGGCAGAGGTCGGAAGGCTTGTCCTGCTACCAAAACAAACCCCTCTCCAGAGCAGAAGTTAGAGAGCCAGCAATCAGCAATACTAGCAGCGGCGGTGTTGGACGACCAAGATGCGATATCAGTAGCTGACTCGATTGACTCGTCAGAAGACATGAACCTACGCCCAGACTCTGAGAACAGTATGGTTCTATTCCCTTCAATTAGCCCACCGACTGCAAATGACTATGTGGGCTAAAAGAGCAGGGTTAATATCAGCATGTCCCTCGTCGTACAGATGAGTATAATTGGTATAACATATGTATGTGGATGGTCGCAGTGTAGATTGTAATTGTACAATGATAGGCCCTGAGCTCGGCCACTGGAGTTGTTATCAGGTGTATTGCACCAATACACATCCAGTGAATGATGGTAGCCACCTCCCCCATGGCAACTGCACAATGTTATAAGATACGAAGTGTTCAAGTTGAACTTGTTTTTCTTGTTTGGTCCTCTATCGTTTTGTGGGGGAACCTTGTATTGGGAGTTATTAGGGGACATGTATGGGCAGGCTCATTCATAGTTGTATCCTTAACTAGTCAGCACACAGATATGGGAGTGTTCCGAATATCACATCACCCAACGCCACATGGCTACGACTGGTAAATATTTGTGCATGACCTCGAACGTTAGAGGAATAGGGTCTGTGCACAAGAGACAAAGAATATATGCCCAACTCAATAGGAGGAAAACCCAAATTGTCTTTCTCCAAGAGACACATCTTACCAATTCTGAGGCCGTTAAATTAAAGAAGAAATGGGAAGGGCAGTTATTCTACATGTCTCCCTCTGCATTTGCCCGTGGAACTGCAATATGGATTAGGAATGGCACCCCTTTTGTAGTTCTCGAACAGAGAATTAACACAAATGGCAGGTACGTGTTGCTCCATGGTACATTGAACGGGGAGCACGTAGTACTGGGTAGTATTTATGCCCCGGACACAGAACAAGACAAATTTCTAAGGACACTTAACACAGCGGTGGTGGGGTGGGATGGGAACCCCTGGATCATTGGAGGGGACTTCAATGCAGTACTGGATGTGGAATTGGACTGCTCCCACCCACCATTACAGGGCGCCAGTTGTAAGAAACTGGCAAAGACATTAAAAGGATGGGCGGAGGGGTGGACCATGTGTGATGCGTGGTGTGCACGCAATACTGATCGCGAGGAGTACACTTTCTATTCAACTCCCCACATGTTGCATACTCATATAGATAGAGTGTTCTGCTCATTGCATTTACTTGCTACCGTGGACAATACTACATATCTAGGGAAAACATTGTCCGATCACAACCCACTGGAGATTACATTCTCCTGGGGGAAAATTTCCACACGAGTTCCCACATGGAGACTACAGCCTTTACTCCTAGAAGATTCTGTTCTTCCACAGCCCACTATCCATAGCCATCACTAATTATTTCGTTGAAAACGCAGATACCGCTAGCTCATAGCAGATGGAGTGGGAGGCCTTTAAAACGGTAATACGTGGGGTGCCCAATAGTACGAAAGTGGGTGCCCATTGTGCTCTGGGAAGAGAACTACGGGACTTGGAAGACGGTCTGTGTAATCTCGAGTGGGACACAGCATTGAATGACACACGCAAAGTGGCTCTACAGGAGGCACATATATGCCATGCAGAGCTCCTTGAACAACTACGCATCATTGACTGTCGCTCATACACACAGAGGCAGCATGCCGAAGCGGACTGAGCAGGTTCCCTACTAGCTAGTATCATAAGGGATAGTCCGCTAACAGCCCACATAACAGGGGTGATTACTTTAGAGGGCACAACGGCAACCACGCAACTAGATATTAACGCAGCCTTCAGGAGATATTCTGAGACACTGTATGCACCACCGGCAGAACTTCAAGAGGAGGATTATGTATCCTTTCTTCAAGGGCTACAATTTCCCCAACTGACAGGCGACCATAAAAAAGAATTAGCAAAACCCATCACAAAAACAGAATTTTTGAGCAGCTATTAAAGATCTCCCCCGCAACAAAACCCCAGGCCAGGATGGTTGCCGGCGGAGTTTCATATTCAAACCTTCTGGTCCCTCACTTGGAACGACTGTACCAAGCAGCAATGGAAACGGGTTCCCTCCCACCTTGGTTGCATCCCCCCCGAAACCTGGCAGGAACCCCAAAGATATGGCAGGAACCCCAAAGATGTGGCAGGATACCGCCCACTCTCACTATTGAATACTGACTGTAATATTAGCAAACAGAGTTCTCCAGTACACACCAAAACTGATACACCCGGACCAGTGCGGTTTTGTGCCTGTGTGGAGAACCGCACTCCACATCAGACCGCTGCATCAAGTGCTGACACAGGCGGAGGTAGATAGTGCCACAATGAGGTGTGCGTCCCCCGGACCTGAGACAGGCATTTGACTCTTTACATTGAAGTTTCAATCTGAGAACCCTAACGAGGTTTGGATTCCGAACGAATATGTAAAATGGGTAAGCTTACCGTACACAAATCCCACAGCGCGTGCTCACATTTCACAACAATACAGAGTGGCAAGAGGTACCCGATAAGGATGTCCGTTGTTGCCCTTGCTCTTTATACTAGTGCTTGAACCACTGGCCATCAAGCTCCGGGCAGCTGCAGAAGAAAAGGGAATTAGAATTGGGACTGACACATGTATTATTTCTGCCTATGCAGATGACATAATGCTGTATCTCAAAAATCATAAAGGTGATCACGAGCGTATTCCCACAGTATTTCAAAACTTTCAAGTACTGTCAGGATTATCCATTAATGAAACCAAATCATATGCATACTTCTTTACTGACGTAACTTTAGTAAATCCTGTATGCTTTGGTGACTGGACGTTTCCAACGGCACCAGTCACTTTCAGATACCTCGATATTCACATCTACAGGGAGGGGCAGGATTTATTGGACGGTAATTTGACCCGGGCAGTTACAGCATTAAAAGCCCAGGTGGCAGGACGAGTGGCCATCTCTAAAATGGTAATGCTTTCCAGAATATTATATTTCTTTGCAAATCTACCAATGCTAATCACGACACACGTGTTCAAAATGAGAAATACATTATTAGTAGAAATGATCTGGGGAACAGGGTGTAAAAGAATAGGATTGTTCAAACTCCAGTAAGACACAGACAAAGGAGGACTGGGAGTCACGGACTTTAAAGCATATTGTTACGCCAGCCAATTACAATGGCTATCGTATTGGATTGCGGGCCACCAGCTGCAAGAAATAGGCATGTCAAAACACACGTGGGAGAGAGGAGCGCTCCACACACTGTTATTACCTAAAAGCAGCCCCCGACAACAGCCCCTCCTCTATTAAAAGTGTCTCTAGCGTACTGGAGGGAAGCGATCAGCTACACTAAGGGGGTACTCCCATATGCCCCTAACATTCCACTACTGGGGCTCCCCACACCATCTAGAATTACCACCTTGCAATGTATCTCCAAATGGTCAGATGAGGGAGTGAATATGGTTGGAATGTTGTTTGCTGATAATATGCTAATGAATCATGATACATTTGTAAGGGAGCAAAGAGTCCCCAACAACTTTCTCCACGCTAGCATTAGCAGGTACTTTAAGAATACCTTGGCTCTAGACGGAAAGGAACCCCGACGGATGAGCTAGTGCACATGCAATACCTAATGGGGAACGGGAGACACTTGACCAAATGGTTGCATAGGTGTATATGGACTCATGCTGCAACCTCATTACAGGAGCTCAGAGATAAATGGAATGGGTACTAACGGACAAAGAATGGGGGGCGATACTAGAGCACCCAAAGAAGGTATCTCGAAACCCCAAGTTTAAACTTATACAACACATGGTGGCACATAGAGCTTACCTGATTCCCTACAGGGTGAATAGAATGTTCCTAGATACGGCAGACACTTGTCTGGACTTGGTGCACATGTTGTGGACTTGTCTGCGATTCATACACTTCTGGACAAAAGTGCAAAAAATACTAAGTGAAGTAGCGCCAGTGGTAGGAGGAGATACGCTTGAATATTGCATATTGGGGCTAGGCCCTAAACACAAGAAGAAGGGACCACAGAATAGGTTTGCCAATATGGCATTGATTCTGGTCAAACGACCAATCACGATGAGATGGAAACCTGCAAGAGCACGGCAGTGATAGGATGGGAGGATGAGGTCGTTAGATGGGGCAGAGCTGAAAGTATGGAAATAAAAAGGGAAGAAAATAGAGGACTGAAAAAGAATCCCATCTCGCTGGAATGGAATACAATGCTGGAGGGGTTTATTGATACGGAACTACCAGTGCATGAAAATGGATAACTTAACACCCTGAATGGCGCACTTAACTGGATAGTCATGGGGCAGCCCTGATCACGCCCAATAGTGACAGATAGTACAGGAACAATGAATCTTCCAAAAGAACTGATGCATAAAATAGGATTGGAACTCTGGCTAAAGACCTAGGCGTATTATTGAATGAGTCTGAGGGAGAGGGGTAGCGGGTGGGACACTATTGTTATGTTAGCAGCTGTGGGTGGTGGGTGGGTTGTCTTTCATTGGCTCATACTGTATCACGTTGTATGTACAGGCATTCTAATTGCTGTTGTTGCTTACGAACTGTAAATCGCATCCGAATGTCACTGAGTATATAATGTGCTGACACTGGCAAATATTGACGTGTCAATCGTGCCGTACCTGTGAATGCCTTCTATACTGGATGTCGTTGTACTAAGAAAACTAATAAAATATGTTATTAAAAAAAAGTAACAAATCACCATTATGATTGTTTCTGTGCAGGAAGGGACACCTTCCTACACATAAACAATCATTCCCTGCAACGCAGGGACCCTTGCACTATGGTGCAAAGTTGCCTCCATTGGCATTAGGCAGCTAAATTTAGCACGAGCTCTAGGGAAAACACAGGGGTGCACCGTATTTTTGTGAATGCGGGACATTCCTGTGTTTTGAAAATGTCAAAGCACTCCGGCATTGTCTCGTAAATAAGCCCCCCTAAGTGAGAACCCAGAGACAACCAGAGCATATGTATATATATATAGTACCTACTGGGGGTCGCTACTCGGTAGTTATAGTTAGGACCTTGTTTCTTTTCAAAAAGTGTTTTTTCTTTTGCCGCCGTTTGACGAATTTTTGCACACTAATGACGAGCTCATGTCAGCTCCTGTCTTGAAAGTAAGGGGGTGATTCATCAGGTGGGGTCTGAGAAAAAAGGGAGGTCCCAAACACGTTTTCCCCATGTTAATTTCCATAGGATTTTATGGAACAGGCTACAGCCCGAACTGCTGAATGGAATTACACCAAATTTGGCAAAATGGTAGCTCTTGGTTCAGACAGCGACCTTTTTTTTCAAATGGTGTAAATACGCTCAGTGGTTCCTGAGAAATTAAAAAAATTAAAATATCGATTTCTGAATGCCGAGGAGGAGCCGCGAACCCTCCCAAGCACGAGCTTCATTCTGATTGGCTGCCAATATTCCAAACCAAAATGTGTTGGCAGCCATCTTGTGATTCGCTCACCGAGTCACAAGAAAACAGTTAAGAAATGATAAAAAACAAGAAAAGGAGGCAGGGTAGAAACACCCTGACCCCCTAGGCCTGCTCAGGGGGTACCACAAGGACCCCCAGGCACACAAATAGCATTTTTTTTTTAAATCGACAGAATTTGTGATGGGTGCACAAATCCTGCCAACAAATTAAAAAAGTACAAAGCGCGGGCTCCCGCACTTTGTTAGTTTTAAGTCCCCGAGTGGGCCAGGTCCCGGGGGCAATTTATAATTATGGTGTGAGTCTAATGGTGGGCCCCAGAGACCACCACCTCCCCGGGGCCTTGCTCATAATTTGCAGGGGCACGTGGCCCCCTCGCAGCTCCAGGGACTGCCACCTCCCCGGGGCTTTTTAAAAAAAAATGCATGGGGGGCTCCTGTCCCCACCATACTGCCTCGGGGACCACCACCTCCCCCGGGCTCCAATGTAATGAAAGGAGTGGGGGGGGGCTCCTGCCCCCCTCACACTGCCCCGGGACCGCCACCTCCCCGGGGCACTGATTATTTAAATACGGGGGTCCATTGTGGACCCACGGGGACCACCACCTCCCCTGGGCTTTAAATAGTTGGGAGGGGGATTAAGTCCCCTTAATTCTTGAGGGTCTCTGGGGGCCAACTAGTCCACCAGGTACCTCCAGCAAGCCCCACAAAGTGTCCTGAGGACCTCAGGACACAACTGTACTTCATCCCCCGAGCAGCAGTGCGCCAGGAGCCGCGTTTGCAGAGTGGTGTACAAAGGGGCATGGCCTTTGAGCACTCTCAACAAACCAGCCGTATGGGGCTTACTGGAGGTAACAGGAGGGCTAGTTGGCCCCCAGGGACCCTCAGGAGGAAAGGGGACTTCATCCCCCAACCAAGAGCACGCCAGGAGGTGCATTTGCAGAGTGGTGGAGAAAGTGGGCATGGCCTGTGCCCACCTCTCAGCAATCCCACTGTGTGGGGCTTACTGGAGGTAGGAGGTAGGCTAGTTGGCCCCAAAGGACCCCCAGCAGTGAAGGGGATTTCAATGCCCATCCAAGAGCACGCCAAGGAGCGCATTTGCAGAGTGGTGGGCAAAGGGAAGGGGGCGTGGCCTGCTGTGAGAACTGAGCAATCCTGCTGTGTGGGACTTACTGAAGGTAATAGGAGGGGTAGTTGGCCCCCAAGGATGTACTTGGGGGCCAACTACCCCTCTTGTTACCTCCAGTAAGTCCCACACAGTGGGATTGCTAGGACGTCTTCGGAGGCCACGCCCCCTTTCTCCACCACTCTGCAAACAAGCCTCCTGGCAGACTACCATGTGGTGTCCCACAGGGATTCGGCCTATGTCAGACCTCTGGCATAAGTAATTAAAGAACATGGCATTATGTTGGTGTCGTACGCTGACAACACTCAACTAGTGGTATCAGTGACACAAAGTGTGGGGATAACAGCGGAAAGGTTTCGTAACTGCCTCACAGATGTGATGGCATGGATGAATGCAAACTTTTTAAAGATCAATACCGAAAAAACCGAGGTCCTAGAGTTTGGTCAATTATCATCAGTATGGAGCCAGGCCTGGTGGCCTCCTGAAACTGGCAGTTGCCCAGTCCCTGTGCCCAAGGCCAGGAACCTTGGATTTGTGCTTGACAAGGACCTCAAACCTGCCTTGCAAATAAATCAAGTTTCCTCTGCATGCTTTTTTACATTAAAAGTCCTGCGGAAAATCTTGCCATTCATTCCTCTATCACTTAGGAAAACAGTGGCTGGAGCTTTAGTCCTGTCCAGAGTCGATTCTTGTAACGCCCTGTTCTTACGGGTTGACAAGGGACAGATCACAAAACTTCAATCACTTCAGAATGCAGCGGCCCGTGTTCTGCTTGGGTTACCTAAACACCACCCCACGTCAGCAGTGATCAAGCAATTACATTGGCTCCCAGTCCGTCAGAGAGTGAATTTTTTAAAGCCCTGTGCTTATCGCATAAGGCTATATACGGAGGAGGGGCTGTGGACATTTAAACCCTGTTTTCTGAATATCAGCCCCAACGCTGTCTTAGGTCAGCCAACACAGGATTGCTATGTGTTCCTAGAATAAAAAGAGCTAGATGGGGAGGAAAGGGTTTCTCTTACCAAGCATCCGTCTTATGGAACTCCCTTCCCGTAACAGGACCTTATTCTGGAAACGGATAAAAACCTGGCTCTTTACAAGGTCTTAAGATCCATCAGCTGCCGGCATCATACTCACCCAGCGCCAAGGCGCCTTGGCAAAAGTGCGCTTTATACGTTCTTCAGTCAGTCAGTCAGATTATGGGATGGGGGATGAAGTCCACATTACTACAGAGGGGCTTTGGGGGCTAAGAAGCTCTCCTGGTAGAGATCTGGTATAGAGGACAAGTCCGGGATAGTAGTCTGAAGGGCATGTCGAATTTGCAGATACCGAAAAACCTCGCTTGGAGCAAGATCGTGTTTCGTATGCAGTTCTTTAAATGTGAGGAGTTTCTCTCGATGTATCAAATCGCCAATAGTTGTGATACCGATCATGTCCCATTTATCAAAGCCCATATGATGGCAGAGTAGCCCCAATTTCTGCGTGGACTAGAGCGGTGTAGATTTCGTGAGCTTATCTGCCCAGCCTAGATGTTTGATGGCTTGATGCCAGACGGCCACCGTCAATGACATGGGTCCAAGATATCGGCCCCTCCGAGCCTTACTATACAGGGCACCTAGATAGCCTTCCCTCCCCATCTAATACCTCTCCAGATGAAAGGCTGGATTCGATGGGGAGCCGTGAATCCAGTAGTTTGAGGCCACCAGTTGTGAGGCCCAATAGTATAGGCGAAGGTCAGGGAGAGCGATGCCCCCATCATACCACCCCTGCGTCAGCTTGCGGAGAACAATTCGAGGTGCCCTGCCGTCCCATAATAGAGTCCGGATCTCTCCCTCTATGGCAGCAAAATACAAGTCAGCTATGGGTAAAGGGCAGTTCTGGAGGGCATACAAAAATCTAGGTAATGCAAGCATTTTAAATAAGGCTGCTCTTCCCAGGAGGGATAGGGGCAGCGACCTCCAATGCTGCACATCATCCTGCAACTTTCAAAGGGGGCAAAGAAGATTACGATCATAGAATGTTTTGGGGTCGGTGGTAATATAAATCCCCAAATATTTAAAACCGTCGGTGATCACAGCGACGTCATATCCGCATGGCAGCCGAGGCGGGGGGCCATGAAGAATATATTGTACCGACTTTGACCAATTAATAGTATATCCTGCATATTTACCAAAGTTAGTGATGACGTGGAATAGGCTATTAAGTGAAGCCCGTGGAGATGCCATATAAATTAAGATATCATCCGCGTACAATGATATTTTATCCTCTAAATCCTCCTCCATCGCAGGCCACGTATGGAAGCATGTTTACGAATCCAGTGTGCAAGCGGCTCCAGAGTCAATGCGAACAAGAGGGGGGACAGGGGACATCCCTGTCTTGTCCCCCTCTGCAGTGCAAACACCCGCGAAGTGCAGTTGTTGACTCGGACCTGGGCCAATAGAGCAGTTTACAATAGCGTGATCCATTGTTGGAATCGAGGACCGAATCTGAACCTGGTTAGGACCTCGAATAGGTAGGGCCACTCAATCGAGTCAAACGCCATTGCGGCATCCAATGATAGTATTACCGCATCTTCTTGCAAGTATGGCTGCATGCCCAGGACGTTATGGACTCGGCAAATATTGAGGGCCGTGTTGCGGCTTGGAATAAATCCAGACTGGTCCTCATGGACTAAGGAGAGGAGAACCTTCAGCAAGCGTGAAGCAAGGAGTTTAGCCAGGACCTTGGCCTCCAAACTAATTAAAGAAATGGGCCTGTCTGAACTACAAGTTGTCGCTGGCTTACCGGGTTTGTGAATAACGACGATCGATGCCAGTCTTTGGTCCAAAGGGAGATCACCCCGCTCTAAGCTTTCATCATACAGGTTTTTTAAATGTGGAGCTATTTTGGGGGCCATACCCTCGAGAGATTCCATTGGAATTCCGTTGGGCCCCATGGCTTTCCCAGATTTAATAGCAAATATCGCCTTACTGATTTCTTCTGAGGTTATGTCAGCATCTAAGGCCTCTCTGTCACTGTCTGAGATTACGGGGAGGGTAATTTCTTCCAGTAATTGACGGGAGTTGCCGGCGGAGACAACCGTTTTTGAAGAATATATTAGCTCCAGATGGTCGGCAAATGAATCTGCCACCTCCTGCCCATGGAATTACAACTTTCCACACCCCAACTAGGCAGAATGCCTGTCGCCTGCCCCATCCTTGAGAGGGTGTCTGGACAGCCGCCATCACCCCTCGCCTTACCAGAGATAATGTGATTCTCAGCGTGTATTAGATCCTCACTTATTAACCCGATCTGTAGCCGAACAAATTTTGAAGGAAGACAGATTACAAACACGTTACTAGCCCAACCACTGTGTCGTGGTTGCAAGTTTGATCCATTACATCACATCATTATTAACGGTAGAATATCACGTAGTGACCACAGATAAGTCTGAGAATGCAATCCAAGGGTAAAAGAGGGCCCCCAGCCAAGTCCGCAGAAGAGAAGACGAGTTCAGTGCAAAGGGTCAGTGTCAACCCAAGGGGTCATCCCCCAGGCTTCGTTCCTGGGACAGCGGCGTGGCACGTTGACAATGTCTGGGATCTTTTTTGTTGTTACCGTCCGGCGATCTCCCCACTCGTCGCCATCCATCAAGCCATTCCCAGGCTTCGTCCGGAGAAAAGAAGAACCAGGATTTCCCTTCGGATTCCACCCTGAGTTTGGCTGGGAACAGCAGAGAGTACTTAATCTCTTTGTCCCTGAGGGCTTTTTTCACCTCCATACAGCTGCGTCTCTCTGGGCCTGAACCTTAACTGTAGAGTCCGGAAAGAAGGTGATAGTCGCATTGTCAACCTTGATCGGAGGGCCTGTTCTCGCTGCTTGGAGGATGATGTTTCTATCCAGAAAGTTAAAAACCCTCGCGATTATAGGTCTTGGGGGGGGGGGGGGCAGGTTTTGGGCACCCGCCTGGGACTCTCTGGGCTCGCTCGATGGAGAAATAACTAGAGAGGCGCTTTGGTTGGAGTTTGTTGAGCACAAGTCCTCCACATTGAGATCTACAGCCAGTCCTTATGATTTTTCCGGGACCCCCAGGATACGAACGTTGTTCCGCCTCACCCTCCCTTCATAGTCGTCCAGGAGCTCTTCCATCTTCTTCTGTTGGTCCTGAAGCTGGAACACCTGGCCCTGCAGAGTGGAGGTGTCCGATACCAGAGTTTTCGTGGTGACTTCTACATCTTTTACTCTGAGTCCATTATCTTCAGGTCTGCACGCAGGAGAGTGACTTCTACGTTCACAGAGTCAATGCGATTTTCCAATGAAGTGCGCACCCCAGCGATGGCCTCCATGACATCCTCTAGAGCAGAGGTCTTCAAACTTTTTTACTCTGAGCCCCCCCTAAGCAAAATGTTTTGAGGTCAGGACCCCCTCCAAAACTTCATGACAAAGATTGGGGGAGCCGGAGGGACATGGCTGCGTGCAGAGAGCGGGGCTTATGAGATGATTTCAGGAATACTTTTTCTATAGCTTATGAACTGCACCAAATATGAGACTTATAAAACAGCAAATGCATCAAACAAAAACAGATATGCCGAACAAACTGCTCCCCATAATTGGGGTGTTGTGAGCCCCTCACACTCTTTGACTCCAATGCAACTATACCTGCTGCACTAATGATAGCTGCAGTCCTGAGTAGCAGGCAATCTCCTCTGCCTCTTTTACCTCTTCCCCTCCATGATGGATCATCACCTCTGTCCTAATGCTTGAAAGGACAATAAGCTCTGATGCCCCTTTTTTTTTAAAGGTAGACGGTCATAATTGTGATGCAGTGGGCCCCCCAAAATCCATGGGCCCCAGTCCTGCTGCATCTGCTCCTTTATGATGACCAGCAGTGGCCACTTACACACTTGGCAGCAGTACCAGCTTCACTAATGAATGTCCCTTTTAAAAAAAAAAAAAAACCCTTATATTGTCCCCTTCTTTGGGGTATCCCACTGAAGAAGCGGTCTCTGGCCATTTGTAAACATAAAAATGAGTCCCCATACAGTGCTCCCTATTCTGGGCCTTCTCTTTGACAATATCTATGAATCGCGCTCCTTTCCTCTGTCTCCTGGACCATTACTGTGAGGCCCCCAGGGATCGAGTGGATTAGGGCTCTGCAGCTGAATGCAACCCTGCTGGCCTTCCACCTGCTACTCCATGGACTCAGATTTCACACAAAAACTGCCCCTGAATGATTAATACTGACTTTGAGATGCCTCTGCCTGAAATTGAAGTGCGGGTGGTAATGCAGAAAGTTAAAAAAAAACATGGAATTATGAGTTTCTGCAGCAGCGTTTTCCACATAATTATCAGTGTATTGCATTTGCTACATAATCTGCAGATTTCAACAAAAAAAACTTGATTCTAGCTCAAACGGAACAAAAGTTACTTAAAGCGTGACAAAGTGTTCTGGAGAAGTGGAAGGCCCTTTGCAAAGATTGACTGGTAACCTTGTGGTTGCTTACTGCTGTATTTGGGTGCTACACTGGTACTAATGAGGTGAAATATTTCCCCTGACAGTGTTACCGTGAGTTAAAATGACAAAATGATGAAGTAATGCTAACCACAAAATGTGGCGCATTGTGCCGCATAATTTACCTTTTCTTGCTGCATAATTTAGTCAAACCTGCCGCATAATGTTGTCCTCTTCTGCTGAATAATTCCAGTGGCTCTACTTACAGCTTCATGGCGGCAAAGATCTATTCTTTTTAAGATGTAATGTAAGGGTGTTATCAGCTGGGATCATGACTCGTGGAGACACTTACAAAAACGTCTGCATTTGATACAGTTTGATTACTTATTACTAAAAAGTATGTTTTGTAAAAACTTGCTTTATCTCAATCACTGCATCATGTTGCCGCTGCCTAGCTTACAGTATGTAAACACTGTTTTAAAATAATGACTTACATATTCACAATGCTTTCTGCCACAGGCTGGGACCTCATAGCACTATATACAGGGCCATTGGAATTATGCGGCAGGAGAAGACCAAATTATGCAGCATGGTTGACTAAATTCTGCAGCAAGCTAAGGCAAATTATGCTGCATTTTTTGTGATAGCATTACTGCACTATTTTGCTATTTTTACACTTGTTAACATTGTCCTGGCCTTTATTGCCCCTCATAAGTACCACATTAACACCCAATATATAGCAATAAGCAACAGAAAGGTGACCAGTCAACCTTTAGAAAGGGCCTTCCACTGTGAGGTAACATGTGTTGCTGCATTTTTCAATCTGCAAATTATACAGCAGATGAGGGATTGTGTGGCAAATGCGGGAAAACCATAACTATGCGCTGTGAGTGCAGGGTGAGTGTGAAAGGGAAGGGTGAGAATGAGGAGTGAGTTGTCTGAATGCAGGGTGAATTCCCAGACACTTGAAGTTAATCAGTATGTTATTGACGGGGCGTAGGGTTTCAGATATAAGTTAAACAATTGCTACTATGGAATTAAATCAGGGAATCGAGGGTGAAGGAAATAAATAATGTGCTTATCCTGCAACAAACTTCCAGTCTTATGATTAGCTTTGCCAGCTCATTATTTTGATGTTGCAGACGGTACAAAAATAAACAGTCACCTAAAGCCCTATTTTCAGCACTTATCTGTGCGTACTTCGAAAAGCAAATATAAAGCGCTTTTAAATGTGTTCTAGTGCTGCCTGAATGTTTCATGACTGAAAATAAAAGGAACAGACAGAAAGTCAAATTACAAATGAATACATACTTTTTTATTTAAGACCCTATTTAGGTGCAGATTCCGATCCTGGAAAAACCGGGTACGAACCGTCGGTTAAAAAACATTGCAAACATGCAAGTACGATTCGCACGGAAACTGCATTTCCGTGCGATCCGCACAAAACACCGACCGACGAAAATATACATACAAACGTGATCCGGGAAAGCGCCGACGTGACGTCGGGACACATGCAGGCTGCGGTTCACGAACCAGGAAGTACGATCCGCACCGACGTCACCCCGCACGGATAAAATTCTCCGCCTGCCAAAAACTGCCGGGAAATCAGGACGACGCGCACAAGGAGCACCTGTACGCGACGGACAGCCATGGACCCAAACCTACGTGTCATCCCAGCCCTCATAGCAGTCCACCTGCTCTACAGGAACCGCCGCAGACGCCGCAGAAGGTCAGAACAACACCCAGGGGCAAAGGGGGGGGGCAGGGGCAGGACACAAAACCCCCACCCAAGTCACAAATCATACATGCCCTGGACATACCTGACCTTCAGGGCCTGGTCACTTCGAGGGGGTAGGGGCGTGTCCAGCAACGGAAGTGGATGTAGACACGAACCGGCAACACAACAAGTCCGGTACGTACCGTACCCACGCCTTAAGAGCGTGGGTACGAGTCGTACCACGCCCACCCCTACGTCACCCCAATAATGGCGGTACAGCCCGTACCCACGTTCTAAAGGCCTGGGTACGGGCCGTACCCCCACCCGTGTATGTACGGCGCGGACCAACACCCCACCCGTGGATGTATGGACCGTACCCACACCCGCGTACGTATGGAGCGTACCCCCACCCCAACAGTGTATGTATGGAGCGTACCCCCACCCCAACAGTGTATGTACGGACCGTACCCACACCCGCGTACGTATGGAGCGTACCCCCACCCGTGTATGCATGGAGCGTACCCAGACCCGCGTATGTTCAGAGCGTACCCCCACCCGTGTATGTACGGACCGTACCCACACCCGAGTGCGTATGGAGCATACCCCCACCCCAACAGTGTATGTATGGAGCGTACCCCCACCCCAACAGTGTATGTATGGAGCGTACCCCCACCCCAACAGTGTATGTACGGACCGTACCCCCACCCGTGTATGCATGGAGCGTACCCAGACCCGCGTATGTTCGGAGCGTACCCCCACCCGTGTATGTACGGACCGTACCCACACGCACGTACGTATGGAGCGTACCCCCACCCCAACAGTGTATGTATGGAGCGTACCCCCACCCTAACAGTGTATGTACGGACCGTACCCCCACCCCACCAGTGTATGTACGAACCGTACCCTCACCCCACCAGTGTATGTACGGACCGTACCCATACCCGCGTACGTATGGAGCGTACCCCCACCCCAACAGTGCATGTATGGAGCATACCCCCACCCCAGCAGTGTATGTAGGGACCATACCCCCACCCGCGTACGCGTACGTATGGAGCATACCCCCACCCCAACAGTGCATGTATGGAGCGTACCCCCACCCCAACAGTGTATGTACGGACTTTACCCACACCCGCATACGTATGGAGCGTACCCCCACCCCAACAGTGTATGTACGGACCGTACCCACACCCGCGTACATATGGAGCGTACCCCCACCCCAACAGTGCATGTATGGAGCGTACCCCCACCCCAACAGTGTATGTATGGACCGTACCCACACCCGCGTACGTATGGAGCGTACCCCCACCCCAACAGTGCATGTATGGAGCGTACCCCCACCCCAACAGTGTATGTACGGACCGTACCCCCACCCCACCAGTGTATGTATGGAGCGTACCCCCACCCCAACAGTGTATGTACGGACCGTACCCACACCCGCGTACGTATGGAGCGTACCCCCACCCCAACAGTGCATGTATGGAGCGTACCCCCACCCCAACAGTGTATGTACGGACCGTACCCACACCCGCGTATGTATGGAGCGTACCCCCACCCCAACAGTTTATGTATGGAGCGTACCCCCACCCCAACAGTGTATGTACGGACCGTACCCCCACCCCACCTGTGTATGTATGGACCGTACCCCCACCCCAACAGTGTATGTACGGATCGTACCCACACCCGCGTATGTATGGAGCGTACCCCCACCCCAACAGTGCATGTATGGAGCGTACCCCCACCCCAACAGTGTATGTACGGACCGTAACCCCACCCCACCAGTGTATGTACGGACCGTACGCTCACCCCACCAGTGTATGTACGGACCGTACCCTCACCCCACCAGTGTATGTACGGACCATACCCACACCCGCGTACGTATGGAGCGTACCCCCACCCCAACAGTGCATGTATGGAGCGTACCCCCACCCCAACAGTGTATGTACGGACCTTACCCCCACCCGTGTATGCATGGAGCGTACCCAGACCCGCGTATGTTCGGAGCGTACCCCCACCCCAACAGTGTATGTACGGACCGTACCCACACCCGTGTATGTATGGAGCGTACATGGCCAGACACAGGAGGGGTGTGTGCAGAGTCCTCCCAGCAGTGCCCAGACACATGAGGGGTGGGTGCCCATCACTCCCAGCAGTGCCCAGACACATGAGGGGTGGGTGCCTATCACTCCCAGCAGTGCCCAGACACAGGAGGGGTATGTGCAGAGTCCTCCCAGCAGTGCCCATACACAGGAGGGGTGAGTGCAGAGTCCTCCCAGCAGTGCCTTGACACAGGAGGGGTGGGTACAGAGTCCTCCCAGCAGTGCCCAGACACAGGAGGGGTGGGTGCCTATCACTCCCAGCAGTGCCCAGACACATGAGGGGTGGGTGCCTATCACTCCCAGCAGTGCCCAGACACAGGAGGGGTGGGTGCCTATTACTCCCAGCAGTGCCCAGACACATGAGGGGTGTGTGCAGAGTCCTCCCAGCAGTGCCCAGACACAGGAGGGGTGGGTGCAGAGTCCTCCCAGCAGTGCCCAGACACATGAGGGGTGGGTGCCTATCACTCCCAGCAGTGCCCAGAGACAGGAGGTGTGAGTGCAGAGTCCTCCCAGCAGTGCCCAGACACAGGAGGGGTGGGTGCCTATCACTCCCAGCAGTGCCCAGACACAGGAGGGGAGTGTGCAGAGTCCTCCCAGCAGTGCCCAGACACAGAAGGGGTGGGTGCCTATCACTCCCAGCAGTGCCCAGACACAGGAGGGGTGGTTGCAGAGTCCTCCCAGCAGTGCCCAGACACATGAGGGGTGGGTGCCTATCACTCTTAGCAGTGCCCAGACACATGAGGGGTGGGTGCCTATCACTCCCAGCAGTGCCCAGACACAGGAGGGGTGGGTGCCTATCACTCCCAGCAGTGCCCAGACACATGAGGGGTGGTTGCAGAGTCCTCCCAGCAGTGCCCGGACACATGAGGGGTGGGTGCCTATCACTCCCAGCAGTGCCCAGACACAGGAGGGGTGAGTGCAGAGTCCTCCCAGCAGTGCCCAGACACAGGAGGGGTGTGTGCAGAGTCCTCCCAGCAGTGCCCAGACACAGGAGGGGTGAGTGCAGAGTCCTCCCAGCAGTGCCCAGACACAGGAGGGGTGGGTGCAGAGTCCTCCCAGCAGTGTCCAGACACAGGAGGGGTGAGTGCAGAGTCCTCCCAGCAGTGCCCAGACACAGGAGGGGTGTGTGCCCAACACTCCCAGCAGTGCCCAGACACAGGAGGGGTGGGTGCAGAGTCCTCCCAGCAGTGCCCAGAAACAGGAGGGGTGGGTGCCTATCACTCCCAGCAGTGCCCAGACACATGAGGGGTGGGTGCCTATCACTCCCAGCAGTGCCCAGACACAGGAGGGGTGGGTGCCTATCACTCACAGCAGTGCCCAGACACAGGAGGGGTGTGTGCAGAGTCCTCCCAGCAGTGCCCAGACACAGGAGAGGTGGGTGCCTATCACTCCCAGCAGTGCCCAGACACAGGAGGGGTGGTTGCAGAGTCCTCCCAGCAGTGCCCAGACACATGAGGGGTGGGTGCCTATCACTCCCAGCAGTGCCCAGACACATGAGGGGTGGGTGCCTATCACTCCCAGCAGTGCCCAGACACAGGAGGGGTGGGTGCCTATCACTCCCAGCAGTGCCCAGACACATGAGGGGTGGTTGCAGAGTCCTCCCAGCAGTGCCCAGACACATGAGGGGTGTGTGCAGAGTCCTCCCAGCCGTGCCCAGACACAGGAGGGGTGAGTGCAGAGTCCTCCCAGCAGTGCCCCGACGCAGGAGGGGTGTGTGCAGAGGCCCCCAGCAGTGCCCATGGAAAGAAAAAGGGTGGAGTACCCACATATTCAATGGCCACAATTGTCAGTCAGGTGCACAAAGACCCTGCAGTACATGTAACACATGTGTGCGAGGCTGGGAGTACACACATGCATACTGCCTAAAAGGGAACATGTCCACATGAAGTCATGTCAACAGTCCACATACACAAGTACAGTGATCACCAAGGATGCCACGAATGATGGAGGAGGAGACATCGCTCTGCATGCATGGCCAAAGTTGAAGGGGTCCGTCACACACCCAGCTAATGTACACACAGCTCAGCACAACATATTGGAAACACCCTGCAGGGAAGATGTCAGGGTACACAAAGGAAGGAACACACCTTGGGACAATTTCACCATGCAGTAACTGCTTACATGAACTAAGAAACTTAGCTAACACCTTGTGATGGCACACAGATACCAGGGTCCCCCCTATGACCAGCACACTACTACATTTCCCACACATCCAACACATGAAAATCATGTAGCGGCCCCACCAACAGCAATACCACAAAAGCAGTAGTGTTCAAAGGAAACAAAAAATGGCTTTAATCAGCATGATCAAAAATTGTTTGTTCGTAGAAAGTTCAATAATTACAAAGCCCATAGGGCAGTCCATGAGTCACAGCTGGATGGGGGACACAGTGGGACGCGTGTCCCCTAGCTTGCCTGCACAGTTCAGACCACCCTGTCTTCCACAGGGGGGGGGCATCATGTGGGGGGGAAGGACCAGGCACCGCAGGGACAGGAGGGGCAAGGGCAGGCGTTGTGGGTGCAGGTACGGAGGACTCCACCACAGGGGGTGGGGCAGCGCCAAAGGAGGTGGTGAGGATGGCGCTGCACACGGTTGCAAGGTCCCCTAGCGTCTCCCCTGCACCCGAAGGAACCACAGGCCCCAAGGAGAGGGGGCGGAGAAATGGGTCGCAGTGCCACTGGGGCAGGGTGTGGACAGGGGGGGGCACTCAACTACCCTGACCGGGGACTCCTTTGCCCGCTTGCGGGGTGGTGACACTGTTGGGCTCAGGGGCAGAGCGGCCATGAAGGAATCCTTGCTGGATTCGTGGCCAGGAGAGCTGAGGGGAGTGGATTTGGAGGGAGTGGATTTTGCGGAATGCGGACTCCCACTCTGGCTGCGTGACTTACGTTTGCCCCCCGACCCAGTGGGTGTGCCTACCTCACCCTGTGTGTGCGTGCCAGGAGGTGTGCGCTTGCCCTGCCCTGCTGGTGTGGTGCCTGTGTCTGGTGGGGTGCGTGCATGCTGACATCTGGGTGTACGTGGGACAGGCATGGGAGTGGGAAGTGTGGATGGGGCAGGGGTAGGGGGTGGGACGTAGCGCTGCAGGAGACCCACTGCTGCAGTCAGTGTCGAGTCTATGGACCTCAGCAAGTTGCGTTGGTCAGACTGTGCTGCTGAAATGCCTCCATCTGGTTCAGCACTCGGCTGTGGCCATGGAGGACATTAAGCGTCGCAGTCTGACCAACCCGCAACTGCCGCAGGATGTCCACAGACTCGGCATTGGTGGCAGCAGTGGAGACAGGGGCAGGGGGTGCGGTGCCTGGCAAGAAGGAGACACGTGGTGAACGAGCACGACGGGAAGGGACACGAGCAAGTGGGAGGCCGGTGAGTGGAATGGAGGGGGCGGGTAGCGATGGAGTGCTGGTGTCAGCTGTGGAAGCAGCCTCCGCCCCCTCGGAGTGCTCAGCCTCGGACCCGTCTGCGTCATTGTCGCTGGTGGTGTGACTGGACAGGTCCTCCGCTGCACTCCCGTCGGCCTCCGTGCCACTCGATGTGCCAGACAACTCTGCACTGCTGGCACTGGTGCCCGCTCCCTCCTCACGGTCCGTCCCAGTGTCTCCCTCGGTGTCCCCCGACGATGCTGTGGGCAAGGTGAAGAGACAGGAGAAATCAGACACCTGTATACATATGTCACATGAGTAGAATCCACATAGGTCACAGTGCATTGCCTGAAACATCTACAATACAAGGTACATATGTAGGCCCTGCAACACACAGTTGGTTGACCCACCATGCCACTGAAAAACTATGGAGAGCATGACACAAAAGCAAATAACATGATATGGATTTGGACAGTGGAGCCAGGCTCTGGGGACAATCCAGCACAGCATCTGCACCACACAGCGTTGGCGTAAAAAGGGATGAGCAGGAACCATGTCTATTAACTGTGGGCACATGCTGCAAAGGCAATACTTAAAGACATGCCCAACATTAATGGGTCTCTGCACCTTGAGTGTATGTCCAGACAAACATCACACACTGGCCAGACCTAGCAAGGAGACTTCAGGTCTAGACATGTAGGCCTTGCCCGCACCAACCACCCCCTACATGAGACAATTGATTGAGACACAGGAAGCACTTACATCTCTTAGTCTGGAATAAAAACACATGGCCTGCAAGAAATCCTGATTGGACACAAAATACCCCTGGTGCGCCGGTACAAATACATCATCTACAAATGGCCATCATCAGATCATTTTACCAAGACACACAGGCACTGGCCCCCGTGAGTATGAACAAGGGACATTTGGTCAGCCTGTGCAGTGGACACATGTAGCAGAGTTTACGTAAACACAAATGGTGGCAGGGTACAATGGCACAGAGCACAACCTATGCTGTAGACACTGAGAGTGTCCACATTTTGTGATGTCACACATGACACCTAGGAAAAGATGCCCCAGGGGACAGTAGTGGCCACACTACTCCATGTTCCTGAATGGTAATGACTGCAACACAAGCCACCATCCCTGCACTCTGCATATCTCACACTCATGCACATCATGTCACAGGCCACAAAATAGGACATGCATGCTGTAAAGCAATACACTTTAGAGACACACTCCTATGTCTGGACTCAGCATCAGTGACAACTGACATGGACCCCACAAGTACTGAACTGGACAGGGCACAGGCAAGGTCCCAAAACCTATTACACACCACCCCCACACATGAAGCTGCAAGCATTGGGCACATCGATAAACTGGCAGCCTAGATAACCTTGTGCAAGTGTGACTACACACAGACCAGGGTACACATGGCAAGGAGGGGAAGGGAGGAAGGACATCACCGCTACACTTTGGGGACCAGGAACTGCACTGCACATGTAAACCCTGGCAGTGTATCCATGCGACTGTGCACTTACAAATGCTGGAGACACACAACAAACACACATGTACCTACCCCCTTCCTGCTGCTGCTTTTCCTGTAAGCGTCTGTCCATGTCAGGGAAGACGACCGCCAGCACACGCTTGTGGATGTGGGTCAGACGGCGGCGCCCATGGTTCTTTTGGCTCACAGGTGAGTCCCCCAGCAGGACCCGTGCGATCCTCCGCGTCCAGCACCGGATATCCTGCCAGCGTTTCCTCACCTGGGCTAGGCGCCGCTTCCGACCATCGGTCTGCCTCACGGCACTGACGGCGTCCTTCCAGATCTGCTCCTTGGCACAGGCGCTTACCTGTGAGGATGAAAAAGTGAGACAACATCAATACACCTGCGACATGTCACAGAGACACACATTAGGACAATTTGGCTGGTTTTAACAGGGCATAGAATGCATCAAACTCATTACACCTGTCTCATAGGGATATTTTCCTCTGTGGAAGGCAAAATGCACTAGGTGGCATTGTAGAGTACACAGGTGGCATGAGGGGTACGACACAATCAATCATCCAGGCACACACTGTGCTTCACAAGCGACACCAGGATTATGTGCAGCACCTCAAAGCAGTCACATGCCACAGGCCACTGAGGCGCCCTCAGCAGAGTACACAGACACACACAGCCACAGGACAATCACCTGCCATTGCCAACTGCAGCTACACACCTCACTCTGCACATGTGCCACTAGACTGGGGGGGTGTCACAGGTGTGGGGCTGGCCCATCACCGCAGACACACAGCACTGCTTTCTGCTCACATCAGATGGGCAGGGTATATCCATCCCTCATGCAGCTGGGGTGCTACACTCCACATATGCACACACCCATATGACAGGGGACTTACACACACACACCAATGTCCAGGGGACAAACACATCATTTGTACACTCTCAGCACAGGTACACTAAACAAACACACATCTGTGGGTACTGCCACCTGTCACACTGGGGGGAGCACAGATTCACATTAGGACTGTAGTAACAACATTCCCAGGAGGATTAGACAGGCAGAATGTGTAATGCCACATGCAGTGATTGTCACAGTACACACAATGCAAGTGAGGAGAGCAGACATGCACCACAGCATGCTCTGGCTGGGAGACATTAGGCATTCCCCCACCCGGGACCCACCCTACAGTACATTGCATGTGTGTTACACCTGGACACAATGGCAGAAGTCACAGTCACAAAAAAGGGGCACAGTCTTTGCTAGTGGACTCAGCACTCACCTGAACCCCTGGTCGACCATACAGCATGGTGTACTGTGGGAAGATCACATCCAGCAGGGCTTGGTTCTCCTCGTGGGTGAAAGGCTGGGCCCTCTCCACAGACCTGGACATGGTGCCAGAGGATTCACGAGCAGCAGCAGTGGTGTGGAATGAAAGGTTGTGCAGGCAAGTGCTCTCTCATGGGACCTGGCTGCCTTATATCTGCCTTGCTGCCCTGTTTCATTCACAGGAGTACAGAGTGATTGGTCACTCACATTTGTATCCTATGTTTCCTCCAATCCCTTTAAACCTACCACAGTCAGTTCCTTAGCATTTTCTTTTAATTGAGCATGATGTCAACTCTACAACCACTTTGCAACAAAGTAGATTCTTTCAAACCGTCTTTAGCTGGGCAACTGATGAAAAAATTCAAACTTTAAACTCGGTCTCCATGACAACCAGCATGCATGTAGGGCTTTATACTTGTCCCTCATGTGTCCCCTATGTAATTTGGACATTCACACACAGGTACGGTGAGTTCCAGGGCCCTAGGGAACCCCAAAAGCATAGAAATGGCCCGTACACGCGCGTGTACGAGCCGTTTCACTATGGCTTTGCTCGCGTATGCATACCCATAGTGATACGCCCCGTACACACGCGTGTACGGGCCGTTTCACTTTGGGTAGGCCTACGGTAGCACTCCCATAGTGATGGGGAACGTACACACGCCCTCAGAGCGCATGTACGGTGCATTTCACACCTGACAGTGGTGACAGGCAGCACACAGAAAGGAATAGAGCTGACATACTTGTCCAAGGCTGGACATCAAGGCATTGTCTGTGCAGTACTACATGTGTGGGGCACAGGTGTGTCAGGCTGTAATGTGGCACATTAGTCCTGAGTTGTGAAGGCAATAGATGTATGATGAGATGTGTACAGATGTCATGTGTGATGGTGGACTGTGTGCCAGACATCCCCTTCACTCCTTTGACATGTGTGCATGTAGTACAGAACACTTGTGAAAAGCGGCACTGCCATGGCACAGTCAACAACACACGCAACTGTCCCCTGATGCCAGCTACAGGGGTTTTCACACCTGACATGTGACTACCCGCGTTGCACGATGTGACTATGTCATGTATGTGTCATGTGTTGCCATTAGCTTGCTGTAGGTGTTTGGTCAAATGCATCTGCAGTTGCTGCAACCAACATGTGTCTTTGTGTAGATGGCCATGGCACAGTGTTACGCATACCAGGCCACATGAGGAATCCGACGTAAGGTGTGTGTGTATGCGTCGACACGGAGTTTCAAAACAAGGACATATCTGCATCCTCTCAATGTATGTGGGATCTTTCTTGAAATGTAATCCTTCATGGCAAGGTGTGTGGTCTGTCCTTTTTCTATTACATGTGACCTGTGACTCTAGTGTTCCGCCACCGGTCTGTACAATAAACATCCTTCCTCTGCACATATTTGGTTGTCTGTAACTCCTGCAATGCGTCTGCCTGCTCACTTACACTGGCCCACAGCTAGTTCATGGCATGGCATTATGAGGTTGAGAATAAACGTTTGGAGCTGTCTCTTGGTAGGAGTGTCACATGGCTGGCATACGTGTCCAGGGCATATTGCACAGGCCTGACTCTGTATGTAGCATATGTGTATTGCCTGTTGACCATGTGCTCAGTACATTGACATTGGTGGTGTACTGTACTCACTCTTCGTTTTCCCTTCTAATTCACTGCAGGGCTCCGCCTCTTCCTCGAGCAATTCCGGGCTTGGCTGATATGCGGGAAAATGACTGTATACGCCGCTACCGCTTCCTCCAATGTTTGATTGAGGACTTGACGACACGGCTGGCAGCACACCTCCAACCGCTACACAGGTATCCTGGTGCACTGACACCCAAGGTGAAGGTGATCGCAGCCCTACATTTCTTGGCCACGGGTACCTTTCAACATACCATTGCCCATGTGGGTGGGATGTCCCAAACCATGTTAAGCCGTGTTCTGCATGATTTTTTAGAGGCCATGTTGGAGCACCTTGATGAGTTCATAAAATTCCCAACTCCTGAGCAGTTGACAGTTCTATGCCCTGGGAGGGATGCCCCATGTCATTGGGTCCATAGATGGAACACATGTGGCTTTGGTACCACCACAGGCACAGGAGGTAGCCTTCCGTAACCGCAAGCATTACAACTCCATTAATGCCCTTGCGGTGTGTCTTGCCAACATGGTGATTTCACATGTCTGTGCTCGTTTTCTAGGATCAGCACACGATGCGTACATCATGAGGCGTAGCAGGGTGCCTGAAATGATGCTGCAGCTGCGCAACGAACGAGCATGTTATGTTGGTGGGTATACTCTGGCAGTCCTGTATTTAACGTCATCTTCCTGTCTTACTGCTTCTCCTGACCCACTCTTGTCCATGATGTTTCCATGTAGGGGACGCTGGCTATCCCAACATGCCATGGCTGATCACGCCTCTCCGCAACCCCCGCACGGCTGCCGATCACCGCTACAACAACGCCCATGGGCGGACCAGGCGAGTGATAGAGAGGACGTTTGGCCTCCTGAAGAGCCGATTCCGTTGCCTCCACAAGACCGGTGGTGCACTCCCATATGCACCGGTGAAGGTCTGCAAGATATTCCTCGTGTGCTGCATGCTGCACAACATGGCAGTGGAGAAAGCTGTGCCACTCATCCTGGATCCAGATGAGCAGGACCATCCACCCGTGGAGGATGAAGGGCTTGGGCACGAGGCAAGTGATGTGGAGGAGGAGGATGCGGCAGAGGACATGGGGAGTCGGCTCATACGCGACTTCTTTGCTTAGTGGTGAGTTCCAGTGTCTGAGTGTGCACGCATTGGGCTGTGTGTGGCATGTGTTGCAATGTGTGTGTCCATCTGCATGTCTTCCAAGTGAGTCTGAGGTGTGTTTGGATGTGTCACTCGAGTGATGGTGCAATAGAAGGATGTTTTTACAGAGTCCTCATTGTCACCTAGCATGTTGACAACCTAATACGTGTCGAGTACATGCACATGCATGCGGATGTACTTATTTTTGCTGACTTCTGGTGTGTCTCCCATCCACAGGTACTTGCGCATGCTGTCTGCTGGTGGCATCGTTGTGCTCCTGCTATTCCTCATGAACACAGCAACATGTGCTGAATCAGCGTTACATGCACGGACAAGTTTGAAAATCTCCTTCGGGTAAGGGATGCAGCACGGCTTTTTGGGAGTGGTATTTGTTTTGAATGTGTGTGCACTGCTCCTGTTCATGTTTGGTTACTTAGCATACATGTATAATCACCATGGGGCACATGACCTGGAGCAGAATTCACCTGAATTGATGGTCAGACTTGGTGACAGTCATCTGTAATGGGATTGTGATGGAGCCATCAATGTGTGTAACACAGGCCTCGGAAACATACGGGTTGCACCGGGTTGACATGGTGTGTGAATTCCCCATTAGGGGCTCAATGGTGTATAGCAGGCTCTCCGTGAGCAGCAGGGGGTGTTTAGCTGTAACCCGTCACTTGTGTGCCAGTGCCATGGATTTCCAGCATCTGTGGTGCTAAGGGGGGTGCCAGTATTGGTCCCACGTGTTCATCCACATGACCTGTGTATGTGTTGACAGAGTTGCATTAGCATTCCGACACACATGAGTAATAAAGGTGTCCCTCTGCCTCCAAGGTGCCTCATCTCTGTCAATGGTGGTCTGTTGCCAATGTGCATGCGGCATGTCTGGCCTTGTTCTCAGAGATGGTGCATATGAGTCTATGTGTAGAGTAGCAAGATGCAAGCTGTTTGTCAGGGATTAGATTCTGTATTGTGCATGATGTCCATGGCTGTGTAGGTTTTGTGGAATGTCAGTCTCCACGACGGCCTCTGTGCCGCATGTGAATCCATTGTGTGTGTGTGTGCCATGTTGAACCAGACATTCCTTCCTTGACATACACCTTTTGCATGGTTCCTTCCTGGGATGTATGTCGTTACAACGCACACTTTTACAACGCATGCACTTACAACGCATTTTTTACAACGCAACATCCACTACAACGCATTCCATTACATAGCATGACACTACAACGCATTTTAAAAAACTACCTTTACAACGCATCCCATTACATCGCATACTACCTTTACAACACATACCATTACAACGCATAATTTTAAATTGCATTTAAGGTAAGTGTTGGATAGTATAGGGGTAAAAATTACTATTCTAACTCCAGGGGGTGCAACAGTAGGGTAAGTGTTGGATAGTATAGGGGTAAAAATTACTATTCTAACTCTAGGGGGTGCAACAGTAGGGTAAGTGTTGGATAGTATAGGGGTAAAAATTGCTATTCTAACTCCAGGGGGTGCAACAGTAGGGTAAGTGTTGGATAGTATAGGGGTAAAAATTACTATTCTAACTCCAGGGGGTGCAACAGTAGGGAAAGTGTTGGATAGTATAGGGGTAAAAATTACTATTCTAACTCCAGGGGGTGCAACAGTAGGGTAAGTGTTGGATAGTATAGGGGTAAAAATTACTATTCTAACTCCAGGGGGTGCAACAGTAGGGTAAGTGTTGGATAGTATAGGTGTTGGACCCGGCCTCGTGGCGTGGTCCTTACCCCCGTGGATTGTGCCCGTTCCCCGCCCCGGCCGTCACGGGCCACCCTTCTGAACTACACCGAGGCCCTTCATCCTGAGCTGCAGGAGGTCGCATACCCCTCGTGGCCCCGCCATCTTGTTGGCATCCACGTGACTCTGGGCACCAGCCAGCGCGACCCCGCTCAACCCGGCCTCGACCCCAGCGAAGCCCCGACATCGAGGCACCACGAACTGGCCAGGGGGTACCGCAGGAACCATTCATCGCCCCCGGCGGAGGACAGTATCGATGGGACCCCCAACTGTCCTCCCCTCTCTAGGTGTGATCGCCCTGCAACTCCCTTGGGCCTGGCGCCTCTCCTGCTGGGCGTCTGGCCACCTCCACCCGGCCTCTCCGCCCCCCTCGGGCGCCTGGGTCCGGACATCAAAGGGCTCCAGACCTATATCTGGGGCGACCCCGCCACAGATCGGCAGTTGTATCCCGGAGTCGAGAGCCCTGCTGACTGAATCGCGGCTGACCTACGGAGAAGAACTTTTGTCGGAACCATCACGAGCCCTGCGGACTGCGTCGCGGCTCCTTCTTGTGAACACTTTGAAGCCACCCGGAACATCGGAGCCCTGCTGACGCTGTCGCGGCCCAACCTCGCTGAAACCTCCCTCGGAGCCCTGCTGACGACGTCGCGGCTCGAGCTGAGCAGAAACCATCTTGAGAGCCCTGCTGATTGGATTGCGGCTCTCCACGAACTATACGCCAGAGCTCTGCGGACGCCGTCGCGGCTCGACCCCTCTGAGATCCGGAGGTCCTCCAGCTTGAGGATAAGAACTGGGCCCCAGGTACCCTCGTACCGCACCCCTGCCAAAGACTGTCCCGCTACCCCTACCCTTCCAAAGAGACACTGAGACTTTTGGTGGATCCCTCGATCCCTGCGTGTAAATATTGACTTCGTAACCTTTTTATTGCTGATAAAGAATTGCTTGTCTTGAGACAACCTCCTTGAGTCCTGTGTGGTGGTGTTACTGTGCTAGTACGTGATAGGAGAATGATCTCTCAGGAGACTTCTCGGCAGTGCTCGGCTACTTCGTACAGTGTGAGGGCCCCCCCCTTGGTGGTCTCGCCGACTACTCGGGGTCCGCCTTCCAACATTTGGTGGCCAGCGACGGGATCCGAGCCGAACGCAGTACGTACCAGCCAGTACCCACTAGCTACCCATCCGAACGAACAGTAATCATGAGCAGCCAGGAAAACAACGCGACAATGGAGTTCCAGCCCGAACGGCTGGAAGAATATACGCACAAAGAGTTAAAACAGTTCTGCAAAGACAAAGGCATTGCAACCACCGGCCTAGGTACCAAAGAGGAGATGCAGAAAGCTCTTAGGACATGGCTGGAGGCCGGGGCAGGCCCCTCCCAGGAAGAGGGTCCCCTACCCCTGACTGAGACCACATCAACCGCACTGACTCCGGCAACCGGAGGGAGAAAGAGCCTAGAAACCGGCCTCTCCGAAGAAGAAATACGAGAGCGGGAGAAGGTCCGGAGCCACGAGCTAGAGCTCGCACGACTGCGGCTGGACGGCGAACTCCAGCTGGCGGAAAAGAAACTGGCCCTAGAGCAGCTACGGCTTCAAGAGGAGATAGAGGAGAAGAGACGACACCGGGAGTTGGAGGAAAAGAAACTGACCCTTGAGCACGAGCGCAGTCTCAAGGAGCTCGAAATCAAGGCCAAGAACGGAGGGTCCAACGCCCCCAGTACTAGAGACACCCTACCGCCTTCCGAGACCAAGGTACATATCCCGAAAGAGGTCGTCAAGGAGTACTACAAGAATGACGACATCCAACAATGGTTCAAGGCCTACGAGGTGGCCATGACCTCTCATCGGGTGCCCCGAAAAGACTGGGGCGCGGGCCTGTGGGGGCGGTTCCTGAGTGAGGGCCGAGACACACTGCTCCAGCTGCCGGAGGAGGTGATGACCTCCTACGATCACATGAAGGAGGCCCTGCTCACCCGCTACGGGCTAACAGCGGAAATGTACCGCCAGCGGTTCAGAGACTGCAAGAAAATCCCGGGTACCACCTGGGTGGAGTATGTGGACTTTTTCAGTCGGGCCCTAGAAGGATGGATCAAAGGTAGCAAAGTAACAACCTACGGGCAGCTGGTCGACCTCATCGTGTGGGAACATCTCTCCAACAATTGCTTCGTGGAACTGAGACAGCACCTCCTCGACAGCAAAATGACCGACCAGCGAAAACTCGCCGTCGAGGCCGACCGATGGGTCAACTCTCGGGTCCCCCGGAACTCAATGGGGGAGTACCAGAGGAACCCCACCGGACCCCCCCGCCAACGCGGTGGAGGGGGAGGGCCGAACAGGAACCGAGACCCTCCCGCCGGGGCCCCCAGGAGCCCCCCTCGAGGGCCACCGCAGCAACAACTCTCCCCGAGCCTAGCCCGAAGGGGGGCGCCCCCGGCCAGACCCGGACCACGGCCACCAGTAACCTGCTACGGCTGCCAACAAACCGGACACTATGCCAGCGATCCGGTCTGCCCCCTGAACCGAAGAAACGGGGCCAGCGGGCCCCCGCCCCGACAGCTGGCGGCCGCCGCCCTGGGAGAAGGAGAAGAGGAAGAGGAGACCCTCGACCGAGGGACCACTGAATGGGAGCCGGCAGCCATGCCCCTGGTCTGCCTGGGTAGCCGAGAAATGGTACCCTGCACCCCCATCCCAAGCAACACCCAGAAGTACCGGCAGCAGGTCACGGTCAATGGACAACGGGCCGAAGCCCTTCGTGACACCGGCGCCAGTGTCACCGCTGTCCGCTGCCACCTGGTGACCCCCGAACAGATTCTACCGAATGTGCTGTGCCCCGTCCGGACGGCCGACAACAGCGAAAGCCTGTGCCATATGGCCCTGGTCCCCTTCGAATGGGGAGGGGTGACGGGCCTGCTGAAGGTGACGGTACGCGGCGACGCCCCCGTAGACTCCCTCCTGGGGAACGACTTGGAGAGTTACCCCTGGGCTCAAGTAGAGCGACGAGAGCACCTCCGAATGCTGGGACTATCCGACTGGGCCTGCGCCATCACCCGGTCCATGACCGCCCGGGCCCCCAGCTCATCCTCGGCCTCCGGGGCCGCCCAGCCCGAGGGGCTCGCACCCCCTCCCGCCATCAGCGAGGGGGAGGCGGACACCGACCCTGAACCTAGTGAATCCTCCCCCGAGGAGATGGCTTCCCCGTGCGCCCTACCAGAACTGACACAATGGCGACACGAAGGGGGCCCCACCCGGGAGCTGTTCCAACAAGAGCAGCAGTCCTGCCCCACTCTCGAAGGGGTCCGCCAACAAGCGTCCGCCCAAACCAACGGGGACCAGACCGGCACCCACTGGGTCTACTGGGCCGAGGGCCTGCTATACAGTGAGCAAAAAGTGGCAGAACTCGGGGCCAGCCGAGTGTTGGTGGTCCCCCTCCGCTTCCGGGAGTTCCTGCTCAACCTGGCACATGATGTGCCCCTCGCCGGACACTTGGGGCAAGACAAAACGTACAGCCGTCTGGTGACCCACTTCTACTGGCCCGGATGCAGAGAGACGTGGACAACCACTGCCAGTCCTGCCAGACTTGCCAAGCCAGCGGGAAGACGGGGGGTCGGGTCAAGGCCCCCCTCCAACCCTTTCCAGCCGTCAGCACCCCGTTCGAACGGGTCGGAATCGATATCGTGGGGCCCCTGGACCCCCAGACTGCCCTGGGCCACCGCTTCATCCTGGTCCTCGTGGACCACGCCACCAGGTACCCGGAGGCGGTCCCGCTGAGAACTATAACGGCCCCCGTGGTAGGCCGGGCCTTAATGGGGATCTTCTCCCGAGTGGGATTTCCCCGCGAAGTGGTGAGCGACAGAGGCACTAACTTTATTTCCAGATACATGCGGTCCCTGTGGCAGCAGTGCGGGGTCACATACAAGTTCACGACCCCCTACCACCCTCAGGGGAACGGACTGGTTGAACGGTTCAACAGAACATTAAAGGGGATGATCCAGGGCCTGGAAGAGCCCCTCAGGCGGAGATGGGATGTCCTGCTGCCGTGCCTCCTGTTTGCCTATTGGGAGGTCCCGCAGAAGTCCCTGGGGTTCAGCCCGTTTGAACTATTGTACGGACACCCGGTCCGCGGACCGCTCAGCCTGGTCACGGAGGGCTGGGAGACGAAGCCCCAAGGCGCCCCTCCTGACGTCTACCGATACCTCCTGACCCTCCGAAACCAGACCCGCAAGTTCCGAGCCATGGCCGAAGCCAACCTCGAGGCCAGCCAGGAGGACATGAAGCGGTGGTACGATCGGAACTCCTCTACCGTAGAATTCGAACCAGGACAGAAAGTATGGGTCATGGCCCCGGTTGAACCCGGCGCCCTCCAGGACAAGTGGACCGGGCCCTTCAAGGTAGTGGAGAAGAAAAGTCCCGTCACCTACCTGGCCGACCTGGAGTCCCCCCGGAACCCCCTCCGAGTCCTACATGCTAACAGGCTAAAACCCCACTTTGCCCGGACCGAACTGAGCCTGCTACTGGCGACCGACGAGGGGGGCGAGGACGACTCCGAGCCCCTGCCCGACCTCTTGCAGTCCAACGTCCATGATGGATCGATCAAAGGCTTCCAACTCGCCTCTTCCCTGACTCCGGAACAGCGCAACGACTGCCAGCGACTGCTGCAGGACTACGCAGCCCTCTTCTCCCTCACCCCGGGGGTGACCCACTGGTGCGTCCACGATGTCGACACCGGGGAGAGCCCCCCCGTGCGACACAGAGCCTACCGGGTACCCGACCGAGTGCGAGCATGCATCCAGGCCGAAGTAACGAAGATGCTGGCCCTGGGGGTCATCGAACCCTCCGACAGCCCGTGGGCCAGTCCCGTTGTCCTGGTGCCAAAGGCCGCAGCTCCCGGCCACCCCCCGGAGTTACGATTCTGCATGGACTACCGAGCCCTGAATGCAGTGACCAAGGCGGCCGCCCACCCTATACCCCGGGCCGACGAACTCATCGACCGCTTAGGGGCCGCTCGCTACTTGAGCACACTGGACCTCACCGCCGGGTACTGGCAGATCCAGCTCACCCCCGGCGCCCAAGAAAGATCCGCCTTTTCGACCCCGGATGGGCATTACCACTTTCGGGTGATGCCCTTCGGAATGAAGAACGCCCCGGCCACTTTCCAAAGACTGGTGAACAAGGTTTTGGCCGGGCTTGAGGCCTTCAGCGCGGCCTACCTAGATGACATTGCCGTGTACAGCAACCACTGGGCAGAGCACCTCCTTCACATTAAAGCCGTCCTGGCCGCCCTCCAGCGGGCCGGGCTCACAATCAAGGCCAGCAAATGCCAGATCGGCCACGGATCCGTGACCTACCTGGGCCATCAAGTGGGGAGCGGGCAGGTGGCCCCTCTCCAACCAAAAATAGACGCCATCCAGGCTTGGGAACCCCCCACTACCCAGACCGCTGTCCGGGCCTTCCTGGGTCTCACCGGATACTACCGGCGGTTTATCCGGGACTATGGGAGCATTGTTGGCCCCCTCACAGAACTAACGTCCAAAAAGCAGCCCAAGAAAGTGCACTGGACCCCCCGCTGCCAAGTAGCCTTCGACACCCTAAAGACAGCAATGTGTACTGCCCCGGTGCTGCAGGCCCCTGACTACAATAAGGAGTTCGTGGTGCAGACGGACGCCTCCGAGTATGGGATCGGGGCCGTCCTGTCCCAGGCCGATGAAAAGGGCCTCGACCGACCAGTGGCCTTCATCAGCCGACGGCTACTGCCCCGGGAGCAACGATGGAGCACCATCGAGCGTGAGGCCTTCGCCGTAGTGTGGGCCCTTAAGAAGCTCCGGCCCTACCTCTTCGGTACCCACTTCCGGGTCCAGACCGACCACCGGCCCCTGCGGTGGTTGATGCAAATGCGGGGCGAGAACCCCAAGCTGCTGCGGTGGTCCATCTCGCTGCAAGGGATGGACTTTGACGTTGAGCACCGGCCCGGCAATGACCACGCCAACGCCGACGGCCTGTCCTGCTTATTCCGCCTTGACGAGGAGAATCCCCAAGGAGATGGGTGACTCTCCATGCCTTCGGCTGGGGGGGACGCCTGTTGGACCCGGCCTCGTGGCGTGGTCCTTACCCCCGTGGATTGTGCCCATTCCCCGCCCCGGCCGTCACGGGCCACCCTTCTGAACTACACCGAGGCCCTTCATCCTGAGCTGCACGAGGTCGCATACCCCTCGTGGCCCCGCCATCTTGTTGGCATCCACGTGACTCTGGGCACCAGCCAGCGCGACCCCGCTCAACCCGGCCTCGACCCCAGCGAAGCTCCGACATCGAGGCACCACGAACTGGCCAGGGGGTACCGCAGGAACCATTCATCGCCCCCGGCGGAGGACAGTATCAATGGGACCCCCAACTGTCCTCCCCTCTCAAGGTGTGATCGCCCTGCAACTCCCTTGGGCCTGGCGCCTCTCCTGCTGGGCGTCTGGCCACCTCCACCCGGCCTCTCCGCCCCCCTCGGGCGCCTGGGTCCGGACATCAAAGGGCTCCAGACCTATATCTGGGGCGACCCCGCCACAGATCGGCAGTTGTATCCCGGAGTCGAGAGCCCTGCTGATTGAATCGCGGCTGACCTACGGAGAAGAACTTTTGTCGGAACCATCACGAGCCCTGCGGACTGCGTCGCGGCTCCTTCTTGTGAACACTTTGAAGCCACCCGGAACATCGGAGCCCTGCTGACGCTGTCGCGGCCCAACCTCGCTGAAACCTCCCTCGGAGCCCTGCTGACGACGTCGCGGCTCGAGCTAAGCAGAAACCACCTTGAGAGCCCTGCTGATTGGATCGCGGCTCTCCACGAACTATACGCCAGAGCTCTGCGGACGCCGTCGCGGCTCGACCCCTCCGAGATCCGGAGGTCCTCCAGCTTGAGGATTAGAACTGGGCCCCAGGTACCCTCGTACCGCACCCCTGCCAAAGACTGTCCCGCTACCCCTACCCTTCCAAAGACACTGAGACTTTTGGTGGATCCCTCGATCCCTGCGTGTAAATATTGACTTCGTAACCTTTTTATTGCTGATAAAGAATTGCTTGTCTTGAGACAACCTCCTTGAGTCCTGTGTGGTGGTGTTACTGTGCTAGTACGTGATAGGAGAAGGATCTCTCAGGAGACTTCTCGGCAGCGCTCGGCTACTTCGTACAGTGTGAGGGCCCCCCCCTTGGTGGTCTCGCCGACTCCTCGGGGTCCGCCTTCCAACAATAGGGGTAAAAATTACTATTCTAACTCCAGGGGGTGCAACAGTAGGGTAAGTGTTGGATAGTATAGGGTTAAAAATTACTATTCTAACTCCAGGGGTTGCAACAGTAGGGTAAGTGTTGGATAGTGTAGTGTAATATTATGCGTTGTAATGGTATGCGTTGTAAAGGTAGTATGCGATGTAAGGGAATGCGTTGTAAAGGTAGTTTTTAAAAATGCGTTGTAGTGTCATGCTATGTAATAGAATGCGTTGTAGTGGATGTTGCGTTGTAAAAAATGCGTTGTAAGTGTAGTGCGTTGTAAAAGTTGCGTTGTAAACGTTGTTCCCCTCCTTCCTGAGATCCTTGTCTTTGTGTGCTACTTGTGGCATTGTTTCCTTGACATGGCGCATGCTGATGCAGGCCCTGCAGCAAGGGCACCCAGTGTCCACGCAAACGAGCTGGTGTCCATCATGAATTGCTTGCTGACATGTGCTATGCTGATCAGCAGCATCTGTGCCTCATGCGGCAGCACACTCTGCATTATGCACAAGATTCCCAGTTCCATCCACCTCAAGGCAAGAGGGAGGCCATCCCCCAGGTCAACTATGGCATCCGTGTCTACTCCTACCCTGCACTCTACGGACATGTGCATTAGAAATCCCATGATACTTGTCCACATCCAGGGTGCATCTGCACAGCTCTGCTACTACATCCGGCGACCAGGCCACATCAACATCCAACAGAGATGGGGGGAGTGGATCACTGCCAGCTGCAGGATGACCTTCTCAATCCACGCACACACTCAGGATGCAGCCCACACCCACAACACAACCTTGTGGCACTGTGATCCAACACCCAATTGTGCCATCTCCATGCACCCAACCTTGGCTGGCCCACCATTCTCCACATCCACCTGACTCAAGCATGCAGGACATGGTTCTGCCACGTGTCTACACATACCTGGGATTCCAACCCCAGCACACTCCACATGATCCCTGACCTCTGCGCATGACTGTTGCTCTTCGAAATAGGTCTGTGGGCACAGTTGTGCGGGCACCCCCTCAGCTGGTTGGGCCCATCACGGGTGAGTATGGTGCTCCATGTCTGTCTTGGATGGTACGTTGTGACCCATGTGTGTCCTGTGCCAGACTCAGACCCCAGGGTATGGTGGTTCGGAGTTAATTCAGAAATCAGGCATGGTTTGACTTTACAACACACACATATGTAGTGGAATAATGCAAAATGACGGCATCACCTTGTGATTGTGATGAATTTTATTAGTGCTGGGGTACGTGTTTGGGGGGGTGACAAGAGGTGCTTGGCGGGAGTGTAGAATCCAAAGTTCACAGGGGGAGTTGGTGTCCTTGCCATTGACAGTCATCAGAGTCTGTGCCACAGTCTTTGTCAACATTGGTCAGACAGTGACCAGCAAGGCCATGTGGCAGAGAATGTCCTTTGCTGCTGTGCTGCTGTTGGGCCATAGGGCCAGGTGCCAGGCCAGGTGACCTGGGAGATGGTGATGTTCCGCTGACTCTCACGGTCTTTTGCGTGGATGACCCACCTTCCTGCAGGGACCCTCAGACGCCTGGCTTGACGGTGCAAGGGACGCTCCGTCAGATGAATCCTCCTCCTCCTCCCTCCCTGTGTGTGGTGCTGCTCTACGCCTGGTGGCACAGGGAGGGTTTGCCAGGCTTTGGGCGATCTGACAGAGGGATTGGCTCAGGTCCCTGTGCACCGCCAAGTGCTCTGCATGTCTTGCCTCCATCTGGCACGATGCTCAACCTGCAGGGCCTTCATCTCATTGAGGGTCTCCACTACCTGGGCGATGCCTCTGGAGTCACGCCGGTATGCGTCCAGGATGGTTCTGACGTGTGCCATAGCCGGATCCTGAGCTGGCTGGTCAGGCTCGCGCCTCCGCCGTCCTCCACTCCCACCACCCCTGCCCACTTGCGCCTGGCCTGCCGTTGTGGGCACATCGGGTCTCCGGGACCCCTGAGGGATGGCATTTGCGGTGTCGCCTGCCTCCTCCTGGGTGCCCGGTGTACCTTGTCCCTCCTGGACAGACTGGCTGCGTTGTTGTGTGCGGGCAGGGCTCCTGGGTGTCTCCTGGGATGTGGCAGGAATGAGGGGGGGGTTGGCACAGTTGTACCTGACGCAGGTGCTGCAGGTGGATGGACACCAGAGGGGCCAGGTTGGTCTGGGTCATCCACGGAGTGGTGAGAGTCGTCGCTGCTGGTGGGGTCCTCTTCATGCAGAGCCTGGTCCTGTGAGTCTTCCCCCCCAGTGTTAGGGGGAGATCGATGACGTTGACCTGTGTGTGAGAGAGACAGTGTTAATTGTGTCACATGCGACATCCATGTTTCATTCTTTTTTGATTTGGCACAGTTCCTCTGGGTGGTTGGATTTGGCTAGCATTCCTCTCACAGTGCACTTGTGCATGGGTATGTCCCTTGGCCACAGCTTTCGACACTTTACCTATGTGTGGCACAATCTTAGTTGATGCATCTTTTGGGAACGCAGTCAGCAGTGTAGTGAGCGGGCGTAGCAAGCCATGCAGAGCCGCCTTACGTGTTGCACTGTACGTGGCCAGATATTGTTTTTTCCATGCTATTTGAGAATGCAGGTAGGTAACTTAACAGTTTGTGACAGGGTTCTGACGGACACAGTGGGTAGGTATACTGGGTGTAAGGTTCTGTTTGTGCCTGCAGCACGGATGTACTCATGCACAGATTGACACATGGCCTAGTGTTTATCAAAGGTTGAAGGGGGGGTTAAGGCACTGCGAAACCTTGTCTACATGCGCACAGTCCACCTGCTGACGAGCGGACATGGCCACACCACCCAAGGGTGATTTGGTCTCCCTCTGTCTCCCTTTCTCCCTCCCTCTGTCAGCCTCCTCCCTCTGTCCGTCTCCCTCTGTCTCCCTTTCTCCCTCCCTCTATCACCCTCCTCCCTCTGTCCGTCTCCCTTTCTCCCTCCCTCTGTCAGCCTCCTCCCTCAGTCCGTCTCCCTCTGTCTGCCTTGCTCCCTCCCTCTATCAACCTCCTCCCTCTGTCCGTCTCCCTCTGTCTCCCTTTCTCCCTCCCTCTATCACCCTCCTCCCTCTGTCCGTCTCCCTCTGTCTCCCTTTCTCTCTCCCTCTATCACCCTCCTCCCTCTGTCCGTCTCCCTTTCTCCCTCTGTCTGTCTCCCTCTGTCTCCCTTGCTCCCTACCTCTATCAGCCTCCTCCCTCTGTCCGTCTCCCTCTGTCTCCCTTTCTCCCTCCCTCTATCACCCTCCTCCCTCTGTCCGTCTCCCTTTCTCCCTCCCTCTGTCAGCCTCCTCCCTCTGTCCGTCTCCCTCTGTCTCCCTTTCTCCCTCCCTCTGTCAGCCTCCTCCCTCTGTCCGTCTCCCTTTCTCCCTCCCTCTGTCAGCCTCCTCCCTCTGTCCGTCTCCCTTTCTCCCTCCCTCTGTCAGCCTCCTCCCTCTGTCCGTCTCCCTTTCTCCCTCCCTCTGTCAGCCGTCTCCCTCTGTCTCCCCTTCTCCCTCCCTCTGTCAGCCTCCTCCCTCCCTCTGTCTGTCTCCCTGTGTCCACTTCTGTCTCTGTCGCTCTCTCTGCCCCTCTTCCTCCCTCTGTGTGTCACACTCTGTCACCTCAGCCCAGCTTCCTGGGCACACACAGTTTGCAGGTCTTGCAAAGGCCATTGGCTTGTTCATGTGGGGTTGTTTCTTCTCTGCGGGCACCCATTGGGCGGAGTGTCTGCGTCTGCGCTGCTGCTGTGGCGGTGTGTGCTGACACTCTTTCACTGTGCTGAGTCTTGATTGGCTGCTGTTATGTGCAAATTGTTCCTTCATACCCATGTCGTCCTGCAACGTGGCCACCATTAGTAGGCAAAACTGTACTGTGTGGGGACACACTGTTTGTATGGCTGTGCCCTTAGCCATATGGGCTGAGGGCATTGTTGTGTGCTTCAGAGTTGCTCTATGTTAGTTTTGAGGCCCACCCTCCCGGCATCAGGGACATCCTGTCTTGTGTTGGTGTTTTGTGTGGCCTGTGTCTGTCTGTTTATAACTTTATTTCGATTGAATTTACAATCATAAAAGGTACATTTAAAACATTACAACATGTGACTTGGCATGGCCTTGCTTGGGGAATGGGGCATGGGGCATGGAGGCGCTAGTGGCATGTGTGTGTTTTTGGAGTGTGGTTGTGTCCGGTGCTGGCTTTAGGGGGGTTGCGTGCATGATTGGTATTTGGGTTGTATATGGCGTTCCCCCCATGTGAGGTGAGTTGTTTGTGTACTCACCAGGCTCTCGGACTCCCCCTAGTCCGTCTACTATCAACGGCGGCAGCGTGGCCATCACCTTCTCCTCCCAGGGATGGTAGTGTACGGGTCTGCGGGGCGGCCCTCCTCCAGTGATGTTGGCCTGGTTGTGCTCGTCGGTCATTTTGCGGCGGACCGTCCTCCGCAGATCGTACCACCTGGCTTGGCACTCATGGCTGGTCCTTCTGGTGGACCCAACAGCATTCCGGAATTGACTATCCTCTCCCACATGGCAGTTTTTTCTGATATGCCGGTCCGTCTGATCAATGTTCCGAAGAGCTGTGGCTCGACTCTGATGATTTCGTCGACAAGGGACTCCAGCTCGTCCTTTGTGAACTTTGGATTCTTGTTGGTGGGCATGGTGTGGGGTGTGGGTGTGGATGGTTGTGGGTGTGGGGGTGTGGATGGGTGTGGATGGTTGTGGGTGTGCAGGTGTGTGTGTGTGAATGTGATGAGGGTGTGTTTGTGATGGTGGTTGTGTGAAGGAGTGCAAGTGTAAGGTGTATTGATGGTTGGAGTATGGTGCAGTGCGTTGTCTCTGGGGTCTGGCAGCAGTGGATCTGTTGCAAAGGATCATGGTTTGTGTGTGTTGGGCCTTTTTATTGGTCCATTTGTGGGTGTGGCTGTGTTTGAACTTTGGGTGGGTGTGTTATAAGGAGTGGTAGTGGTTTGGGCCTCTGTTTCTCTGTTTGTCAGTTGCAGGTCAGTGTATAGGATGTATTTGGCTTTCTTGGATATGTTTTGTGGTGTTGTGTGCCTCAGATTGACTGTCCTTGTGTTTTTTAGGTTGGTTCTGGTTCAGTAGGAGTGTTTTTAGCGTCTGTACGGTGCGTACATGGGCCATGTTGTTGTACAGTGCTGTCCTTTGCTATGGCTTAGTACGACTCGTACATGCCCGATGTTGGGTGAGGGTGCTGGTGTGTGGGCCTGGGGTAGGGTGCGTACGAACACGGGCAGGGTGTTGGTCCGCACCGTCCATCGGTGGTGGTGTTTCGCAAGGTACATACAAGGGGGGCTGGGTGTAGGGTCCGTACATACACGGGTGGGTGTATGGTCCGTACATACACTGGTGGGGTGGGGGTACGGTCTGTACATACACGGGTGGGGTGGGGGTACGGTCCGTACATACACGGGTGGGGTGGGGGTACGGTCCGTACATACACTGTTGGGGTGGGGGTACGCTCCATACGTACGCGGGTGTGGGTACGGTCCATACATACACTGTTGGGGTGGGGGTACGCTCCATACGTACGAGGGTGTGGGTACGGTCCGTACATACACTGTTGGGGTGGGGGTACGCTCCATACATGCACTGTTGGGGTGGGGGTACGCTCCAAACGTACGCGGGTGTGGGTATGGTCCGTACATACACTGTTGGGGTGGGAGTACACTCCATACGTACGCGGTTGTGGGTACGGTCCGTACATATACTGTTGGGGTGGGGGTACGCTCCATACATGCACTGTTGGGGTGGGGGTACGCTCCATACGTACGCGGGTGTGGGTACGGTCCGTACATACACGGGTGGGGTGTTGGTACGCTCCATTCATGCACGGGTGGGGGTACGGTCCGTACATACACGGGTGGGGTGGGGGTACGATCCGTACATAAACTGGTGGGGTGGGGGTACGGTCCGTACATACACAGGTGGGGTGTTGGTACGCTCCATTCATGCATGGGTGGGGGTACGGTCCGTACATACACTGGTGGGGTGGGGGTACGCTCCATTCATACACGGGTGGGGGTACGGTCCGTACATACACGGGTGGGGTGGGGGTACGCTCCATTCATGCACGGGTGGGGGTACGGTCCGTACATACACGGGTGGGGTGGGGTACGGTCCGTACATATACTGGTGGGGTGGGGGTATGCTCCATTCATGCACGGGTGGGGGTACGGTCCGTACATACACGGGTGGGGTGGGGTACGGTCCATACATACACTGGTGGGGTGTGGGGTATGCTCCATTCATGCACGGGTGGGGGTACGGTCCGTACATACACGGGTGGGGTGGGGTACGGTCTGTACATACACTGGTGGGGTGGGGGTATGCTCCATTCATGCACGGGTGGGGGTACGGTCCGTACATACACGGGTGGGGTGGGGGTACGGTCCGTACATACACGGGTGGGGTGGGGGTACGCTCCATTCATGCACGGGTGGGGGTACGGTCCGTACATACACGGGTGGGGTGGGGGTACGGTCCGTACATACACGGGTGGGGTGGGGGTACGGTTCGTACATACACGGGTGAGGTGGGGGTACGGTCCGTACATACACTGGTGTGGTGGGGGTACGCTCCATTCATGCACGGGTGGGGGTATGGTCCATACATACATGGGTGGGGTGTTGGTACGCTCCATTCATGCACGGGTGGGGGTACGGTCCGTACATACACGGGTGGGGTGGGGGTATGGTTCGTACATACACGGGTGGGGGTTCGGCGCATACATCCGCGGCCGGGGGGCATTTTGCGCGTACATGCGGGGTCTGTGGTGGGGTGTTGGGCGCGTATGCGGGCACGTGTCTCCAAGCTTGCTATGGGTGTTCGGTCCGCACGGTGTTTTTTGCATACAGTTGTGAAATCGAAAGGACGAGAGTGATCGTACTTGCGCGGTCGGACTTCATTTTTCCGATTCGTACGGTAAATCGTCCAGGGATGTGTCGGACACAATTTCCGACCCGAGGACGTGTGGGGGACTTTTCCGGATGTGATTCGTATGGAGTTTTTCCCATGCGAATCGTACTTGGCAGTTTGTATGCTACTTGTGCGACTCGTACGTTAAAAAATACGCATGCGAGTCGTACGGTATTTTTTTTTTCTGGATCGGAATCGGCACCTTAGTGTCAAAGCAAGGTCTTTGCAGGCTCTTTAAACATACATGGCTGGCATTTTTTCTATTGGCAAAACTTTTTTATATTCCTTTTCTTGAAATACATTTTCACACTACAGCAGTATATGTAAAATACAAATGTAAGGAGTAATAGGCAGAGTCGGGGCCCAGGGGGTACTGGAAAAAGAAAAAAAAAACAGCCTCCGTAACCAGTTTCCAAAGGTATGCAAATGGTCTTTAAAGACCTGTGAAAAACCGGGGCATACTGGAGTCTTAATAAGACTACAGACACTGCCCAGCCGAGCCCCCAGCAGCACACCCACTGACCTCTGACCCCACGGCACTCTGAGGGCTTCGGAGTAAATGAAGACAGCCTGGAAATGCAGCAAATAAACTTTGCTGCACTTCCAGGCGTCTTCATTTACATGTGCTTGCAGAGGCCTCCGCGCCCCCCTGGGAACCCATCCACGCCCCCCCAGGGGGGCGCGCCCCACAGTTTGAAGAACTGTGCTCTAGAGTGAGAGTTTTGGATGAGGAATGGGGCTGCGGGGTCTTGGGGTCCTCGCCTGGCGTATTTTCAGTCTCCTCCCCCTGCCGAGACCAGGCAAACTTTGCAAGCTCTTTCTGCATCTGAGACTTAAGCCCCCTATTCATAGCCATGGTTGTAGAGGGGACACAAGGGAGTCCAGAAAACTCCAAGGTTGCTCTCGGAGGTTAGTTGGACCCACCTGTAATATCTGCCGCCAGCATGAGGGAAAAGCAAGCCCCCGTCTGCCTGTTGGGGTTCCAGGTGAGACCAACGGGGGGTCGGGGTGTGGGGAGGACGTGCAGTGATTTATCTGGTAATCTAGCAGAAGACCCCTGTGAACTCGACCGCCTCCGGGGGATGGTACCTTCTCCAGCGCGGGGAGGGTTGTGGTATGGAGCGGCCCCTAAGTTACAGAGTGAGGCGAGAGCATATAACACCACTCTGTGGTCGGGGGAAGCCAGACAAGTCGGGTTGCACCCCCCGTGCACCGAGGACTGTCCTCCACTTATTGCTTGTGTTTCGGTGTGGCAGCGACACCCAGCTCTGCCGCCGTGGATCAGCAGGTAGGGTCTTGTGGATGCATTTAAGCAGTGTCCCCCCCGAGGTCAGCGTCAGCCCAGATTGCAGCGATATCAGTAGGCCCCGCCCGCAATTGCAGGTCAATGAGATGGCCCCTTCCTCCTCCATCAGTACCGCAGTCCAGGGCCCACCTACATAACATATAGCTCGCCACTATGGCCTCAGGTGAGTCTCTTATGGCCAGGGAGATGTGAACACGGGCCACTTTGTGACAGCTTCTGTGTGCAGGGCAGCCGTCCCAGTGGTAAGCCGAGTAGGCCTGGAGCCAGGGCCTCAATTTGGCAGAGGGCCGCACCTCTTCAGGCAGGCAGTTACCGGCAGCAGGGTGGGCAGTGCGTCTCTTTCCGCCCCGCTAGGAGCAAGGAGGGCATTATGCAGTTCGTGCCCGGGGAGGGCCTCTTTAATGTTTCCCCTCTTCCGGAGTATATGGGCGTTGCAGCGGGAGGGCCTCTAAGCCGGGGAACTCGCGCCACGGGGCAGCCGATCTCCACTGTGCCTGCGCGGCCCGCCCCAGTCGCTCTCACCTCTGGCGCCGGTGGTGATGGATCGGCGTCTGCTCAGCGCCGGAGCAGCAAGGCCCCGTGCTCGCACAGCGGCCGTGGGCTGGCGTCACTTCATTGCCAGTGAGGAGGCAGCAATCTTCTCCACCTAGCAGAAGCCGATCGCCATCTTGGGAGGCTCCCGGTCGCTCCGCCGGAGGTCGTTTCCGCCGTACATCAGCCGAGGAATCTTGTCGTCATCCAGCTATTATCTGCCAGACCGGTTCAGATAGCGGTTCCCCTGGAACAGGGGGAATCTGTCGTGCTGTAAGCGGATATTTGCTGGATGTTCTAGGCGAGGGCTGCGGAGCTGTTTCAAGGAGCAACCATTCCTGTCGGCCGCTAGCCATGCCCCCGTGAAAATTTCTTGAGGTTGGTAGTAAAACACCTCAAATAATAGTCCAGTTTCTTACACTGAGGCTATTACTACAGCTATGCCGACCATTTTTCTGCCAATGAACTAGCCTTTATGGAAACTGTCAAGTTTAAGTCAGATGATGCATCAGCCCTTTCCACATCAAATTGAGCAGTAATGTGTTGCCCACCAATAAGATTTGGGAGCTGTTGATACCTTGAGAAAGTTTATGATGATCAAAGAAACTGAGGGCCTAATTCACAAAGGTTAAATTACACTTTTGTGTATATGTACTCTTTTTGTATTTAAAAACTATGATTTTATAGTAACTTTATGACTGGGGAGAATCGGAAAGTGAACTCTGCATATAAAAAGATAAGCCTGTCCTATCTTTTTATTAGGCCCTCAGAGAATCCCACTAGCCCACCAGTTCTGTCTGAAATATGGTATGATTAAATGTCTCAAATAGGTACCAGTGAAAAAATGGGAGAAAGAAAAGACACTGGAGACACAGGTTAAGGATAGGTACTGGATATTGGCTCAGGACCATCTGGGAACCACTTCTTAGTAGTCTTTAGAAAAAGGGCACATTACAGACTAATCAGTATTCTCTCAGCACAAATATTATATAGATATGTTTTTACTCAGTAATACATTTACACCGTTCATGGCACAGATAAGCACTGATTGGAGCCCAGAAGCGAAGCCCCAGGACATTGAGAGAGGGTCACTGAGCTTAGCTGAAGTCACCGGCAGGTAAGAATCATCGTGCAGCGCAGGTCCATTGAGACAGCGGTTAATGCAAAGGACAAATTAAAGGAAGAGGGAATCAGAAAAAGGGCAACGACTAGTCAGTTATGAACGAAGCAGCAGAAAATTAGCTGAAACAACAAGGAATTAATTTATAAATTGTTATTAAAAGAAAAATCATACTTGTTTCTAAGATTAATACCAGTGCTGTGATGCTCTCAGTATACATTTTTAAAATGCAGAGTAAAAATGGAAATACAATTCAATACTGCAGGGGAGTGCTGAGATAAAGCAATTAGCAAGAACGCTTTTGCATTGCTCAGTAGGGTTGTGAGAAAGTGTATTATTAGTTGGAGTGGATGGTAGTCCACCACCTCTAATAATGCCAGATAACCTTCCCATGACCTGGGGTTCGCATGGATTTGCTGCTCCAGGAAAGGTCTGAGTTGGAGCAACCTGAATCTTTGGCCCAGCGGCAATTCACCTTTTTTAGATTGACTTGGCAGGTTTGTCCTCCAAAGGTACTTGTAGCATAAAGTCCAAGGTTTCTCAGTATGTATGGCAGAATACACTTTGACACAGCCAAGGGTCCCAGAAACTCAGGAACAGCACTTGAGGGGGAAAGACTCACTCTGGCAGGAGCTACCAGATGGGTCCAGGGCAGGTCCAGTTGGGAGTAGTCAGCTGGGATCTTCAGGAAAAGGCCTTCTAGTAGCTTGTTTTGTCCCTGTAGCTTATTAGGAGGTCAGCCAACTGATGATTGGAGTCCCTTTCTGTGTCCTGGGTACAAGTGGGAGCAGGTCCAGCCTTTCAGGTCCCCCAACAGGTCTCAAGAACCAGTTCAGTCCTTCTTCTATCTTTCACAGTGTTTCTAGGAGGGTTACCTTGGGTGTCGCATTTATGCCTCCCACTAGCCAGTGGGTAAGGGTGACCCCTGGAACCATCCTTAACCAATAGGGAAAATGTTCCTAGCAGTGCCTAATTTGAACCAGTGGTTTCCGGTGCTCAGCACCAGCACTTAATCATCAACACCAGCGCCTGGGCACCAGTTAAGGACACATTAAGTTTTTGGTGGATACGGGGAGATTAAGTGAGTCGCCCACAATCGCAGGATGTTGAGCCGACGCCAAGACTTGAATCTGGTTTCCCAGCTCCAAAGTCGGCAGCTCCGGCCAATATACCACATCCCCTCCCCACTTGCAGGGTATATTGCTTCTGCGTAAGGCAGAGCTAACAGGAGAAATGGGCTGCATAAAGCGGACGAGAGCCCCGGCACTTCTGTTTTTTACCAATTTGTTCCTAGGGGTAGCCCTACACACTTATTCAGCAATTCATTTGTGCCCTTAAGCAAGCAATCCCACATTGCCCCACTCTTCAAACCACAAACCACAAAGAAGGACCCTGCCAAAGTGTGAGCTAATATTTGCCTGTGGCAGGATAGGCCTCTTTGAGTTAATCACCTTCCTGGGCAGTGCTCATATGGTCATCCTGCTGAAGGAAGAGAACACCTTACCACGCCCAAGACCCTTGTACCAGCTCTGGGAGCAAGTTCCACCTCATTAAGATAGCTATTCCGCTCCTCAGTGACAGTTGGCACTGTGCAAACGGGCCTTCTGAGGCTTTATGCAGGAAAAAAGTAACTTTCTCAAATTAAATTTTACCAGTGAATTGAGTTTGTAACACATTGTCTTATAATATAAGTCCAAGTATTATATTTATAGGTGTTTCCCGGCTGAACAAATTATTAATATTACATGTAATACTGTATCCGAATCATTTCCTATGGAACATCTAAATCTGCTAGAGTGAAAACAGCATTTGGGGCCTATTGACTGTAAGGATATGTTTTACATTAAATGTTTACATGTCTTACTTTTAAATACCATCCACCCTGCCTTTTGGGCTGAAGGCCTACTTACGGGTGATTTATTAATATTTAAAAAGAAGGTTTAGGCCTGTCGAAATGGGTTATTGTGATATGTCGAATTTGCAGTTTTAAAACTGCTTAGCCAGACTGCAATGGGAGGCCAGGAGTCATGCTTGCACGGCCACTGTAGTGGTTGGGATAATGGGAGATGCAGTCCGTTAGGGACATTTAATTTACAGGTCTTGGATGCATTTTGTACCTTATACTAGAGACTTGTAGGTAAGTTAAATATGCCAATTAGGAGAATAGCTAAATACTACGGGCCTCATTTATGAGGCCCCTTGCGCCACCGGAACGTCACTTTTTGTGACATTCCCATGGCACAGGAGCCTTCTCCATATTTACGTGGCAGCACTAAGCCACTTTTTTTGGCTTAATGCTGCCTTGTAAATATGGCTCCCTTTGACTCAGTTTTCTGCATTAAAGGGGTGTGCAATGGGTGTTGCTGGAGCCTTCCAGCAACATCCATCGCTTTTGGATACTGCTCCAAATTTAATGAAGTCTTAAATCATAGGCAGCGCCAAAAATGTACGCCTCCCCAGGGGAGGCGTAAGGGAGGTACAACAAGGAGAAATGTCGTTATTTCTTCTAGTTTTTCCTTTTTCTCTGTGTGCTGCATTCTGCAGCACCCATGCAAAGAGGGAAAAGCCTCTTCTGATGGTTTCTGTGCAGAAAGGTTTGCCTTCCTGCACAGAAGTAATCACCCCGCAATGCAGGAACCCTTGCACCATAGTGCAAAGGTGCCTGCGTTTGCGCATGGCAGCCCATTGTGCGCCGGCGCATGCACCATATCTGATAGATACAGTACATTCCTGCCCTTTCCTTTTACCATAGGGCAGTGCAGCACGAAGGCCTGCGGCGCTGCCCTGCGGTAAAACATCATAAATTAGGCCCTATTTGTTTTAAGCATCAGAGTACAAGCAACAGGGCCTGACTAGCAGAGTCAAGTTACCAGCAGCATCGGTCCAAAACGAATGGGGTGATCATCCACATCTAAAAAGAGGCGTTTTCTTACAAAGGTGTAGTGTAAAATGGGCAATTTGTTATTGCAAGAACATGATTCTTTGTGCTGCTGATAATAAAGTGTTGTGTAAGATATTGAAATGTCACATAAGACCAGCAATCGGAAATGTCAAAAGTAGAGAGCAGTGATATGAGAGGGTACACTCCAAAGACTCCATCATAGTTATCTGCGTGTCCAATGGTTCATTGCAGAGAAAAAGAGCATGCTTGGTTTGGAGGTCATGGACCAGGCAATAAAACAACAAGTCACTGGTGTCTGGATGGTGCAAATGCCACATATCGAACACGCTATTGTTAACCATCCAGTCCAGAAAGTATTGTGGCACCCTGATACACATAGCACCATTCAGCGGAGGGCTGGAGCAGTCCCAGACAACATCCAGAACACAATTAAAGTCTCTGCAAGTTATGCTGTGATTGTGTGAGTCCCAGAAAAGAGCTGGGGTGAAGAGGCCTAAAAACAGTAGAGTGATTACTGCTGGGGCATAAACAACCACCAGCATGAGGGGGGCACCATCCATATGTCCTTTCACCATCATGTATCTACCCTCAGTGTCAGCTCTGTGTATGGCTTTCACAAATGGGACTCCCTGGGCAGTCCAGTGTCGTAGTGCCATAGACTTGGCCACTTCAATTTGCATGTACATTTGTAACTCTGCCTGTGTCAAATGCATCTCTTGCAACAAAGCTATGTGTGTGCAGCGGTGCTTAAGATATGTATGAACCCAGTACCTGTTTGTGGTTGTGGCCATACCCTTCACGTTCCATGTTAGCAAGTTATAGTGTGGGGTAGTGTAGCCTGTAGGTGTGTCCATTGGGTATGGTGGTAAGTAGTACTGCATCGCATTCTGTGATTCCCATGCCCCACACTCCAGTGTGTGGGTCCCCCAAACACCCCATCGACAATCAAGAGACCAGTGCCGTACAGGGCCATGCCACAGAATTATATGCAGGAAACTTCATCTGTGTGTCAAAAGAAATCACAAGATTTGTAACCCCACGTCCCTGACCAGGACTCCTCTGGTTGTCCAGCCATGACCGTCCAACGAATGAACAACAACCAAAGACAAATGTGTAATACAATACATGCCCTGTTTGGAGAGGTCCGGTCTCATGGACACACCGGCCCTCTCCAATGATCTGGCCATCTAACCTTTTCTCATGAGGCCCCAATTTGTCTCTAATAGTCACCAGTGAGCAGTCCACACCACTTATCACACAGCAAAGAACAGACCCCCACCCCTCATAGTAGATCATCCGCCAGCCATTGTGTCAACTCAGGGTCCTGGGAGTCCTCCCCAGCAGAGGCTATGGAGCCAGTAGAATCCGACTGTCAGAGGCAAGGTCTGACCGCAATGCCTCAAAAGCGTTCTGGCCATATTGCAGCACCACTTCCCCTGCCTGTGCTCACTCCCTGGCTGCCTCAGCTGTGAAGGGGGAGCTCTGGGTTCCCCGCTCCTCCTACGCCTCGGTTGCGACATCAGCCATTTACGAGCATTCCGGTCATCTGATATAGGCTTTGCAATTCTCCTTACCATGTAATCAGGTTTATGCATCTCCAGGAGTCAAGAAAGAAGTGGTTCACTAATCGTCCATCACCTTAAATTGAGCAGGATAGAGAAGAGCATACTTTAAGCCTAGCTCCCAGAAGCATTGCTTGACCATATGACTTGCAAAGATGCTGCACCTCCACAGTAAAATCTGGGTATGCAGTGATGCTGCTACCCTCGAAGTGCCAGGGACCTTTCATCCAAACAATTGCAGAATCAAGTCTCTGTCCCTATAATTAAGTAATTTCGCAATTACAAGACTCAGCTGGGCCCCTGGTGGCGGCACCATCGCAAGTAGACAATGTGCTTTCTACACAGAGAAGAATGTGGGTACATTGCCTGTCAGCACTTTGGTCATCAGCCACAGTTCAAGGATGCGTTCCATACTCAGACCCTCCAAGCACTCCAGAAATCCCAAGAAGTGGACATTGTTATGCCTCAAGCAGCCCTCTGCATCCTCCAATGTTGAAAGGTCACCTCTGCCCTCATATCCTTTAGTTGGGTTTGGAATTCCTGCTATGTGTGTCACATCGTGTTTAATTTGGATTCAGCATTATCCACAAGGCACACCAGTTTCCTGTGATCTGAGCAAAGCAGGTTCACATCCAAGTAGACTGCATTGATCTTGGCTTTCAGTGCGGCTTATGTGTCCAGAATTGCATGCAATATCTATTCAAACTGAACAGAGCAACTGTGGAGATTGACCCAGAGTGTCAACTCCATTATCAGGAGGAGCGGAAGAGCCAGCTGACACCCTAATGCCTTTGGGGTTTTTAGCAGATTTGGGCTTCACAATCATGGCAGCATTGGTATCAACGGCAAGTGGATGTTCCAGCAGGTTCTAGACAGTGCACGATCACACCCATCTCTGTCAGGTTCGGGCTGCAGGTGAGTGCAATGCAATGCTAGACCTGCATGTGGTGTCCGCCACGCCCCCTCAAAGAAACTGAATGTGAAAGCTTGTGGAATGTTATCAAAGATTTGCAAAAAATACTATATCCTGTATCAAATAAAAGGCAACTTTAGTTGGTCAATGGCTAAAGAGTAACCCATGAAAAGTAGGAGATACGAGATATTACAGCAACACATGAGCGGTAATATGTGGTATCCCCATATTAAAAGGTATTGGAAAACTCAAGAAAGGGTGCCAGTTGGCAGAACAATACTGTGCTCCCCCAGTCAACATAAGTCCTTGTCAAATTGAATCCCAGTAAGTTTGAACCCGAGAAACATAGGGGATACTAAATATTATAGCCTGTATGGGGCATTATATTTGCTATCCCAAAAAGAACCTTATGTGAAAATTTGTGGAATGAAATCAACAATGCGAAAGTATAGTGTGATTGGCTATCAATTACAAGGCAATTTCTGTTGCTCAATAGCTAAAGGGTAAGCAATGAAAAGTAGGTAATACAAGATATTATAGCCTTGCATAAGCTGTAATATTTGGTATCCCCATAGTAAGGGAAGGGTGACAGTTGGCAGAAAAACTCTGTGCTCACCCTCCCAACATAAGACCATGTCAAATTGAATCCGGAGAAGCTCTAACCAGCGAAACACAGGGGAAATCAAATACTATAGTGCCTTTGGGCCACTATATTTGGTATCCTCCAAAGGACGTGGATGTGAAGGATTGTGGAATGAAATCAAAATTGCAAAAATAGACTGCAATCTGGTATCAAAGAAAAGGCAACTCCAGTTGCTTAATCGCTAAAAGCTAACCCTTGGAAAGTAGGGGATACAAGATATTACAGCAACGCATGAGCTGTAATATGTGGTATTCCAATAGTAAAAGTTGTTGGAAAACCCAAAAAAGGGTGCCAGTTGGCAGAACAATACTGTGCTCACCCATCCAACATCAGATTATATCAAATTGAATCCTGGTAACTTCTAACTCGAGAAACACAGGGGATACCAAATATTATAGGCGGTGAAGGCCATTTATATATGGTATCCCCTGTAAAATCTTGTGGAATGTTGTACAAAATATAAAAAGGTACTGTAATCTGCTATCAAATAAAAGACAATTTTAACTGGTCAATGGGTAAAGGGTAACCCAAGAAACATAGGGGATACGCGATATTACAGCAATGCGTGAGCCATAATATTAGGTGTCCCCATAGTAAACGATGTTGTAAAGCAAAAGGAAAGGTGATATTTGGCACAGAAATACTGTGCTCACCCATCCAACAGATGACCATGTCAAATTAAACCCTGGTAAGTTCCAACCCGAGTAACACAGGCGATACCAAATATTATCGGCGGTAATGGCCATTGTATTTGGTATCCCCTAAGGGAACCGGTTGTAAAATCTTGTGGAATGATGTAAAAAATTTGAAAGCTAATGTGGTATGCTAACTAATAAAATACAACTTCAACTGGTGAATATTTAATGGGTAGCCCACGAAAAGTAGGGGATACGAGATATTACAGCAATGCGTGAGTCATAATATTTGGTATCCCCATAGTAACCGATGTTGGAAAGCAAATGGAAGGGTGATATTTGGTATAGAAACAGTGTGCTCCCCCATCCAACATAAGACCATGTCAAATTGAATCCTGGTAAGTTCTAACCCGAGGAACCACAGGGGATACCAAATATTATCGCTGGTATAGCCCATCTTATATGGTACCCCCTAATGGAACCAGATGTAAAATGTTGTGGAATGATGTATAAAATGTGAAAATCTACTGTAGTCTCCTATCAAATAAATGTAAACCTCAACTGGCTGAATGGTAGCCCATCGAATGTAGGGGATACCAGATTTATCAGCAATGTGTGAGCCATAATATTTGGTATCCCCATAGTAAACAATGTTGGAAAGCAAAAGGAAGGGTGCTATTTGGCATAGAAATACTGTGCTCACCCTCCCAACATAAGACCATGTCAAATTGTATTCTGGTACATTCTAACCAGAGAAACACGTGGGATACCAAATATTATAGGCGGAAAAGGCCATTGTATTTGGTATCCCCTAAGGGAACCGGTTGTAAAGTCTTGTGGAATGATGTAAAAAATGTGAAAAGCTAATTTAGTCTGCTAACAAATAAGATGCAACTTCAACTGGTGAATGTCTAAAGGGTATCCCATGAAACATAGGGGATATGAGATATAACAGCAATATGTGAGCCATAATATGTGGTATCCCATAGTAAACAATGTTGGAAAGCAAAAGGGAGGGTGATATTTGGCATAGACACATGGTGTTCACCCATCTAACATAAGGCCATGTCAAATTATACCCCGGTAAGTTCCAACCCAAGTAACACATGTGATACCAAATATCATAGGCTGGATAGGCTACTGTATTTGGTATACCCTAGGGGTACCGGATGCAAAATCTTTTGCAATGATGTACAAAATATGAAAAGATTCTGTAGTCTGCTATCAAATAAAAGGCAATTTCAACTGGTCAATGGGTAAAGGGTTACCCATGAAACATAGGGGATACGAGATATTACAGAAATGCATGAGCCATAATATTTGGTATCCCCATAGTAAATTATGTTGGAAAGCAAAAGGAAGGATGCTATTTGGTATAGAAATACTGTGCTCCTCCATCCAACATAAGGCGATGTCAAATTGAATCCTGGTAACTTCTAACCCAAGAAACGCTGGGGATACCAAATATTATACGCCGTATAGGCTATAAAATTTGGTACCCCCTAAAGGTACCGGATGCAAAATCTTGTAGAGTAATATACAAAATGTGAAAAGATACTCTAGCTTGCTTTCAAATAAAAGGCAATTTCAACTGGTCAATGGGTAAAGGGTAACCCATGAAACATAGGGGATACGAGCTATTACAGAAATGCGGCTCCACCGTGCTTAAAGTCCTTCACAAACCTTTGGGGCCCTGCTGACGCTGTCGCGGCCCGACCTTGTTGAACCTTACCATCAGAGCCCAGCTGACCTCGTCGCGGCTCGACCGAAGCGGACCTACCACCGGAGCCCTGCTGACTGTGTCGCGGCTCGACCCAAGCGGAACTACCACCCGAGCCCTGCAGACGCCGTCGCGGCTCCCCACGTCCGAGCCGCTCCGAGACCAGCACTCAAGGTCTGGCGCAGAGCCCTCCCGTACCTGGTTGGTACTAAGACTGTCCCGCTACCCTATCCCTCTAACAGACATTGAGACTCTTACTGGATCCCTCGATCCCACTGTAAATATTGAACGTACTACTTTTGATAAAGAACCAAGTCAAGCAACTGATATTGAGTCCTGTGTGGTGGTGTTACTGGGCCTAGTACGATCATAGGAAAAGGACCTCCCCGAAGGGGGCTTCTCAGCGGCGCTCGGCTATACTTTTGCGGTAGGAAGGTGCCCCGGAATAGTCTCCCCGACTCCCCGGTGGTCCTCCCTCCAACATTTGGTGGCCAGCGACGGGATCCGAGCCAGACGCAATCGTACAGGCAAGTAACGCACCCACTACCTGACCAGACGGAAAAAGAAAAAGGGAACCATGGACGGCCAAGAAGCAACCATGGCCGCAATCTTCCAGCTGGAAAAACTGGAAGAATACACCCACAAAGAACTCAAACAATTCTGCAAGGACAAAGGGATCGCAACCACAGGATTGGGCACCAAGGAGGAAATGCAGAAAGCCCTGAAAGCCTGGACAGAACCCGAGACCCCTCCACCCCGAGCCGAAGGGACCTCGGCCCGGGACGGAAACCTGCCGACCCCAACCCCGACAGATGGGGAGCGAACCGTCCCAGAAACCAGCCTTTCCCACGAAGAAATGCGAGAACGGGAGAGGGTCCGGATACACGAAATGGACCTCGCCCGACTCCGGCTGGACGGTTAGCTCCTACTGGCGGAGAAGAAGATAGCCTTGGAGCAACTACGGCTGCAAGAGGAAATCGAGGAAAAGAAACGGCAGCGGGAACTAGAGGAGAGACGGCTAACCCTCGAGCACGAGAGGAGCCTTAAGGAACTTGAACTAAAAGCTAAAACAGGGGAGACCAGCAACCCCGGAGCCCGGGACGCTCTGCCCCTGACCGAGCCAAAGGTTCACATCCCCAAGGATGTCGTCAAGGAGTACTATAAAAATGACGACATCCAGCAATGGTTCCGAGCGTACGAAGTAGCCATGACCTCCCATCGGGTACCCCGGAAGGATTGGGGTGCCGGCCTATGGGGAAGGTTCCTCAGCGAGGGCCGGGATACCCTGCTGCAACGCCCCGACACGGTGATGACCTCATACGACCACATGAAGGAAGCCCTACTCACACGCTACGGACTATCAGCCGAGATGTACCGGCAGCGATTCCGGGACTGCAAGAAGCTCCCCCGTACCACATGGGTCGAATACGTGGACTTCTTCAGCCGAGCGTTGGAAGGATGGATAAAAGGAAGCAAGGTCACCTCCTACAATGAACTGTTCGACCTCATTGTCTGGGAGCACCTCGCCAACAACTGCTTTGTCGAACTAAGGCAACACCTCCTGGACAGTAAACTGACCGAGCCCCGGAAGCTCGCCGCCGAAGCAGACCGATGGGTCAACACCCGGGTCCCCCGGAACCCAGTGGGGACTACCCACGGAGTACCACGGGACCTCCCCGCCAGCGAGGCGGAGGAGGGGGGTCCCACCGCAGTCGAGAATTCCCGGCCGGGCCGCACAGAAGCCCGCCACGAGGTCAAGCCACCAACCACACTTCCCCGACCCAGGGCCGAAGGGGGACCCCTATCGCACGGCCTGGACCACGACCGACAGTGACCTGCTTCGGCTGTCAGCAGACCGGCCACTATGCGAGCGACCCGGCCTGCCCCGTGAACCGACGGAACGGTACCGCTGGGCCCCCTCCCCGACAAATAGCCGCCGCAGCCCTGGGGGAGGGAGAAGACGAGGAAGAAAACCACGACGACGGGTCCCCCGAGTGGGAACCAGCTGCCATGTCGCTTGTATGCCTGGGCTCCCGAGAAATGGTGCCCGAGCCGCCATCCCAAGCAACACCCAGAAGTACCAACAGTGGGTCACCATCAATGGGCGACGGGCCGAGGCCCTCCGGGACACTGGGGCCAGTGTGACCGCTGTCCGCTGCCACCTGGTGACCCCCGAACAAATCCTGCCGCATGTCCTCTGCCCTGTCCGGACCGCGGACAACACCGAGAGCATGTGCCGGATGGCCAGGATCCCCTTCGAGTGGGGAGGAGTGTCCGGCACCCTAAAAGTAACTGTCTGCGACGACGCCCCAGTGGACTGCCTCCTGGGGAACGACCTAGAGAGCTCACCCTGGGCACAGGTGGAACGCCGAGAGCATCTGGGGATGCTAGGACTGCCCGAGTGGGCCTGCGCCACCACCCGGTCCATGACCGCCCAACCAGCCGCTGCCACGGCCCCCGACAAGCCGACGGGCCCCGAACCATCACCCTCCTCCGGCACAGAGGAACCCGACGAGGAGGCCGGGCCATCCGAACTTTCCCCCAACGAGGCCGCCTCCCTCAGCGAGATCCCCGAGCTGGCCCAGTGGCGCCACGACGGGGGCCCCACCCGCGAACAATTCCAGCAAGAGCAGAAGGCCTGCCCGTCCCTCGAGGGGGCCCGACAGCTTGCGGCCGCCCAGGCTGCGGGGGACCCCACGGGAACCCACTGGGTCTACTGGGACAATGACTTATTGTATAGCGAGCAGAAAGTCGTCGAACTAGGGGCCAGCCGGGTGCTGGTGGTCCCCCTCCGATTTCGAGAGTTCCTCCTGAACCTGGCGCATGACGTGCCTCTCGCCGGACACCTCGGGCGGGACAAGACTTACAGCCGCCTAGTGACCCATTTCTATTGGCCCCGAATGAGAAGAGACGTGGACCATCACTGCCGGTCCTGCCCGACCTGCTAAGCTAGCGGGAAGACTGGGGGGCGAGTGAAAGCCCCCCTCCAACCATTTCCAGCCGTCCACACCCCGTTCGAACGAGTGGGAATCGACATCGGGGGGCCCCTCGACCCCCGAACCGCCCTGGGGCACCGCTTCATCCTGGTACTGGTCGACCACGCCACCCGATACCCCGAGGCCATCCCACTCCGCACCGTGACAGCTCCAGTGGTGGGCCGGGCCCAGATGGGCATCTTCTCCAGGGTGGGGTTCCCCCGAGAAGTGGTGAGCGACAGGGGTACGAACTTTATTTCGAAGTACATGCGATCCCTCTGGCAACAATGTGGGGTCACCTATAAATTCACCACCCCTTACCACCCCCAGGGGAACAGACTGGTCGAGCGGTTCAACAGAACCCTGAAAGGAATGATCAAGGGCCTGGAAGAGCCCCTGAGGAGGAGATGGGATGTCCTGCTGCCATGCCTCCTGTTCGCCTATCGGGAGGTACCACAGAAATCCTTGGGCTTCAGCCCCTTCGAACTGTTGTATGGGCACCCCGTCCGAGGGCCCCTCAGCCTGGTCAAGGAGGGCTGGGAGGTGCAAGTCCAAGATGCCCCTCCCGACGTCTACCGGTACCTCCTGACCCTGCGGAACCAGACTCGGAAGTTCCGGGCCCTGGCAGAAGCCAACCTCGAAGCCAGCCAAGAAGACATGAAACGCTGGTATGACGAAAATGCCTCAACCATTGAGTTCGAGCCGGGCCAGCAAGTCTGGGTCATGTCACACGTGGACCCCTGCGCCCTACAGTACAAGTGGACCGGGCCCTTCAAGGTAGTTGAGAGGAAGAGCCCCGTCACATACCTGGTCGACATGGAGTCCCCGAGGAACCCCCTCCGGGTCCTGCACGCCAACCGGCTCAAGCCCCACTTTGCCCGAACTGAACTAAGCCTACTGCTGGCTACTGACGATGGGGGCGAAAGTGACTCCGAGCCCCTACCAGACCTCCTGGGGTCCTCGGGCCAAGACGGCTCCGTGGAGGGCGTCCGCCTCTCCGCCACCCTGACACCAGAACAGCGCCATGACTGCCAGAAGCTGCTGCAACCCTTCGCTGCCCTCTTCTCTCTTACGCCCGGGGTGACCCCCTGGTGCGTCCACGACGTGGACACGGGGGACAGCCCCCCTGTACGACACCCCGCTTACCGAGTACCTGACCGAGTCCGAGCCTGCATACAGACCGAGGTCGCCAAGATGCTCGCCCTCGGAGTCATCGAGCCTTCCGACAGCCCGTGGGCCAGCCCAGTAGTCTTGGTGCCGAAGGCCGCCGCCCCCGGCACTGCCCCCGAACTCAGATTCTGTGTCGACTACCGGGGCCTGAACGCAGTCACCAAGACCGATGCCCACCCCTTGCCACGAGCAGACGAGCTGATCGATCGCTTAGGGGCCGCCCGCTACCTAAGCACCTTTGATCTCACCACTGGGTACTGGCAGATCAAGCTCACTCCCGACGCCCAGGAACGATCCGCCTTTTCCACCCCCGATGGGCACTACCACTTTCGGGTAATGCCCTTCGGTATGAAGAACGCCCCAGCGACCTTTCAGAGGCTAGTAAACAAGGTCCTGGCCGAACTAGAAGCCTTCAGCGCGGCCTACCTCGACGACATTGCCGACTTCAGCGACCACTGGGCCGCGCACCTAGGACACCTGGGGGAAGTCCTGGCCGCTCTCCAAAGAGCCGGGCTCACCATTAAGGCCAGTAAATGCCAGATCGGTCAAGGATCCGTGACCTATCTGGGCCACCAGGTGGGGAGTGGCCAGGTGGCGCCCCTCCAGTTAAAAGTCGACGCCATCCAGGCGTGGGAGCCCCCCGCAACCCAAACCGCTGTCCGGGCCTTCCTAGGCCTCACAGGCTACTACCGACGATTCATCAAGGATTATGGCAGCATTGTGGGTCCCCTTACGGAGCTCACTTCAAAGAAACAGCCCAAGGCGGTGCACTGGACGCCCCGCTGTCAGACCGCTTTTGATGCTCTCAAGGCGGCCATGTGCGCTGCCCCTGTGCTACAGGCCCCTGACTACAGCAAGGAATTTGTAGTCCAGACCGATGCCTCGGAGTACGGGATCGGGGCGGTCCTCTCCCAGGTGGACGCCAAGGGCCTCGACCGACCTGTGGCCTTTATCAGCCGCCGACTGCTGCCGCGAGAACAGAGGTGGAGCACCATCGAGCGGGAGGCCTTCGCCGTGGTATGGGCTCTCAAGAAGCTCCGGCCCTACCTTTTCGGCACCCACTTCAAGGTCCAAACTGACCACCGGCCCTTGCGGTGGCTCATGCAAATGCGGGGCGAGAACCCCAAGCTGTTGCGCTGGTCCATCTCGCTGCAAGGGATGGACTTCACTGTGGAACACCGGCCCGGCAACGACCACGCCAATGCTGACGGCCTGTCCCGATTCTTCCGCCTCGGCGAGGAGAACCCCCAAGGAGATGGGTGACTCTCCCTGCCTTCAGCTGGGGGGGACGCATGTGGGAGCCGGCCTCGTGGCGTGGTCCTGTTTCCCCGCGCTAAGCCGCACGAGGCCCCATGCACCTCGGGGCTCCTCCATTTTGGATTATACGTCACTCCACGTGACCACCTGCGTGGCCCCGCTTCACCCGGCCTCTGTCCCAGTGAGGCCCGACATCGAGGCACCAACCCCTGGCCCGGGGGATACCACGTGAACCCTTCCCACTCCCGGCAGAGGGCAGTATCGATGGGACCCCCAACCGTCCTTCCACACCTAGGTGCGATCGCCCCACAGCTCTCTGGGGCCTGGCGCCTCCCCTGCTGGGCGTCTGGCCGCTCCCTACCCGGCCTCTCCGCCCCCTCCGGGCGCAAGGGTCCGGACATCAAAGGGCTCCAGTCCTATATCTGGGGCGACCCGACAACAGGACAGCAGTTGTATCCCGGAGTCAAGAGCCCTGCTGATCGGATCGCGGCTGACCCTACGGAAGAAGACTCATCCTGAACCCACACTCTGAGCCCTGCAGATTCTAATCCATGCCCCTGGTTTACCACGAGCCACATACACAGTCTTCTCCCTGAACATGCACCAGTCCATGTTCTCCTTCCATACAGACACGGTGGGAGGCCGCTGGGAACCCCAAAACTGCGCTATATCTCTCTTGGCAATCATGTTCCCCAGGGCCGCCCACCGAGTCTGGGCCGCGTTATAATCATTGGGCTCCCACACATTCAGAACACAGCGACGCACCTCCGGCAGCAGAGAAACCCCGGTGACTTGTCCCATAACCACATGCACCCGGCGCCAGTAGTCCGCCACCTCGCGGCACTCCCAAAGGATGTGGAGAAAGGTGGCACTAAGCCCACAGCCCCGCTTACAGAGCCCGTCTTCAGAAAATCCCATCGAAACCAAACGGGGACCCGTCACGTAAACCCGGTGGAGAATCTTAAGCTGGACCAGACGGAGACGGGCTGGGATGGCCACCTCCTTAGGGTACGACAGTGCGGACTGCCAGTCCTCATCGTCCAACTCCACCCCATCTCCCGTCCATGCCTCCTGAAGACGCACCAAGAGGTCAGCCCGATTATTAATAAGTTTTTTATAAATTAGAGAGATAGTACTGTCGGGCACGTGACCATCGAGTATGCGGTCCTCGAGGGGCGAAGAAGCCGGGACCTTGGTCCCTTCCCCAAAGACCGAGAGCAGGGCATGCCGAACCTGGGCATAACGGAAGAACTCCCTTTCAGTAAGCTCGTATTCGCTCTGGAGCGCCGCAAAGGTTTTAACCGCGCCCTTAACCCATAAGTCTCCCACTCTGCTAATACCGATCGTGTCCCAACGCTCAAAGCCTTTCGTTGTCCAAAGGCTTCCCAGTCGGTCGGAGGCGAATAAAGGAGTAGCACATGTTAAACGCTCACTCCAGCCCATGGCTACATTAGCCGCCTTCCAGATCCTTACCGCAATCTTAGTAGGGCCCGTAAGGGTCCTTCCAGTCGAGCGGGAGTAAAGCGCCCTATTATAGTTACCGCCGGGAAGCAGGAATTTATCCATCTCATACGCCGGGTTCAAGCCAGGCGCATACGTGGCATGGTTAATGGCCGATAGCTGTGAGGCCCAGTAGTACCTTCTAATGTCGGGAAGCGCGATGCCCCCGTCGTACCAGGGGAGAGTAAGCTTTGCCAGAGCGATACGCGCCCGCCCGTCCCACACCAGTCTCCTCTGCAGGCTCTCCACCTCCCGAAAGTAAGCCACCGGAATGACATCGAAGGAGTTCTGAAGTGCATAAAGGAACCTGGGAAGGGACATCATTTTAAACAGCGCTGCACGACCAAGCGGGGACAAGGGCAGCTTACACCACCGAGCCGTATCCTCCCTCAAACGCCGAAGTGGAAGCAGGAGGTTCTGCTCGTAGCGAACGGCCGGGTCCAACGAGACGTACACCCCCAGGTATTTAAAGCCGGACAGAGATAGTTGGATCGGAAGCCGAGGCGGCAAGAGAGGAGGGCCACCGGAGATAGGATAGACACAGGATTTAGACCAATTGATCGTCAGACCCGAATTCCTCCCAAAGGAAGTAAGGACATCAAAGAGAACATTAAGCGACTGCCGCGGCGAGGTAAGATACAAAAGAATATCATCCGCATACAACGAGACCCGATCCTCGAAGCCCGGGGCCCACCGGATCCCTCTAATCGAGGGCTCCCAGCGGAGCCAGGCAGCGAGTGGTTCCAAGGCGAGTGCAAAGAGCAGAGGGGACAACGGGCACCCCTGCCTCGTACCCCTTCCGAGAGGGAAAGGCCGAGAGACCCGCCCATTAACAACCACTTGGGCCGTTGGTCCCGTGTAAAGAAGCTTCACCCAGCCAAGAAATCCCCCCGCCAAAGCCGAATTTGGTCAAGACAGCCCAGAGGAATGGCCACTCAATGGTATCAAAAGCCATCGTGGCATCTAAAGAAACTAGTACGGCTGGTTCGGAGAGGTACTCCGCCCCAGCGAGGGCGCCGTGTAGACGCCGCAGGTTAAGAGCGGTGTTACGGTGAGGGATGAAGCCGCATTGATCAGGATGGATCAGATCACAGATAACGCTCAACAAACGATTGGCGAGGACTTTAGCCAGTATCTTAGGCTCGGCGTTTAATAGTGAAATAGGCCTGTAGGAGGCACAGCGGTCTCGTGGCTTACCTTCCTTGGGGATCACGACTATAGTAGCCAGACGCTGGTCGGCGGGAAGGGAACCCGCCTCGAGGGACTCCTGGAACATACGACGGAGGAAAGGCGCAATTTTATCCGGGCGCAACTTATACAGCTCAATAGGCAGGCCGTTGGGACCCATAGCCTTGCCAGAGCGAAGGGACCGAATCGCAGTTGCAATCTCGTCAACAGACAAGGGGGCGTCCAGCTGTTCACGGTCCTCGACGGACAGGCCGGGCAAAGCAATATCCCGCAGCAGAAGGCGAGAGTCTTCCTCATCCCTATCAGTCACCGGGGAGTACACGGCCCGGAGGTGGTCAGCAAAACACTCAACAATCTCACCAGGCTCAGTCACACACGCTCCATCCGAGACCCGAAGCTCCGGGACCACACGATTCACTCTCTCCTTCTTGTCCAGCCAAGCAATCAATTTACCCGCCTTGTCCCCGGCGTCATACAATCGACCCTGCTGCTCCCTATACATAGTTTTGGCAGCATCAGTAACAAGAGACCTGTATTCAAACTGCTTCAAGCTGAGGGCATGGAGCCCGTCCGGAGTGACACCCGCCTCCAAGGCCGACTCCAGCCCCGAGATGTCAGTCTCCAGATTCACCACTGCCTCACTCCTGAGCTTCTTAGCCACCACTATCCGGGAGAGGGCGTGTCCGCGGAGTACGGTTTTAAAGGCTTCCCACAGGGACATTGCGGACGACACCGACCCCTCGTTTTCAAGGAAGTATTGGTCCATAGACTTGACCAGGCTGTCGCGAGTCGCAGGGTCGCGCAGGTACCAAGGATTAATGGGAGCGATCCGCCCAGCAGACCGCGACCCGGTGTCAAAGAGCAGCCACAGCGGGGAATGATCGGAGATACCCCGCGCCAGGTGCCTAACCTCTCGAATCCGAGCAGTCTGGGCCGCGGGCATAAGGAAATAGTCTAATCTAGAAAGACTCCCATGCGCCCCAGAATGAAAGGTGTACTGACATTGTGTCGGATGCATCAATCTCCAACTATCTACCAGACCGAAGGTCTCCAATAGTCCGCCGAGCCATGCCTGGGCAGCGGGGAGGGCCCTGGGCGGGTGACGATCCAGGTCACCCGAAACCACCAAATTGAAGTCTCCGCCCATAAGCAAAAGACTGTCCGGAAGTTCAAGCAGCATTCGACCCAAGTCCGAGAAGGTGGAGTTCTGGAGGCCCGGGGGAACATAAACTGAGACCAGGGAAAGGGACTGCCCCTCCCACCTCCCAGTCAAACACACATAGCGCCCTCTATCATCCGAGACTACCCTGGTGATTTCCAACGGAAGTGAGGATCGCAGGAGAATGCCCACCCCTCTAGAACCAGTGGTGAAACCAGAATGGGCCACGAGGCGGTATCCCCCCTGTTCATTGCATGACAAACATTACCAACCAGATGCGTCTCCTGTAAAAACACCACATCAGGAGTCAGACGACGCAAATACTGCAGTACTACACCCCGCTTGATACGGTCACCCAACCCATTGACGTTCCATGTCATCAGCCTCAACCCGTCCCCCCCCATCCCCTCCAATAGATCAAAGGTCCCCCAGCCAATAGCACAGCCCCCAAAACTGGACAAAAATCAATACCTCGCCCTGAGAACAGAAAACACACATCAAAACAACCCCTCCCTCCCCCCAACCCCCCCCAAATCCAACTCCCCCCACCCTGCACCCCTGCGGTCCAAAAAACCACCCCAACTTGCAGTGTGCCTGTCGCCCTACAAACCCCATTCTACGAAAAGACCCCGGAGGAGGAAAGGGACCCGTCCCCGCCCGCCCCCCACACAGGTCATTGTGAGACAAATGAACAAAGGAAGTGAAACCCAGCCGAACAGTGCAAAATGGCAAAGTCAAGGACCAAAAGTCACTCCAAAGGGGACCCGTCACCTTCGGCACCGGCAGAGGGCCCGGGCCGGTCACCTCTGTCCGGCAGCGAGTCCAGCCAGTCACTCACAGTCGCAGGAGAGTCAAAAAAGGCAGTCCGATCCTCGTGTTCCACTCGGAGTTTTGCGGGATAAAGCATAGAATACTTAAGGCCCAGGTCACGGAGACGACGCTTCACCCCCTGGAAACCCATCCGCTGTTTCTGGACAAGTTGGGTGAAGTCCGGATAAAAGTTAATGGACGAGTTCTCATGACGAACCGGGCCGTGGACCCGTGAGGCCTGCAGAATAGCGTCTCGGTCTCTATAGTGGAACAGTTTGGCTACAATAGGCCTCGGGGGGGCCCCCGGCCGCGGTGTTGTAAATTAAAGCAGAATGTGATTAAGCATTTACTGAAAACATTAATGCTTCCCCTTTTATCGTGTTCTCTTTAGTATGTTAGCCGAAGTCCGGACTCCATCTTGTATCATCACGCTGCCATGTGTTCGCCACGAGGAGAGTCCGACCTCTGTGTTAGTTGCTCTTGTAATCTGCCTAGCAACAGTTTATAAATAGCCCTCCTGTCCATCTGGCGCATGCCCAGACTTGACCACATCTGTTATAATTAGCTTTGCTTGACCATGTGTTTTCGCGGGCTCAAGGAGTGAGTTAGCTCCGCCCATGTATTGATTCTGTATCGAGAATGACCCTAAATGGTAATGTTCTTCAACTTCATGTGGTACCCACCCACTCATGAGCCCCTCCGTTGTGTATAAAAGGGGACTGTGTACGTAAGTTCGGTGTGCTACTCCTTGCAATACTGAAGAGTGTTGTGTGGATTGTAGGACCACCCTTAAGGGTTAATAAACGTTGTTTTTGTACTTTGCAGTTTCCGTGCCAACTTCCTTATAGATTTCGTTACAGAAGAGCGAACCCTTGTCTCTTGCGGGCCTAGCTGGGGCTTGTATTCATCAATTGGCGCCCGTCACGTGGGGCTCATCGGCGACTCGGATGCTCGAAGGACTGGTCGCGACGAAGGTGAGGAGTTTGGCCGGGGACGTGATCACTGCCAGCGGCGTCTTAGCCCTGGCATCCCGAGGTTTTTCTTCCTTCCCTTCCGAGCTGACCGTCTGGGTGGCGCCGGTCACCGACTGAGACCTCTTCTGTCGGTCCTGCCGTGAGAGCCGTTTGGGCGATTGTGGAACTTGGCAGTTGGAACCTGGACTCTTGATTGGTAAGAACCGTTGTACGGTACTTGCTCCGAGTTTTGAAGCCTGGTCTGGCTATTTTGAGTTTGATTGATGGTGACTAGTCATATTTTGAATTTGTCTTTGTGAAAATATATGCGTTGCAACACATATAGGCAGGTAATGTGGAGAAATTTCTCCGGAGCTGTGTAAACTTGGAACGGCGCAACGATTAAGTGCCATTTTACTTGATAATACTGCATATTTTGCATTATTCCTAGCATGCCTGCTTTTAGCGCACTCCGTAAGTGGTGCTGCTGTTTGGGGAACCGGTTGAACCTCGAGGAATCTGCTCCAGCTCCCCCAGAGGGGACTCCTAATAGGGATATGTACGTGAAGCATGGTCTTTCTTCCATAATGTACAGCACGTTGTGGAGGAAATATACTAGGAAGGATCCTGAGTTGCGATGGCCTTTGTATGGATCGTTTGATATGCGTAAGATTGAGTATGTGGAACAGTGTCTGTGTAAGCGACGTGCTCGTCAGGATATGTTTGAGTGTGTGCGGTTATGGGTGAAGGAAGTGCGTGAGCGAGAGAAACGTGAGAAAGCACTGTTTGATAAAGAGCAACGAAAGAATGATCATGTGCGAGCACAAGAAGCAAAACGTCGGGAGGACAAAGAGCAGACGGATAGACAAGAGAAAGAGCGTAGGCTACAAGTTTCGGGTCAATATGTTGTTCGCCAACCGCTTTATCCTGTCCTTAATAATCCTGATGATGATTTTTATCTGCTAGATCGCTCTCCGCCCCCTTATGTTGGCGCGTCTGCTCCACGGCCGCAGGATTCTGACCCAGCTTCGGGTAAAGTAGACACACGGTCTATGCTGTCGGCCGAGCAAATGGCTGAGCTTCGCAAACTTTCTTTCCGTGCGCTTAAGGGCAAGGTATCCCCGGAGGACTTATTTCAAACTTGGGGGCCGTGGCAGGAGAGAGATAAAGTGTATTTTCTGGGTCATTTCGCGGATGAAGTGATTACTGCTTTTCGAAAATATTCTGATGTCCTAGAGCCTGACGAAGTGACTTCGGATTTCAGAGCAATACGTAATGGTGTTTTTTCTCCCCCTAAGGCTCCAGAGGCGGCTCGAAGGCTGTTCGCCTTACGGGATGAGGTGCTGGCCCTCAGAGAGAAAGCACGCCAACAAACGGAGGAGGAGAAGCAGTCGGATTCGTTTGCGACAGGGGGCCACCCATCTACCTCCCAGTCAGATAAGGATAATGTAGTGCATGCTAAACCGATGCGAGAGGCGGCACCCTTATATGTCCCTCCGAAAGGAGCAGGGACTAGCTCGGACATTAACTCTGCCGATGCTAGGGGATTTTTTGTGTACAATTGGGTTTATACCCCTTGGCATAGGGCCGATGTTATGGCGTTAAAGAATGCATTGCCTGACCCCCGCAAGAATCCAGCGGCCTTCTATGAAGAAGTTGAGGGGGCCTTGAATTCTTGCATTATGACCCTAGCGGATATAGATCTGTTCTTTGGCCTTATTCTACCACCGGACACGTGGCGATCTGTCCGAAAGGTGGATGATACAGTTGCTTTTAAGGCCCGGTGGTCTGAACTTGAGGATGAGGATAGGGAGCGGAAGCCCGCACAGAAACCACCCCGGAATATTCTAGATCTCCCTGCAGCTATTGTGGCTAAATTGAAAACAATAATCCCTCCCAAAAAGATTGACTGGAATATGTTAGCGGCATGTAAGCAGAAAGTTGATGAGTCAGTGGCAGATTTCTTCACGCGCTTTGAAGAAACGTTCCATGATTTTAGTGGCCAGTCGCTTACCGACGACACAGGCCGCCACCTTTTCGCGGACAAATATGTGGCTAATCTGCTGCCGGCAGTTGCGGCCCGGTTAAAAGCGAGTGAGAGTTCTTGGTCCTCCGCGACACCGACGGCCCTTCTGACCATCGCCCAGTATTATGAGCGTCAGGAGCACGAGGCGAAGGGCCAGGAGGAGAAGAAATCGAAAGATCTCAAAACGAAAGTCATGTTAGCACAAGTATATGGCCCGCCCCGCCGGGGTAATAATAATAGGGGAAGGGGCGGATCTTATGGTCCCCCTTCGGGCCGACCTGATTTGAATAAGAACCAATGTGCCTACTGTAAGCAGTTGGGCCATTGGGCTAGGGAGTGCCCAGCGTTGCGTGCTTCGCGGCAGGGGCACACTCTGGGTGGCCAGAGAGGTAGAGGGGGCTTCTCAAACTTTAGAGGGAACTCTAACGATAATGTCCGTTTTGATACTGCAGGACAGCACCGAGATAGCTCGAATGTTTTCGATCGCCAGCACCAGTATCATGTATCGGATATCGATCACTCGGGATATCACGATTCTCAGCATGCATAGGAATGCGTTGGATGGGGGTCTGAATCAGTTGAGGTGCCGGTCGATCAGACGGGTCCTTATGTATCGGCTGAGGTTTTAGGTTCTACTGATCAGTTCCTAGTGGATACAGGAGCGACACGTAGTGCATTGTCTAGGTACTTGGTTCCGGGGGCTCCCCCATCCGGCTCAATGGTTACATCGGTAGGGTTTGACGGTACACTCTCCCGAAGCCCTCTTTCACAGCCCCTCGCATTTAAGGTTGATTGTTTTTCTGCGCCCTGTCCGTTCCTGCTTGCCCCGTACACACCGGATAACATTATGGGCCTTGACATGTTAAAACACTTTAGGGCTACGATTCGCTGTTCCCCTGAGGGTGTGAGGGTGATTCTAAATGACAACTACCCCCGATCTGGGCGGATGTGTACGATCTCAGAGGATGCGTTGTTGGCTACCCTCCCCCGAGCTTTATGGGCGACTTCGGACACAGATGTGGGACAAATGGTGATTCCCCCGGTCCACATTAGTGTCCAGGAAGGGGCGGTGCTACCACGCCTCCCGCAGTATCGTATTTCACAGGAGGGCGAGGAAGCTCTTATACAGATTGTGCAAGATTTGATCGCAGTAGGAGTAGTGGAAGAAGTTTCCTATAATATCTGTAACAGTCCGATTCTCCCTATTCTGAAAAAGGACACGGACGCAAAGGTCTATCGGTTCATAATTGATTTAAGGGAGGTAAACAAGATCGTGATACCTCAGTACCCGGTGGTTTCCGATATCACGACGTTGCTTACCTTGGTCCCGCCTACGGCGACCGTGTTCTCAGTGATTGATTTGAAAAATGCCTTCTTTTCTATTCCCATTCACCCTGATAGCCGATTTCTTTTTGGGTTCACATTAAACAATAGATCTTATCGCTTTTGTAGAATTCCCCAGGGCTACACAGAAAGCCCTAGTATTTACAGTCAGGCTTTGAAGCGACAGTTGGATTCCTTTGCTTTACTCGAGGGGGTCACCCTCATTCAATATGTCGATGACATCTTGTTGGCGGCTGACACCCTGGAGTTGTGCGAGAAAAGCACGTTATCCTTACTTTCCTTTTTAGCCTCCCACAATCACAAGGTCTCTAGGAAGAAATTGCAATTCTGTAGACCAAAGGTGACTTATTTGGGTCACCTTTTGTCTAAGGAGGGGCGTGCACTCACACCAGATCGTATCCAAGTAATCTTGGATACACCGAGACCATCCACGCAGAAGGATGTGCGTGCATTTTTGGGTCTCGTTTCTTTTTGTAGACAGTGGATATTGGGGTTTTCACACACGGCTAAGCCATTACTAGCTCTCTTGACAAAAGATACGCCTATCCCAATCCCTTGGTCAGATGAGTGTGATGCTGCTTTTCAGCAATTGCGACAGGCCCTTTGTTCAGCACCAGTGTTAGGGACCCCTGATTATGCTAAACCCTTTTCGTTGTATGTGCATGAGAAAGATGGATGTGCATTATCAGTTTTAGTACAGATGCATGGTGATAAGCAACGCCCTTGTGCATACTTTTCGGCTATACTTGATCCTGTCGCCCGCGCATTGCCGGGGTGTTTTCGCTCGGTTGCGGCGACAGCTGTGTCAATACGCCAAAGTGAAGGAATTGTGTTGTCCCATAAACTGTTGGTGTTAGTTCCCCATGCTGTTGATGCCCTGCTTAATCAAACAAAGACGCAGCATTTGACCAGTGCCCGTTTAACGGGATATGAGTTGACGCTTTTGGCTCCTCATATTACGTTGAAAAGGTGCGTGACATTAAACCCGGCCACATTGTTGCCATACCCCGAGACCCAGCCGGAGGCGCAGAAAGCGCATGATTGTATTCTTGTGACTGAGGAACAAACAAAGGGTCGTATTGATCTCCAGGATACGCCCTTTTCAGAGGTAGATGGAGAACTATGGGTAGATGGATCATGCCTGAAGCTACCAGATGGTACGGCTTCAGCGGCGTACGCAATTACCACATTACAAACGATAGTGGAGACAGCACGCATACCACAGAAATCAGCTCAAGCGGCGGAACTGATAGCGTTAACACGAGCGTGTGAGCTCAGTACAGGATTGTGTGTGAATGTGTACACAGACAGCCGCTATGCCTTCGGAGTAGCGCACGATTTCGGTCTACTCTGGAAGGAGAGAGGGTTTCTAACGTCACATGGAGTACAGATAATGCATGGGGAGTTAGTCCACAATCTTCTAACTGCATTGACGTACCCGAAGAAAATTGCTATTGTTAAGTGTAGTGCCCATAGGAAAGTAGTTGACAAAGTTGGAGAAGGGAATGCGTTAGCAGACCGAGTGGCACGGGAGACTGCGATGCAGCCCGGTACTACTGCCATGTATGTAGTGAAATCACAGGTGGAGAGATGGCGTGATGCAAAGGAAGAAGTGCGAGAAATACAAAGAACCGCTTCTGATAAGGAGCGGGAGCAATGGGCTAGCGAGGGAGAGTTGGATGACGAGGGTTGTTGGAGAAATAAGCAGATGGATAGATGGAAGTTACCCACGGCTTTCGTACAACCTATGGTTCAAATGGCACATGGGCTAGCACATGTTGGAGCTTCCGCAATTGTAAAGTTGCTTACCCAAGTCTGGGAGCATCCAGAGATTGCTAGCGCAGCAAAGAGGGTGGTACAGACCTGTATGATCTGTCTGAAGTATAACCCAGGGAACGGCACGCGAACTCCAGCAGGAGGATTTGCGACGCCCACTGCACCCTTTGAGGTTCTGCAGATGGATTACATCCAGCTTGAGCGCTGTAATAATTTGAAGTATGTTCTAGTAGTGGTTTGCGCCTTTAGTAAATGGGTTGAGGCGTACCCTGCGAAAGACAATACTGCGATGACTACAGCGAAGCTATTGCTGAAAGAGTTTTTCCCTCGATACGGCGTCTGTAGACTCCTGTGGAGTGATAATGGCCCTCACTTTGTAGCGGATGTTATAAAGTATGTCTTGAAGGGCCTAGGCATCACTCAGAAGTTCCACGCCGTGTTCCACCCTCAGTCTGCAGGGCTAGTCGAGAAGTATAATGGTACACTGAAGCTTAAGATCGCCAAAATCCAAGCTTCGACATCTTTGACTTGGCCAGACGCCTTGCCACTGGCGTTATTGTCCATTAGGTCGGTGCCACACTCTCGAACCGGCCTTACGCCCTATGAGATCGTATTTGGACGCCCAATGAATATTTGGGGTCCACCAAGGCCTAAGGCTGTGTATGATGTACCTTGTGTGATGATGAGTGATTATTTGGCACAGTTAACGGATAACTTGGTTTCTATTCATCAACAGGTCCGAGAGGCGCTCCCTGATCGGTCTACTGGCGAAGGACATGGTCTGCGGCCCGGAGATCATGTGATGATAAAGGTCTTCGACAGATCGAACAGTTTGGAGCCGAGATGGGTCGGACCTGAGCAAGTTCTTCTTGCAACGAGGACGGCAGTGCGAGTCTCGAACAGGAAGAATTGGATTCATTCCTTGCACTGTCGGAAGGTACCGCCCGGATTGGTGGAGTCTGCCGTGCTGACCGATCAACGAGAAGTCCTAGCAGCAGAGACAGGCCGTGCTGCGAGGCCAAACGACACTGAGGAGCTCTTTTCGGACCACACGACTTCTGGAGGAAGGCGATATCATCTGCGACCAAGGAAGTGAGATCTTCAGTACCGGGACATACTGTCAGAACGGCCCTTGGGTTAGTGAAACGGAGAGCCGCTGAGGCAAGGGGGGGGGATCAGCCCTGCATTAGTGTAGTGACACCCGTCTTGGCCCGTTGGTGAAGAAATCAACCGCTGCCCAAGGGGAAGAGTTCTGACAGACTTTTAGTTACAGGAAGATATCAGGGTACTGTTTTTCTTTTGACATGGAGACGAAGAAAGTTCTTTGCGCGTTGGGGTTCATGCTAACAATAGCTATTGTTGGCATAACAACATGGTTTGTGGAGGAAGTAACACCTGCTCGGAAAACACTTGTGTTGACAACCCCAGTGCCTGCGGAGCACTACTTTTATACATTGCCGTACCAAGAGTTAAAGCATCGACAGTCCTACTTGAATAACACTTTCATTCAGATGCTGCATCATACCCACGTTGCTACGAACGCTACGAACTGTTGGATATGTGGGATGATGCCAGCTCATCAGAAGAAAGGAGGTACGCCATTCATACCACTTCCTTTCTCTCATAATGGCTCTTGTAGAGCGTGGTACACTTTGTTGTTTGCTACTCGGAAACCGACAGTGGGACGATTGCTGTTCAGACTTAATAAAGAATGTCATCAGGACAGAAATGGATATCCACAAGCAAATGGAACAATTTGGGAATGGGAAGAGTACCGACCAGACAATGAATCCATTCCCTATATCTTCACGAACACTAGAGACACTGTGGGGAAGGACAAGTTCGTGATCCAAGTGGCTCAAGCCCAAGCGGACCTGTGTGTCCAGAGTGTGGGTTTTATCCCTGTTGGTGTCAGCGATTGTTTAACTGTTCTGAATATCGATGGACTGAATAACAGCACCTTCCTAGCATCCCATAACACCTACTTTGTATGTGGGAATAAAGGTTATTACCGTTTGCCGGCTGGGTGGTCCGGGGTATGCTATGTATCATTCCTATTACCTCCTGTATTTCTAGCACCTGCATCGTATCACAAGGATTTGAAATTGCTGAATAATGTGACTGTAAATAGATATAAACGTACTTTATCAATTGATGATGTGGATCAGACAGACACTAGCTTGCAACAGTATATTGATTTCAACTTAGGACTGTTTTTCTTTGTTGGAGCGGCTTTGAATAGTAGGAAGATCCGGAGGTTAACGAGAGTGGTAGAAGCTGTGACTAATCAGACTGCTGCTGCTCTTGGGAATCTTACGGAAGAATTACAGATAACAAGAATTGTTGCATTGCAGAATCGCATGGTATTGGATGTGATGCTCGCTGATCGAGGAGGAGCTTGTAAAATTATTGGAAGTAGCTGCTGTGTGTTTATCCCTGATCATACGCCATCTGTTTATAGCGCTATTAATAAGCTGCATAAAATAGCAGCTGAAATCCACACAGAAAACGGCACTTGGTCCTTTTCTGGATGGTTCTGGGCGTTGGTTACTGCCTGGGGTTGGAAGGTTCTAACTGGTCTTTGTATTATCATAGCAATTCTGTTCTTTCTCTGTATGTGTATTCAATGTGGACCATTATGCTGTTCTGTATGCATTTTATTCTGCATTCCAGATAAGAAAGCTATTGCCGATGTTGCTCGCCAGAAGGGTCTGGCTAAAGAGGTTAAAGGAATGATGATAATTGACATATACGATGATTATTCTTGGAAGCCGGATGTCTTCAGTAAATGCTGAAAGGGTCGTCTGTTGTAAATTAAAGCAGAATGTGATTAAGCATTTACTGAAAACATTAATGCTTCCCCTTTTATCGTGTTCTCTTTAGTATGTTAGCCGAAGTCCGGACTCCATCTTGTATCATCACGCTGCCATGTGTTCGCCACGAGGAGAGTCCAACCTCTGTGTTAGTTGCTCTTGTAATCTGCCTAGCAACAGTTTATAAATAGCCCTCCTGTCCATCTGGCGCATGCCCAGACTTGACCACATCTGTTATAATTAGCTTTGCTTGACCATGTGTTTTCGCGGGCTCAAGGAGTGAGTTAGCTCCGCCCATGTATTGATTCTGTATCGAGAATGACCCTAAATGGTAATGTTCTTCAACTTCATGTGGTACCCACCCACTCATGAGCCCCTCCGTTGTGTATAAAAGGGGACTGTGTACGTAAGTTCGGTGTGCTACTCCTTGCAATACTGAAGAGTGTTGTGTGGATTGTAGGACCACCCTTAAGGGTTAATAAACGTTGTTTTTGTACTTTGCAGTTTCCGTGCCAACTTCCTTATAGATTTCGTTACAGAAGAGCGAACCCTTGTCTCTTGCGGGCCTAGCTGGGGCTTGTATTCATCAGCGGCCGACCGCCCGGAACTCGATGGGCCCGCTCCACGGCAAAGAACTTACTTAGGCCAGCGGGGGCCAGCTGTTGGAGGATGAGTTCCTCGACCAGGAGGTCCACCGGGCGGTTGTCGGAGGATTCCGGTACGCCTATGACACGGATGTTATTGCGTCGGGCCCGTCCCTCGAAGTCCTCCAGCCGCCGGGCCATCTGATCGTTGGCCATCTTGATGTCGCCAAGAGTGGTCTGCAGGTCCGACACACTCGCACCAAGGGTGGAAGTCCGCACATCGAGCGCTTGAACCCTCTCGTTGGTTTTAGAGAGGTCAGCCCGAATTAATGTGACATCGATTGCCACCGTGTCGATTTTACGGGCCAAGGCCTCATACTGCGTGGCGATGGTCTCCCTGATGCCATCAATGGCGCCCATGATGTCCTGCAGGGACAGCTCCGGAGACGTGCCACCACCAGCGGCGTCTGGGGGGGCGCCGGCCGCTCCAGGGGACCCTCTGCCGTGAGTGTAGCGGTCCATGTTGTTAACCTGGACCGGTCCCCCGCGGAGGTAAGCTTTAGTCTTACGCCCCTCGGAGCCCCCCTTGCCCCCCATGTGGGCCACGCACACCGAAGGGGACCGCCGATCAAGGGTCGAATGGGCACCGGCACCGCAGACGGGCGCCTCACCAGAGTCCGCGATATAGCGGTGCGAGGGGGCCAAAGGCAATGGGCACACTAGTAGCAGGCGGAGACATAGACCTCACGCAGAGGCCAAGGAAACACCCAGCCACACCAAGCAATGCCACCGTCCATCCCCCTTGAAGTCCAAAAGTGAAACCAAAAGTGATGGAGCGGCCACTGGCACAGCGCTGCAGCCGCTGTTGTTCAATTACGACCCGGCTCCACAGTTCACCCTCGCCCCGGGCACCGCCGTCGGGTGGGTCCCAAAAATTCAGACCACGATAAGTCAGGATTCCTAGGTCCGATTCGATTTCTGAAAGGAGATCCGTGTTCAGCCAGCCTTCATCTTCCAGATTCCGTAAACCATATCAGGATAATCTCAGGATAAATTCCGAGGAGCAGCGAGGGTCCGGGGAGCCCTGTGCTCACGCGACCATCTTGGATGCGCGCTAGGCTCCTCCTCTGTTTTCACATCTTTAACCCCAGGTTAGGGTGGACCTTAGCGTGCCCACACTGCCGGGGTTTCACACACACTTAAGGTCCTGACGAATGCCTGTTAAAAATAACACATAGGCTGAAACATTTTAATCACACTAAAGTGACCTGGCTGAACAATCTATATAGTCCATACGTCCATTACCTTGTTTTTATATATGTCTATTTGACTCCCATTAAAATTATTTTTGTAGACCCAAACAGTACATTTTTAAATCACTACACACCACTCACAAACAAACCAGCTCTGCAGTAGTTCTGGCGTCGAAGCACACCGGGGTGGCATTCGGCCTCTCCCGATGGGGCCCGATGATGAAGCATGTCACCAACCAGGTTGGTGAGTGAGGGCTTTCCAAAGAAACCAAAAAGGTATCTACAGTAGTGCTCTTCTGCTAAACCTAAGGCACACTCTCTCGTTGTTTTGATTGCACTCGTCCAATGTGTCTGTTTGGCTGAGGAGCGGCAACGAATATCTTGAAGTAATTTCCTGGACCTGCTACATCATTGAACCTCCTGAGGGACTCTTGTTGCAGCTATTTGATATTACCGTTTGTTTTGCCTGGGACCAGAGAACTGTCCTTGCTGCTGTCTTGGACCACCAGAACTGGGATTTTACCTGCTTCCAACGCTGCTCCTCGCCGGACCCGCTGCACGGGTCCCGCTTCGTTCTTCCCTCTTGCGGTGACTCTGCGTGCTGTGAGGACCTCTGGGGCACCATTGCTGTTGTTGGTGTGTGTGTGGGGAACTCCAGGGTTGCGAGCTGACCCGCAGGGACTCAAAGTACCAGGAGTCCCTGCGTGAGGTCGAGACCCGCAAAACCTGGGTCGCTCTCCCTGCCTGCCCCGCCCCTTCCTCACCACTTACCTTATCACTGGTCTCTGTTCCCGCTGCGCGGGAGCGCCCGGGGCGAAGCCCGGGCAAAGGGCGGGCCGTCTGAGGCCGTCAGAGGCTGAGGGAGGCTGGGCTGGGCCGTGTCTCTCTCGCCCGAGCAGGATTGTTTGTTGGTGGTCATTACAGCTGTCAGGGAGTATCATGGCTTCAAGTCGCACTGTTGGTATATCACTGTTAGCAGGGGAACTGAACCAAGGGACCCTAGATGGTTATTTTACTAGGACTTTACTAGAAGCTGATAGGGAGCAAGCACTGGTTGAGCGACGAATCGAGCGTCGTCGCTCGATTGAATCCATGAAGGGTAGACGCCCATCTTTAGACCCCCTACAATTGATTGTTTCACCTCCTCTGAGTATCCTTAGCTTATCCGAAGGCCCTGATGCGTCTCAATTAGACAGCACTCCCGTACTCTTTCGCGAAAAATGTCCTGTACCTGACATAACTGCTCCTTTGTCTCTTATTCCTGTACTCCCTGTTAGAGGCCCAACCACAGTGGTGGAGATTCATCATGATCCACGTCCTATAGTTGTAGGGACCGCACATGTGAATAGAGCTAGGAAAAAAGCGACTTCTAAGGTGCTGGGGCCCCCTCTTAGTAAAAGGAGAAAGAGGGGGGGTGAGCAACCTAAAGCCAAAATTAGTCACTCAGACTTTGGTAAACCGTCTAAATCTCATGTATTGTCCTTAGATAAGCCAGCAACCACATCCCTACAGGCACAACCTACGGGGAATGAGGTAGCATCTCCTGCTCTCCTAGGTGGCATAGAACAGCTAATCAAATCCCTTATGTTCCCTATCAAACAAACACTAGACAGGTTGGAACAAAGGTTAGGGACCCTAGAGCAAACCATTGCTGCTAATACTGGGTTGTTAAAAACTTTTGAGAAATCGGTACTGCCCTCTCCAGCTTCCGCAGCACTTGCTGCTATTAGTACTACTCGCAGCAAAGAGGCAAATAAAACCACTAAATCCACCATTAGTGCTAAACAGAAGGCTCCGCCTAAAACTATTGAACAGCCTGCACAGAATGACGATAGAGTAGCTGTGGGGGGGCACAGTATTCTCCACCCAAAACCTGATAGCAATAGAGGGGTATGTAATGCGCAAGCAGTGGCCGCAGAGTATAATGGGCATACAGTTGAGCTACCCCCTGAATCAGTACCATACGTGGTAGTCCTTACTGGAGTTCCCGCGCTAGCAGAAGGTACAAGAGAGGGTTTCTTCCAGCTAAAGCACAAAGTTATGCATTGGTTGGCCCTGAATAGACCTCTCCCCTGTAATGACGATGGCGAGATCTTGCATGTTCGGCGCCTCCCGTGGCTAGGTCGCAGGGTTAAGGACCTACAGGGGGATATTATTATTGTCAACTTCAGAGAGCAGGGAGTTGTTAGGCACATATTAAACTGGTTTCCTGGGAGTGGAAGTAATCTTATCACTCCCTACGACCTAACGTATTTCTATCCAAGACCCCTGGTAGGTCCCCCAGTAAATCCTGGGATCTTAGCTGGTGATAGACCTAGTCATCATCCCGCACCCCGAAGCAACTGGCCTGTGCCCCATGTATTGTACCCCTTGGCTCCTAACAGATCTGTTGGGTGGCATAATATTCCACAGAGTCATTGTGGTCCTAGATGGAGAGGTATAACAGGCCCACTGACCCCCTTGGATGTGTCAAATAGATTTAATGCCCTTTCGGGTATGAGCGATTGTGATTGACAGTCAGGGCCCCTAGGGTATTCTATACCTGCCTCCATGGAAGTGGAGGGTTTGGCTGACTGTGGTAACACCCCTAAGACGCTGATACCCGACCAGGGATTGTACTCTCCAGTGGCCATCCATTCTCCTAATCGATCCACACTAAGCAATCCATTAGTGGTAGCGGAGGTTGTGAATTCAGACGACACTAGTGCTTCTTGTATAAAGAATTCTGCACATGTACAGGGAGGGTCCGATGGCAATGGACCGATGATGGGGGTTATGTGTTGGAATACAGCGGGCATTTGTAGGAATCTGGACCTCCCCGAATGGCACTCACAGGTAGAACAGCACTGTATCTGCATCTTCCAGGAAACTTGGAGCCTTGAACCTGTTTACAAAGTTGGATATTCCACATATTATCTGCCTGCCCTTCAGTCACCATCTGGGAGGGGCCGGCCTTCGGGGGGACTCCTCATCTGGGTGGATATCTCTTTGGGGTGTAGTATTACTCAGAAGTATAGTGGCTCAATGGACATCCTTAGAATCTCACTGAAAGGCCCAGGATTTAGGGGGCACCTAGAGATTCTGAATGTGTATGCCAGAGGTACTAGAGGTAGCTCTTTTTCCCCCACTATAGTATTACTGGAGAAAGCCTTAGATGAGTGTGGTGAGGATGCCCAAGTTATGATTGCAGGAGACTTGAATTGCACGTTCGAACCACTTGCCGCAGAAGATATTCTGGGTGTGGTAGAGGATGATGTGAGGAGGGGTATCCCAGCATTATCTGTTGAGCCGATAAAGAGATGGACAGAGAGGGCGATCCAGTTAAATTCTATGACCCTGGAGCACGGCCTGCGAGCCGTTAATGGAAGAACCACCTCTGACCCATTGGGCAGTCATACATACAACAGGGCTAACCATTCTTCCCGGATCGACTACATCTTGCTTGATTTTGACCTTTGGCAGTCTGTTGTGGATATGGCTGTAGTACCTACCATAGATAGCGATCATAATTTCCTTTCGCTTTCCCTAAGGCACCTATGGTTAAATCATAGTACCCCAACCTTATCACCAGCCAAAAGGTCAACATCGGATGTCACTCTGTCTAATTGCGGTAGGCGTCTCAAATGGCGGAAAGTAGCCTCTGACGCACCAAAATTACAGGCCATAGATCAATTTTTGGAAGCTACACTAAGTGAGATGGCAACAATCTCCTTAGATCATTCTGCTATACCCAGGAGTACGCTGATGTTCCAGGAGACCATCAATTCGATTGGTAATCTTTTTAAGGCGCAAGTACGTGTAGGTAGGCCGGATGGCCACCCCAGGTCAAAAGATAAGCAGGGGTGGTATACGTCAAAATGCAGAGAATTGAAGGTGTGCCTTATTCAAGCTGTTAGGACAAAATCGCAGCCCCTTGTGCTGCAGGCTAGAGCAGAATACAAACAAGTGATTGGGATTCCAAAAAAGGAATGGGAAGACGAATACTGGCAAACTCTAAGAGAAGCAAGCACTGGGCGGGATGCAGCCCGTTTTTGGAATACTATTAGGGAAAGGAACAGACCTGATAGTAACTTTATAACGTGCAACATAACTGGTCAGGCCTGGTTCGAACATTTCACTAACTTGTATTCGAATCTTCAAGAGGCATCTGGCCCCCCCGCATCCTACGGACCCTTAGTACCCACGAGAAATGAAATGGTTTCCCCATTTACAATTAAAGAAGTAGAACACGCAATTAGGTGTATTGTGCCACAGAAAGCAGCGGGACCCGACGGAGTTCCGGGGGATCTGCTGCGTTCAAACCTGCAGAGGTGGGGGAAGCTTATTCACCTTCTGATTAGTGCAATCGACAAAGGAGCAGCCATTCCCGAATCTTGGAAGGGGGCAGGGGTTGTCCCTATCTTTAAGAAAGGCCGGAGGGACGACCCTGCCAACTACCGACCAATAAGTCTATTGGATTCAACCCAGAAGGTTGTGGGAAAGGTGCTCCTAGAAAGAATCCTCCAATGGGTTAAGGACGAAGAGATTCTGTCGGACTATCAGGCTGGTTTCAGGGCTGGAACGGGCACGATAGAGCAGGCCTTCAGGCTCTTACTACTATATTGGAAGGTGGTAGTGATAGGCGGAGGCAGTCTTTATCTGGCATTCATTGACATGAAGACTGCCTTCGACCTTATGCCCAGAGAACAGTTATGGGGCGTGTTAGCTGAAATGGGGATTCCACTAAATATCCTCTCCATTTTAGTGCGCCTGCATGATGGCAATTATGCGCAGGTGCGCTGGGGTATCGATGGCCAGAAAACTAGCAGGATCCCAGTGGCAAAAGGGGTGCGTCAGGGCTGTGTCCTGGCTCCAACCCTTTTTTCACTTTATGTGAATGGGGTTGTGGACCATCTACACAAACAACCTTCGGACGCACCATCATTGGCAGGGGAGAGAATTCCCACCCTTCGCTTTGCCGATGATACGCTTCTAATCTCAAAAAGCTCGGCGGGTCTACAGAGACTTTTAAACAACTTTCAGACCTTCTGTGACCAACGGGGCCTAGTAATAAACACAAATAAAACTAAGTACCTGGTATTAAACCCCCCCAAAAAATTAGGCCGACCCCCTGTTCTTAGTGAAACCCCTCTGGAAAGGGTCACTGTTTTTGACTATCTAGGGATCCGTATTACAGATTCCATGCAGTGGACCCCTCATTTACTAAAAATGTCTCTTAACCACAAAAGGGTTATAGGGGCACTTGTTAGAGAGCAGAGATCTTCTTCAACCAAGCCCATTGCCCCTGTTCTGGATATCTACAGGGCAAAGGGAGTTAGTTCCGCTTTGTATGGCGCTGAACTTTGGGGTACCTCTAACATCAGCGTCCTAACTAGGTCTGAGAATAAGTTTTTAAAATGTATTATGTCTCTCCCGCAGAGTACACCCACGCTACCCCTCTTTTTGGACCTTGGTTGCCAGCAAATTAGTGACGTAGCAAAACTGCGTCCACTGCTTTTATGGGCTGGGCTATGGCGCGTCCCCGAACTCGCCAAGTATGCTAAAGGCCTAGCAGAGGTGATGTCGATGGTAGGCTGGTGTAGGATCAGATGGCTTACTGATGTCAAGTCTATGCTTGGCAAACTAGGCCTTAGTGAAGCTTGGGAAAACAGGTCTTCCCCTCCGAAAGCAGCCTTGAAAACCTTATATTGGAATCGGGTTAGAAGCAGAATTTCCACGGATGTTTCTCATGGTAGGCTCACAGAAGAATTTTTAGTGCATAAGGACTCACCCTGTTTGGAGCCCTACCTGGAGTTGGTCTGGAACCCATATGATCGGGCCCTTTTTTTTAGATTTAGAGTGGGGTCCCTCCGTGTGCGTGCCCTAACATCTTGCTGCAAACCGCCCTACCAGACAGTTGCATCTTGTCCCTCCTGTAGCACTCCCAAAGAGACAATTGAACATTTTCTTTTTGCGTGCCCGGCCTATGTTAGCCCAAGGCAAACGTGGCTTAAGCCCGTGTGTAGGGCCTTGGGCACTAGGCATTCATCTGTGGCACTTCGAATTTTAATATCAGATACCCGGCCCTTGTATGTTTTTAGCCTTTCGAAATTTCTGTCATGGGCTTGGTCAATCAGGGCAAAACGGCTGTTAATCACTGTTTAATTGATGACTTTTAATTGTTTATTTGTTTGATAACTCGCTTTTCCTTTTTTGTATAAAAACCTGTATTGTTTTCCTTGTTTTTAGATACAAAATTTTAAACGATTGTGCTTTTTTTATCTGTCGCTTTTATGATGTAACAATCGAAATAAAGCTGTTGACTGACTGACTGATATTACCGTAGTAGGATCAGGTAATTTTTCCATGTTTTTAACCATGTTATCATGATTTGGTTTTATATTTTCCATTCTCCTCTTCCTTTTACCTGATTAAACTGTGTTTACCACCACATTGGCGCTGAAATATCCTTTCCAGTTAACTGGTTCTGAGGCACTCTGATCCTTTTTTATGTGATAAACAGTTTTTACCCTCGTTGTATTGCTACACCATAAGCACCGAGCGCCCAAAACCTGAGATTCCTGCTCCTTGATTCTACCTTTCCACTTGGATACCTCAAATCTGGGTCACTGGTTGTCCCTTGCACCTGCTGTGTTGCAATTTGACTGTTACAAGTTTCATGTTTGAGCCGCCAGCGTGAGCTCCAGTACACTGCTTGTCTCACACCGCGTTCCATGCTTTGGCTTATATCATCGACCTTGGACCATCTCCATAACCTGAAAGCTCTGAAGACTTCGCAGCTGTTGTAACGGTCTGAAGTTTCACACATTTTGATGGCCATAGATTCTGGTTTGATTTGATGACCCAGTTCTACTTAAAGGGCATTTTGTACTTCAAGCCACTTCTGTGCTGCTCGGCACCTTCTGTGATTGGTTCAGCCCAAGCCCTTGCATCAAATTCCAGTGTTAATCATTACCGGAGACTAGACTTGCCTTTCTCCCTTCAGCATGGCTAGCGAGGACTGTGAGAAGTTGGCCTGGCATATGCTGGTCACTAGTTATAGTGGCCACCTTGCACCAGTCTAATTCGACTCTTATGGTAGATAGGTTTAAGACAACCTTTTCAAGAAAGCTATCCTAGTGGTAGCTGTGGAGAGCAGCCTTCAGGCTAAGTCTCTGAGGAATGTAAAGCAGCTTGTTTTACCTTATAATCTCTTGAATTACTAAATGAAAGGACACCACACAGGTATATATATCAAATATATTTATTTCTAGACACACTCTACGAATCTCTTTATGAGATTAGAAGACAAGTACACATTCAAATGTCAACAGTTCTCAATAAATTAAGCACAAATATGGCTGGAGCCTTAGGGGCGTACCAGACTGTTAGACGGCGACCTTAGAGGAGCCCGGAAAGGGGGTCCTGACTACCCTGAGACCCACCCTCAAAGTATCGTAGCCGGGCACTGGCGGGAGACTCCTCAGGAGGAGAAATCTCGTATCGAGGATCGTACTTCTGGCACCACACGACACAGAAACACCACACCGTGCGTTCTTAGGAACCAATCTTTATCAAACAGGTTAGCACTGCAAATATGTACAAGGAGAGCACGGGCTCAATGAGTCTCGGAAGGGATAGGGGGTAGCGGGACAGTCTCTGGTAAAAGGTTCAAGGCAAGGGCGTACCCGGCGCACAGCTCTCAATCCTCGAGCTGGGGGGTAGGCTGGTTGTCGTGGGGTCCGGCGGGACCGGTGGAGTCTGTGGAAGCCGCGAGTCACTCAGCGGGCTCAGGTACAAGTTCGGAGGTCTTACGATCTTCAGGGAGCCGCGAGTCACTCAGCAGGCTCAAGTACAAGTTCGGAGGTCTTACGATCTTCGGGGAGCCGCGAGTCACTCAGCAGGGCTCAGGTACAAGTTCGGAGGTCTTACGATCTTTCAGGGAGCCGCGAGTCACTCAGCAGGGCTCAGGTACAGTTCGGAGATCTTACGATCTTCAGGGAGCCGCGAGTCACTCAGCAGGGCTCAGGTAGTTCTAAGTTCCAGGAGCCGCGACCGCGTCAGCAGGCTCTCGTTGTTCCAGCGTCGAAAACTGCCGGACAGTCCCAGAGCACCCCTTGTTATAGGTCGACCCCTCTTTGATGTCTGGAGTCTGTGCAGGCAGGGGTCTTGTCACCTGGGGGTCGCTTGTCGGGGTTTCCTGCCATTGTCTTGTTATCTTTTCAGGGCCGGGTCGGGAGGAGTCCCAGACACCCAGCAGGCGTGGAGCCAGCCCTCAGGGAGGCCGGAGGGCCGATCGAAACCCATCGTCCCAGGGGAGTTCAGAGGTGCGATAGAAACTGCTCCTCCCTCTCTCATTCCCTGGAAGCGTGATGTCCTCCAGCCGGAGTGGCGCCTCTAGGCCCGGGTCGCGCTGGGGCCGGGCGGCCATCTTGGTGCATGAAGTGGGCACGCGGGCCCGGGGTGGCCGAAGGGAGAGAGGCCATGGACGAGGATGTCCGGGTCGGGTGCGTGTGTTCTGGTGGAAAGGATCGGTTAGGCCGGGGGATTGGGGCTGCCGGTACCAGGTTAGGTGGTGTGGGGACCAGTAGAGCCATGTTACGAGGCCGGGTCCAACACGCGTCCCCCCCAGCTGAAAGCCGGAGAGAACTGCCCATCATCTTGGGGGGTTCTCTTCGCTGAGGCGGAAGAACCGGGAGAGGCCGTCAGCGTTGGCGTGGTCCGTACCAGGGCGATGTTCTACGGTGAAATCCATCCCCTGGAGGGAGATTGACCACCGAAGTAGCTTGGGGTTTTCTCCTCGCATCTGCATGAGCCATCGCAAGGGCCGATGGTCGGTTTGGACTTTGAAATGGGTGCCGAACAGGTAAGGGCGTAGTTTCTTGAGCGCCCAGACCACGGCAAAGGCTTCGCGCTCAATGGTGCTCCATCTCTGTTCTCTGGGCAACAGCCGCCGGCTGAGGAAGGCGATGGGCTGGTCTAGGCCTTGGTCATTCACCTGGGACAGGACGGCCCCAATGCCATGCTCGGAGGCATCGGTTTGGACTACAAACTCCTTGGAGTAGTCGGGAGCCTGGAGGACGGGGGCAGTACACATGGCCTTCTTTAGGGCATCGAACGCCTCCTGGCAGGCAGTCGTCCAGTGCACCTTCTTTGGCTGTTTTTTGGATGTGAGTTCTGTGAGGGGGCCGACAAGGCTGCCATACCCCTTGATGAATCTTCGGTAGTAGCCAGTGAGGCCCAGAAAGGCTCGGACCTCCGTTTGGGTGGTGGGGGGTTCCCAGGCCACGATGGCGTCGATCTTTGGCTGTAGAGGGGCGACCTGGCCACTCCCGACCTGGTGCCCCAGGTAGACTACTGATCCTTGCCCAATTTGGCACTTGCTGGCTTTTACTGTGAGGCCTGCCTGGCGCAGGGCGGTTAGCACCCTCCGGAGGTGCTGGAGGTGCTCACTCCATTCGGAACTGAAAACGGCGATGTCGTCTAGATAGGCCGCGCTGAACTGTTCCAGCCCGGCCAGGACTCTATTCACCAGTCGCTGGAAGGTGGCCGGGGCATTTTTCATTCCGAAGGGCATTACGCGGAAGCGGTAATGCCCATCTGGGGTGGAGAAGGCGGACCGCTCCTTGGCCCCCTCGGTGAGCGCAATCTGCCAGTATCCCCAGGTGAGGTCGAAGGTGCTGAGGAACCGGGCTGCCCCGAGTCGGTCAATGAGCTCGTCGGCTCGTGGAATGGGGTGGGCATCGGCTCGGGTGACGTCATTGAGCCCCCGGTAGTCCACACAGAACCGGAGCTCGGGGGCGACACCGGGGGCCGCTGCCTTCGGGACCAGGACCACTGGGCTGGCCCAGGGGCTGTCAGATGGCTCGATCACCCCCATGGTCAACATCTTTGAGACTTCAGCTTGAATGCAGGACCGGACCCGGTCTGGGACCCGGTATGCTCGGTGTCTCACCGGCGGGCTGTCCCCGGTGTCCACGTCATGGACACACCAGTCGGTGACTCGGGGAATCAGGGAGAAGATGTCGGCAAATTGTCCTAGTAGCTGGCGGCAGTCCTCTTGTTGCTGGGCCGTGAGAGCAGGGGAGAGGTTTACTCCCTCCACGGAGCCATCCTGCTCCTTGACACACAGGAGGTCCGGGAGGGGATCGGACTCATCTTCGGCCCTGTCATCGGTGGCCAGCAGGAGGCTCAGCTCTGTCTACACGAAGTGAGGCTTGAGGCGGTTCACGTGAAGGACCCGGAGGGGATCCCGAGGCGACTGGACGTCCACCAAGTATGTGACTTGACTCTTCCGCTCAATCACTTTGTAGGGCCCGGTCCACCTGTCCTGGAGGGCGCCTGGCTTCACGGGGGCCATGACCCATACTTGTTGGCCCGGCTGGAACTCGACCAGAGTGGCATTCTGGTCGTACCAGCGCTTCATCTCTTCTTGGCTTGTCTCTAGGTTGGCCTCGGCCAGTGCTCGGAACTTCCTGGTCTGGTTCCGGAGGGTCAGAACATAGTGGAACACATCTCGTGGGGTGGTCTGGGGTGCCGCCTCCCACCCTTCCTTAACCAAGCTGAGGGGACCTCGGACGGGGTGTCCATAGAGCAACTCAAACGGGCTGAACCCTAGGGACTTCTGGGGGACCTCTCGGTAAGCGAACAAGAGGCAGGGGAGCAGGACGTCCCACTTACGCCGGAGGGGCTCTTCTAGGCCGGTGATCATCCCTTTCAGAGTCCTGTTAAACCTCTCTACTAGGCCGTTCCCTTGGGGATGGTACGGGGTGGTGAATTTGTAGGACACTCCACATTGTTGCCACAGGGACGTCATGTACTTCGAGATAAAATTAGTGCCGCGATCGCTCACGACCTCGCGGGGGAAACCTACCCGGGAAAAGATCCCCATCAGGGCCCGGCCCACTACGGGGGCCGTGACGGTGCGTAGGGGGATCGCCTCAGGGTATCGGGTGGCGTGATCCACCAGGACCAGTATGAAACGGTGACCTTGGGAGGTGGGGGGTCCAGGGGCCCCACGATGTCGATCCCGACTCGTTCAAAGGGGGTACTGACGACCGGGAAGGGTTGGAGGGGAGCCTTGCGCTTCCCCCCACTCTTCCCACTAGCCTGGCACGTGGGACAGGACTTGCAGTGGGCTTCTACAGCTGCTCTCATTCTAGGCCAGTAAAAATGGGTCACGAGACGGCTGTAGGTCTTGTCTTGACCCAGGTGGCCGGCGAGGGGGACGTCGTGGGCTAAGCCCAGGAGGAAGTCTCGGAAGCGGAGGGGTACCACCAGCACCCATCTGGATCCCAGCTCCACCGACTTCTGCTCACTGTACAAAATGCTATTCTCCCAATAAATTCGGTGCGTTCCAGTTTGGTCGCCTGCGGCTTGGCCCTCGGCCTGGCGCCGTAGTCCGACCAGGGAAGGACAAGTGGCTTGCTCCCGGCAAAACTCCTCCCGGGTGGGCCTGCCCTCGTGGCGCCATTGGGCCAACTCGGGTAGATCGCCTAACTCGGGGACCGGGGCGGTGTCGGACAGTGAGGGCTCGTCGCTGGCGACGGGCCCTTCTGGTGGGGGGGACGGGAGGACCCTCGGGGGTTACTGCTCTGACTTCTTCGGTCGGGGCGTCTTCGACTTCTCCCAGGGGGGGAAGTCGAGCTGACATGGATCGGGTGGTGGCGCACCCCCACTCGGGGAGCCCCATCATCTCTAGGTGGGCCTTGCGCTCGACGTGCTTCCAGGGAGAACTCTCCAGGTCGTTCCCTAAGAGGCAGTCGACCGGCTGGGAGGTTCTTACGGCAACCCTCAGCTTACCTATCACTCCACCCCACTCAAACGGCACCAGAGCTACCTGACACATACTCTCTCTATTATCGGCGGAAATTACTGGGCAAAAGACGTTGGGGAGGATCTGCTCATCGGGGACTAAGTGCCTGAGGACACCGGTGATGCTGGCCCCGGTGTCCCGCAGGGCCTCTATTTGGTGGCCATTGATCTTGACGAGCTGCCCGTATTTCTTCGTGTTGGAGGGCAGGAGGCTACCAGGGACCATCTCCCTATCTCCCAGGGATACTAGGGCCATGGCTGCGGGTTCCCACTCCCCGGTTTCCTCAACCTCCTCCCCCAGAGCTATGTTGGCTATCTGTCTTGCAGGGGTGTTTTGGGTGGCCATGGGGCATTCTGGGTCATTGGCGTAGTGCCCGGGCTTCTGGCAACGGAAACAAGTGACGGTTACCCTGTGTCCCCGTCTCCCGGGGGGTCCGGTTACTGGTGGGGGGGGGCGCTGGGAAAGGTGGAGGTTGGGTCTTTGGGGGACTAGGCTGGGACTCTCTCTGGCCTCCCTGGTTCCCCCCTCCTCTCTGGCGGGGTGGTCCCTGACTGGCTCGGGGGTATTCTCCTACCATGCCCCGGGTGACCCGGGTGTTGGTCCAGCGGTCTGCTTCCACCGCCAGCTTCCTGGGATCGGTGAGTTTGCTGTCAAGCAGATGCTGGCGTAGTTCCACAAAGCAGTTCGCAGCCAGGTGTTCCCACAACAGGAGGTCGGTGAGTTCCTCAAGGGTGGTGACTTTGCTGCCCTTGACCCACCCATCGAAGGCCCGACTAAAAAAGTTTACATATTCCACCCAGGTGGTGCCCGGGATTTTCCTGCAGTCCCGGAATCGCTGACGGTACATCTCGGGGGTGAGACCGTACCTTGTGAGTAGAGCCTCTTTCATGTGGCTGTAGGAGGTCTGCAGAGAGAGGGGTAGGTCGAGCAGGGTGTCTCTTCCTTCGCTCAGAAACCGTCCCCACAACCCTGCCCCCCAGTCCTTCTGCGGGACCCGATGGGAGGTCATGGCGACCTCGTAGGCCCTGAACCACTGTTGAATGTCATCGTTTTTATAATATTCCTTGACCACGTCCTTGGGGATGTGGACCTTCTGCTCCGCTGGGGAGGTCGCCTCTCGGTTTCCCGGGGGCCTCCCTTCCTCACTTCTGGCCTTGAGCTCGATTTCTTTCAAGCTGCGTTCGTGCTCTAGTTGGAGCTTCCTTCCTTCGTGTTCCCGTTGGAGCTTCTTCTCTTCTAGCTCGCCTTGCACGCGCATTTGCTCTACTGCTAGCTTTTTCTCCGCTAACTTTAATTCGCCTTCGATTTTGAGTTTAGCTAACTCGAGTTCGTGATTGCGGCTTCTCTCTCTGTCCGCGAGTTCTTCCGGGGATAGACCCCCGTCAGGTACGATGCCTCGCACCTGATTGCTGCTGCTTTCGCCTTGGGGGGGTTCGGCCTCGTCGGGGCGCTCCCCCGTGTCTTCTGGGCGGGAGGCCCCGGCATCCACCCAGGCTTTCAGTGCTTTCTGCAAATCTTCCTTGGTGTTGAGACCGGTGGTAGCGATTCTAAGTTCTTTGCAGAATTGCTTTAGTTCTTTGTGTGTGTATTCTTCAAGTTGTTCCACCTGGAACACCCTGTTGGCGTTGATTTCTGCGGGGATCATGGCGTTTCCTTCTGCCATCTTTGTCGGCAGTGCGTCCGTTGTTCACGGTACGATCTCTCGGTGATGGGCCCGAATCCCGTCGCTTGCCACCAATGTTAGACGGCGACCTCAGAGGAGCCCGGAAAGGGGGTCCTGACTACCCTGAGACCCACCCTCAAAGTATCGTAGCCGGGCACTGGCGGGAGACTCCTCAGGAGGAGAAATCTCGTATCGAGGATCGTACTTCTGGCACCACACGACACAGAAACACCACACCGTGCGTACTTAGGAACCAATCTTTATCAAACAGGTTAGCACTGCAAATATGTACAAGGAGAGCACGGGCTCAATGAGTCTCGGAAGGGATAGGGGGTAGCGGGACAGTCTCTGGTAAAAGGTTCAAGGCAAGGGCGTACCCGGCGCACAGCTCTCAATCCTCGAGCTGGGAGGTAGGCTGGTTGTCGTGGGGTCCGGCGGGACCGGTGGAGTCTGTGGAAGCCGCGAGTCACTCAGCGGGCTCAGGTACAAGTTCGGAGGTCTTACGATCTTCAGGGAGCCGCGAGTCACTCAGCAGGCTCAAGTACAAGTTCGGAGGTCTTACGATCTTCGGGGAGCCGCGAGTCACTCAGCAGGGCTCAGGTACAAGTTCGGAGGTCTTACGATCTTTCAGGGAGCCGCGAGTCACTCAGCAGGGCTCAGGTACAGTTCGGAGGTCTTACGATCTTCAGGGAGCCGCGAGTCACTCAGCAGGGCTCAGGTAGTTCTAAGTTCCAGGAGCCGCGACCGCGTCAGCAGGCTCTCGTTGTTCCAGCGTCGAAAACTGCCGGACAGTCCCAGAGCACCCCTTGTTATAGGTCGACCCCTCTTTGATGTCCGGAGTCTGTGCAGGCAGGGGTCTTGTCACCTGGGGGTCGCTTGTCGGGGTTTCCTGCCATTGTCTTGTGATCTTTTCAGGGCCGGGTCGGGAGGAGTCCCAGACACCCAGCAGGCGTGGAGCCAGCCCTCAGGGAGGCCGGAGGGCCGATCGAAACCCATCGTCCCAGGGGAGTTCAGAGGTGCGATAGAAACTGCTCCTCCCTCTCTCATCCCCTGGAAGCGTGATGTCCTCCAGCCGGAGTGGCGCCTCTAGGCCCGGGTCGCGCTGGGGCCGGGCGGCCATCTTGGTGCATGAAGTGGGCACGCGGGCCCGGGGTGGCCGAAGGGAGAGAGGCCATGGAAGAGGATGTCCGGGTCGGGTGCGTGTGTTCTGGTGGAAAGGATCGGTTAGGCCGGGGGATTGGGGCTGCCGGTACCAGGTTAGGTGGTGTGGGGACCAGTAGAGCCATGTTACGAGGCCGGGTCCAACACAGACCATATACTAAAAAAATGGGTTAACAAAGACGACTTGCAAAATGACAAGGCCTAGGGCCTGGGGAATCGCTGGGGCTTCACTACTGCAGTGTTAGCAGGTAAGTAACAAGCCCACGGGAGACGCGTGCAGTGTCTAAACACAGCCGCAGGTTTCCTATAGGTTACAATGGAGCAAGTTGCGGTTTGTATTTTAAAGTTTTAGGGCACTTCAAAGAAGTCAACAAGCAAGCCACTTACAGGGTAAGTATTTCTAGGGCCAACACACACTTGGGCACCGGAGTGCACGAGTTACCTCACCCAGGGAAGCCGGGTGCATAGGTGTCTTTTGGTATCGGGTCGAGATTAGGGGTGGGCGGAATATGCGTAATCGCGTTACGCAAATCTCCGCGAAATGGTAAAAAATCTCTGCGAACACGCAGAAATTCCGCGAACTCGGACAATTGGGCAATTTCGCGTTCTCCGCGTAACCCGAAATTACCCAAATTTCGCAAATTCCGCGAGCGGAACGGAATTTGCCGCCCAGGCCTAGTCGAGATGCTGTTTTCAATGGAGACCAATGAAGACTTGCTGCTTGTGACGACTGGAGAGGTGTCCGCTGGAATCCGAAGATGAATTGAAGATGAAGAAGACCTGAAAATTGAGGGGACAGTGTTCTAGGTCACTTGCCAGTGACCGGTGGCCAGCAAGATGGATGACCACTTATGTCGCGTCGATTAAGGCTGTTGATGGAGTTTTGTCTCTTCACTCACGAGGTCCAGGAGAGATCGACAATGACCAGCAGCTGGATTCGGAGTGTCCCACGACGTCTGCAGCTGATGGAGGTGTCGGCAACCGGATTGGAGCCAACAAGCCTTGGCAACTGCAAGTCTCGTGTATACTGAGGATAGACGATGGTGCAGACCAGCAAGGTCTGATGGACTCACCCAGCAAGGGTAAGAGAGGGCAGGCCTGGAGCAACCAGGAGAGCCCTTGAAGTCGATGAGAAAGTCTTTGGGGGACTCACTAGCCAACGGGCAAGTGACCGCGAAGACGCCGCCTCAGGAAATGCTTCACAGGAGCCCACGGTCACTCGGGACGAGGTAGGCAGCTGATTTTTGGTGCAAAACCTGCTGGAGGCTTAGGCCACAGATGGTCCAATGCACAAGTTCTTGGAACGTTGTTTAGGGTTTGCACTCGACAATAGTGCGCGGTCTCCGGGTATTGCTGTTCCTCGTCACTTGTGGGGTCCACTCGCCACAGCTTCGCTGGGGACTCACAGGGGCCGTCGAGAAGTCAGGAAATCCACTTCTGGGGCAGCAGGGACTTCGAACTCCGGCGGGAACGGGAAAGTTTGCAACCGTTGATTCAAGTTTCTGGTGCCTGCCAAGCAGATAAGTCACTCCTTGACTCCAAGGGAGATTCTTCTGTCTTCCAAAGGTAGTGGAACGTCGAAGGGCCAGGATTCTTCTTTGTAGAGCGTCGTCCAGGGTTATCTGCTTTGCAATGGCAATGCTTGGTATCTTATAGTAAAGATAGGAGAGGGACTAGCTCTATGACCACTCCTCTAGGAGGGTCAGGGTAGTGGGTGGTTACACCCACTTCCCTTTGTCCAGTTTCGTGCCAGAGCAGGGGCAGGTAGCCCCTGAACCGGTTTGAGCTGGCATATGCACAGAGGAGCCTACTGCTCCCCCAGTGCAGGACTTCAAAGCACTCTAAGAGTGCACCCACCCATCTCCAATACACTAAATCCTGTCTGGGAGGTGGTGACACCTCCCTGTGACAGAATGCCTTTTGTTGGGCTTCCTGCACTGCGAGTTTTGGTCAGCAGCAGGAGGGCAGCCCAGTGTCTGTGCTGGTGGCATCCATTTTGTGATGCCAGGGCTCCTTTAGATTTCTACCGTTTAGTACAGTGGGTACATGTCATCCCCTCTAGAAGGGTGGGATCATACTCCCACACCAGTTACTGGTGTGGGGGTATGATTCCAAGTTGTTTGACACCAAACACGACATGTTTTGATGCAGTCATCCCAAAGTTAGGATATACAACGAGGTTATAATGCACTTAAGAGTATATGGTTTAACCGCATCCACAAACAGCAGCAGAGAATAGACTGCCAGCTGCAGAGGGGTCCTGCTCATCCAGAAGCACCCCCTCACATAGGCAACCAAGCACCCTGCCCTCAGGATTAGGGCCTACTATAGCGGTGGCTGATAGGTTTATATGTGTGTGTATGGTGTGATATAGGAACCTATACCTCAGTGAGGAGTGCTAACACTACCTCACACAGGCTGCAGTAGCAGGCCTGTGGTGTCAGATTGTGAATGCTTCCCAGGGGTGGCATAAGATAAGCTGCAGCCCCTGGTAGGCCTGTGAAGTACCAATGCCCTAGGTACCTAAGGTATCATATACTAGGGGCTCATAAGGTACCACAGTATCCAATCACTAGTGCATCTAATATGCACACCAATCATTTAAAGGAGTAAGCAGATAGACTGGGGTCCTGAATAGCAGGATCCCAGCCAGACTAGTCAAAAACCATGCAAACACCAGGAAAAAAATGGGGGCAACCATATAGTCAGATTCCACCTTTCTACAATGACAACCATTATTGTGTATGTGGCTTCAACATTGCATCAGAGGATTGCCATTTAAATTTAAATTTTATTAGCATTTGTTTTTGGTTTAGAATACATGACTAATAGTATCCTTTATTTCCTTTAGGACAGTTGTTTTTGCTAATTAATAATCCCTAACTCACAATTATCCCTTTAATTTTGCTTCTGAATAATTATTACACCCACGGCCCCATACAAAGACAGCACAATCACCAATAGGCCGCAATACACTGACATGCATACCCCCTCCCAGGACGTCCCTGTCCAAGCCACCCCACCCCCTCGATAAACATGGAGCATCGTCTCGACCTTCTTGAAAGCCACTTAGAAACGATAACCCTGGGCCTGAGGGAAATCTTAACCAACCTCGACAGGTCACGACAGCCAAGGCTAACTCCTCCCCAGACTCCCACTCTGACCAGCTCCACCCAACTAAGACTTGACAACATGCCACGTCCGAGTGAGTTCCCTACCACCCCCGTGACCCTGACACAGAGAACCATAGAAAGCGATACAGAGAACCGAGCACAAAGACCCAGAAGAACTAAAGTCACTGTGTCCGCAAACGAAGAGGCGGACCTATCTTTAACATACAACTCTCCTCCCACAGCCTCTCCTAAATCCAAGATCCAAGTGATCACCAGTTTCGGAAGGGATCTCCGTCCCCTGAATTCCCCAAGACCATCAGCCCTCCTCACTACCTTAACCAGGGCCCCTCTCGTAAAGAAACACAACAACGTGGGTTCCTCTACCAACTGCATGCTCATCAATTGCAGATCAGCCTCCAAACATGCAACAGAATTAGCAGAAACCATCCTCTCCCATGACATTGAGATCGCGTTCATCACTGAGACTTGGCTTAATGAGCTCACCGCTCCAATCCTAGATGTGTTGGTGCCCCAGGCTACACTATCATCAGCAAGGACAGAAAAGATCAAAGGAGTGGAGGTATAGCAATCATACATAAGAACAACATTGCCATTAGGTAAGTGAACTTGTGGCTTCAACATTGCATCAGAGGATTGCCATTTAAATTGACCCCTGTGCCCCACACAGACGGTCGCTCACCTCTCACTGCTGCTGCCTGTCGCCTGCTGCTGCCTGTCGCCTGCTGCTGCCTGTCGCCTGTCGCCTACCTGCTGGTACCGACCCCGCTCACGCCGCTCCCTCCTCACCTGCGCTGACCTCCGCTTCACGCCGCTCTCCTCCTGCTGCTGCTGGCCACTCTCCTCGCCGCCGCCGCTGCCCCGGTCACTCGCCTTCCTGGTTTCCCGCCGCTGACCCCGCAGTCCCGCCTCTCCTCCCTGCCCATTGGCCACCCAGCCTCCCGCCTCCCAGCGGACCCTCCCTCCCGGCTCCTTACTTAAGGTGACCGCGGCGGGCTGGTCAGTGTGACCCCTGTGCCCCACACAGACGGTCGCTCACCTCTCACTGCTGCTGCCTGTCGCCTGCTGCTGCCTGTCGCCTGCTGCTGCCTGTCGCCTGTCGCCTACCTGCTGGTACCGACCCCGCTCACGCCGCTCCCTCCTCACCTGCGCTGACCTCCGCTTCACGCCGCTCTCCTCCTGCTGCTGCTGGCCACTCTCCTCGCCTCCTCGCCGCCGCCGCTGCCCCGGTCACTCGCCTTCCTGGTTTCCCGCCGCTGACCCCGCAGTCCCGCCTCTCCTCCCTGCCCATTGGCCACCCAGCCTCCCGCCTCCCAGCGGACCCTCCCTCCCGGCTCCTTACTTAAGGTGACCGCGGCGGGCTGGTCAGCGTGACCCCTGTGCCCCACACAGACGGTCGCTCACCTCTCACTGCTGCTGCCTGTCGCCTGCTGCTGCCTGTCGCCTGCTGCTGCCTGTCGCCTGTCGCCTACCTGCTGGTACCGACCCCGCTCACGCCGCTCCCTCCTCACCTGCGCTGACCTCCGCTTCACGCCGCTCTCCTCCTGCTGCTGCTGGCCACTCTCCTCGCCTCCTCGCCGCCGCCGCTGCCCCGGTCACTCGCCTTCCTGGTTTCCCGCCGCTGACCCCGCAGTCCCGCCTCTCCTCCCTGCCCATTGGCCACCCAGCCTCCCGCCTCCCAGCGGACCCTCCCTCCCGGCTCCTTACTTATGACACCCCCCCAGCGACCGCGCAGCGGACGCGCGCAGCGGGCGCGCCGACTGAGCGCCGAAGGTGCGCCAAAGGTAAGCCCGTCTGCGCCCGTCCGCGCCTGGACCGCGCCCAGCGCCAGACCCCCTGGCCCCCGCGCCCGCCAGCCCCCCCGCAGGACCTACGACTTCGCTACGCTCATCGCACTCAAACCCGCCCGAGCCCCCGGATGCCACCGAGCGTCCCCGCGACGCACCCATGGACCCTTCGACTGCCGATCCTGCAACTTCTCCTGCCTCCGAACAAGCACCACGCCCACCAAGACGGACTACAGCAACCACCTCAAGTGCATCCTGATCAACACCCGCTCCATCCACAGACACGCCGTGGAACTCTGGAACCTCCTCGACACCGCATCTCCAGACGTCGCCTTCCTCACGGAAACCTGGATGAACGACTCCTCAGCCCCCGACATCGCCATAGCCATCCCGGACGGCTACAAGATCATCAGGAGGGATCGCAACAACCAGACCGGAGGGGGCATCGCCATCGTTCACAAAAGCACCATTCGCATCTCGACTGACTCCACCGACGCATTCAACACCGCCGAATACCTGCACTTCCAGATCCACACCGACCCCAAGACTACCCTCAGAGGCACCCTCATCTACAGACCCCCGGGACCACGCGCACAGTTCTGCGAAGACATCACGGACTTCATCAGCCCTCACGCCCTCCCCTCCACCGACTACATCCTCCTCGGAGACCTCAACTTCCACCTGGAGAACAACAACGACCACAACACGACCACCCTGCTGGACAACCTCGCCAACCTCGGACTCCAGCAACTGGTCAACACCCCCACCCACTACGCCGGCCACACGCTCGACCCCCTCTTCTCATCCAGCAAGCACATCACCTTCAGCCACTGCACCGGACTCCACTGGACTGACCACAGCTGCGTCCACTTCAGCTTCAGGAAGAACACGGTCCACCACCACCCGAAGCAGGTTCCCCACAGAAACTGGAGCAAGATCACCGTCGACCAGCTAACCACCTCCCTCAGCCAGAACCCACCGGTCAGGACAACGGACCCTAACACAGCAGCCCTCGACCTCACGCAATGGCTGACCTCCTGTGCCAACGACCTCGCCCCACTGAAGAACCCACTCACCAGGCCCAGAAGCAAGAAGGCCCCCTGGTTCACCGACGAACTCAAGGACTCCAAGAAGGCCTGCCGCACACTCGAGAAGGCCTGGCTCCTCGACAAGACCACCGACAACATGACCGCCCTCAAACTCGCCACCCGCAGACATCACCAGCTCATCCGCACCACCAAGAAGAAATCTTTGAAGGAACGACTGGACAAGAACGCCCATGACAGCAAGGAGCTCTTCAACATCGTCAAGGAGTTCTCCAACCCCAGCACCAGCAACAACGACATCACTCCCTCGCAGGACCTCTGCGACTCCCTCGCCTCGTACTTCCACCGCAAGATCGCCGACATCCACAACAGTTTCGGCGCTCCACCCCCGCACCCATCGACCGAACCTACGCACCCCGCCGCTATCCTCCAGACATGGACCAAAGTGACCCTCGAAGACACGACACGCATGATGAACACCATCCACTCCGGATCTCCGACCGACCCATGCCCCCACCATGTCTTCAACAAGGCCGCCTCTACCATCGCACCCCACCTCCGAGACATCATCAACGCCTCCTTCGACACAGCCACCTTCCCAGAGAGCTGGAAGCACGCCGAGCTCAGCGCACTACTGAAGAAACCAACTGCGGACCCGACCGACCTCAAGAACTTCCGCCCTATCTCGCTCCTTCCTTTCCCTGCCAAAGTCATCGAGAAGGTCGTCAACAAGCAGCTGGCCGCCTTCCTCGAGACGAACGGATCCCTCGACACATCGCAATCCGGATTCAGAGCCAACCACAGCACAGAGACCGCCTTCATCGCAGCCACCGACGACATCCGAGCCCTGCTCGACAAAGGTGAAACAGCGGCACTCATCCTCCTTGACCTCTCCGCAGCATTTGACACTGTCTGCCACCGCACCCTAGTCCAACGCCTCAACGACACCGGCATCCAGGGGATTGCTCTGGAATGGATCATCTCATACCTCTCCGGCAGAACACAGAGAGTACGCCTCCCTCCGTTCCGCTCTGAGGCCACCGAAGTCATCTGCGGCGTCCCACAAGGATCATCGCTCAGCCCCACTCTCTTCAACATCTACATGAAACCCCTCGCTGCCATCGCACGCCAACACAACCTCAACATCATCTCCTACGCCGATGACACCCAGCTGATTCTCTCCCTGACCAGAGACCCCGACACCGCCAAAGCCGACCTACACGAAGGGATGAAAGATGTCGCCGAATGGATGAACATCAGCCGCCTGAAGTTGAACACGGACAAGACAGAAGTCCTCATCCTGGGACCATCGCCCTCTGCATGGGACGACTCCTGGTGGCCCCCGGCCCTGGGCACCGCACCCAAGCCAACGGACCACGCACGCAACTTGGGCGTCATCCTGGACTCCTCCCTATCGATGACCAGACAAGTCAACGCCGTCTCCTCATCTTGCTTCCACAACCTCCGCATGCTCCGCAAGATCTTCAGATGGATCCCGACTGAGACCAGGAAGACTGTCACCCAGGCCCTCGTCACCAGCAGACTAGACTACGGAAACACCCTCTACGCCGGTACAACAGCCAAGCTTCAGAAAAGACTTCAGCGTATCCAGAACGCCTCCGCCCGTCTCATCCTGGACGCCCCCCGACGCAGCCACATCTCGAGCCACCTAAGAGACCTGCACTGGCTCCCTGTCAACAAGAGGATCACGTTCAGGCTCCTCACCCACGCACACAAATCCCTCCACGACCTGGGCCCAAGGTACCTCAACGACCGCCTGACCTTCTACACGCCCACCCGACAGCTACGATCCGCGTACCTCGCCCTCGCCGTCGTCCCTCGCATCCAGAGAGCCACCGCCGGAGGAAGATCCTTCTCCTACCTGGCGGCTAAGACATGGAACTCCCTGCCCGTCCACCTGCGGCTGACCCAGGACCACCTCGCCTTCAGGAAACAGCTCAAGACCTGGCTGTTCGAGCAGTAGCAGACCCCCTCCCCCAAGCGCCTTGAGACCCTTCCGGGTGAGTAGTGCGCGATATAAATTCCTTGATTGATTGATTGATTGAACAACTTCAATTACAGAACCATTGAATGTCTTCCCGCCAACATCAAGACAAATGACAATAGAGCAATACTCTGCCATCTTCCATACCAACCCCCAGGCAACACATCCGCATTCACGGAACACCTCTACGACCTGATTGCTCACTGCTCACTCAGTGACTCAAACAAACTACGGTGGAATGATGCTAACAACCTGCTAATTCAAACCTTGAACAATCTCTTCCAGGACAATAATCTTTCCCAACTCTCTTCAGTAGAAACGCACAATAAAGGAGCAACCTTAGATGCCATTATCGCTCATCGTGACGCAGTTACAATCGACCACATCCTCCCCGTGGACTGGTCCGACCACCACAACATCCTATTCCACATCAACCAAAAGGTTCTTTTCCAGCCCCCCCTCGCAAGACCCCCCCAAATGCTCTAGAAATCTAACCCAGATTCCCCTAGCCGACCTAGAGGAAAGGATATGCGCGATCCTCCCCATCGCCTCTGATCTCCTCACCACAACTGAACTCACCTCGCACTACAACTCGAATATGATGTCCATTCTTGATCAAATAGCCCCCCGGAAATTTTAAAAAAACAGGAATATCCCTTCAAGATCATGGTTTAACACTGACAACAACTCAGAAAGGAGAGAACTAAGAGCCACAGAGAGACTCTGGAAAAACACCCCTTCCGCTATCCTCCGGGAGCAACGCAAAGCAGCCCGCAGGAAGTATAACAAACACATCCAGAAAGAAAAAAACTCATTTTTCTGCGCCGCGCTAGACAACGCAAAAAACAGGCACAGGGAGCTCTTTAACATCAGACAGCAACCCTCCAAGCCCACTACCTCCTCAATGCAGGCTTCCAAAGAGCTCTGCCACAACTTTGCCAACTTCTTTGAGAACAACATTGAGCTCTCAATGAACGTCACCATCACCTTCTCCCGCAAAAGCATCTCGCCTGGGACAATTGACAATGCATCCAAGCCCCCTACAAAGCCCTGGAAACCTTTCACCCTAATACATGAAGCAGAGATAGTCAAACTAATCACCACATCCAATCCCTCCTCCCACGCTGTAGATGCTCTACCCTCACAACTGACCAAAAAGCTGAAATTCTCCCTCGCTCCTCACTGGTGCAAGATCATAAACAGCTCCCTGAGAACCGGAGTCGTTCCTGGCTCCCTCAAAGTCGGTCAAGTCACGCCACTGCTAAACAAACCTGGCCTAGACACGAAAGACATGAATAATTTCAGACCAGTTTCTAACCTACCTCTCCTATCCAAAGCGCTGGAAAAATGTGTGCTCCTTCAACTAATTCAGCACTTGGATAGCATCAACCTCCTCGATTCCCACCAATCGGGTTTCAGAAAAGGCTGCTGCACTGAAACCATGATCCTCAACGTCATTGATGATATCCACAAATCACTTGATGGGGACAAATGCTGCCTTCTCATTCTCTTAGACCTATCGGCAGCTTTTGACACGGGCGACCACAAACTGCTCATTAAGGTGCCTCAAGAAAGGGCAGGTCTTGAAGAGGTGGCCCTACACTGGTTCTCCTCCTTCCTTCGTAACCGCACCCAAAGAATAAAAATCACAACTTTGCGTCCGACCTACACCCTGTCAGCAGGGGAGTCCCCCAAGGCTCGGGTCTCTCCCAGCAACTTTTCAACATTTACATGGAACACCTCAAAACCCTTCTCAAAAAAGCCAACATCCCCTTCCATCTATATGCAGACGACACACAGATCAATCTCGAAACCACTCCATTGAGGACATTCAGAGACTCAATGACACACTCAGAGAAGTGCAACACTGGCTTTCAAGGAACCACCTAAAACTCAACCAGGACAAAACTGAAAAACTCCTCATCTCTAACAAAGAAGAGAACCCCCAAATTACGGAATGGCTAAAAGCGATTGATGCGCTCAACAGCAACCTCACCCTGGCAGACTCTGTAAAATCACTAAGTATCACTCTAGACCCGAACCTCGACATGACCAAACACATTAAGAACTCCGCCAAGAGCACCTTCCTTAACCTGAAGCTACTGAATGAAATAAAACCTTTCATCTCGCCCAATGACCTCAAACAAGCCACTCAAGCACTGGTGCTGTCTAGATTAGACTATGGAATAGCAGCCCTCACAGGTACATCAAAGTCTCACCTCGCTCCCCTCAAAACAACTCTCAACGCAGCAGCCAGAATGGTCACAGGAGTGAAGAATTTCGACCACATCTCGCCCGCACTCAGAGAACTAAAATGGCTGCCAGTTGAAATGCGTGCTAGTTGCAGAACAGCTTGCCTCACGCACAAAGCCCTTCACACACGCAAACCTGAGTACCTGGCCTCCAAACTCAAAAAAGCCTGCCAGACCAGGACCCTCAGGAGCTCGAACACTCTACTACTCATCCCGTTGAAGGCTTGCAAACAAAAAGCTGCGGTCCAGTCCTTCGCGGGTAATGCGCCCAAAATCTGGAACTCTATTCCCCCCCCACCACATCAGAACTATCCCATCCTTTTAAAAATTCAAAGGTCAGCTCAAAAACCTTTTCCTAGATCGTTCCCTAACGAAGGGACAGGAGCAGCAGAAGCGCTGATAACACTACTCCTTGGAAGAGGAGCTCTGCCCAAGACTATGCCACTCGTCGAAGGCATTCCAAGACTTCATTGTCCCTTGGTTACACAATCCGCTAAAACTCTCCGCCCACGTTATTTACTGTTATTGTATTTTGTGATATTTTTCAGATCGACTGTTGTAAAGCACTCCGATACCCTCGAGTCTGGCCAGCTCTATATAAACCTTCGTAATCAATAAATAAATAAATAAATATTAAATATTCTTGTTTGTCTAACCTTGGTTTTAATCTTGAAGTCCTTGTCTCTTTTTTTCTTTGAAATTTGTGACTTCCACTGTTTTGCTTTACCATCGAACGTGGCCGTATTGCTCAAGCCACGTTACCAAAAGCGAGCTAAGGACACTTTAATGGAAGAAACATTCACCTTTACTGACCAAAGTATGGGAGAAGAAATTCAGGCTGATTCCAGGAAGCACACCACCTGACTGAAAAGGTTACTGTCTTGGGTCGAATCTGTAATGACTGCAGATGCAAAAAGAAAAGACTATGGGGAGAGCTGTTGAAAACTGTGTCCCCAGAATTTGAGACTGCCGCTCTCTCTCAAACAGTTGAAAGATTTAAAGATGTATCCATCAGACATTCAGGTCTCAACAACTAAGACTGCTCGCTCCTGTCCAACAACACTCACACTGGTACCTGAGTCACTTTACCCTGTGCTGTGTACAAGCATTTTACATAAACAAGTTGTGTTATGTTTTGTAAACAGACTGTCACCCCCCTTTGTATGTAAATGAGCTTCTGTGACCAGATACCCCAGGGTCCCATCTCTTCTAGCGCGGATGATAATGTGAGAACCGTAACGTAATCACAAACAAGGGCTATATTGAGAAATAATCGTCTTCCAGGTCACACAGCTGTGGTTATGTAGGTCTTTATTAGTTTTGATTTACGTTAATTTGCAGCAATTCTCCAGGTTACTCTTTTCTCAGTTTATCTCTTTATATCGCTCTTTGTGCTCCATCAGTTAAGCACGTGAGGTTTGATGTAAGATATGTTGTTAGTGTTCCTAGACCTTGTCACAATCCCTTCATTCTCGATTTGACGGCATGTGTTTTATCCTCATGTTGTTCCAGGATGAGCCTTCTCAAGGCAGAAGACACTGTAATAGGAATATTAAATCAGACATATATAAAATTGTCACAGCTACAAATTATGACAGAAAAGAGCTGAAAATGCACCTCTTTAAAGATGATCACATTATGACGCATCAGCAGTCCTCTCTCTCTTACAAACCATCTACCCTCTAAATCACATGTTGACTCTCTTTGTTTTGGACCATGTTTAGAGCTCTGATGCCTTCCAGTGGTTGTCATGGTATGTTAATAAGACATATATATAGAAGGTGAAACGTGTTCAGACTTCAGTAGCACTCATCCCTCTTACAGTGTGGTGTGAGGAGCTACGTTCCGTATACTGGTTTCCATTTGTGATTCAATGTTGTGACCTGATAAGTCAGACATATGATCTCTTAAAAGGTCTTCCTGTTACTCGGTGTGGAGCTTGTAACCAGCTGCAGCTGTGGCTGGAAGGGCCTATGGTATTTACGGATCGGTATATAGAGCGTTGAAAGAGGACAGAGATCACACCAGACTCCACATGACCTGGTTCGGATGTCAGCAGGACTATGGTTGGCAGCGGGGCACCGAGCACGTTCTGTAAAACATAATGTATCATGCCGATTGGACTGAATATCCATCACGCTGCAGATTGCTAGACCCTGGCTTTCTTTCATCACCTAGCTCCTCTCCCTGTTTAAAGCTCCTGTGCGTCGTCTGTAACTAGGCACCACCAAGCTCACATCTCCCACATATGTAAAGGAGCACTAGGCTCCTATCCTCCTCCCTGTGTAAGCACGCTAGTGTGTCGTCTCTAACCAGGAACCACCAGTCTTGTATGTAAATGAGTCTGTGTGCCATCTGTAGCCCGGCTCACTTGTGCATATGTACACAAGCACCAGGCTAATGTGACTCCTCGCCGTGTAAACAAGATTGTGTGCCGTCTGCAACCAGAATCATTATACTGTTAGTAACCAAGCTGATGTGTGGTGCCCTTTATAATCGAGAACAGCCTCTCCTATTTCTCAGCTCTATGTAAAGAACATGGTGGCACTCTGACCAGGAATAACCAGGCTCCTACCCTCATTATGTAAATCGCCCTGTTACCACAGAGGCTAATTCTGTGATACATAAATGCTGTGGTGTTAGTGCACAGCGAGTGTTGGTGTCTCTGATAGCACCCAGTGATGAACATCTAAAGCAGACAGGCTACACAAGGGGTTTTGAATGAAGTAACAAAGACTACAACTCCCAGAATGCACTCACTTGTTAAAGGAAAGTACAGGGATGAATATTCGGGGATCACTTTACGGAAATATTTGGTACCTCCCCGGGGCAACGTGGCAGAGAAGGGTAGACCGGTCAATATCACAAATGTGAAAGGACTTTCACTCTCAGTCTCTTTCTGCAGATTGTGAGTCCAGTGAGATCTGGGATAACGTGAATCTCTCAAGGAGATTTACCTCAGTTTCATCTGTTTCATGGAGAAATACAATGAAAAACAGGGGGTGCAAGTCCAGCGCCCCAGTCTCTGGTGTCCATGGATCTCTGTACTGGCCCTTCCCTGGTCCTGCAAGAGAGGACGAACTGGCTGCTTAGTCTGGTCTCTCGAATTGAGCGAGAGCGGGCTCCGTATCCTGGCCCTCAGCAGGCCCTCGCTCACACCCTGGTCCCCACCAGCGTCCAGCTCATATCCTAGTCCTCAACAGGCCCCCACTCACACCCTGGTCCCCACCAGCATCCAGCTCATATCCTGGTCCTCAACAGGCCCCCGCTCACACCCTGGTCCCCACCAGCGTCCAGCTCATTTCCTAGTCCTCAACAGGCCCTGTCTAAGGCCCGGCTCACACCCTAGTCCTTCTCAGCTCTCACTCTGGTCCCCACTAGGCCCTGATCACATTGTGGTCCCCACCAGGCCCTCAGACCCAGCTCACATCTTGGTCCACCAGGCCTCGACTCACAATACTGGGCCTCAGCTCACCATTCTGGACCCCGGCTCACCATACTGGGCCCGGCTCAAGTCCTGGTCCTCCCCAGGCCCTGCCTAACGCCCTGGTCCTCGTCAGGGCACAGTGGATGCCCTGTTTCTCCCAAGGGTTCGGCTGACGCCCTGGTCCTCCGTAGGCCCCAGCTCAGCTTACTGTGCCTCGGGTGATGGCCAGACGCGGTAAGTCCTGATCTTCGGAGGACCTCCAGACGAGTGCTTCCTCCTGAAGTACTGGGTATTTTAAGCCCAGCGGTGCAGGGGAACACACCCTATGACTTCGGGGTTCTTCCTGTTTCAGACCTACAGAAACACAGAGTCTTCTGGGTGAAGTCAAAGATCAGTTTATTGGCTGCAGACCAATTACAGGTATCCTAGAAGTACAACAGCGTGTATGTTCTCAGGAGACTGCCAAAAATCACAGAAACGGGCTTCTCCTTAAATACAGAATTTCCTTCCTCAGGCATACATTCCTAGGTTTACGATATGGCTATTACATATATACATTACAAACGAGTCATGATGACCATCCCACATTCCAGTTAAACAAGCCCGCAATTATTTACACAGCAAAGCTCAGATCCCACATCAGATATCGATAGGCCCCAATAAACATGAGCATCTCCTGTTTTGGGAAACAAGCCATAAAGCAGGAACAGCCAGGTGTGAAAGAGATTAGCTGGAGGCTTGTGTAGGATGAAAAGACTTTATGGTGTGTCAAACCCTGATGCTAATCACAGGTGGCCAGAGGACGGGGAACTCGTGAGACCAGTTTGACCTGGGGCAGCGGAGACAAGCTGCCCAGGTCACGGAAAAGTCAAGGAAAGGCACATGTGCTCTAAAAGGCCCGTTTTAGCTTCATGCTATATAGCCTATGTGAGGGCAACCATAAGATGGCCACCGCTACAAAATGGAACCCACGTAGTGATGTGAAATAGCGTATACACCGTGCATTCATAGCTAAAACGTTACAGAAAGCACTCGTACATACCGCATTAACCATTCGCGGTACACTACTACCGGGATAGACAGGGGTAGGGCCCTGCCTCCTACGCGGTCCCAAATTCTAAAGTACGACACTCCATCGCCAATTTGTGAGTACCATGGACGTCACGGTTGGGGCCAATTGACCCAACCTTTTATGGGCCATATTCTCAAGAACGTGTGATAACCATTGCAAAAGTAACTTAACGCAACTTCCAATATCCCAGTCTGCCACAGGAAAATTACGCCGTGATAACGAAGCATTATCAACATGGCAGCCCCATGCGATAGTCACCAGATAATGCATCAAATGTCCGCGTAAAAACCAACAGCACGCCGCAAAAATGCAAAACACGAACGCAATACATCTAGCAATGGGGCCAATCACGGTACAAAAATCAGCGAAACCAGCCACAGGCCTGCAATTCACACGCGTCAGGCGGAAAAAATCACCATAAAAGTAGAAATAAACAGACAAACAAATGCCGAACAACTGCAAAGCACAATGGATGTTGCCGAAGCAAGTATGGAGGGGAACCTGAACCCCACAAGCCCCCTGGAGGAACGGCCTGGGACCTCGGGGTCAGGGAAGGCCAAGGAGAAGAAGAGTAGGAAGAAGCGGTTCAGCCCGCAGGAAAACAGGATCCTGATAACGGAGGTGGTCGAACCCCATCAACAACTGTTCATCACCTCCACTGTGTCATTAGCAACCGAATATGGACTATGGGAGTCCATCGTGGACAAGGTGAATGCAGTGGGAGTGCTGAAGAGGACAATGGAAGAGGTCAAGAGGTGCTGGAATGACGTCAGGCGCAAAACCAAGTTGAAACTCGCCAACAACCGGAAGGCAGCAATGCAGACTGGAGGTGGGAGTCCAGCGCCACAGGAGGAGCTGGACGAGATGGAGGAAATGGTGTCCACAGTCACCAGTGGGGAGACGGTGGCAGGAGTCGGGGGACCGGACACTGCTCAACATGACCAGACAACAGCACCAGGGTGAGTAACGACCAGGGACTGGGGGGACGGGGGTAGATGGGCACAATGGCACACATGTACAATTAAAGTAGAGCACATCTGCGGACAAACCATGCCCCAGCCCCCAACTCCCACCAAGAGACCAATGTACCCAAGTATGCAACATCTCAGCACTGTATAAGCACAGAAGTCAAAGGCACACCACATGAAAGGGATAAGGGGCAGCAAAATAAGAGCTGCAGGGGCAACTCCTCCGAAATGCAGCATACACACACATAACATGCAGAGACATCATCATTGGCAACAATGTGTTACAAACCGCAACACGTCCACAACAGAACAGAGGACGCAACTGGTGCCGACTGGGTGTAGATAGACACTGGCCAATCACAAGTGGCAATGCAGGTGAAATGCGATTTAAAAATGCACAAGTACAAACACACACACATCTGTTGTCGAAATGTCCACTGTCCACCCTCAAATAGGCAGCTCCTCCCAAAACTGCCACGATGTACACAGTCATGCAGTCTGTATGTAAACATGGACAATACGATAACATACATGTGAACACATTGTTAAACTGCATCTCCCCTTCACATTGCAGAGGGAGAATCAACACCTCCTGCAGAGCAGCCCGACCCTCTCTTCTCTGAGGATGAAGAGGACCACCACAGCTTCGACTCTGACGCCCTCCAAGAGTTTATTGACAGCCTCCGCAACACACCTCCAGGGCAGCCCAGCTGCATTTAGGATACTCCACCCCCTGCACAGACCACACAGCAGGCAGCACCCACCACCATGGCTGCCTCCCAGGAACCCCATGAAGAACACTTGGCCTTCCAACGCCGTGTGTTGGGGTGCCAGGCGCAGCTGGCTGAACAGGTGCGGGTGGGCTTCGACCGCATGGCAGACAAATTAGATGCCATACGTTGGTGTCTAAGTCCCATCAGGGACCACTCACAGTGCCTAATGGACACCCACAGTCTGCTCCATGCTCTCCAACGGACCATCACTGACATCGCTGGAGCCCTGACTCAGGGACCAGAACAACTGTCCAGTCAGAGTGGCTCTAGCGATGTCACCCAGGAGTTGGAACACATGCGGAGGTTAATGGAGACCATGGAGTGGACCAATGCGGAAAGAGCGGCTGTCATGGCTGCACACCAGCGAGTTGTTGCTGGGTTCCTCAATGACCTCAAAACCATCCTCATGGCATTACTGCCACAAGGCCTGGCGCTGATGCATGCTGCTGCTACCACTACATCCACATCTCCGCCCCTGAAGTGTCAGTGCCACACAGTGCGGCAGACATTCCACCTCCAGCCCCTGAGGTACCACTGCCACACAGTGCATGAGACAGAACACTACCACCCACACGTGAGGCACATGGAACAGCAGAGGACGAAGATGCGGATGACACCTCCTTCGTGGTAAGAAGGACACAGTAGCATTCATCTCCGCCCTGTGGCCGGTTTCAGCTTGGTACTGCCCTCTGCATCATCACCTTCCACTGTCCCCCGATGAACCCTGCGACACTCACCTTGGACCTCGACATGGACTGCCATATTCTGTTTGATTGCCAACGGCACAGCAGTCAGACTGCGGACTGTACTCTTCCCCTTCCTTTGGACTCATTCCCTGAAGGACTCTGGCTGCGCCTCCATGGGCCGACATCATCATGTGTGGTGTGCACGGCCCTGTACTGCTTCAGATGCAACACTCCACTGAATGTGCATTAAACATTCTTAATCACACAGATGTGTTGTGTCCTTGGTCTGTCATGTGCGGTAGCATGGATGAATGTAGGGTCGGTGAATCCTCTTACGTCCATGTGGCGCATGTCGTTGGAGTTGGGTGGTGACACATTGCCGAATGTTGTCCGGGTGGCGCCAACGCCACAACAGCAACACACGCATTTGTTACTTCCCTGTCCAGCTCCGTATGGTACCACACCCAGAGCCCCAGGGTCTTTGTACAAACCCTTACGCTGGACTGGCTTATGCCATGCCAGCCCACTACGCTTACCCTCACAGGGGACGACAACAACTCTACATGTGCCAGGACTTCCCTGTAGTGATCTGCTGATCACAGGTCTAGTTGTCAGCATGCCACAGCCACTCCCTCATGGCTGGTATACACCCACACCACACCCATCCAGCACATGTGTCACAGGACATGTGACCCGGGCATTAAAAAGGGCCGGGCGCACGTGCTCGACGCCATTTCTGACCTCTCTTGGGGTGTATCCGTGTGGTGTGCATGTGGGCATGGGGGCCCAGGGGTCTGCGACATCACATTCCGCTGGCCCGGAGGTGACATGATGGTGTCCGCACCACGATACCAAATCATAGAGGGTCCATAACTTTTGGAGCACAGACTTGGTGGCACCGGATGCACTGCAGCCGTCACAGGCACACCGCCACGGGACAGTGACTTACGGTGCTCTGAGGTAGGGGCACCGTAAGTGCTGAGCGGGTGTGCAGCCTGTGATGATGCCCCGTCCCGGCGGTCTGGACAGCTCAGGTTTTGTGTGCCCTGCTGGACCACAGTGTAGGCCTGAGCCATCGGACAACGGGGGCCTACCGCCACGTGGCATGGCCTCGCTGGTCACAGAGTTAGTGGCACCTCAAGGGCTGAGGGGGTGTACAGCCTGCGATGATGCCCTGTGCACTACTATGTCCTCTGCCATGGAGTAATCAAGACCCAGCACCAAATGTCAGTCTTGGTGGCCTGCGGAGCGGGGCTGCATGATGTTGAGGTTGTCCTGTCTGCGGGCCCCGGGCTTGGGACTTGCACCGTCACGTGGTGGGCCCTCTTCTCTGAACGGCGGTGGTTGAAGGTGAGCAGAGAGGCCTGGGTACACAGGAGGGGCTGGGGGGATGCACCACTGGGCGGCAGGAGGGGCTGGGGTACAGCTGCCTGAGTACGCTGGGCGGCGGGAGGGGCTGGGTTGCAGCTGCCTGGGTGCGCAGGGGCGGACAGGCGATGACGTTGTGTGCAATTGGATGTACTTTGCCATTCATGTATCTGGACTCTGTTTTAGATGATGGATGTTTCAGATGTCGGACCTGGTGAACTGCACTACATACCAGCACGTGGTTGGAGACACACCGGTGGCAGCAGGTCAGCAGTGTGGCCTGGGTGCGCAGTGTTGGCACTCTCTCCATGTCCCTCTCGTCTTTTCTCTGTCTCTCTCCACCTCTGTCTGTCTATCACTCTCTCCCCCTCTCTGTCTGTCTATCACTCTCTCCCCTGCTCTGTCCGTCTATCACTCTCTCCCCCTCTCTGTCCTTCAATCACTCTCTCCCCCTCTCTGTCCATCTATCACTCTCTCCCTCTCTTTCTCTCTCTCTGTGTCTCTCTCTCTTGTTCGCTCCCTCTCTGTCCCTTGATGTGCACAGGACACACCTTCTCATCATTATATTTGTCTTGCAGGCTGTGACCTACGGATTGACACGAGGGGAGCCACCATGTGTCTTCTTTTCTGTTCCGTGTTTCTTTGAATAAAGTTTTATTTGTTGATTTGCAGGCGAATGTGTGATGCTCATTTTTGTGATGACACATGCATGTCACCAGATGTGATTGTGCGACATCATGCAGATTTTTTGGTACATGATTCCATGTAGTTGATGTGGCATGTCTTTGCCTGGGGGTATGGGGTGCGGGGGGTCCTGGGGGTTGTGGCGGTGGGTGTTGTGGTCCTGTTGGGGCTCCGAACTGCATGATCAGTGGCTCCATGGCATCTGTTGGCCTTCAGGTGTGGCTGTGGGCTGGGCTCCCTTTTGTGGTGCAGGCTGTGGTCCGACTTTGCACCAGGTCAGAGCAGGTGTTAGTTTCCTGCTGCTCGCCTCGCCTTATCGCATGTTTTGTGTTCTCATCGCCGATCTGGCTGGTCGTTAAGAATGTTGCAGAGTGATGTTGTCGTGACTTTTTGCACGGGAACGCCTACTCTGCATCTCTTTAGCAATAGTTGCTGGGGTCGTCTGTGCCGATGTTTTTTTGCGGCTGCTATCACAGGTAAACTGGTGCTATGGGCTGTTTGCATCAGCTTGTGAATGGGGTGATAACTTTATTGCGACTTTGGCTGCGATAAAGTGTTGTTACCGCAGCGATAGCTCCTTGAGAATATGCCCCTATGTGTTATCCAGAAGGTATACTCCACTTCATCACGTTTGTTTTAGCTTTCCACTTTCACACAGGACTATCACACGAGTCGAGACTATAGGGGACGGGACCTCTATTATACACACCCGTACCGCCCCCTCTAGAGTAGATGAGGATCCCCCGGTCCTAAAGAAATGGCAAGCTCCAACTGGACGATTTAGGGCATGAAAGATGTCGACCACCTCCAAACCATACACATCATCCTGAGCTCAAGAGGGTATAATGTTCCCTCTTCAGCCACGACATTTCATTCGGTTGTTTTAACTTATAGCATAGGAGCCCAGTGAATAAAATTGTTTTTGGAGAATCATATAGCTATTTTTAATTCACACTTTCTTTTTCTTCCCACCTCTACTCATCACACATATGTCCCACCACCTCATTTTAGCTTCACGTCGGCAACCAGAGTAGACCTCAGGTAAAGAGTGTGAGAAGTTGGCCTGATATATGCTGTCCACTAGTTCTAGTGGGCACCTTGTATCAGTCCAAACAACCACTTATGGTGATTGGTTAAAGACAACCTTTATTGAAAGCTATCCTAGTGGTAGCTATGGAGAGCAGCCTTCAGGCTAAGTCTTGAAGGAATGTAAAGCAGCTTGTGTTACCAGTCTATAATCTCTTGAATGTTCAAATGAAAAGACAACCACACCAGGTATATATTTAAAATATATGTATTTAAGATAAAACACACCCCTCTAGTCTCTTTTTTATGAGACTGGAGTTCGAAGTACTTAGGTTACAAGTTAGTTATCAACAATATTAGCACAAATACACGTTTGGCCCTAGGGGGTACCAAACCATATAACAAAAAAGTGGTATAAGAACAACGACTGAACTAGACACAAGGCCTAGAGCCTGTAGAATCATTGGGACACCAAGGAACCACCCTAGGTAGTGACACAGGGGACCCACGGGGACCGTGTGCAGTGTGTAAACACAACCGCGGGTTCCCGTTAGCTTCTATGGGCAATGTCGCGGATGGAAATTTAAAGATTAGGGACACTTAGAATCGAGTCAGGACCAAACCCTTTTGGAATTAGGCAGTTCTAGGGCTAGCACCCATGGGAGCACCGGAGTACTCGTGTTACCTCACCCAGGGAAGCCGGGTGCATAGGTATCTTTTGGTGTCGGATTGCTTTGTCGATTTCAGTGGAAGCCTGCAAGGAACTGCTGCTGCCGTGAAGAGGAGAAGTGTCCGGAGCGATCCAAGCCTGGATCTAGGATGGAAGGAACCTGAAAGCAGAGGGGACAGAGTCTGGGTCACTTGCCAGTGACCAGGGGCACGATGGACCACTGCCCACAGATGTCGGGGGGTTCAGGTGAGTTGACGGGTGTCTTGACTATTCAGCCACGAGGTCCAGGAGGCGTCGACGAAGTCCACGAGCCGGATTCGAGCTGTCCCACAAAGTCTGTCGAGTGCTGCGGTGTCGGCGACCAGAATGGACCCAACAAGCCTTGGCAACGGCAAGTCTGGTGGAAAGAGAAGAAGGACGTCGGTGCAGACCAGCAAGGTCTGAGGGACTCACCCAGCGAGGGTAAGTCGGGGCACGTCTGGATCACCCAGGAAAGCCCAAGCAGAAGAGGAGTTGCCTTCGTGGGGACCCACTAGCCAATGGGCTAGCGATTGCGAAGGAGCCTCTAGCGGTCGCACTGGAAACTGGCCCACGGGTCACTCGTGGAGTGGAGGCCAGATATCTTCGGTGCGGTCAGTCCTCAAAGCTGGGGCTACTCAGAGCCCAAAGCAGAACTTCAAGGATAAACAGGACGTCGATATACCAGCAATAGTACGCGGTGCCCAGGGGTCACGGTTCGTCATCACCCACGATAGCCACGGTCCTCAGCTTTGCTGTGGACTCAGAGTAGCCTCGGGGAAGTCAGGAAATCTACCTCTGGTGATGCAGATACTTTGGCGTCCAACGAGACCTTCGGAATTGCAGACCGGACAGTTGCTTCTTTGGTGCTTGCCAAGTAGGGGAGTCACTTCTTGACTCCAAGGGAGATTTCTTCAGTCTTCTAGTTGAAATAGAAAGTCGAAGGTCCAGGATATATATTGCAGAGGTTTGTCCAGAATCACAAGGACTGGGTTCCCATACTTATACTAAGTTTGGGGGTTGGACATACTCTAGGGACCCACCTATGAGAGGGTTTGGAAAAGGGGAAAAGGGGTGGTTACACCCTTTTCCTTTGTCCAGTTTTGTGCCAGAGCAGGGGCAGGTAGCCCATGCAACCGGTTTGAACTGGACTATGCACAGGGACACCAAGTGTGCCCCCAGTGTAGGACTTCAAAGCACCAGAGAGTGCTCCCGCCAAGCCCCAATACAAATCTGCCTGTCTGGGGAGTTGGTTACTCCTCCCTGGGACAGGAAACCTATTGTCCAGGCATCTCCTGCCGGAGTTTCGGTCAGCAGCAGGAGGCCAGACCTGTGTCTGTGGCAGAGGCATCCATTTTGTGATGCCAGGGCTTTCCAAAGTCCGACCGGGTTAGACCAGTGTGAACATGTCTCTCCCTCTAGAAGGGTGGAATGCTAGCCCCGCCGCCAGAACTGGCAGTGGGCGGGGTAGTATTCCAAAGCATTTGACACCAAACACGACATGTTTCCGTGCAGCCAGTCCAAAGTTAGCATTTACCGCAAGGGTATAATGTACTTAAGAGTATATGGTCAGTCTGCACCACAAACAGCATCAGAGGAGATACTCCGAATGCTGCAGAGGAGCTCTGCTCTTGCAGGGGCACCCTCTCACATAAAAACCAAGCACTCTGCCTTCAGGATTGTTAAGGCCTGCCATAGGAGTGACTTATAGGTTTTTGTATGTGTGTGCAATGGTAGTGATATAGGTAGCCTATACCACTGTAAGGGGGGCAAGCACCACCTTACCCAGGCGGCTGTAGCTGAGCTGTGGTGTCATTTTGGAGTGCTTCCCAGGGGTGACATAATACAAGCGTCAGCCCCTGGTAGGCCTCTGAGGTACCTATGCCCTAGGTACATAGTATACCATTTACTAGGGGCTTATAAGGCACTCCAGAATCCAATTAGATATGTACCTAATGTACATGTAAACCGTTTTAGAGAGGAAGCAGCTAGGCTGTGGTCCTGATTAGCAGGGCCACAGCCAGACTAAGGTCGAAAAACAGTGAAACACCAGCAACGAGTGGGGGTACCGATGTGAAGCAGATCCTACTCTCCTACACCTCACGAGTTGTCCATATCAAGACCAAGATGGGGTCCTTCATTCTCTCACACCAGGTAATGGGGTTGGCTCTATCCTAGGGGGATTCTTGGCTATACATATAAATATATGCTAAGTACATTTAGGTACATCTAGCTTGGGTTGCATCATAGGAGTACGCATGATTACTTTCATGTATGTATATATCAGAGACCCCTGAGTGCATTTTTTAACAAGTAAAATCCTGGCATCCGGGTGGGTTTATTATTAGGAGTAGTTTGATATCAACCCTCCTAGTTTCAGTAAATCCGTCACGGTGCTGTGAGACTCGAGTTTGGGGAGTTTACAGCCCCTGGACTCTATATGGATACTAAGAATAGACATACTACTGCAGGGTCATATCTGCTCATGCAGATATGTCCGCACCATAGATATATTGCACCCTGCCTTAGGGCTGAGAGGTCTTCCAGAGAGATGAGTTACATATACCTGGGCAGGGCTGTTTTGGCACTGCACACAGGGCTGTGTGCCATGTCGAGTTTTGGTCTTTCTCTCCGCCAAGGCAGGCAGGCTGCAGTGGCAGTCTGCATGAGCTTGGTAAGGAATTCCCAGGGTGGCACAACTTGTGCTGCAGCCCTTGGATACCCTCTTCAGTACCAATGCCCTGGGTACCAGGGGGTACTATTTGCTAGGGACTCACCGGGGTATCTGAGGTTAGCCCAATTGTGCATTCGTGTTGGGAAAGAACACGGGCACTGGGTACCTGGTTAGCAGGAACCAGTGCACATTCAGTCAAAGTTGCATCAGAGTCAGGCAGCAAGTGGGGGGTGCTACAACAGAAACCCACTTTCCTACAGCTGGTGAGAAAATGTCTGAGTCTGTGGAAAGACTTGAGACGCTCATTAAGCATTGCATAGTTAATGCATTTAATGATGAAGAAGCCACACGGCTCGGGGTCATATAAGGTTGCCTCTCTGATTCCTTCAGTCACCAAATGCTGAACGAGATGTTCAGCCTGGAGCGAGTACTCATGGCTACCAGAGCAGCGGAACAAGCAGACAAACAAGCTGCCAATATGGAGGTGGGGATCAGCGTTGAGTGTGATGAGCAAGAAGGAACTCTGGGTAGAAGGTCGAAAAGTGATGTCTCATAAGAAGGAGAAACTGCTTTTTCAATGTGGATTTTCTTTTCCACCGGAAGGTAAATGCCCCACCGATGGATAGATCTGCAATGGCTGCAGGGAGGCGAGCCACTGAAATGAATTCCACAGGGAGGTAAAATGCAAGTGCCACAACCATAAGACCAAACAGCAACATCAATTTAGCCCCAGAGCAACATGATGGCACACATATTACATTAGGACCAACCTACGACAAAGAACAAGTCCAATGGATTCCTCATAACTTTGTCCTATCGCTGTGGAAGCTGTCTTGGTACAGGTTTTGTGCAGCCAAAGTCTGTGACAGATATTCCCAGGAACAATCTGTGTGACCTTCGTACGTCCAAACACCATCATATAAAGATGCCGTAGTGAAGGTACCTAAAACAGACGAACACAAAGACATTAGCTATGATACCACACATATGACACGATTCACACAGTCAACTTCTGGAGAGCACTGTCCATGTCAACAATCCAAGCTAAGCAAAGCAACACCAGCAAAGTGAGCTTTTGTCAAAAACCTTTCTCCACAAACACCTTTCACCAAATTTTGCCAGAGCTTTAGCTTCCTAAACATTCTCCTCACATCATCACAAGAGGTGTTACTGTAACAGTCCAAGTCATGACATCTCACAATGTTGCAGGGATTCTGCTCATGCACAGAACTATGCGCAGGAAACCAGGACCTCAGTGAATTGCGGTGTACCAAAAAACTCACCTCAGTACCCAGAACCCCTTATCCGACCAGCATCAGTGTCCCATTCGTTATCCGTATTATCTCGGAGGTCCCAATGTATAGACACCCCAGAACAAGCGACTTCGAGTACTCTCAGGAATGGTGGGAATCAGAAATACCTGTTCGTTATTATTCTCATATCAGTCCACAACAAGAGTAAACAGAGACACTGTAGAGTTTAAAATGTTTATTTTATAAACTACGTGTCCTAAGATGCAGTACTTTGGCTAACATAAGCAGACAAATGATTAAAAATAAAACCATCAGCATTGGTACAATACCATAGAAAATAAAGGGAGTAATCATGTTATAAATGACAGTGGAACACAACCACCCTCCCTTCACTAGTGAGCTAATATTATTATACTAATAGAAGGTCTCTAGGCTTGAATGGGGAACCCCATACCGTAAAGATCAGCTCAGTTGAACCACATCACAGCATCAGGTGTGCTCTGCTCCTGGGAAAGCTCTTCTTCCGAATATGTGTGTAAAGCACGCAGACCGCAATATTAACCCCTTCAGTGCCCATGACGAGCTGGACTCGTCATGGGCCGCGGTGGCGCTGTGCCCATGACGAGTCCAGCTCGTCATAGACCCCGCCCGCTAATACAACGGCCGGCACAGGGCGGGGAAAGGGGCGGGCACTGAAGGGGTTAAAAGCCCTCGACTTTCAGGTATTTGCAGCTGTGTGCGTGTTATGGCTAGAGCGTGGGCCGATCAACCTGAACTCAAAAACATACATTGTCTGGCGACTCAGACTGTTTCTGCACACAATGTTCAGACCAAGGTCGCAGTGCACGTCTAGGGATGTGAACAACAGACAGTTCTCATGTGAAGAAAAGGCAAGGCAGCAGTTTTCAAATAATAACATGTATCTGCAGTGGCGTGTGCAAAATCAGCAAAAGTGGCAAGATGGCTTTCTAACAGCTAACGCACTTATGCTAACTTAGCAATGTATGTATGTAAATCGCAGCCCTCACTACAACAACATACTTAGAATCATGAGAAAAAGTTGTCAATGAGATCTTGACGCAAGTCAGCTCCTTCCTCTTCACCGGTGGCACTTCATTGTCTCCATCCTCTGCGATATAAGGGATGTTCCATCATGTAATGTAATGTAATGTAAACAAGATTTGTAAAGTGCACTGCAACCCATCGGGCATCCTGGCGCTAAAAGAGGGAGGAAACAGTAATAGACAACTGTGATCTGAAAAAACAGTAATAGGCAACTGTAATCTGAGCAGCTAGAGGTTAGATTTTTGGAAAGAGCCAAGTTTTTATTTGTTTACGGAAGGGCAAAAGATCGTTTTTCTGTTGCAGCTCCAGAGGTAGCTTTTTCCAAAGTCTTGCAGCAGCAACACTAAAAGCTTGACCCCCCAACGTAGCTCTTCTGGTCAGGGGTACTTTCACCAGAAAAGCTGAAGAGGACCGAAGGCAGCGGGGAGGGGCATACCAGCAGAATTTACTCTGTAAAGGTATGGGACCCAAACCATGCAGTGCCTTAAACACAACGCAGAGAGATTTAAAATAAATCCTTTGCACTATGGGAAGCCTGTGCAACTCCGCGAGAGCCTGGGAAGAGGAGGAGTGCCGAGGTCGCGACAGAGCCAACTTGGATGCCATATTCTGAATTCTCTGCAGTCTACCTGTTAGAAACTTAGGAGATTCCAACAAAAGAGAATTACAGAAGTCTAACCTACTCAAAATCATGCTCCTAACTACCAAGAAGCGTGTTTGAGCAGGGAGCAGAGGGAGAATTTTCCTCAGACCCCTAATAAGGGAGAAACCATTCCCCCCGGTTTTATTAACGTGTGTCTCCAGAGTCAGCTTTTCATTAAATGAAACTCCTAAGTTGCGAACTGACTCAGATGGTAACAGTGGAGGGTCCGCAGGAATGGGCCAAAAATCGTCCGGGAGCAGAAACGTCACTTTTCCACTCTTAGGACATAGAATTTCAGTTTTATCTGCGTTACATTGCAGAGAGTTGTTTCTTAGCCGCTGAGCCTCGCTCTGCATCCGGTATGAACGCTCTGCAGAGAGGCTGGCTGTTCTCCCTCCATTGATAGAATCAGCTGGGTGTCATCAGCATAGTTAACCACACCTATGCCACAGGATCTAATAATATCCACCAAGGGACGCATGTATACATTAAAGAGAATAGGGCTTATTGCAGAGCCCTGCGGCACCCCATGGTGGATCTTCGTAAACCCTGACTGAAACGGGTGGAGAGCCACATGCTGACATCTGTCAGATAGAAACGAGTGGAACCATTTCAGTGCCTGGCCAACCACCCCAACTCCTTCCAGCCGCTCCCAGAGAACCTTATGATTGACCGTGTCGAATGCGGCAGACAGATCGAATAGGATCAGATGGCATGTTGACCCTTGTCTGCACGCAGACAAAGATCAACCAACACGGTCAGTAGTGCAGTCTCTGTCCCATGTTCCGGGCGGAATCCAAACTGGACGTCATCCAGTAGATTCTTGGTCTCCAGGAACTGGGAGAGTGCCCTGATCACAAGGCGCTCTATGATCTTCACTGGATATGGAAGAGGTGAGATAGGCCTGTAGTTTGTAAGACAGGCTGGGTCCAGTGAGGGCTTCTTCAATAAGGGGGAGACAACTGCTTGCTTCCAGCAGGAGTGAACCATCCCACCATGCAGAGATTGATTACACAGCTGTCTGAGAGGGGGGAACAAATCTGCACCGAACGCTTTGCAGACCCTGTGTGGAAAAGAGTGTAAAGGTGAGCCAGAAGAGGCTCCCAGCGCAATTTGCTCAAACACCTTAGTAGAAGGAATGTCAAAATGATCCAAAAGAGGCAACTGGGTCAAGGACTCCCTCATCACTCTCAGGTCCTCCTGCCTAGCCAGTAAGGGGTCAGTGATCGTATCAACCATACTGTTCACTTCTAGTCCTTTGATGATGTTATTAATCTTATTGTCAAAGAAGGCAGCCAGGCTATCGCAAAGTTCCTGCATAGGGGGTCTTATTTTAAGTACAAGACGGATTTGCTATATCGTTCAATACATTAAAAACACTTTTGGAGCTATTGGGGGCCTTCAGAATTACGTCTGCAAAGTACTCAGCTTTGGTGGAGACAATACTTTTCTTATAGCTAGAAATGTTCTCTTTCCAGACAGATTTGTCTGTAGCAGAGCCTGTCTACAGCCAAGTTTTAAATTTTTCAGAGGAGTGTTGTTCCAAGGCGCAGAAGGTTTACCATCTCTTTTCATCATTCCTTGAGGGGCGATCTGATCAAGCTGATCCTTAATGTATAAACAAAAGGCGGCATAGTTGTCCTCCACCTGTTTCCCTGGCTCAAACAAGCCTTCAAATGGAATATTGGGGAAGAGCTAGCTTTCTTCATCAGACCGTTCCAGTCCCTTCTAAGGAAGCATCCTGTCTCCTTCCCAACAGAGTCATTCCGTTTGATACCAACCACATCACATTTTATCAAATAATGATCAGACCAGCCAATCGGAGACACCTCCACCACTTTCAGTGAATTTTTCTTGGCAAATATCAAGTCCAAGGTGTGTCCCCCAGTGTGGGTTTGCTCTGCCACCCATTGGTTAAGGGACAGATCTAAGCAGGATTGTAGAATGTTGTTATACCCTGGGCCGGTGCTCCCATTTGCCCATAGATTGAAATCCCCTAGTATAAGAAGTCTGGCATGAGAGAGAGCCATGTTACTAAACACGTCAATCAGATTTTTCTGTTGAAGCAGGCTGGCCACTCCTGGTGGCCTATAGCAGATGATACCTGCCAGCACCTGATACCCAAGGTCATTTAATAACTCAACCCCATCGACCATGTCGATATCTACGGGTGAAAAATTCCACACCTCCTTAAAGAAAATCCCAACTCCTCCACCTCTACCACCGGGACGAGGCTTATGAAAGGCTTCATAGCCCTGAGGACAGGCTAAGCCCAGTTCCAAATCAGAGTCCGGGTGAGTCCAAGTCTCTGTCACCACTAGGACATCCAAGCCATGGAACTCTATCAGCATCTGAGTTTCCAGATAGTGTTTGCAAAGAGACCTTACCTTAAGCAGGCCACAACTCAGGGAGTCCTTATGGGTAGAATTGGCTACTGTCTCTATCCCTGTCAGGGTCACTAATTGGACACCCCCCTCAGCCTCCTCCTGCTTGCCAATTACCTGAGGAGAGACACTTGAATGTCTAGAGTTGTCTAAGTATCCTCCAGAGGCGGCATAGTGGCTGGCACTGTGCGCAGACGGGGTGCAGACGGGCTGTGCGTCGGCGCAGTCAGCATATTTATGGCTATCTTGAGTCACCAGACTAGAGCGTGACTTTCCAAGAGCAGCTGCCCCAACTATGCCACCGGAAGTGAGGGAGGCAGGAGAGCTCTACCGCGGCACCACTCCCTCCACGCAAACAGCACAGGCTGCGGTGGACCGGGGAGGAAAGCGGCAGGATAAGAGGCCAGTAGCAGTGTTTCAAGTATTCAGGTATACAAAATACACAGCACACAGAATTGTAAGAAAAGGTACAACGCAAAAAAAGGTGGTATTTTAAAACTAAAAGCAATGGGCTTAAAATCAAAGATTAGCAGGTGCCGCCTGACACATACCAGCCCACAAGAACAAAGTCAATTACCGTTTTTTTATCATTGGGACGATGTTGTGGAGCAGGCAGCAGGCCACAGTGATCTGACACACCTTCCCAGGTGAGTAGAGGAGGGCTTATCCAGTCTTGTCCAGACATCTGAATCTGGCCTTCAGGAGCCCAAAAGCCCGCTCCACTGGCCGCCGTGTTCTTCCATGGGCCTCATTAAAGCTGACCTCACCTGCTGTTGTAGGATTCCTCCTTGGTGCCAACAACCATGGTCGGTTGGGATACGCTGAGCCTCCTAGATGGAAGGCAGACATTTTCTGATGATACAACCTGACATTACCAACACAAAGTTAGGACAGATCAACCTTATCAACAAGCCAGGCCCTCTCGGGTAGTAGTTATCACAGCGGCTGGGGTATTGTGCTGTTCTGCAGTATAAAGGAATCATGGGCTCATCCTGGGAATCAGGCACAGATGTTTGAGATGTACACATCTGGTTAGCAGGCAATGTGCACATTGGTAGAATGGAAGTCCTTCCTATTAAGTAAACTTGTTCCCTAGCTTGCAGTGGCACTTAACATATGGGTGCCATCAATAGCTCCAACCACATGTGGGAGACGACCAAATCTATAGAAGTCAACCTTTACAGTGGCTAAATCCTCATGTCTAGGGAACTGGATGTAGCTGTCAATCTATCTCATCATTTCTGAAAGCACGCCTTGTAGGACACCACTAAAGATAGGTTGTGACATACCACCAGATATAGCCACAGTATATTGGAAGGAACCTGTGGGCAGAAAATGCAATACTGCTGTAAGTCTCACAAGAGGTTGGATACGTGTGGGATTCTTGTTTTGAGGAAGGAGCTCGAGCTCCAACGGGGACATAAATCCAGTATGGTTTGCCTAGTCAAACGAAACGTCTTGATGACATGCCTTTCTTCCATGGTCTGAAGGTCTGGAAATGGGCGGCACACTGGAGGCTGTCGTCTCCTCCCTCTCCCAGGGTACCTATGTGTAGAGCGACAACTATTTTCAACATCAGTGTCAGTGTCCACAGTAACATATATGAACAGTAAGCCAAAAGTCATGTGACAAAACATAACTGCTTCAGAAAGCATTACACATAATTCACAAAATATGTGTCTAGTGTCCAACATTCACCTATAATCCCCATCGTGGTCTTCACATGCATCTGTAACAGACATGTGCACATTATGCATCTAAACATGCATCATGAGCACCTGTTGGAGGGCCGTGTTCACCACACAGAAACTAACACTGAATGTGTTATCCAAAATAACAAGACACACTTCTGAGAAGCAGGAATCGAGTCAGGAGTGACACTATTTATTTAAACAACGAAACAATAAATGTCAAGGACGCATCACTAATCAAGAGCAAAAACAGGCAGTCTGGCAAGTTTAGAATCACGGCAATTCAAAGAGAGCGCGAGAGAGGGAGAGATTGAATGTCGAAATATAATAAGGCCTTATTTAATGTTAAATTAATCAGCTACCGGGACCACCTCAAGTCGTCAAATACACTGTGAGAGGTGGTCCACGAGTTGGAAAGAAGGCAGTGTTGGACCTAAAGTCCTAGGGTAGCTTGGCTCAGGTGGAAAGGCCTCGTTCCGGAGTAACATGTCGTGCTTGCATCACAGCACTTCAGCGTATCACCACTAAAAACAACTCTACACCAAGGTATTATAAAAGTTAGAAAAGCTTTATCTTTCCTTTTATCAGGTTTCTCTTTTCTCTCAAATGAAACCAATCAGTTTTTATCTACACCACATTAGGGTCAGAACATTTCGTTGTGGTTAAATTGGCAGTACTTAAGTACCCTAGCCCTGATGTGAAATCAAGCGCGCCACCTGGTGGTCAAACACAGCACAGCAAATTCAATAACGCTTTAAATAGAGTCATTAAACATAGCGCTGCACATAGCAATTTCATAGCGCCTTAAATAGAGTCATTAACATAGCGCTGCACATAGCAATTTCATAGCGCCTTAAAAAAAGTCATTTACGTAGCACTACACATAGTAATTTCATAGTGCCTTAAATAGAGTCATTAAAATAGCACTGCACTTGGTAATTTCATAGCGCCTTAAATAGAGTCATTAACATAGCACTGCACTTGGGTGTACTGAGTACCTCATTAGTGCTATCTCCGGCAAGTACCTAAGGCCTCAATGGGACTCTCCGTCTGAGGCGAGGTCCTCGGGCCCCAACTTCCTTGTCCTGGAGCCCTACCGAGGCAGGAGATGCTGGTGAGGTGGGTCCTGGTCAGGGGGAAATGTTGTGGCTCACTGGGCCTCCCCAGGGGAGGGCGAACTCTGGGCCTCTTTACGGCCTTCCGCTCGCCTCCCCCAGGGGTTACCTTTCTCCTCAGCCTTCTCTCGGCCCCTGCGTTGGTTTTCGCCCCTCACGGACCTCCTCTCAGTCAGTGCTCCACTCGTCGCGGTCCGGCGAGGTGGTGGGGGCTCCGCAGGACTCCAGACGGCTCCGGAGTTTCCCTCAGACTTCCAGGGCCCACGCCCGCAGCCGCCGATGCAGCGCGACCTGCGGGGCGCGTCCCAGTCGGCAAATCACCCGGCGGCAGGGGCGGCGTCTCGCAGTCCGCCCCGTCACGTGATGGGGGGAATCCGCTTCACGGCCTTGCGCGGCCCTCACAGGATGGCTCCAGGCTTGGTGAGGCCTTCGCAGGGTTCCAGTGGGCTTTCCTGCCTTCTGACTGCAGCGATGGGGCCCTGGGCTTCTCCATGGGCCCCGATGACTATGGGGCGATCTTTCTGGCCCTGGGCCGCAGCGGTGAGCTATTCTCTGGGACAGCCCCGACGGGGGTGGCACAAATTAAGGGGTGGCCGGCTGTTCGGGGGTGGCGAAATGTTCGGCGCCTAGCGCCCCCTGTCTCCTCACAGCAACACCCAGGCTCAGGACAGGTTGGTTGGAATGCGGCAGGTCACACGCCAGTGGCAGAACAAGATAGGGGGGACCCAGGCACAGTCAGGAAAATGGTGGATAAGGTCAGAAATGGTCACTCTCTTCCCCAGTTCTCTTCAGGGGTCCTGACTAGGCGGGGAGCACAAAAAGTTGACGTGATCCCAGGGTCAGAGGCTGAAGGCAGGGCTAGGTCATGAGGTAGGGGGTGGTGTCAACCGAGGGGGGAGAAAAAGCAGGCCCTAAGAACAGTCCGTCCCCTCCCCTCTGGCGCTCCTACCTCCCCACTCAGGTGCCTTACTCCTGACTACCTCAGTTCACTCCCCAAAATGGCAGTCGCACCTCACCTCTATATATAGCCTGGGCCCTGACTGGCTAGAGGGGCCCAGAAGGTTCTGGAACTCCTCATGCCAGCCTATTGCCCAGGTTCTAAGGTGACAGTTTAGGCCACCATTTTGTGGAGGAGCTCTCTCCCTCCCTCCATTTTAGGGAAGCGCCTTGCGCCACACCATCAATTAGTGATGATGGGGCACCCAGAGCCTCTTAGTCAACACCAAAAAAAACTAGTGGACAGAAAAATTAGAGGGTAAAGGAAGAAATAAATGAGGAGGGGACACCCAAAGGGCTGGCAGGTCTAACAGGCAGTTTTTATATAAAGTTTGAATGAGGAACTATTGACCACAAAGTCTAACTTTAGCAGGTGTTTGACCACAGAACATAACAAAAGCTAAACATTTTATTGAAATCAATTTGCGTCACTTCTCGGAAGCTTCGAAGCAAAAGCTCCTTATAAGGTTATTGTTTATTTTAAGCCAAGCCTCTGTCTTAGTTTCCAAAGCTAGCAAAACATCAGATAAGAAGCTGCTGAAAGTCCCAGTTGGCCACCACTCCCACTCCTATCCCATCTTGTAGATGACAGATGCACCCTGTTATTGCTACATCGTCTTGATGTTCAGAAAGATGTACACGCAAAGGACAGGAGCTCGGAGACTTGTTCATCAGGAAGACAGTCGCCTGAGGTTATTGGCCTTCATAGGCGAGATACATCTGAGGTTACAAGAGGGCGTGAGGCCTACTGCCTCTGTGGACGCTCAAGGCAGTGTGGACAATTTTACCACAACCCTGTCTATGGGCTGGCAGGGACATTTGAGACTCTCATGCTTCAAATGTGGACAAAATGGACCTGGGGCACTGAATGGTAAAACTAGACCCTGCTTCAATCCTAATATTGTAAAGTTTGAATAGTTCTCACAAAATACTGTCACCAACAGTGCGCACTGCACCACAGTAATGTAGCGTTTATGCACCATAATGCACTACACTAATGTTTTTGTAAACGAGCGTATAGAGCAAAGGAGTAATACATATGTAAACATGTTACAACACATTCATTTGTAGTGGTGGTGACACACTATACAATCACCAATACTGTAGATACAACCGCTAAAATGGCCAATGACTGACCTCACATATAGGACATTCAAAACCTACCGCAACTGGCGGAAGTCGACTGTGAAGTGGGAGGTTTCTTCCATGGGTAATTTTAGGTATCGTTAACTAGCATTGGTAATTGTGTTGCTCGCAGCCCATTGGCCATGAGTGGCGATGCTGATGGCCAAGTATGTGGCACACATGTATGCAGCAATTTGAAAAATACCTTGCTTGCCTCCTGACAACGCTGCTATCAACACCTCCACGTTGCTGCTTTTTTACCACATCTGGGAGCAATCAGGCCAGGCCAGGCAGTGGTGAAGTCCTGTACCTTCTCTCCAGAGAAGCTGAAGAAACTTGTAGAAAAGGTCCTTCCCCTGTATGACCAGCTCTATTGCTCACCAGAGGAGCAGGTAACTAACTCACATACATATTTTACTTTGCTCAAATCCATCCTTTCCTTCCCACAGGCTACAATGTGCCTCTGAGTCTCAGAGTGAATTCAGATTACTGTTGTAACATTTTGTGGTCCCTACATAGGACAATCATGTAATGAGTGGTGTATCACTGTACTTTCTATAATACACATCACCATTGCGACGTGTGATAAGCCGTAGATCTATGCATGTTTACATTTCATGGTACCTATGATATATTTCCTAATCAGATCATAGTAAATGTGCAAAAAAAAGTGTAGTCTTTACAGCATGAGCTGTGTCTGTACACTGTAAGACGCAGTTGAGGGTGATTAAAGCATTGTGTACAGTCCCACAGATCACTCGGCCCTCATCAGGCTTTACAGCATGAGCTGTGTCTCTATACTGTAAGAAGCAGTTGAGGATGATGTTAGCCGTGTGTACCGTCCCACAAATCATTCGGCCCTCATCAGGCTTTACAGCATGAGCTGTGTCTGTACACTGTAAGACGCAGTTGAGGATGATGTTAGCTGTGTGCACCGTCCCACAAATCATTCGGCCCTCATCAGGCTTTACAGCATGAGCTGTGTCTCTATACTGTAAGACGCAGTTGAGGATGATGTTAGCCGTATGTACAGTCCCACAGATCACTCAGCCCTCATCAGGCTTTACAGCATGAGCTGTGTCTGTACACTGTAAGACGCAGTTGAGGATAGTTAAAGCCATGTGTTCTGTCCCACACATCACTCGGCACACATCTGGGTCGCACAACTGTTGTCTGGGAGCTAGCTATACCTCACAGACCCCTTCAGAGTGCACACAACCTTTAGGTCACTTATTGCCTAGCCACAAGATGTACGTTTATTATTGAAGTGTCGTAAATGTGAGGTTCATGATGCGCAGAGTAGTCTCCCTGTAGACCTGCAGGGCCTTGGATGGTCCCAAAAGGAGTTTTCAGAACCAATAGTAGTCCAGATTAGTTTCACATGGACATCATTTGGAATGGTGGCTGCGGTAAGCCCCTGACCTGATACTTCGTTCCCACGTTGTCCATGTGTGACATTTACACGTGACAGACCCCTTACTCCCGCAGATCTGGGGTCACTTATTCATAAGTAATGCTTGCATTGTACATGCCTATTGCACATGTGACACATTTACAATGCAGGTAGTTGGTTACTACGGAAGAGATTTTGATATGGGAATCACCAGCTTTGTAACAATCAATCAAACGAGACATACAATGGAATGTTGATGTAATACATGTAATAATGGCACACATGGAAAAAGCCGTGATGGCAGTACATACCACACAAACTCCATCAGATGTAGTTTGATATCCCATTATGTGCTCCACATGTCCGCACATCCCCAGTGAAGTGCTCTCAATGACACAGACCAGTCCTTTCCTTATAACCTATGTCTTAGGATGTAGTCTATACTATGGTACTGACCTGTATGGACCGTATGCATCAAGTCAATGGGCCTGGCTGTAAAGATGTCTGTACAATCATGATAAAGTAGTTTACCCTTCAGAAGCTCACAGTGGTGTGTTGTGTTTCTTATTAGCTCACATCGCAGTACATGTTGGATGGCCCTGGTCTTCGTGATGTTAGTGGGCCGCCTTAGTCAGTGTAGGTCATGACCAGGCTTGATGATAGTCAGCAGATAAGTAGAAAAGTGTGTATTCATGTCTTTGTAGTGCTTAGCATGTGCGACTGACACATGTAGTGTGTTAACTATAGATTAATGCTTGTGCTAGGTGTATACAAAATGTGTGTCAACCAAACAGACATCCTAAAACGTGCGGTTATAATCTGTGTATCCATTTATTGATTCCACTCAGGTCAACGCCCATCAGAAGCAAGCCATTTGGAGGGCAGTCGCCCAGAATGTGCGGACCCCGAGGGTTCATAACGGTGCAGCATCCATTGCCGTAAGAGGTGGGAGGGCCTGAGGTGCTGGACCCAGAAGATCACAGAGTCCAGCTGGGGTGTCCTCCCATAGGGGCGTGTGCCGCACCCTGACCCTCCCTAATGGCCGCATACTGGCAGTGGCGTACCCAGAGCTGGATGAGCGGGTGAGGGCCCTACGGCAGCAACAAGGGGGCGAGTCTTGGCCAGAGTCATACAGGTTACATTGTCAACTTTGTATGTTACATGCAGGCATTTCCTCGTCATTATTGAGGGTGGGCCATGTGCGACGCACAGGAAGAGTTATTGTTTGTGTAGGTCTGGTAGTCGGTGCATGCTGATGTGCTTTGCCTATTGTCGTTCTGACCAGGAACACAGCAGAGTCCAGCCCACTACCAATGAACTGTCTTGAGCAGACACATGGCCCAGGTTTTGCTGAGTAAAGTGAATAATCTGCTCATGTTGTTTGATGTTGTGGGTGAATATGATGCCAAACAGACCTCTTATCTCCAGTGTGTCAGGAGCGATGCTACCTCACTGCAGCGTCTCGTGTGATGGTGGCCGTCTTACATGTGATATCGCATGCAGTGCGCTCTGGGTGCAGCCACGGAGCAGTGGGGAATGTACAGTAACATGGGATAGAAAACATGGCTGATGCCATCAGTATTAGTGCCTACATGTTGGCATGTGTACCTTTCTCTGCTGTAGTATCATCGGCACTAATGCTTCATACATGATCTATGTGTCTTCATAGGTTGATGTCTGATTCCATCACAAATGTGTGTGTAGCCCAACCTGTATTTGACAACAGTTATTAGTGATGGGTATACAGTTCATGTGTTACCAGACAGGAGTGGGTAGACATTGGTGTGTGGGTCACACACACCCTACGTCGTTACTCATTGTCATAAGTCAACCTTCGATGGTCTATTGCTTTTTGGGTATGAAATGTCGGAAGGGCGTTCTCACCAGCACCATGGTGGACTGGGGATGTCCGTAGGCTGAGCTGACTCATTATGCAGTGGATATCAGTAGACAAATCTCCCAGATATTTGGCCCAGATTGTCCCAGTCTACTTCTCTGTGTTACATGTGATACGTAGCGAAGCTACATAGGTGCAGCTTTCCTGAGACTGTTCTGACAGTGACAGATGAGGAAGGGTCTATCTGGAAGTGTAAGCAGTGTGAAATGAGCACTGCATATCACCTTCTTCCTGCTGCTGTACATATTGGTGAAACATAGCGGGATTTGTTGACCATCATTTCATCATAATGCGGTATTCGGTTTATGACCTATTGCTGACTGCAGATCCTTGTGTGGAATTTGGAGGAATGCATTTGTCATTGTCACCCTAACTGATGACATCAGGTTACTATAGCCTTATAGCCCGGCATTGCGGGCTATACCGGCTATTAAAGGCCCGCTCCTGCGTGAAAGGCTTTAACAAGGGAGCAGGACTTTAATAGCCTGCTACGAAGGGCTAGAAGTCTATTAGAACATTCGGCCACTAGAGGGCAGAATGATCTAACAAATAAAACAAAGCCTTCAGGGAGCGTGAGGGGATTGAAATCCGGTATAGCTCTGCTACGAAGGGCTATAAGGCTATTAGAACATTCTGCCACTAGAGGGCAGAATGTTCTAAAAAAACAGATCCTTCAGGGAGCGCGAGGGGATTGAAATCCCCTCAGGCTCCCTGAAGCCTTTGTTCACAGCCAGAGCTGTGAACAAAAAAACATTGGAACATTGGAGTTCCAGGCTTATACCAGCCATTATAAGCCCGGAGCACTCCGTTATTTTCAATGGAGCTTCCAACATTCCAATGTTCTAATAAGGTATATACTACTAGAGCCCGCCTATGCAATTTGATGCAATATCCTGCAGGTCAAATAGCAGGCATGTAAGTGAGCATGCTAAGGTTGAAGCAAATATAGTGGACCTTGTAGCTGAAGTCTTCTGTACACTTCTTTAATGTTCTGTGATCAAAGCTGCTGGTCAAGTGTGTTCTGGCACATGTAATAAACCTATTTTCAATTTCATTTCAGCATCATCCCTGTCAATTGGAGGAATCAGTTAGTGACAATGGTTCAGGTCAAGACAGTACAGACACAGAGGGACCCAGTGACCGACAGAGTGTGGGGACTACCATGGAGAATGGAAGATCGACTTCCTAGTGGTGGCAGAATGCACAGGATCTGTGTCCAAACCATCCGTGTCTGCCACCCCCAGTTCAATCTCCACCTTCCCTGTTGCTCCCTACCCAGTTGGCCAGGCCTGCTCCCCTAAGACGGGAGCAGCCTCCTTCGCTCCAGGCATCCCACCCCAGCCCCTGTTACCCCTACTGCCATGCGTGAGGAGGCTGTTGACCTCCTGAGAAACATTTCTGTGGGTCAGATGGCACTATGGCATGTCATCCATGTGCAGGACAGCCAGCAGCAACAGATGGTGGCCTACTTCGAAGGCGTCCATAGTGATTTGTGTCCTACAGAGATCTTTCCAGGCGCCGGCCTCCCTCACGGCAGCCTTCCACCCATCCCATACTTCCACCCCACCTCTTGTCTCTTCCCAATACAACTTTCCTATTCCGATGCCTGTCCCAAGCACACTCACACATACGCATGCACACACTTCAACATCCCCAAGCAGCATACGCAAATAGAAACACCAAAAAACACAGAAGCACCCATCTTCTCACATTACACTCACCCCCCTCATCACCACACAAGAAAACTTCAGGAGTCTGTCCTGGACCCAGAACTTATCGAATGAGTTTACTGTGGTGGAAAGCCAAAGGATGCCCAAACTCTTGATTCCTATGGGATGCAGCCTGGTCGACTATTCATGCGTTCCGCAAGTCCTGGCCTGAGCCAGAGGAGATGGCCGAGCCCGTGGATGGCGTGGCTGTAGCCAGGGAGGGTTGAGTCCTGTGCAATGCACTTCACAGCAGTGCTGGCCACAGAGAAGCCGCATTTAAGATGCTAGCGAATAAGGAGTCTCTTAATGAGGTCATTGCAGCAACTCCTGGGCTGAGTCATGACTCTATTGCATTATGAGTTCTACAGGACAAAGACGTTTTCACAGTTTTTGCTGATCCAACATGTTGGACACGCCAGCATCTGCTCAACCTGCACTGGTTAATGCCTTCATCCTGCTTCTGCATTCTGTAGCTGGAAGCACCCCCTTGCCACCGACTGAAGCTGCTGCTCGCAATGTGCACTCTACTGTCCAAATGCCTGGTGGATTTTTGTTTGATGAAGAGGACGAATTTCATCCGAGCTGAAGGTCCGCCCCTTCAAGTAGCCCGTCTGGATCTCTCCCTGCTTGGCTTGGTTACACTGGAGCTGCTGGGCCTCGTCCTATTGCACAGGGTGAACCAGCAACTGTGCTTGCCCTGGCAAGCACCCCTGAGAGCAGCTCCCACACTCCTACTCCTGGGACTCAGGGGCATCTCCAATGTCTACAACTGTCCAGTCTGGAATAGCCATCATATTCAGTCAGGCCTTGCAGCATGCTCAGCACTACATCAGAGCCAGTGGCAGCCACAGCTAAGGGACAAGGGTATCCAGGGGATGGCTTGAGGTGGCATTCAAGCTGCTTTGGAACTGATCTTTGTGGGGGGGGGCTCAATAGTCCACAATCTCATCTTGAGTGAACTGCAGATGACGCAGTGTCTATCAGGATTCTTTTTTTTTTTTAGCCATTCCATGGTATATATGCATGGTACCTTGGCAACAAGCAGACTAAAAAACAGTGCTATCTTAACTCTCAACCTTCTACGCTTAAGCCAGCTTTTGTATCATTCTCATGCTACATCCAAGCATGTGTCATTCTCATCTGAAGGATTATGAAAAGAATCCTCAGAGCTGTCTGAAATGTAGGAAAACCCTTGACTTCTTGAAACTTGAGGAAGACCCTGACATCCCCATAATGGATGTTGTCATCCATTTGAACACACTATTGTAATACAAATATAAGAGTGAGTTTGTGCAAAAGCAACCTGGGTGGATGTTCTGCTTATTGTCTGGCATCTGAAAGCATCTCATGAAGTCCATCAGGAGGAGCAACCTGCAGTGCCCGTTCATGAAGCGTAATAAAAAACTGCTGATATCCTCAGGCCAGTCACCAAGATGGAGGGTCACTCGTGGCTACCCTTTGTATTTGTTATTTGTGAATGAGCCAAACAGCAGAGTCAGTTTCAGCCACATGGAAGGCTAAAGGGTCTATCTTCTCAATATGCAAAAGAGTGTATGTTGCATCTTTCATGGACATAAACTGTTGTTTGTCAGTTAAATTAAAAGTAGGGGTGGGTGTAGTGGGCGTAGCAGGGCTACGCTGAGTGCCACAGAAACTGAACCAATCTCCGCACACCTGCTGCCTCCTGCTTCCTGCCCACACTATTAAAATGTTAAAAAAGAACAATTTAAAACACCTTACCTATCGGCGGCGGCCCCGGGCTTCCCTCTTCTTCCATCGCACCTTCTTATTGAAAACTGCGTGGCCGTGCACATTCCTCGCAAAAAATGCGCAGGCGCAGGAGCCCGCGCATGCACAGTTTTCAATAAAAGTTGCGATGGAGGAAGAGGGCAGCCCAGGGCCGCCGCCGAAAATGTAAGGTGTTTTTTTTAGTTTGGAATGCTTTATTAAGATATTAAACAAAGTAAAACATCAGTACAAGGTCAAATAACAAAAAGAAGTAATAGCCAAAATAGTACAAATGACAGAATTTGCATCAATAACCCTCGATAGGGAAAACTAATACTTAGAAGGAAAATGCATTTTACATAGGTAAGGTGTTTTAAATTGTTCTTTTTTAACATTTTAGTAGAGCGGGTGGGAGGCGGGTGGGAGGCCAACTCCGCTCCGCCACGAGTGTGCGGAGATTTGCCTGCTCCGCCTACTTCACGGAACGCAGAACAGGCAAAATTCCTCACATTCCGTGGGTGGAACGGAGTTGTCCGCCCACCGCAAATTAAAAGGCAGAAACAAAGCAGATGCGTTTAAATAATCCCATGGTACTTTACCCAACTTCGGAGTTTGCAAAGTCCAAGCAAACTGCATTACTGAACGCAATTGATTTTGACCATGATATAACACACATCATCTTGCACAATATCCACCACAAATGAAACAATATTATCCAATGTGTAAATGTGGGATGACAGTGTGTTAATACTATTGTCAATGACAGAAAGTACCTTTTCTAGATTAGTTTGATTTATTTCCCTTAAGCGTGATGCAGCTTCAATTTGAGACATCTTCCAAATTTCATTGTAATCAGCATAAATAAATCTTTTTCTCCTAGGACCAGCAGGCCCCCTGATAAAGTCGGCCAAATCAATGTTATTGGATAACAACGATAAATGTTGTTTAACGGATGATAGGGATGATTGCTGTAACCAATTTTGACACAATTTACCCACTGAATAGGTGGTAACGGAATGTGTACCTGGAAAACGAGGACCTACTCTATCCTGTTTGTAACCAGGCACTGTGTTATAGAAACGTAATTGGCAGGCATCAGAAGTCGTCTGCCAAACTAACCATCCTAGTGGGTCTAAACTGGAGACATTAAATGTTTTATTCTGAAATAAAGCTTGCAGTTCCTCAATGGAGTGACCAGTATGCAAGCTCCAGTTATGATATGTAGCCACAGTAGGAATGGTAGGAGCATTCATCTGTTTCGTAGAGGCTAGGCCAAACAGGTTGTTTGATATATGGAACCACAAAAACAGAATTTCTGTTGGGATGAGGCACGCACGATGTAAAGCTTCAGTGCCGTGAACCTGCCAGGACCTAGAATCCAGACAGATTTCAAATCAACGGTGGCCTTCCAATGTTCATAGCCACCCACTGATAAGCTATTTATAAACTAATTGGAATTCAACAATTTCGTGTGAGTCAACATCACTTTGGGAGTAGATGAAATGTTTAATTTAAAATAAAAGGACTCTGGGTTGGGCCTATCAAAATCTGTAAAATATGTAAATTTATTTAACAGGGTTTTCGAGATGCCTTCTAATGGGGTTGGGCAATGTTCCCATTGTGTGTAATTAAAAATATTTCTAAATGTATTAGCTTTATGCAGGTAATGGTATCCAAAATGCTGGTAACAAAATACATCGGCATAATTAGCCGTATTTAAATACAAATCTTCAGCATCAAAGGCAGCATAATACTTCAAATCTGAAAATAAAGATTGTACTGCTTGCACATCCCAATCATCTGAACGTATGTTCTGTTTCACCACATCATCCATTGATACACGAAGTCCATTTGGTACATTAATAATCTCTGTTGGGCCATGAATTTGGAAATCCACAGCATCCCAGACTATGCCATCAGCGACTGGAAAGGTGGAAATGTTGACAAGAGTCTGGTCTCGCTTCGTGATGTGGGAAGACGAGTGCGGAGCCAAAGTTCCAGTTACAAAACTGAACAGCAGAGCGTTCTGGCAAGTAGTGACCATTGACGAGTAAGAAAAAAACTGTCACAAAACCAATGGACATGAACAAAAAAATTAGGATCAGCACCAACCAGATGTATGTCCAACGAGGGACCAAATAAGTCTGTTTAAACCAGGAGACAAAAATGCTGAATTTCGTAGGGCCAAATAATGAGATGGAAGTCGAGTCAAAAGAAAAACGTGATTGGTTGAGTGTAGTTGTTTGCAAACCAGGCAAAGACTCGCTTGTGGGATGAGCATATTCAGTTTCCTCAGTACAGGTGGAGGCTGGTGGGATCAGCAAGGAATTAGTAAAAGAGTTCATCTCAATAGCAGTGTCGTTTTGCGCGGTGTCAGAAGCGCCAATCACAAGAGTCCTTGAAATCGCAGGACATGATTCAGCCGTTGTTATACTATTCAGAATCGGCCAGATGTTGTAGCTTGACATTGTCCACTGAGATGTATCTGTTGTCTTTACGACCAGGAAGTGGTGGTAAAATGACTGTACGGGTACCCTTCACACCAAGCACCGGAACCGGTGCACAATAAGAGGGGCCAAATTCTTTTTTGTTCTCCACCTCCTCTCAGACCAGATCTCCAACCTTCGGTAGCAAGCCAACTACCGGAATCTGTAGTGCAGCATCAGTGGCCGAGGGCAAATGTTCTTTTGCAAGACTGGCACAGGTCTCTTGTAAGTCCTGTAACATAGTAGAATGATCATCTACGTCAAAGGTGGCAGCTGCCACCGCCATGTCTTGACCATGAAGGTCTGGAACAAACATTTTTATGCCAAAGAGCATTTCGTATGGGGCCACCCACCTAGAGATCTTCTAGGGAGATTATTTAGTGCACATTGCACGCTATACAATCGGGCTTGCAAGTTCACCCCAGTGCCTAATACTCTAGCTGTCAAGGATTGCTTGAAGTCATGGATCATTCGCTCCACAATTGAGTTGCCCTCAGACCTTTATGGAGACGAAAAATTCTCCAGCCCCCCCCCAAAGACTACATTGTATCCTTGTATGTCTTAGAGGCGAACGCTGGACCTTGGTCAGAATGGAAGGTGCCACATGCAAAAATTCCCACAAAGATATGCAAATCCCTGATGACATTTCAAGCATCAGCACTGCGTTGTGACCAAACCCACACGAAACGTATGCACGAATCAACTGCAACTAAGATGTATTTATAAGCAGTATCTGAAGAAAATGGACCGCAGGTGGACGTGTAACCATAGATGGTATAATCTGCTGACAAATGTCACAAGAAAGTACATAATTACAGGTCTGTTTATATAAACCGCGCTACCAGTAACGTTGCTGCAAAATGGTAACCGCCACAGACACACCAGCATGTGCCGAGGCCATGCCTTCATGTGTGGCTGTTATTAAAGAAAGTCTGCGGTCCACGTTGGGAATCAACCTGTCACCAACGTTATTAATTCTTACATAAGGAACTCAGTCGGGACTTAAATGATAAGAGTACTTTGAAGTGAACCGTTGAGGGTAAATTCCACCCCTCTCAGTAGCAGCAATAGCTGCCAAAATGTCATTATCAATATGAGTCATGGATCTTGTAACGGCTGCAACTAGACACATTGCTACTGCTGATTTGGCTGCTTCATCAGCCAAACTTTTACCGACAGCGTGTGTCCCCACACGCTGGTGGCCAGAAGTGTGAATCACCTGTGTAAGAGGCAGACGTTCTTTAAGATCTGCCGCTCGAACCCAAAGCATCTTATGCAAAATTGCACTGCCCTTGGAATCACAATAGTCCTTCTGAGACCAAAAGAATAAGTTGTCATTAAAAGACTGAACACAGTAATAAGAATCACTCACGCTGAGAGTAGTGACATTAGGATCAGCAAACTTGAGAGCAAGCACCAAAGCACGCAGCTCGGCCAATTGGGCGGTACAGTCACCGAGCGCGTGCGTATTTACGACACTTGACTTGAACTCACCGTTCACTATGGTACCTGCCACTATAGAAAAGGCTGCCGAATAAGCATGCTTAGACCCGGTGGCCGGTTGCATCGAACCATCGGTGTAAATGATACAAGCGTACTCCTCAAGCGGGCACAGTGACAGAGGAGGAGGATGAACAAACCCATACTGCAAGAACTCCTGAGTCTGAAGAGAGGAGTCAAAGATAAATGTGATGTCCGGAGACGTCAAAGAAGTCGCCCATTGTATCCAACGGGGATGCAAAGCCTTAGAGTTTGGTACACTTGCCTTTGTCACTGCTTCCAGTGCAGGGTAAGGCGTCACCATCAAAATGCGTTTCCCCTGTGCCAGTGCACGTTCCTTCAGGATCGCCATCTGTACAGCTGTAAAGACCTTTTCAACAGTGGAAAACAGCAACTCGACAGAAGTGTATGAATGTGATTTGTAAGCAAGAGGTACTGTGTCACCTTCATTAAACGTCAAGTAAGTGAAACCAACTGCGCCTGGGACGATTCTTATTACTAGGCTTGTGTGGTTATCACGTGTTAACAAGTATTCAGATTCAAGAAGATCAGACTGCAAAGATTGCAGGATAGCTGAATGTTCCGGAAGCCAGTAGGCTATAGAAAATGTTGGTTGTATCAAAGCATAAAGTGGCTTGATACGCTGGGCATATTAAGGGATATAAGTACGACCAAAGTTCAAAAATCCCAGCAATTAGTGACGTTTTTTCAGGGTTGTTGGAGGTCGCAAACATGCGCATTTCTCCAGGAAGTGAGGCGCCAAACCTCTACCTTTATGATTGAACTCATAGCCCAAAAACAACACTGTGTACTCTGCAATGTGTGATTTTGCAAAGTTGAATTTGTAACCGTAGTCCGCAAACAAAATAATGATGCGGTCAACTCGGCACAGATGCAGCCATAATTCGTCATCCGTGAGATAAATATCACCAACGTATGAGTACGCATCTGGGTCTATGCTGTCTAGCAAAGAGACAACACGGGTGGTGAAAACTCCAGGGCTGTTCTTGTAGCCCCCTAAATTGTTTTTGTTTGCCGCCGGCTGTGAATGCGGTCCATTGACTGCATGCCGGAGATAGGTTGTGACTGAAAAAGCCATTGGAAATGTCAAGTGTAGTTTTATATATTTTACGAAGACTGTCTACAAGAGCAGAACTGTGGGTATTTTGTACAGCAAAACTGCAACAATGAGGGTTCAAATGCCGGTAATCCAAAACTATGCGGTACGACCTATCGGGTTTTGTAACAGTAAAAATAGGGTTATTCCTCGTTGACACACATGTCTCAATCACTCCTTGATACTCTAACTGTGTCAGAATCTCAGAAACTGGACCCTTCGCTTCCCACCGGAGGGGATATTGGGGTAGAAGCTGTGGCAGTGACCGCAATGGTATCACATGAGGTGGAGAATCCTTATCCCAGCCCACATGAGTAAGGTACAGTGGCAGTGCAAGCACCGAAGCCCACTCCTCTGCAAAAGCCACTGCATGCTCCTTGGAGACGTTATTTGAAAAACTCGGAATTATCACCTCCTCCACCTTCGGAGCTGCAAGAACTAAAGGTGGCGGCCAATCTGTCACTGCTAATAAAATGTCATAAGAAGAGGTTAGATGTTCCCAAAAGATGCCTTTAATGACACGCTGTAAGTCACCTTCAATTAAAAGAACTATGTCATATAGTCTGTCAGGGGGAGACACTCGAGTGTCAGCAGTTTCAACTGTAATGAAAGTTTCAGTTGCAGTCGCCTCCAGAAATGGACGAAGTGCTTGCCGCACTATGGTAACTTCCGCTGCCCATGTTAAATCCAGGAGCCGGGTTCTCAACGTCTGTGGCATATCTCGCTGTTAAAGTTGAATCGTTCTTTTTCTGAAACTGAGGGCGCTGACATGGAAAATCTTCTTGTTTTCCCTTTCCGTCAGTCTGACAAGGCTGCTCCTGTCCTTGTGGTGCACCCCGTCCTCTGCCGCAATCCTGGCGTTCCCCTCCACCTGCTTGAGGGCCTGGTGTTTCCTACAAAGAACGAGGAGAACGCTGATCAGGAACCTGAAACCTATCAGTAGACCTAATTTTCGCGAGGTCGTGCAAATCATAAGTGTGCTCAGAAGACACGGGCATCGGCGACGCAGCACGCGACCCCTGTTTCTTTTGTTGCTTTCCCTGTTTTTTTTCAGTTCTCCAATTTTTCTTAGAAAAGATTGGATGCTCGTCTTTATCAGACTGAGACTTTTGTTGTGTTTGCATTTGAGATGGTATTTTAGCAAAAGGCTTGACACCCAAACTAGTGCGGCCAATGGTTTTATAAACCTGAGCAATAATTTTTGGTCATTCGCGTGGCTTCTCATCCTCTGGGATGACAGCCAAAGCATTAGCTACTTGAAAGTTCACTGCATCTCCCTTCACATTTGCAAGGATGAGATCAGAAACCACATCGAACACCCCCAACAACCTCTTTCTCATTTCAACTGTGCTTTCTTAGAAGCTCTCTGGAGTTCAAAGGCTTCTCTATCTAAGGCCAATTGCTTGGTTCTGAGGACAAGCCTAGCTTCCTCATACTGGAGCATCTTGTACCTTCTTTCAGAGGAGGTCTCTCTCCGAAAGTATGAGTTCCTCTGATGGACAGAACCTCTGTCAGAGTGATATGAGTGGTTGGATTCCCTTGAAGGGGACCTGGGCCTCTCTTCCACTCTGTCAGTTCTCTTAGGGAGAAGCCATCTTGATTGGAATAAACTGGTAACACTTAAAACATTTAATTTACAAAGGAACAAAATGAAGGGGTTCATTTTGCCATAGAAATTATGATTAGTTCTGCAGAAAGAAAAATTAGGGCACATTTTGACTTCTCAAATCCTCTTCCATTTCATAAAAAAATTCTGACATGCAGACTGAAACATGCACTTTGAATACCAGCAGCAGACTTCCCTGGTGAGCAGTAGTTTTACTACAGTGATCTAATGAGCAACTAGAGTGCTAACATTCAGAATTTATGGCAAATGTGTGACACATCTGAATGCCTTCTTGATGAAACCAAAGTAAAAAACTGAAAGTATTTCCTACTGAGGAGACTGCAGGAAATGAGGAAACTTCACAACAAATAAATCTCCCAAGATGGCCACCAGAGACAAAAGAGCCCAAATGTAGCCCAAATATCACCCAGATGTAGCCCAAGTATAGCCCAATGACAGAATGTCCCAGAGTGTTCTAGCGAACAACTAGAGTGCTAACAGTCTTACTTATGACAAAAGAACGGCACACCTGAAGCCATCTTGATTGGAATAAAGTGATAACACTTAAAACATTTAATTTACAAAGGAACAAAATGAGGGGGTTCATTTTGCCATAGAAATTGTGATTAGTTCTGCAGAAAGAAAAATTAGGGCACATTTTGACTTCTCAAATCCTCTTCTATTTCATAAAAAAATTCTGACATGCAGACTGAAACATGCACTTTGAATACCAGCAGCAGACTTCCCTGGTGAGCAGTAGTTTTACTACAGTGATCTAATGAGCAACTAGAGTGCTAACATTCAGAATTTATGGCAAATGTGTGACACATCTGAATGCCTTCTTGATGGAACCAAAATAAAAAACTGAAAGTATTCCCACTGAGGAGACTGCAGTAAATAAGGAAATTAGGAAACTTCATAACAAATAAATATCCAAGATGGCCACCAGAGACAAAAGACCCCAAATGTAGCCCAAATATCACCCAGATGTAGCCCAAGTATAGCCCAATGACAGAATGTACCAGAGTGTTCTTAAGAACAACTAGAGCGCTTACTGTCTTACTTATGACAAAAGTATGGCACACCTGAAGCCATCTTGATTGGAATTAGTGCTAACATTCAGAATTTATGGCAAATGTGTGACATATCTAAATACCTTCTTGATGGAATCAAAGTAAAAAACTGAAAGCATTTCCTACTGGGGAGACTGCAGTAAATGAGGAAATTAGGAAACTTCATAACAAATAAATCTCCCAAGATGGCCACCAGAGACAAAAGAGCCCAAATGCAGCACAAATATCACCCAGATGTAGCCCACATGTAGCCCAATGACAGAAGTGTGCAAAACACTTATTTTTTGTGTATTTGCAGTTTTATATAGTGCAGACTTGTCAGGTATTGGAGTGCTTTACATGAGCATTGGTTACATAACACTAGATCAAATTCATTTTGGTTGTAGACATGGGGAGATTAAATGATTTGACCAGAATCACAGAATGTTGAGCTGAAGCAGAAACTCCAACCTGGTTCCCCAGTTGCAAAGTCTGCAGCTCTGGAAGTAACACCACATCCTCTCCCCTAGGTGCAACATTTAATCAAGTGGTCAACTGGATAAAAAAAATAAAGATTACAAATAATTTAAAAGTTCTTTGTCGCTATTTGAAAACTCAGAAAATATGTCCTCATTTTAGTTTTTTAGAGCACTAACCATAATTTTGATGCAAATAAGACCCTCTCATATATGTAATTTCTAAAGGAAAAACTCTAGGTATTACAGTTTTGATTACATCAAGATGATGTCAGGCGTTCCACACTTTTGTAATAAATATAGAATGTTAGCAATCTAGTTGTTCATTGGGATACTGTTGAGAGGCAGAGACCAGGGGCACGGACTCTGAAAATTGAAGGCAGGTAGGAGAGTGCAGATGCAACAATTTGACCACACTGGGCAGGCAGGAAGGGCAGTGGCAACACAACAGACTATGGAGGGCAGTGGAAAGGGGGGCAGGGGCAACAAACCAACAATACAGGACTGGCAAGAGAGGTTGTGGCAATATAATAGACTATTGTGGGCAGAAGGAAGAGGCAGTGATAGTACAACCATACATGCCAACAGACCTGTTTCAGCCAGGAAACGTCCAATGTTTTTAAGCTCAAATGGTCTTTATTTGATCTGTCTCCTGTCTACAATCTCCTCTTTTTCAATGTAACTCAAAGGGGAAAATCAATACCCCAGTTTTTTTTCAAAATCTCCCTCTTACCAAGTTCAAAATGTTCGCAAGTATGGTACATTGGATCATGGTAGGCAGGAGGAATTGGGATAGGGACATGGACTCGGATAACAGAGGACAGGAGGTACATGGAGAGGTGCACCAAACTGACCCTACAGGGCAGGCATCAGGGTTTGCAGCAGCACAATACACCACACAGCGCATGCGGGACGGGAGTGCATCACAACAATCCATAGAAAGCAATAGGGAGGGGACAGGACCATGCACATGGACAACAGAAAACAGAGGGGAAAGAGGCAATGGTAGCTAGCTGACCATAATGGACAGACAGGAGAGAAAGCTGCAGCATAACAGACCAGAAAGGGCAGGAGGGACGGATCAGGGGCATTACAATGGAACAGACAAGCCAGGAGGGAGGGAATAGGGGTCTGCAAATGGCAACAGAGGGCTGGGGGCAAGGGGGCAGGGCAGGAGCAGCAAGATGACCATGGAGGTCAGGCAGGTTGGGCACTAGAAACAAGACACACCATGGAGAGCAACAATGAGACTATGATGGCATACACACAGACCATGGAGGGAAGGTGGGAGGGTCAGGGGCAGCTAGCTGACCACACAGGGAAGGTGGGAGGGGCCATGGCAGCACAGAAGACCATGCATCGCAAGCGGGAGGGTTAGTGGCAGCACAATGGCTATGATGGGCAAGAAGGAGGGTGCAGGGGCATGCATAAAGGACCATGGAGGATAGAAGGGAGGGTCAGGACCTGGGCACAGACAAGAAAGTTCAGGGGAAGGGGCCTCACAACAGACCGCACGGGGCAGGCAGGAGGAGCAGTTGCAGCACAACAGACCAGGGAGGGCAGAAGGGTGTGGCAGTAAAATGAACCATGGAGGACAGGAGGAAGGGGATAGGGGCATGGCATGTGGACAGGCAGGGTGGAGATGGCAGGGACAGGTTACAGTCATCTGACAATGCTGGGCAGGTGGGAGGGGAGTGCAGCTCAACAGAACACTCAGAGTAGATAGGAGTGGCAGGTCCATGGAACATGGTGGGAAAAAAGGATGGAGCAGGGGCATGCACAAAGAGGCCAGGGGGAAGGAGAATAGGGGCAGCAAGCTAAGCACAGAGGCTAAGCAGGAGTTCAATGATGGGCCATAGAATTGGGCAATGGAGGGCAGGAGGAGTGGACTGGTACATCATGCTAAATGGAGGGCAGTGGCAGCACATCAGACCGACCATGCATGGCAGGAGGGAGGAGGCTAGTCCGTGGATTCAGAGAACAGAGGATAGGGAGGAGGTGGATGGGACAGCAAGCTAACTGTTCAGAGAAGGTTGCCATTAGGAACTTTATTGTTTTTAAAATGTGTGTCTGTGCGAACTACTTAAAATATGAACAAGTATGCAGCATAATCTCACTTTTATTCAGGAAGAAGAGGACGTTTGTGACTGTGACTCCGGGCTCACTTGGCAGAAACCCCCACTGACCCTCCACCCCCATCGCAAAATGTAATGCCCGTGAAAAGGGTAGGTGGACGCAGTGTTATATAGAACATAGTCCTGGGAGCACGATTGAAAATGAAAACTAGATATAGTATATGGTATAAACTATGCACCAAAAAGTGTGATATAAGATGAACCGGGCGTGAAATATAATATGCAATACATTGTGCGCAATGACAGATTCATTGGAGAGCGCGAGATAGCACAGGCACTAGCGTGTGCTATGCGATATGCGCCTTGGAGTGTAATATGCACAGGGCAGTGTTGTGTAACCTAACTAGTCTCTAAAGTTGTAATATAAAATATATGCTGGGGAGTATAACGTTGCATATGCACTGTGACAAAGATATGGATCCCAGATTGTAATATGTATGGCATAGCACTGTGCGTTATAACATAGGCATCGAGGAAGGCACGTTAGATAAGGCAATATAACCCGTGTGAAGGCAAGTGTGGCATGACATATTCACGGGGTGGTGTTACAGTGCACATGGGCTAGAGAGTGTCATAGCATACGCACTAGCTGGTGAAATACAACACAGAGGTGTGAGGCACTCGGCGGGCACTGGTGGGTGTAACACAGCATTGGGCTCAGCCAGGAGCACGCTGTGACTCTCAAGTGAGGTTCGTCTCCTTTCCAGAGAGTAAAATAAAAAGTATTACACATCCGGCGGTGGATGTGTGTTTTATTAACCGTGAGGGGGGTTTCTTGTATAGTTTGGTCGAATTTTTGTCGAATCCCCTTTGAATGGCTTGGTGTGCGTGTATATTAAATGAGCCCGTCAATAGCTACCCATGTTTGTATAAATAAACGCCAAGGGTGTCTACTTGGAGAGTACCCACCGGCGGGGGCACCGGGATTAGGCACGGTAGGGCGTCAGATACGTCAGAGCTTCACTAGCGGTGTAAATACATTCCATGTGGATTCATTCTATGCACAGTCGCCTTTTAATGAATATCATGAAAATCGTCATGGTGATAGGTACATACGGTTTGTCCAGCATGTCCTAGGTGTTTCTATAAATATATATTTTTTTAAAATAATAAAAAACAAAGGCCGGCCTCGTGGGATGGGGTCCCCGGGGCCATAAGTGGCCTGAGGAGGGGGGCAACGCACCCCCTCCTAAAGAATAAAAAAAAAAAAAAGGCCATGACCCGGGGGTTGGGGTCCCCGGGGCCGTTTAAGGCCTTGGGAGGGCCAAATTCATTTTTTTCAACAAAAAAAGTTAGGGTGCAGGCCCTGGGGGATGGGGTCTCCAGGGCAAGTAAATTACAAAAAGAAGGGGGGGGCCACACAGCCCTCCTTCTTAAAAAAATAAAATAAATAAAAGACCGGCATCGCACCGGAGGCCACGCCCCCTCCTTGCAGCACTCTGCAAACGCGCCCCCTGACCAGTTGTAAGTTGGGGAATTAATTCCCCTTCAATACTGAGGGTCTCTGAGGGCCAACTAGCCCAACAGGTATCTCCAGTATGTGCCAGGGAGCTGCGTTGCAGACAGGTGTTCTGAGGCCACGCCCCTTTTTTCACCTCTATGCAACGCAGCTCTGTGGCGCTTACTGGAGGTACCTAGTGGGCTAGTTTGACCCTAGGGACCCTTAGGATTCAAGGGGACTTAATATTTCAACTTAGAACGCCCACAGGGCGCGTTTACACAGTGGTGAAGGGAGGGGACGCGGCCTGAGGTGACGTGTGCAAACACGCCCTGTGGCGCGTTTTAAGTTGGGGAAATAATTCCCCTTCAATCCTGAGGGCCCCTGGGGGCTAACTAGCCCACCAACTGCTTCCAGTAAGCGCCACTGATCTGCGTTGCAGAGAGGTGGTGCAGGCTGTGCCCCTTTTTACACCTCTCTGCAATGGCGCTTACTGGACGTACCTAGTGTGCTATTTTGCCCCTAGGGATGCTCAGGATTCAAGGGGACTTAATCTCCCAACTTAAAAAACGGCGACAGGGCGTGTTTACACAGTGGGGAAGGGAGGGGACGGGGCCTGAGGTGACGTGTGCAAACACGCCCTATGGCGCGTTTTAAGTTGGGGAAATAATTCCCCTTCAATCCTGAGGGCCCCTGGGGGCTAACTAGCCCACCAGGTGCTTCCAGTAAGCGCCACTGATCTGCGTTACAGAGAGGTGGTCCAGGCCGTGCCACTTTTTACACCTATCTGCAACGCAGCTCTGTGGCGCTTACTGGAGGTACCTAGTGGGCTAGTTGGACCCTAGGGACCCTCAGGATTCAAATGAACTTAATCTCCCAACTAAAAACGGTCACAGGGCGTGTTTACACAGTGGTGAAGGGAGGGGATGGGGCCTGAGTTAACGTGTGCAAACAAGCCCCGTGGTGCGTTTTAAGTTGGGGAAATAATTTCCCTTCAATCCTGAGGGACTTGGGGGCCAACTATCCCACCAGGTGCTTCCAGTAAGCGCCACTGCGCTGCGTTGCAGAAAGATGGTCTAGGACGTGCCCCTTTTTACATCTCTCTGCAACACAGCTCTGTGGCGCTTACTGGAGGTACCTAGTGGTCTAGTTGGACCCTAGGGACCCTCAGGATTCAAGGGGACTTAATCTCCCAACTTAAAACGGCCACAGGGCGTGTTTACACAGTGGGGAAGTGAGGGGATGGGGCCTGAGGTGACGTGTGCAAACATGCCCTGTGGCGCGTTTTAAGAGGTAGTTTTAATCCCCTGCCCTATTATATACTAGGGGCTTACAGAGGAGGTCATGCTGATCACAGGGGGACCCCAACGCACAGTGTTCCCTAGTGTATGTAGGTGTTTTCACTGTATTCTGAGTGTCTTTTAACATAGCACTGGCTCTAGGACTGGTTAGTCAGACTCAGTTACCACCAGTATCCGTCTGAAAAAGTTGAGGGTACAGGATGATTTTGCAACAAGGCTTCTTTCTGCTCTTCTGTGTGTTCTTTCTGCACGTTATCCTTCTTCCTGCGCTTTTCTTCGTCTTTGAGGACTTCTGTTGCTTCTTTCTGCATTTCTTTTTTTTCTTTTTGTGCGTTTTTTCTTCTTTCTTCACATGTCCTATCTCTGTAGGCATAGTTAGAAATTAGCATTTAAAAAACCTTTGAAATTCACTGAAAAAACCATAGGTTTCAGGCACGTTATAGTTAGGAAATAGCATTTAAAAAAACTTAGAAATTCACTGAAAAAACCATAGGTTTCAGGGGCGTTATAGTTAGCTGGACTTTTCACTCATACAAAACCATTGAAATTCCCCCGTTATAGTTAGTTCAGCTAACTATAACTCACACGCCCACAATGCACTGCTGATGACGTCACATATTATATCACTCATGACATGGTCAGTGACATCACTCATGACATCACTGATGACATCTCAAATGACATCACTGATGACATCATCCTTGCTGATAGAGTGGCAGACCTCCTCGCCCCCTAATATAACCTTTGATACACACATTCAAAAATAGAAACTAAAATTTTCACAACAATGGACATACCAATATCAGTTACAACAACCTATTCAGTAATTCTAAGATCCACATACACATCCACTCATTCACCAACAGTCCTATACAGTCACTCATACATGTACTCACTCATTATATGTTCTCATACACCTATACATCCTGTTACACAACGCCACTCATCCATAGAGTTACTCACACACATAGTCACTCATGCTAATAAAGAATCAAACATCCATTTACTTGCATATACAGTTATACACACACCACCACACTTACTTCTACAGAAACTTACACATACTTAGTCTTTTAAACAATCACTTATAGAAACACTTACTTATTCATACAGGAACTCTTTCAATCTCTCACTCTCACATATACTCACTTATATACACCAATAGTCACATATACTAGTTTAAAACATATGTAGTTACTCATAAAGACACTATTGAGACAGTCATTCACTCACTAACACACCCATGCACACACTCATCCGCCCATACAGTCCTGCACACATGCTGTCTTCAACACAAACAGTAAGTCACTCATTCATGCACCTATGCACTACGTAATACCCCCCACCGAACCATACAGACACTCAGACACTCATACTGATACTCAAAAGACCAACTAATAACCTATATAGACACTCATGTAGCTACTCACCAACCCATGCAGCCACTTATACACAAAGTGAGAGACTGATACATATATGTACATATTTAAACATTACTCACTAAGCAATGTATTCACTAAGATACACTTAATCAGTCAGTTATACAATCAATTTCTTTTAAAAAATCATCCATTTAGACACTTTTATACCCATTTATTCTTCCATCGACCTTGAGATATACATATATAAAACATATGTAATTTTCAGAAAAACACACATTCACTGGATGATGTCATCAGTGATGTCATTTGAGATGTCATCAGTGATGTCATCAGTGATGTCATGAGTGATGTCACTAACCATGTCATGAGTAATATGTGACGTCATCAGCAGTGCATTGTGGGCGCGCGAGTTATAGTTAGCTGAACTAACTATAACGGGGGAATTTCAACAGTTTTGTACGAGTGAAAAGTCCAGCTAACTATAACGCCCCTGAAACCTATGGTTTTTTCAGTGAATTTCTAAGGTTTTTTAAATGCTAATTCCTAACTATAACGTGCCTGAAACCTATGTTTTTTTCAGTGAATATATATATATATATATATTCACTTAAAAAACCATAGGTTTCACACTTGTTATAGTTAGGTGAATATTTCACTCATAAAAAACCAATGAAATTCCACCGTTATAGTTAGTTCAGATAACTATAACTCGCGCGCCCGCAATCCTCTGCTCATGACGTCACATATTACATCACTCATGACATGGTCAGTGGCATCACTCTTGACATCACTGATGACATCATCCTTGTGATAGAGTGGCGGTCGCGCGAGTTATAGTTATCTGAACTAACTATAACGGTGGAATTTCATTGGTTTTTTACGAGTGAAATATCCACCAAACTATAACATGTGTGAAACCTATGGTTTTTTAAGTGAATTTGCAAGGTTTTTTAAATGCTAATTCCTAACTATAAATGCTAAGTTATGTATGTATTATTATTTTTTTCATATATTTATTTTTCAATAAACTACGTATTAAAATTTAAATGTTTAGATGTTTTTTTCTGCCTTCGGGGTCCTTCAGGGACCCCCTGACAAAGGCTAGGGGGTCAGGAACTCTCTACCCTGCCCTCTTTTCACGTTCGCCACCTTCCTTTTCCACTCTCGCACTGAAAACAAACAAAATGGCAGCCGACCCTTCCTGATTTCGACCGATTCGAACGTTGACTGACATTAGGGTGCGCGCATGGTGCGCGACGTTGCGCGCACGGTGCGCGGTTATAGATATGTATGTGCTTTTAACAGCAATTTTCTCAGGAACTACTGAACAGATTGACTCCATATATGCAAAACGCACATCCCTGACCTGAGGACTACCTCTCTGCCAAATTTCAAGTAATTCTGTTCAGCCGTTCGGGCTGTACCTTCGACTAAAGGTCCTAAGGGAAAATGCATGGGCAAAAAACGTGTTTTGGGACCCCCCTTTTTTCTCAGCCCCCGCTTGACGAATCCCCCTGAGACTTTCAGGGTAGGAGCTGAGCGGAGCGCCCCATTAGTTTTGAAAATTTTGCGAAGATTCGTCAACCGGCGCCAACGTTATTCAAAATAGAATTTTGAGATTTCCTATGGAAACACGGTCCTAAATATAACTATCTACTGGCGACCGCCAGTATATAATATATATATATCTATATTATCTACTGGTGGTCGCCAGTAGATAGTTATAGTTAGGACCTATTTTTCATAGGTAATCCGCAACATTCTATTTGGAATAATGTTGGCGCCGGTTGACGAATCCTCGCAAAATGTTTACAACTTTTGGCCAGCTCCGCTCCTACCCTGAAAGTTTTGCGGTGATCCGTCAAGCGGGGGGTCCCAAAACGCTTTTTCCCCATGCAATTTCCCATAGGATCTGTTGTCGCAGCTACAGCCCGAACGGCTGAACGGAATGACACCAAATTTGGCAAAGAGGTAGTCCTCAGTTCGGACTCGTGCCTTTTGCATATATGGTGTGAATCTGTTCAGTAGTTACTGAGAAAATTAGGGTAAAAAGGTTAGTGATATCTTTGGCCGCGGAGGATCCGTGGACCGTACCCGCACCGTAAGCGCACCCTCCCCGAACCGAGCGTGCACCCTCCCGATCGCGCGCTGAATGCTAATTGGCTGTCGAGTGTCTCTCTACATTCGAAACCAGGAACTGTTGGTGGCCATTTTCTGCCTCGGTAGAAGCGAGGCTGAAGAAGCAAGGGGAATAAGTGTGTAAAACATATAAAGGGGGCAGAGTGGAAATACTCTGACCCTCTAGAGGTGCTTAGGGGGTCCCAGATGCACGGATTCTCTGGCGGTGGGTGCGCAGATCCACGGCAACGTTTTTTGAAAAATGAAAAGAAATCATTGGTTGTTTGACAACTTTCTACACTGAAAGGTAGGGTGTATATTTCTGTTTTTTAAAGGTATGATAGTTATTGGTTAACAAAAACAGATTAAAAGGAACATTATATATGATAAGCTGATATGTTGAAAAGTGAAGCACACTTCCTGTCTTGTGTAGGAACATTGTGCGCTGAACTTGTGACCTGTGAGCTCACTGCAGTGTTCCATGACCTGTTTCTATGGTAACAGGCAGAAGGCAGATTGGGGGAAGGGTTGAAATGTATTTCAGTTGGAAAGGGTTGAAATGTTTAACCAATAGAAATGTGTGTTTGCTTTTGAGTTTATGTGCGAAGGATTGTGATTTGATGTTTACATGTATATGTGTGGAAAATGAAAGGGAATCTTTTTCATTCTTTGCTTTTGCTGAGAGGGGCACAGTGCAGAGATTCTGTAAAAGAAAATATGGTGAGTGATTGATATACTTCTTAATCTACAAAAGAACTTGAAAGATGAGTTATTTAATTGTGAGGAGATGTATGTAGACTATTTTGATTTTAATCAGACTAATGTATTTTTCCTGCTAAAGCGTAGGGAGTACTTTTTTTCTCTACAATGTGTGTGCATGTAGAAACCATTCTGTGATAAGCATTTGTGTTTTTCATGTGTTTGTAAACAGATAACTGGGCAGTTTTTATATTTTGGTAGAATTAGAAACCAGTCATTGTTTATGAATTTGTGAAATGAGTTATGTTATGTTTCTATACTAAAATGTAGTACTACTTCTAGATGAAGAAATGTGTTTTGGTATAGTGCAAGGGATAGTGTTGTTTGTCTAGAATCACACAGTGAGTCTGTGTGCATTTGGGTAAGGATTGTGAGAGAAGCATTTGGTAATATTGTGTATTTGCTGACAGATAACTGCTTTAAAACCGGTCATGTTGTCAAGTTTTAGTAGCATTAGAAGCCAGTCTTTGTTTATGCTTTGATTAAATGAGTCAGGCTTTGACACAAAAGTGCAGTCCTGAAATATATAGATTGTGTGCAGTTCCCTTACCACTTGCACTGTAGTGAATGAGTTTTGGTAAACTCATAGGGATAGTGGTGCTTGTCTAGAATCACACTGTGAGTTAGTGTGTATTTGGGATCAGTGTGAGAGAATCATTTGGTAACATCATGTATTTGCTGACAGATATCTGCTTTAAAATCTGTCATGTTGTGAAGTTTTAGTAGCATTAGAATCCAGTCTTTGCTTATATGTTGATTAAATGAGTCATGCCTTGACACTGATGTGCTGTACTTAAATATGTAGATTGTGTGCAGTCCCCTTACCACTTCCACAGTAGTGAATGAGTTTTGGTAAAGTCCTTCAAGAGTAGTGTTTATTGTCTAAAATCACACTGTGAGTCTGTGTGCATTTGGGTAAGGATTGTGAGAGAAGCATTTGGTAACATCGTGTATTTACTGACAGATAGCTGTTTTAAAAACTGTCATGTTGTCAAGTTTTAGTCGCATTAGAAGCCAGTCTTTGCTTATGCGTTGATTAAATTAGTCAGGCATTCACATTAAAGTGTAGTCGTGAAATATGTAGATTGTGTGCAGTTCCTTTACCACTTCCACTGTAGTGAATGAGTTTTGGTAAACTCATAGGGATAGTGTTGTTTGTCTAGAATCACACTGTGAGTCTGTGTGCATTTGGGTAAGGATTGTGAGAGAAGCATTTGGTAACATCGTGTATTTGCTGACAGATACCTGTTTTAAAACCGGTCATATTGTGAAGTTTTAGTAGCATTAGAAGCCAGTCTTTGCTTATGCTTTGATTATATGAGTCAGGCTTTGACATAAAAGTGCAGTCCTGAAATATGAAGATTGTGTGCAGTTCGCCTACCACTTCCACAGTAGTGAATGATTTGGTAAACTCTTAGGTATAGTGGTTGTTGTCTAGAATAACACTGTGAGTCTGTGTGCATTTGGGAACCACTGTGAGAGAAGCATTTGGTAACATTGTGTATTTGCTGACAGATAACTAATTTAAAACCTCTCATGTTGTCAAGTTTTAGTAGCATTAGACGCTAGTCTTTGCTTATGCATTGATAAAATGAGTCAGGGTTTGACACTAAGGTGCAGTACCATGTACTATTATGTTCACTGTGGCAGAACTGAAAAGTTTTACCTAAGCACTGTCCTAGAAGTAGTCTGATTATTTAGTCAGTTTCTAAGTACCAAATAGATTGTTTCAAATGCAGTATGCATGTAGTGTTCTAACATACTATACACTTGTCTTTTACACCTTCAATTCCCTAGTTAGTATCCATACACTTCCAGGAAATATCCTGTCACTTCCTTTGCAGTCCTCTAGAGACCCATTCAACAGCATGTACTAATCCATTCACTGTGCCAAAACCCAAACACTTATAAATTCATCAAGACACTCTCTTTCCAGTACTCTAATGATTCAGTCACTGCCTAAGTATTCATGCACAGAGCCAGGTCTTAGCATATGGACTTCTTCAAACCCCTATCCACTATGCATGCAGTCCTCTAAGCACCTACACACTTGTCTTTCACACCTTAAATTCCCCAGTCAGTATCCGTTCACTTTCAGCAAACACCCTGTCACTCCATTTGCACTCCTCTAGTGACCCATTCAGCATCATTTACTAATCCATTCACTGCGCCAAACCCTAATAAATTCACCCAGGCACTCTCCTTGCAGTACTCTAATCATTCAGTCAGTACCCAAGTACTCATCCAGTGACCCAGGCCTTAGTATATGGACTGCTTCAAACCCTTATCCACTATGCATGCAGTCCTCTAACCACCTACACAATTGTCTTTCTCACCTTCAATTCCCTAGTCAGTATCCATACACTTCCAGGAAATACCCTGTCACTCCCTTTGCAGTCCTCTAGTGACCCATTCAGCACCATGTACTAATCCATTCACTGTGCGAAAACTCAAACACTTATAAATTCACCAAGATGCTATCTTTGCAGTACTCTAATCATTCAGTCAGTGCCTAAGTATTCATACACTGAGCCAGGCCTTTGCACATGGACTGCTTCAAACCCCTATGCACTATGCATGCAGTCTTCTAACCACCTAGACACTTGTCTTTCACACTTTCAATTTCCTAGTCAGTATCCATACAGTCCAGCACTTGTCACTGCCTTTGCACTCCTCTAGTGACCCATTCAGTACCAAGTACTAATCCATTCCCTGTGCGTTAAGCCTAGCACTTATAAATTCACCCAGGCACTCTCCTTGCTGTACTCTAATCATTCAGTCAGTACCCAAGTAGTGATGCAGTGAGCCAGGCCTTAGCACATGGACTGCTTTAAATGCCTATGCAGTATTGATGCAGTCCTCTAATCACCTACACCGTTGTGTTTCACACCTTCAATTCCATAGTTAGTATTCATACTCTTCTAGCAAACACCCAGTCACTCACCCAGTGTGTCTCCTTATAGTACTGTAATCATTTAGTCAGTTAGCATGTAGTCTTTTAGTGAGGTAGGCTTTAGGGCATGAACTGCTTCAAAGTAGTATGCACTATGCATGTAGTGTTTTAACGATTGTCACACTTGTGGTTCAGGGATATAATTTCTTAGTCAGTTTTGATATAAAATGTGTTTGTACAGTAATGGAATAGTATAAATGTGAAAGTTATTAATATACATTTATTTGTGATTCTTTTTTACAGATACAGAACAGGAGTGTTTCTCATCTGTTTGCACTCTTCTAGTGCAAGATTGTTTGGATGAAGGGTCCTTAGGTGTTTCATCATACTTGCTGTGCCGCATGAGTATTTTTTGTTAGGATCCCCTCGTAACAGAACTCTTTGGCAAATCTTGCGAGTGATGAAGGTGGCATTGGTCTTTGTTTGCCCCTTGGGAATAGTAAAAAAATTCTTCACCACTGAAGAAAAACGTTGTGGCCGTGGTGCCTTCTGCAAAAAAATTTCCTCAGATTCGGTAAATACTTTAAAGCGGCAACATTTACAGTTTTTGTAAGTTAAACTTATAAAATGTTCTTAGCTGTATACATTTTATATATCTGTGATTTGTTTCTTGTGGTATTTTGTTGAGAATACCATGTTGTTTTTTTTTTAACAATCTTTTTCATTTTCCAGGTCTGTCGTCGACATCCGTGGTTCCCACAGGAGTGTTCCGCTTTGTTGTTTTGTATTATTGTTGTTACATTTTGTTTATTAGTTTATTGTTTATATTTATGTTAATAAAAAAATAAAGTTTGAAAATAGTTTATCGTTTATATATTTATTATTATAAAAAATAAAGTTTGAAAAAAAAATTAATAATGTTTTTGGTTGTTCTCTTAACTGCTGTGTGACTCTTTCTTGTTCTTATTACTGTTATTTGATGGAGTCCACCATGGTGGTAAATTTTGGGGCACTTATCGCTGGAATACTAGTGATATCTGCAGTTTGTTCAAATTATTACGGCTCCCGTGAGCTATCCGGCTGACGAGCCCTGGTTCTGCACCTGCGCGCCATGAGAGGTATTTGACCTGTTTTAATTACATTTTGGCAGTCCACTCGGCACCCCTTTACATTGTCCTGCTCCCTGCTGACGAGAGGCAACTACCTCGAAACACGTGTCCAGGGATGGCTAAATGCAACACATACTTTTTTCTTTTTACACATCGTGGCATAGGCGTACCCGCCGTCGCCACTACATTCACCACAGTCCTTTGGGGCAACTTGCTGGTGTGACGAGCAGTGTGCGACCTACTTGTGTTCAAATTATTACGGCTCCCGTGAGCGATCCGGCTGACGAGCCCTGGTTCTGCACCTGCGCGCCATGAGAGGTATTTGACCTGTTTTAATTACATTTTGGCAGTCCACTCGGCACCCCTTTACATTGTCCTGCTCCCTGCTGACGAGAGGCAACTACCTCGAAACACGTGTCCAGGGATGGCTAAATGCAACACATACTTTTTTCTTTTTACACATCGTGGCATAGGCGTACCCGCCGTCGCCACTACATTCACCACAGTCCTTTGGGGCAACTTGCTGGTGTGACGAGCAGTGTGCGACCAACTTGTGTTCAAATTATTACGGCTCCCGTGAGCTATCCGGCTGACGAGCCCTGGTTCTGCACCTGCGCGCCATGAGAGGTATTTGACCTGTTTTAATTACATTTTGGCAGTCCACTCGGCACCCCTTTACATTGTCCTGCTCCCTGCTGACGAGAGGCAACTACCTCGAAACACGTGTCCAGGGATGGCTAAATGCAACACATACTTTTTTCTTTTTACACATCGTGGCATAGGCGTACCCGCCGTCGCCACTACATTCACCACAGTCCTTTGGGGCAACTTGCTGGTGTGACGAGCAGTGTGCGACCAACTTGTGTTCAAACTTCTGAATAGTGTGTTAGATTTATCTCAACTTTACTTCTGTTAAAGTGCTGATAATGAAATGGAGAGTAGCCGTTCCCATGCAAAAAGACATGAGGTGCACCTTTGCGATTTATTCTAAATACTAAAATACTGTATTGTATTGCACTGAGGTATTGGCTGCACTTACAGTGTACACACGAAATATATTAAGAAATCTCATTGTATTTATATTGATTGGGAATAGTGCGTCAGGTGGTGGATCTTGACGAGATACACTGCTCAGTTTGTATATTGTTGTGCACACAAAAAAAATCACATCACAACTTTCACACCAATTGCAATGCGAAACAAATTCCGGTGATAAGACGCGTTAGCACCAGGGATTTTACACCTGCTTTCTGCTGGTGTTAAGCAGGACAACTACCTGCACCATGAAAGGGAACACAGCCAAGAGCCACACCAGAACACCCACAGGTGCCATAGAGTAAATGAGCATGATACAGGGATACCCATGAGGGCCAGAAGACTCATCTCAACAACTCCAGGACCGCCAATGCCCCCCAAACCCACATCTTAGTAAGTGTGTCCCTGTGGTCATTGTCTTAGCATGATAGGCACGAGCCCTGCAACATCATAGTGTGCTGTCACCTCAGCGTTGGCAGTGAGCATGGATGTGTAGCTACGTACGCATCCTCCTGCATGCACAACTGGCGTGTGCTGGTCTGAGGTTTACAGGTCAGTGCAGGGGTGTGCCTATCCGGCAAGGGGAACGGGGTGTCTCGGACATGTCCGTGTACAGGAAGTGCGGTAAGTGTGTCTCTGTGTTCTGGTGTGGCCTGTTACAAGAGCCGCAGCAGTCGATGTTGTAAAGTGGCATGCATCACCTCCAAATGGCACTGTGATGTTGTTGTTGGATTGTAGCAGGACATGCGCAAATAGGCATTACAATGGCATGCCGTACGAGTGCACGAGATACAACAGCTCACCGTACAAACGTGTGGGGGCTCGTGGGAGGGAGGAGCAGCCGTTTGGCAACATAACACACAGTGAACTCGACCATGTGCCACATGCTGGGCATCTCATCCATGATGACCACGGTCGCAGACATCCCACAACACCAACGATTGGCCTTTGTACACATCCTGTATGAATGCAGCGTGGTTTGTACTTAATTGTGCATGTGTGCCATTCTGCCCATCTCCCCCATTCTGCCCATCTCCCCCTCCCCCCACTCACTGCGTCTTCCTCTTCCTAGTGCTGTTGTGTCTATAATTTTGTTGCTGCACACATAAATACATGTAAAGAATAAATTAGAATAGTTCCTTGATTCTTTTAGGTTTCAAAACTTCTCTATTGGTTTCTTTTTAATTTTCCATATGAACCGTTTTTTTTAATATTCAACAACACATAGAAGTCAGGAGTGCAACGTATTCTATCAACACACTTTCTAGAACATTCTACAATACGTGCAGGTTAAAAGTTCATCAATTTTTTAAAACTTTATGATATTTTTTTGTAACATTTTCTTGAACATTTAACGACACGTGCAGGTTAAAAGTTGACAATTGTTTTAAGTTCGAACAGTGCCTTCCAAATGCAAGTAGCAGGTGTGGTTGAGCTGAACAAATTTTATCCTATGATATGTACTCCACGTTGAAACTGCTTTTTCTTAACCAATCACAAAAATGCTTCTCCACAAAACTAATGTGCACCCTACTTTTAAAAAAGAATGCTTTTCATGATATCTTCAGTGATAAGTTATAGACAGGAATTAGCATTTAAAAAACCTTTGAAATTCACTGAAAAAAACCATAGGTTTCATGCACGTTATAGTTAGGAATTGGCATTTAAAAAACCTTTGAAATTCCCTGAAAAAACCAAAGGTTTCAGGGGCGTTATAGTTAGGAATTGGCATTTAAAAAACCTTAGAAATTCACTGAAAAAACCATAGGTTTTAGGGGTGTTGTAGTTAGCTGGACATTTCCCTCGTACAAAACCCTAGAAATTCCCCTGTTATAGTTAGTTCAGCTAACTATAACTCGTGCCCCCGCAATGCACTGCTGATGACGTCACATATTACATCACTCATGACATGGTCAGTGACATCACTGATGACATCACTGATGACATCTCAAATGACATCACTGATGACATCACTCATGACGTCATCCATTGAGTATGTGTTTCTGAACAGTTTTATTATGTTTAATATATATAGGGAAAGGCCTGTTGAAAAATAAGTGGGTGTACAAGTGTGTGAATGGATGATTTTCTAGGTGCGTAACTGAGTCTATAAGTGAGTCATTAAATGTATCTTACTGCAGACTAGTGACTAAACTGTGTGAATGTCTGTATGTGTCTGTGTATAAGTGGCTGCATGGTTTTGTGAATAGCTATATGAGTGTCTATATGGGTTATTGATTGGTTGTCTGAGTATCTGTATGGGTGTCCGAGTGTTTGTGTGGGTAAGGTGTGTGTGACTCTGTGACTAGATGTGTGAGTGGGTGATTCAGTGGGTGCATGTTTTTAAGAGTGCATCTGTGATGGACTGTATGGTTGGGTGAGTGTATGTCTGGGTGTGTTAGTGATTGAATGTATATCTCAGTTGTACATGTGTCAGTAACTACATATGTGAAACGCAGTGTATATGTGTGTTATAGTATATAACTATCTATATGTGAGAGTGTGTGATTTTGGGAGTGGCTGTATGCGCCATAGTGCAAGGATATCTGTGTCATGTGCTGTTTGTTTTCTGCAGGAAGACACAGAATTTGTTAGTATTTTTATGAGTAAGTGAACTTTGAGTGTTTTTAACTGTATAGGTGAGTAAATTTTACTGTGATAAATTTTTTGCATGACTGACTAGATGTATCAGTACCTCAATGGATCATTGGCGGTGTGTGAGTGTCTATATAGGTGTATAAATGCACAGAGTGACAGTAAGTATGAGTGACTGTACAGGTGAGTGAGTGGAGATGTATGTAGACCTAAAAGTCAATGAGTGGGTAAGTAGTTATTGGTATTGGAGTATCTATGGTTGTCAAAATGGCCGTCTGAAATTTGAGTCGGTGTATCAAAGGTTATATTAGGGTGTGAGAAGATGCACTAATTTACCACATGGATGACGTCATCAGTGATGTCATCAGTGATGTCATTTGAGATGTCATCAGTGATGTCATCAGTGATGTCACTGACCATGTCATGAGTGATGTAATATGTGACGTCATCAGCAGTGCATTGCGGGGGCGCGAGTTATAGTTAGCTGAACTAACTATAACAGGGGAATTTCTAGGGTTTCGTACGAGGGAAATGTCCAGCTAACTATAACACCCCTGAAACCTATGGTTTTTCAGTGAATATATATACATATATAAACATATATATAATCTGCATATCTATATAAATACAAATATAAATGCATGCATACATATACGTATACATATATGCATACATATGCATGTTATGTACATGAAAGTTTGAAAAACACTAATAAAAGCTGTTAGAAGGTGGTTCTGACACTATGGGCCGCCCGGAATTTTCACTTTTTGAGCACCTTATTGTTGAGCTTTTACCGTTGGGGAGCCTCATAAGTTGGGACTCACCCACAGTGAACTCAGGATGGAAGAGACATGCCAGGGAAAGTCATTGTGTTTTACTGTGTTTTCACTTCCTTATTCCCCTATGGGAATGTGGAGCCAGGGGCTAGATTAACTTCAATTAGACCTACAGATTCCAGACACGCACTTAAGTCCAATGTAGCAAATGTGAAAAGAAGTATTCTGCAGAGTCCAAAGTCATATTTGTACTGCTTTTGGGTCATCCAGAACTGTCATATTTCTCTGAGCCAGCCATGACCAGACCCAGGCTGAGGGCTGACCTCAGCTGGATGGATTGATAACCTTTCTTCCACAAGCTAGGGCCTCCTCTCCACGAAGAGAAGATGGGTGGGGCTACAGGCCAATCCATCAACCGCTGTCGCTGGGTGCCAGGCACCAGGCTGCACCAAGGAGGGAAGGCAGCTTGGGGGGAAGGTGCTTTCGAGACATGTGGCAAAAACCCTGGACTACGCCATTTTGAACAAGCTCAGAGGCTGGACAAGAAGGAGGGAGCAGGGGCAGGGACGTGATGTGTCGCTGTTTGATAGGACCAACAGAGACTTCCTGCCAGCCCCCCACTCAACTTTTAAAAAGTGCTTGCACAGGAAGAGAAACTCTCTCTGGGGTGTAGTCTGCTGAGGGTGAAGGTGCTGGCGTCTGGCGCAATGGGTAGTTGGAAGGAGAGACCCCCTGACTGCCCCCAGGACCCTATCAGCACCAGAAGAAGAGCCCAGGACTGGTGCACAGAAGCAGGGGCCTCTGCACAGGGAGAAGAGAGTCCCAGAAGGAGAGCCTGGCGAGAGGCTGGCGCAGGGAGCCAGTGAAGACAGCACCCTGCTGAATCAGAGAGCCTAAGGGCGGAGGAGAGTATACCCAGTGTTTTGGTGCTTTGTGGCCCCCAGAGGAGGGGGATCCCCCCTCACTTGTGAAAAGGTGCTGGGGGAGCGGCTGGAGGAGCACTGTCTTCCCCCCCCAGCACGAAGAAATCTGCCATTTTGGTGCCTGGTGGCCCCCAGAGGAGGGAGTCACCCTCATGTGTGAAAAGGGGTACAGGGGGTTTTAGGAGCACCGCAGTCTCCCCCAGCATAAAGAAGAACAGTCCACCCCTAAGTTTCACGGGGCATCTGAAAGAATAACCCCTCCAGGACTCAGCCCGCCTTTAACACCTTCTAGGCTGGAACTTATGTTCTACAGCTGAGGGTGTACTATGAAGTGCATCATGGAGTGAAGGGCTGAGTTGGAGATGTCTGGAGAAGGGCATCCCCTGGAGGTGAAGTGGTGTAATTGCACCGAAATGCATTTACTATTGGTTATTTCTTTTTAGGTGGACTGAAATTCACATGTGTAAAGTGAAGTACCTGTGTAAGGTGATGTTAAGCTAAATGGAGTTATGTTGCTGGACCTTACTGCTAGGGGCTCTGGCTGTATTTACGTAATCCCATGCTTTTACCTGTGATTCCTTTTAAAGTGAAGAGGTGCACTGCAGGAGAAGTGTAGTTGCCAGGCAGGAGTACTTCTTTTGAAGGGACTGTAAGTCACATGTGTAAGGTGATGTTAAGCTAAATGGAGTTATGTTGCTGGACCTTCCTGCTAGGGGTCTGGCTGTATTTACGTAATCCCATGCTTTTACCTGTGATTCCTTTTAAAGTGAAGAGGCGCACTGCAGAAGAAGTGTAGTTGCCAGGAGTACTTCTTTTGAAGGGACTGTAAGTCACATGTGTAAGGTGATGTTAAGCTAAATGGAGTTATGTTGCTGGACCTTCCTGCTAGGGGTCTGGCTGTATTTACGTAATCCCATGCTTTTACCTGTGATTCCTTTTAAAGTGAAGAGGCGCACTGCAGGAGAAGTGTAGTTGCCAGGAGTACTTCTTTTGAAGGGACTGTAAGTCACATGTGTAAGGAGATGTCATAAGCCAAGTGGGGCTATGTTGCCAGACAGTCCTGCTAGGGTGTCTGGCTGTATATGCACAATCCTGTGATTTCATCTGTGATGCCCTTAGGGGCTGTAATTGCAATGCATTCAAATGATCAACCAAGGTGATGAGTACGGTTATTCTAAAGTGTGCGTAAACATGGATTCTTGCTGCTGCACTTAGGTGAAGACCCCAGACTGCTAGCCCTTAAGATATAAAGGTGCATACTTTATGGTCAGTAGGAGATGCTCAGTCATGGTCATGTGTCACCAAGGCAGGTTTACCCCTTTTTAATGCTTGTTGAGGTAATGGGGTGGGTCGCCACTGGGATGGTGCCAGTGCGCAGGGCCCTCGCTCCAGGTTATGTTCAACTAACTGCACTGGGGGCAAGTTGATGTGCATACATGGGAGTGGTGGTACTAGACCCCACCCCCCTGCGGGAGGGGTGGAGATGTTATGCAATGTCACAAAGTAATTCCAACAGCTTATGTATATTTGTAAATTGGTGCATAGTATTGAGTGGTGTGTGTGTTTAATAAATGTACTCTTACTTTTATAAAGCAAAGTACAGACTAGACAATCAATTATTGAGTGTTATTTTTGTGCACCTGCAAATGGCGATTACTAGCCCACACCACCTCCCTTGAGTAAGCCTCCGACTGCTCTGCAACGCTACCCTCTGAGAGTCAGGCGCTACAATTGGGTGTTTGGTTCCCAGTGATGGACAAATGTAGTCATGTTATTTGTGCAGGCCTCACAGATGCTGCCTCGTTTTCCAACATTGGTGTCTAGCGGCGGGAAACATAGTATCCTATTCTGGTGTGCAATTATAGCATTTGATAAGTCAAGTTTTGCCACACATTACCTATGCAGCAATAAGCAAATGGAAGAGCGCAAGGCTCTGAGAAGGGTTCAAAGTTTTGGTTATGTGAACTAAAGGTATGGGAAAGGAAAGCCCCGCGCACATATGTGTCATGTGAAGTTATTATGGTTTAAATGTAAGCTGTATTGATATGACCGCGCTATGTTGATTATAATGTGCTAGCGGGATGGTGCTTTCCAGGAAATTATTGCATACAAATGTTCTAAGCCATATTGTACACCTTTGAACCCTAACACTACATACACTACACCTGCATGAGGAGGGTGTCTCCTCAAGAGATAGGGACAGCAACTGATACCTACATCACAGGTGGGGGTGTAGGGGTGCATTGACCTTCAAGGGGGACAGGAAAAGTAGGGGTCCTGGGAGGTTCCCGCGCTTTTTAAGGGCAGGGAGGATTTCCACAGGAGGGGCCCCAGATATCCTTCCCCCACTGGAAGTTTCTTGCTAATGGCACAGGCCAAAACCACTGGAAGGGTGGGGTAGGAGGTTTCTTTACCCCGGGTAGTAGCGCCCCAGGGGTTCCCATGGTGGGGAACCCCAAGAAACCTTTCTCACTGTGGGAGGAGGGTGTGGTAGCGTTGAGTGTCCGGCAGGTCCCCCAGGTTAACTGGTGGGGAGGTGAGCAACCCAGGGGTGGCCGCTGGTAGTGGGTGGCCCCCAAGGAGGGTAGTTCTTTAGTGATGGTGTGTAGTGGTAGCCCCTAGGTGGGCTAGGTAACTGACCCAGTGGAGATCTGAGTGGGGGCGATGTGCTCCCTAGTTTCCAGGGGAAGGGTTAGTGGTGGACCCTGAAGAGAGTGTACCCAGTGGCGGGGGCTGGTAAAGAGGAGCATGAAGTGCCCCATAATGCCTCGCCAGGCATTTGGAAATCTGCCGTTTTGGTGCTTTGTGGCCCCCAGAGGAGGGGGGTCACCTTCACTTGTGAAAAGGTGCTGGGGGAGCGGCTGGAGGAGCACCGTTCCCCCCCCAGCACAAATAAATCTGCCATTTTGGTGCCTGGTGGCCCCCAGAGGAGAGGGTCACCCTCATGTGTGAAAAGGGGTGCAGGGGGGCTGCATGAGCACCGCAGTCTCCCCCAGCATAAAGAAGAACAGTCCACCCCTAAGTTTGATGGGGCATCTGAAAGAATAACCCCTCCAGGACTCAGCCCGTCTTTAACACCTTCTAGACTGGAACTTATGTTCTACAGCTGAGGGTGTACTTTGAAGTGCATCATGGAGTGAAGGGCTGAGTTGGGGATGTCTGGAGAAGGGCATCCCCTGGAGGTGAAGTGGTGTAATTGCACCGAAATGCATTTACTATTGGTTATTTCTTTTTAGGTGGACTGAAAGTCACATGTGTAAAGTGAAGTACCTGTGTAAGGTGATGTTAACCCCTTCAGCGCTGGGCGAATTCCGCCGCAGTGCTGAAGGGTTCGAGCGCGGGCGGGGCCATGATGGAACGGTTCCGTCATGAGCACAGCTCAACCGTGGCTCATGACGGAACCGTTCCGTCATGAGCATGGAAGGGGTTAAGCTAAATGGAGTTATGTTGCTGGACCTTCCTGCTAGGGGGTCTGGCTGTATTTACGTAATCCCATGCTTTTACCTGTGATTCCTTTTAAAGTGAAGAGGCGCACTGCAGGAGAAGTGTAGTTGCCAGGAGTACTTCTTTTGAAGGGACTGTAAGTCACATGTGTAAGGTGATGTTAAGCTAAATGGAGTTAAGTTGCTGGACCTTCCTGCTGGGGGTCTGGCTGTATTTACGTAATCCCATGCTTTTACCTGTGATTCCTTTTAAAGTGAAGAGGCGCACTGCAGGAGAAGTGTATTTGCCAGGAGTACTTCTTTTGAAGGGACTGTAAGTCACATGTGTAAGGAGATGTCATAAGCCAAGTGGGGCTATGTTGCCAGACAGTTCTGCTAGGGAGTCTGGCTGTATATGCGCAATCCTGTGATTTCATCTGTGATGCCCTTAGGGGCTGTAATTGCAATGCATTCAAATGATCAACCAAGGTGATGAGTACTGTCATTCTAAAGTGTGCGTAAACATGGATTCTTGCTGCTGCACTTAGGTGAAGACCCCAGACTGCTAGCCCTTAAGATATAGAGGTGCATACTTTATGGTCAGTAGGAGATGCTCAGTCAGGGTCATGTGTCACCAAGGCAGGTTTACCCCTTTTTAATGCTTGTTGAGGTAATGGGGTGGGTCACCACTGGGATGATGCCAGTGCGCAGGGCCCTCGCTCCAGGTTATGTTCAACTAACTGCACTGGGGGCAAGTTGATGTGCATACATGGGAGTGGTGGTACTAGACCCCACCCCCCCTGCGGGAGGGGTGGAGATGTTATGCAATGTCACAAAGTAATTCCAACAGCTTATGTATATTTGTAAATTGGTGCATAGTATTGAGTGGTGTGTGTGTTTAATAAATGTACTCTTACTTTTATAAAGCAAAGTACAGACTGGACAATCAATTATTGAGTGTTATTTTTGTGCACCTGCAAATGGCGATTACTAGCCCACACCACCTCCCTTGAGTAAGCCTCCGACTGCTCTGCAACGCTACCCTCTGAGAGTCAGGCGCTACAATTGGGTGTTTGGTTCCCACTGAAGGACAAATGTTGTCATGTTATTTTGTGCAGGCCTCACAGATGCTGCCTCATTTTCCAACAAAAGCAAAGCTAAAAAGCCACCTAATTACAAACAGAATTGCTTTAACTTAAACGAGGGCGAGACCTATTGCATTTTCAATGCTTGTTTACTTTGGTTCCATCAAGAAGGGATTCAGATGTGTCACACATTTGCCATAAATTCAGAATGTTAGCACTTTAGTTGCTCATTAGATCACTGTAGTAAAGCTACTGCTCACCAGGGAAGTCTGCTGCTGGTATTGAAAGTAAGGGTGGGCATAGTGGGCGTAGTGGGGCTACGTGAAGCAGCGCGTAGTGTGCCCAAATCTACGCACACTCGCGCGCTCCGCGTAGTGCCACTACGCGCTGCCCGCCTCCCGCCCACCCTCCTTTTAAATAATACCCTGCATGTTAAATAATTAAAAGTAAAGAGACTTACCTGAAGCGCGGCGTCTCCGGGGCTCCCTCTTCCTCGTTTTCCAACTTCTTGTGACAAATGCGCATGCGCGGACGCCCGCGCTTGCGCATTTGGGAAGCTGCAGTAGAACACAAAAGAATCAACTGACAGTCTCTGCCCTTGTTGGATGTACATGTTTTACTGAGAATGTCAGACTTCATTCTCACATGACTGAGAAAGATAATGTGAATTTACAGGAAATATGCTCTCAGTTAGCTTATAGATCACCTTCCAAACCTCTGTGGGAAAAGCATGAGAAAATAGTTTTCTCTCAAACATGATTCATGATATCCCAGCAGAAGGCTTTTTCACATGGTTAAATCACCTTCGAACACACCACAATTCCTAAAATGAGTATGGTACCATCAACAAATGATTTATAATGTAACTAAAATCTTAAAACCTTCTATTAATTGCAATTCTTTTTAATGAGGTGCTATAATGTATATTGGTCCCAAGATGGCTGCCAACACTTCTTGGATGAAGTGCTCACAGCCAATCAGATCTCATGATGAGATGTGTGGTTATGCTCCGCCCATATATATATGGGGCTTTGATTTTGATTTTCTCAGGAACTACTGAACGGATTTACACCATTTAAGCAAAAGGCACGACTCTGAACCAAGGTCTACCTTTCTGCCAAATTTGGTGTAATTCCAAAACTTTTGGCCAGCTCCAGTCTGCTTCTATCCTGAAAGTCATGGGGTGATTCATCAAGCGGGGGCCAAGAAAAAAGGGGGGTCCCAAAACGTGTTTTCCCCATGCATTTTTTCATAGGAACCTTTAGTCGCAGCTACAGCCCGAACTGCTGAACGGAATTACACCAAATTTGGCAAAAAGGTAGCCCTTGGTTCAGAGTTGTGCCTTTTGGTTAAATGGTGCCATGAGTGATGTCACTGACCATGTCATGAGTGATGTAATATGTTACGTCATCAGCAGTGCATTGCAGGCTCGCGAGTTATAGTTAGCTGAACTAACTATAACGGTGGAATTTCGATGGTTTTGTACGAGTGAAATGTCCAGCTAACTATAACACCCCTGAAACCTATGTTTTTTCTGTAAAAAAAAATAATATATATATATATATATATATATATATATATATATATATATATATATATATTATCTACTGGCGGTCGCCAGTAGATAGTTATAGTTACAACCTAGTTTCCATAGGAAATCTCAAAATTCTATTTTGAATAACTTTGGCGCCGGTTGACGAATCCTCGCGAAATTTTCAAAACTAATGGGGCGTTCTGTTCAGCTCCTACCCTGAAAGTCTCAGGGTGATTCGTCAAGCGGGGGCCGAGAAAAAAGGGGGGTCCCAAAACGCGTTTTCCCCATGCATTTTTCCATAGGACCTTTAGTCGCAGCTACAGCCCGAACGTCTGAACAGAATTACGTGAAATTTGGCAGAGAGGTAGCCATAAGGTCAAGGAAGTGCCTTTTGCAGGTCTGGTGTAAATCTGATCAGTATTTCCTGAGAAAATAGCATTTAAAAGCATATCAATATCTATACGCGCGCACCGTGCGCGCACGGTGCGCGCACCCTGCCGTGCGCGAGCGGAATTCTGATTGGTTTTTAGATGTCGGTAAACATTCGAATCAGTCGAAACCAGGAAGTGTCGGCCGCCATTTTGTCTCTCGCAGACTGAGGGGGTGAAAAAAAAAGGTGGAGAACGTGAAAAGGGGGCAGAGTGGACAGTTCCTGACCCCCTAGCCTTGGTCAGGGGGTCACAGAAGGACCCCCAAGGTAGAAAAAAACTATTTTTTTTTATAAAAAATCGCGAGGTGCGCGCACCGCGCGCGCACGGCACAAACTGCGAATCGTGGGTGCTCGGTGCGCGCACGGTGCGCGCACGGTGAAAAACCTGAAAAAAAAAATAATGAATAAATAGATAACTTAGCATTTAAAAAACCGTACAAATTCACTGAAAAAAACATAGGTTTCACACACGTTATAGTTACAAATTAGCATTTAAAAAACCTTGCAAATTCACTTAAAAAACCATAGATTTCACACATGTTATAGTTAGCTGGACATTTCACTCGTAAAAAACCAATGACATTCCCCCGTTATAGTTAGTGCAGGCAACTATAACTCACGCGACCGCAATCCTCTGCTGATGACGTCAGATATTGCATCACTGTATTTAGACACTTATTTACCCATGTCTTCTTCCATTAATCTTTAGCTATACATATATTACAAATATTTATTTTTCATAAAGACACATATGTCATCAGTGATGTAATATCTGACGTCATCAGCAGAGGATTGCGGTCGCGTGAGTTATAGTTGCCTGCGCTAACTATAACGGGGGAATTTCATTGGTTTTTTACGAGTGAAATGTCCAGCTAACTGTAACATGTGTGAAATCTATGGTTTTTTAAGTGAATATATATATATATATATATATATATATATATATATATATTACCTACTGGCAGTCGCCAGTAGATAGTTATAGTTAGGACCGTGTTTCCATAGGCAATCCGAAAATTCTATTTTGAATAACATTGGTGCCGGTTGACGAATCCTCGCGAATTTTTCAAAACTAATGGGGCGCTCCGTTCAGCTCCTACCCTGAAAGTCTCGGGGTGATTCGTCAAGCGGGGGCCGAGAAAAAAGGGGGGGTCCCAAAACGCGTTTTCCCCATGCATTTTTCCATAGGACCTTTAGTCGAAGGTACAGCCCGAACGGCTGAACAGAATTACTTGAAATTTGGCAGAGAGGTAGTCCTCAGGTCAGGGAAGTGCCTTTTGCAGGTCTGTTGTCAATCTGTTCAGTAGTTTCTGAGAAAATAGCATTTAAAAGCATATAAATATCTATAAGCGCGTACCGTGCGTGCACCGTAAGCGCACGGTGCGCGCACCTGTACTGCCCGATTTTCCCGGCCTTCCCGTGTTAAGGGAGGCCTAATGTGACTTCAGTCTCTTTCCATTCAAGTCTAAGGGTTAGAGTAGTGTATAGAGCCTATTTATTAGGCACTTCAACATGATCCTGTGTTCTTCCCCATAGATCAGGGTTTGCATACATATCCTAGGGGATAGATTCGTTAGCATTAGGGGTAATATGTTCTGTAGTAAGGGTATCTAATGGAGCTGTGCTGCATTCAGGCCTGGTAGGCCTTAAACGGGAGAGACTCCATCTTTCCTCCTGCTCTGGCAGCTTGGGAAGTTTCTAGGTCATAGGCAGTGTTTTAGTTAGGAGATGTTATTCGCTTGGAGAGAACCGGTTCAGGCCGGCCCTTATCGAAGGATTGTATTCTCCTTCATGCCGAAGACACTACAACAGGCCGGCCGGCTGGGAACGTGTCCTTGGCACGGGGAGGTACAGGAATTTGGTGGGCGGCAGGTTTCGGGCTGGAAATTTCCATGAGAGAATGCACATCTATATTAGTGAAAGTCTGAGGCAGACACTGGTACTTGCTTCTAGACCATAGGCGGCATCTGGCCGTTAGCAGTAAAGCTACTACTTATTCCAGGGAAGACAGATGACGAACCTGAATCTAAAGAGGAGAGAGCAGCTGATGAGGAGGAGGTTCCAGTGACTAGGAGAAAGAGAGAAGGGAGTAGATCTGTGACCACAGAGGTGTGACTTCCAGGCGAAGCCAAGGCGCAGACGGGAAGGGAACCTAGATGACCTTTGAGTACAGGCTGAATATAATCAGGTGATGTTAACCCTTTTCTATTAGAGTATACAACTTAACCTTTCACTTTCCTTGCAGGTTGTCTATATATATATATATAATGTATTCTGCGAATGTGCATGTGGCATTTAAATAAAGTATTTAGCTTGTTGTAAGTTAGCATGTGTTATGTGTCTTTACGTAGAAGGATAGCCTAGCCTCTCCGTCAGAGCTAATGCGACATGAACCGGGGTTAATCCGGGTCAGGTAAGTGATAACTGGATGAGGAGGAAATGAGCCCCTCAAACTGGAGAACAGGTTGTGCTCCGCTAATGGTCTTTGTGTGATCTGATATATAGTAATCCCAATTCCCCTGTCGTGTACTACGGTAATAATAGGATGAGCTCGTGCTAAGGCTACCGGATGGGTAGGAGATTCTGGGTCTGACTGAGGCCGCGAGATCGTGTGTGTCGCTGCCGAATGGGTAGGAGATTCTGGACCTGACTGAGGTCGCGAGACTGTGTGTGTTGCTACCGGATGGGTAGGAGATTCTGGACCTGACTGAGGTCGCGAGACTGTGTGTGTCGCTGCCGAATGGGTAGGAGATTCTGGACCTGACTGAGGTCGCGAGACTGTGTGTGTTGCTACCGGATGGGTAGGAGATTCTGGACCTGACTGAGGTCGCGAGATCGTGTGTGTCGCTGCCGAATGGGTAGGAGATTCTGGACCTGACTGAGGTCGCGAGACTGTGTGTGTCGCTGCCGAATGGGTAGGAGATTCTGGACCTGACTGAGGTCGCGAGACTGTGTGTGTGTGTTGTTGTGATCGTAAGGCTGTGAAACCTTGGTATAAATATATAATAGGAATTCCCTGTCCTTAGGTGGTACATATATATGTGGTTATTTAGGTGTAAAAAGGCCCTAGGGAGGGGATAACGTTCTGGTTTGGGTCAGAAGGGCTCTGTAGAGCGGGTTCCACCCGATCCGAAAACCCAAGCAGAACATTTGGCGTCGTGAACCGTTTACGTATTCTGTGTGCGTTGTGTTTTCCCGTGTTTGCTGCTGGCGTGTGCGTGACTTTGTTTGTATGTTCTTTGTGATATACTGGTGTGTCTAGCCTTTCTTCTTCTTTCTTTTCTTTCTCTTCTTCTCTCTTTTTCACGATCTGTTCTAAACAATGTACATATGCTTTTAAGTTGCCCGTTGATATTCCCGGCTGGGATTCAATGCCTTGTGAAGCCCTAGCCTGGGAGTGGGCTGAGTCATTGGAAGCAGACTGTTAAACGTCACTTGATTTATTTGAATGGGGGCAGACAGTATGATGTGCTGGCTCGTGAAGTGAGCTCATTGTGCTGATTTAGAATTGGTATGTGTATGTTTCAGCGTGTCTTGTAAAGAGTGCTGATAAATAGCTTGCTACGTGAGGCAGAGAGGGCTGGATCCCTTTCAAGTGTTAGTTAAGGAATGCATATCTACTGTTTTCAGTTGTAAAGTGCATGTAAGATCTCAGAGCATGGCTCTGAAACGTGGGACTCCCTTGAAATTCCAGTCTCCGTAGTTGCAAGGAAGGGGGTTATTCAACAGGTGATTGATGGCATTTTGGAGAGAGACGGCGGTGTTATTTTCATGTGTTGGTTACCGTGCATTACACATGTGGGCATTTGCAATAAGAACGTAGTGTGTTGAAAACAGAGCTGGTTGATGCCCAGTTTGCTAATATATCTTTGAAGACTAAATTGAACGTGTACCAGGCTGTGAAGTTGTTCACTTTGCCATGCCAGAATGATTCAGGTGTGATAAGTGTAACCGAGAATGCAGACAAGCTATGAGCTACACAGACGGTTTTAATTACTTCCTCTGGGACGCTTTCTCATCCTGAATGGAATGTGCATGAAAGTAAACAGACTAATGTTGTAAGCTTCACGATCACCGGTTGCGGACATAAATTACACATGACTCTGTATGATATATTTTGCTTTAAAAGAACATTGCAACAATGTGATTTTGGATGTGCACAGCTGATTGTGTACAATAAGTCTGATATGTGGCCTCTTCATTAACATGAACATTTATTTCGTAAGGTACTTCTAGAGCAATGTGCCCTTTTTAGTTACAGGAAAGTGAAGGGACTTAATAGGTCGCTTTTAATTTCAGATGCTGGACACATGTTGTGCTTTTGCGCCCCATCAAATACTGAACAAAACAGGGTTAGAGGCAATGTGATTTGCCTATGGGAGAGCATTTTCAGATTAAGACATGTGCAGTCTTGCTGGAGGTAAGGAGTGGTTACAGCTATTTTTCCTCTCAGACCTGTAAAGAGTTGTTCTGGAAGTGGGTCATTTGACAGCGTCTTTCAGATTGCTGTTTGGGAGTCTTGCAGTGAGATCATCCAGCAACGCTGGGCAGGGCTCAGGCTTTCTGTGAAGTCCGAGAAGGAATTCCTACGGGAGGGGTCATCTCATCTCAGCTCCTCTCCTCCGTAGGTAGGGACAGCTTCCTGGACATAACTGTCTGGGAGGCTTGCACAGGCGCAGGCCCCCCCCCCATGAGCAGAGTCGCAGACAGTCCAAGACAGTTGGCAGACGTGCAGTTCTCTCCGACCTTGAAGGAGATAAGGTGTGAGCTACAGACAGCCGGAGAAGTCTCTGCTTGTTATCTTTGGCAAGAGGCCATTTAGTGTCCGCGGAGATTTGTGAAGGGGGGCTGCACCTGTGAGGGGTGCAGTGAGAGAAGTGAGAGAAGGAGACTGCCCCAGCCCTTCTTGCTGTGTATTGAAACAGAGGGATTTTATCAAGACTTTAGAGGCTACAGTGTTAGTAGTATTATTACACGATTCCCCAGAGCTGGAGGAGACCTATATAGACAGAAATTAAAATATTGTACTTTTGAAAATGTTCTTTGCAAGAAAAGTGATGCTTGTTTCTTTTTCAGATTCGCCCAGTTCTCCGCGTGTGAGTGGGACTCCCTTCTCCCGTGTGAGTGGGGCCCTCCCTCTCCCCTCCCCTTCCCTTCCCCCCCCCAAGCCTGGAGTAATACGAGACGGTGGCGGCTGATGCCGGTGGCTATCCAGACTGGATGGGGTCCTCCCTTATCAAGAAGATACAGCTGCTGATGTGTACCGGAGAGCATGATGGCCTGCTTCTTTCCAAGCAACATGGGATCGGCGAAGTGTGGAACTGTTTCCTTCACGTGCGGCCAACGTTGTTTGCATGAAGGCAGTGTGTTTTTTCATACTGAAGGACTGTTTTTTTTTTTTAGGGATGGAGATGAATAGAGACGCTTTGCAGCACTCAGAGTAGATATTTTCTGAGTTAGTGAACAGTAATAACTTGTAGCTGTTGCTACTATATCTGAGTTTGACAGTGGAGTCTCCAGTTTAATCATTAGAAGCATTAGGAGCGTTCAAAAGCTTGATTGATTTATTTTCTGTATCCATTCCACATGTATCCGGATGTCTATGAGCTATTTCTAGCTGCTCCTGAAGTTGTGGCTACTACATGTGTTTGGAGAATGCGGACTTTATTTGCTCTAAAGTGATTATCACATACCTTTGATGAGTTTTTTATTGCTTTTTAGTCATGCTTTGTTTTGAATTGTGTATTTTTGTGTAGCAACTTCAAAATATGAGTTGCTGTTTCAACATGTGCTTTTTAGTAGTTGTGACTTTTAATTTAGACATGTGGTTTTCAATGGTTTTTGCTTTCAACTGCGATATGCAGTACTTTCATGATCATTTTGCTTTTCAGTTATGTAATTCAGTTGCTATTTGCTAGATTTTGTTTTTTGACATATGTGAATGGTGATGATCAAGGGTCATGGGGTGCAATGTAGTGAATCAGCCACTTGTGGTCTGACACCCTATGGTGACCCTCAACCACCACCATTCTGTACTGACTTAAGTGTGTTCTACCTTTTAGTGGAATAGTCTTTCCAAGAATAGAAGGTATGGTATGTTGAGGTGCAGTCTTGTGGGTGGTGGTGCACACATGTGCTCAATGTTGTATACTGAGGGATTTAGCGTATAATGTTATTTGGGTTAGGTGAATTATGATTTTGACCTATTGGCTTTGACGTGGTCTAATGTGATTCTGCCTTTTGACTCTACCTTGCTTCAAACTTCTCTGTGTGTGTAAGTTGTGTGGATGAGAATTATTGGTATTCCTGCTTTGGCAGTCTATAATGCCAATTCTATTGAGAAAATGGCCTGCTGGATGGTGAAATCCATTAATAATACTTCTACAGTCTTATCTGACTTGCTATTAGATGCCCAGGGTGAACGTAGAGCCATCTTGCAAAATAGAGCAGCCATTGATTATCTTCTGCTTAAACATGGACATGGCTGCTCAGACTTTGAAGGTCTCTGCTGTTTTAACTTATCTGATCATACACAATCCATTCGTGCACACATAGATAAATTGCATGACCTAACTAATGAAGTTAGGAAACACATTGATCAGGGCTGGTTTGACTGGCTCTTTAATTGGTTGCCGGACATGCATATGCTACGCCACACATTAGGTGGCATTTTGATTGCTCTTGTTGTTTTAATTTCTATCTGTTGTTTTATTCAGTGTATCCCTTCACTGCTTCAATTCTGCACATCTGGTACTAGACATAGATCGGTTAGTTTTGTTTCATATTATTCTTCCACAGATGTTAGTTCCATTTAGCATGTATAATAGACTGAAGTCAAGGGTGGAATGTACTGCTCGATTTTCCCGGCCTTCCGGTGTTGCAGGGCGATCCATATGACTTCAGTCTCTTTCCATCCGAGTCTAAGGACTGGAGTAGTGAATAGGGCCTATCTATTAGACACTTGTGACACAATCCCGTGCTCCTACCCATAGCTCAGGGCCTACACACATAGCCTAGGGGATAGATTCGGTAGCCTTGAGGATAACTTGCCCTATAGTGAGGGTATTTCATAGAGCTGTGTTGAATTCAGGCCTGGTAGGCCTTAAACGGGAGAGATATTATTCCTCCACCGATGTTAGTCATGTTTATTGAATGTATAATAGACTGAAGTCAAGGGTGGAATGTACTGCCCGATTTTCCCGGCCTTCCCGTGTTAAGGGAGGCCTAATGTGACTTCAGTCTCTTTCCATTCAAGTCTAAGGGTTAGAGTAGTGTATAGAGCCTATTTATTAGGCACTTCAACATGATCCTGTGTTCTTCCCCATAGATCAGGGTTTGCATACATATCCTAGGGGATAGATTCGTTAGCATTAGGGGTAATATGTTCTGTAGTAAGGGTATCTAATGGAGCTGTGCTGCATTCAGGCCTGGTAGGCCTTAAACGGGAGAGACTCCATCTTTCCTCCTGCTCTGGCAGCTTGGGAAGTTTCTAGGTCATAGGCAGTGTTTTAGTTAGGAGGTGTTATTCGCTTGGAGAGAACCGGTTCAGGCCGGCCCTTATCGAAGGATTGTATTCTCCTTCATGCCGAAGACACTACAACAGGCCGGCCGGCTGGGAACGTGTCCTTGGCACGGGGAGGTACAGGAATTTGGTGGGCGGCAGGTTTCGGGCTGGAAATTTCCATGAGAGAATGCACATCTATATTAGTGAAAGTCTGAGGCAGACACTGGCACTTGCTTCTAGACCATAGGCGGCATCTGGCCGTTAGCAGTAAAGCTACTACTTATTCCAGGGAAGACAGATGACGAACCTGAATCTAAAGAGGAGAGAGCAGCTGATGAGGAGGAGGTTCCAGTGACTAGGAGAAAGAGAGAAGGGAGTAGATCTGTGACCACAGAGGTGTGACTTCCAGGCGAAGCCAAGGCGCAGACGGGAAGGGAACCTAGATGACCTTTGAGTACAGGCTGAATATAATCAGGTGATGTTAACCCTTTTCTATTAGAGTATACAACTTAACCTTTCACTTTCCTTGCAGGTTGTCTATATATATATATAATGTATTCTGCGAATGTGCATGTGGCATTTAAATAAAGTATTTAGCTTGTTGTAAGTTAGCATGTGTTATGTGTCTTTACGTAGAAGGATAGCCTAGCCTCTCCGTCAGAGCTAATGCGACATGAACCGGGGTTAATCCGGGTCAGGTAAGTGATAACTGGATGAGGAGGATATGAGCCCCTCAAACTGGAGAACAGGTTGTGCTCCGCTAATGGTCTTTGTGTGATCTGATATATAGTAATCCCAATTCCCCTGTCGTGTACTACGGTAATAATAGGATGAGCTCGTGCTAAGGCTACCGGATGGGTAGGAGATTCTGGGTCTGACTGAGGCCGCGATATCGTGTGTGTCGCTGCCGAATGGGTAGGAGATTCTGGACCTGACTGAGGTCGCGAGACTGTGTGTGTTGCTACCGGATGGGTAGGAGATTCTGGACCTGACTGAGGTCGCGAGACTGTGTGTGTCGCTGCCGAATGGGTAGGAGATTCTGGACCTGACTGAGGTCGCGAGACTGTGTGTGTTGCTACCGGATGGGTAGGAGATTCTGGACCTGACTGAGGTCGCGAGATCGTGTGTGTCGCTGCCGAATGGGTAGGAGATTCTGGACCTGACTGAGGTCGCGAGACTGTGTGTGTCGCTGCCGAATGGGTAGGAGATTCTGGACCTGACTGAGGTCGCGAGACTGTGTGTGTGTGTTGTTGTGATCGTAAGGCTGTGAAACCTTGGTATAAATATATAATAGGAATTCCCTGTCCTTAGGTGGTACATATATATGTGGTTATTTAGGTGTAAAAAGGCCCTAGGGAGGGGGTAACATTCTGGTTTGGGTCAGAAGGGCTCTGTAGAGCGGGTTCCACCCGATCCGAAAACCCAAGCAGAACAGCACCGTAACGTGCGCGAGCGAAATTCTGATTGGTTGTTAGATGTCTGTAAACATTCGAATCGGTCGAAATCAGGAAGTGACTGCCGCCATTTTGTCTGTCACACTGAAAAGGAAAGATGGAGAACGTGAAAAGGGGGCAGGGTAGGGAGTTCCTGACCCTCTAGCGTGTGTCAGGACGTCACAGTGGGACCCCGAAGGGCCAAAAAAAAGATTAAATTTTTTTTTTTAAATTCGCGTGGTGCGCGCACCATGCACGCACGGCAAAAAATAAAAAAATAAAAGATTTAAAAAAGAAGATTAAGTGTTTAGATATTAGGTGGCTCTAAAAAGAGCCATTGTGTTTATTGAGTGTTTTTTGGTACCTACAAGTAAGTACCGATGCAGAGTCTAAAGTTCAAGAGGAAGACTCTGTTGCCTTCATCAGTGAAATGTACACCGTCTCCTCTATAAATGTCTTGCATGTTGAAACGCAAGTTGTTGTGGTATATAGAACCCATACCATAGTCTCTGAGGAAAGCAGAAACAGACTTATTGACGTGCTTTCTTGCTTTGTCAATCTGCGGACAATGTTGGTTGGACCAGTTCCACTTTTGCCTTTGGCATATATTAGAATATACAAAGGCAGTTTGTGGAAAAAGTGACATCAATTGCACAAAGGTGTCCTTAATAAGCATTTCCAGACCTACCCCAGTTAAAGTGCCTAGGTCATTTCCACCACAGTGCACAAAAATAAGGTTAGGCTGTGAGAGATGTAAAAGGTTTTAACCAAAGGCATTAATTGGTGCCACTTTAACCCTCTCTGACCAATTCATTTAATGTCTACATTTGGCAAAGCAAGGTCTTTCACAATACCTCTTTTTTCTGCATACTTTTCACTCCAGAAGACATAGCTATGACCTACAATCCACACTGTGAACATCTTTCAAGGAGATCTGGATGCACTCAGAAGGTGTCTTTCAGTAGAATGGCAATATGAAAAGAAAGATAGTTGTAAAATGGAGGCTTACATACTTTTTTTTAAAATAAAAAGAAATCATTGGCTGTTTCAGACCATTCAACAGTAAAAACTAGGCTGTATGTTTAAATTATTAAAAGCATGTTTTGTATTGGTTCAGAAAAATGTGTTCCCACAGAACATTAGTTTGGATTTGCTGTTAGGTTTGAAAAGTCAAGCGCTCTTGCTAGTTGGATTTGAAACATTGTGTGCTGAACTTCTGACCTCTCTGCTCACACCAGTGTTCCATGACCTGTTGCTATGGTAGCAGGCAGACGTCATGTTGGGGGTAGGGATCATTTGGAAAGGGTTGAAATTTGCAACCAATAGAAATGTGTGATTCCATTTGAAAAAATGTGGGAAACACTGTGATTTGAAGTTAACATGTATATGTGTGAAAAAAGAGAGGGAAACATTGCCATTTACTGGTTCTGCTGAGAGGTGTAAAGTTCAGAGATTCTGGCTCTGATAATCTGCTGTGTGAGTGGCACATTTCTTTCTCAACTAACTACTTTTAAAAGGTGAGTTATGAATTTGAGAGGGGATGTATGTGGTGTATTTGGATATAAATAATAGAAATGTGATTCTTCTTTTAAAGTTGTGTTTTACATTTTATGTTAAGGAAGATATTTAACTGCATTAAACATGTCAGATATTATGGAGTATGACTTCACCATAAGTTAAGGTGTACTGGTATCACTCAGGAATACTGTTTTGTGCCTAGAATCACACCATGAGTCTGTGTGTACACAGGAATTCTTATCAGAGATTTAATCCGTGTTGCTCTTGCTCTGTTAGCCTTGCACTCGCAGGAAAGGGGCAGCTTGTTTTCTTGAACTGTGATGGTTAGCATTCAGCAGAAATCACTTTCTCACAAATGAGAGGCAAATGCTAACACATTTGAAATTAGCATGGTACATTTTCCTACCAATTTAAAAGTTGTGTTTTACATTTTATGTAAAGGAAGACATTTAAGTGCCTTGAACTTTAAAGATATTATGGAGTATGTCTAAACCATAAGTTAAGGTGTACTGGTATCACTCAGGAATACTGTTTTGTGCCTAGAATCACACCATGAGTCTGTGTGCACACAGGAATTCTTCTCAGAGATTTAATTTGTGTTGCTCTTGCTCTGTTAGCCTTGCACTCACAGGAAAGGGGTAGCTTGTTTTCTTGAACTGTGATGGTTAGCATTCAGCAGAAATCACTTTCAAACAAATGAGAGGCAAATGCTAACACATTTGAAATTAGCATGGTACATTTTCGTAACACTTTAAAAGTTGTGTTTTACATTTTATGTTAAGGAAGATATTTAAGTGCCCTGAACTTGAAAGATATTATGGAGTATGTCTAAACCATAAGTTAAGGTGTACTGGTATCACCCAGGGATACTGTTTTGTGCCTAGAATCACACCATGAGTCTGTGTGCACACAGGAATTCTTATCAGAGATTTAATCCATGTTGCTCTTGCTCTGTTAGCCTTGCACTCGCAGGAAATGGGCAGCTTGTTTTCTTGAATTGTGATGGTTAGCATTTAGTAGAAATCAATTTCTCACAAATGAGAAGCAAATGCTAACACATTTGAAATTAGCATGGTACATTTTCCTACCACCTTAAAAGTTGCGTTTTATATTTTATGTTAAGGAAGATATTTAACTGCCTTGAACATGTCAGATATTATGGAGTATGTCTTCACCATAAGTTAAGGTGTACTGGTATCACTCAGGAATACTGTTTTGTACCTAGAATCACACCATGAGTCTGTGTGCACACAGGAATTCTTCTCAGAGATTTAATCTGTGTTGCTCTTGCTCTGTTAGACTTGCACTCGCAGGAAAGGGGCAGCTTTTTTTCTTGAACTGTGATGGTTAGCATTTACCAGAAATCACTTTCTCACAAATGAGAGGCAAATGCTAACACATTTGAAATTAGCATGGTACATTTTCCTTCCACTTTTAAAGTTGTGTCTTACATTTTATGTTAAAGAAGATATTTCACTGCCTTGAACATGTCAGATATTATGGAGTATGTCTTCACCATAAGTTAAGGTGTACTGGTATCAACCAGCAGTACTGTTTTGTGCCTAGAATCACACCATGAGTCTGTCTGCACACAGGAATTCTTCTCAGAGATTTAATTTGTGATGCTATTGCTCTGTTAGACTTGCACTCGCAGGAAAGGGGCAGCTTGTTTTCTTGAACTGTGATGGTTAGCATTTAGCAGAAATCACTTTCTCACAAATGAGAGGCAAATGCTAACACATTTGAAAATAGCATGGTACATTTTCCTACCACTTTAAAAGTTGTGTTTTACATTTTATGTTAAGGAAGATATTTAAGTGCCTTGAACTTGAAAGATATTATGGAGTATGTCTAAACCATAAGTTAAGGTGTACTGGTATCACCCAGGAATACTGTTTTGTGCCTAGAATCACACCATGAGTCTGTGTGCACACAGGAATTCTTCTCAGAGATTTAATTTGTGTTGCTCTTGCTCTGTTAGCCTTGCACTCACAGGAAAGGGGCAGCTTGTTTTCATGAATTGTGATGGTTAGCATTCAGCAGAAATCATTTTCAAACAAATGAGAGGCAAATGCTAACACATTTGAAAATAGCATGGTACATTTTCCTACCACTTTAAAAGTTGTGTTTTACATTTTATGTTAAGGAAGATATTTAACTGCCTTGAACATGTCAGATATTATGGAGTATGTCTTCACCATAAGTTAAGGTGTACTGGTATCACTCAGGAATACTGTTTTGTGCCTAGAATCACACCATGAGTCTGTGTGCACGCAGGGATTCTTCTCAGAGATTTAATCTGTGTTGCTCTTGCTCTGTTAGACTTGCACTCGCAGGAAAGGGGCAGCTTTTTTTCTTGAACTGTGATGGTTAGCATTTACCAGAAATCACTTTCTCACAAATGAGAGGCAAATGCTAACACATTTGAAATTAGCATGGTACATTTTCCTTCCACTTTTAAAGTTGTGTCTTACATTTTATGTTAAAGAAGATATTTAACTGCCTTGAACATGTCAGATATTATGGAGTATGTCTTCACCATAAGTTAAGGTGTACTGGTATGAACCAGCAGTACTGTTTTGTGCCTAGAATCACACCATGAGTCTGTCTGCACACAGGAATTCTTCTCAGAGATTTAATTTGTGATGCTCTTGCTCTGTTAGACTTGCACTCGCAGGAAAGGGGCAGCTTGTTTTCTTGAACTGTGATGGTTAGCATTTAGCAGAAATCACTTTCTCACAAATGAGAGGCAAATGCTAACACATTTGAAAATAGCATGGTACATTTTCCTACCACTTTAAAAGTTGTGTTTTACATTTTATGTTAAGGAAGATATTTAAGTGCCTTGAACTTGAAAGATATTATGGAGTATGTCTAAACCATAAGTTAAGGTGTACTGGTATCACCCAGGAATACTGTTTTGTGCCTAGAATCACACCATGAGTCTGTGTGCACACAGGAATTCTTCTCAGAGATTTAAATTTTGTTGCTCTTGCTCTGTTAACCTTGCACTCACAGGAAAGGGGCAGCTTGTTTTCATGAACTGTGATGGTTAGCATTCAGCAGAAATCATTTTCAAACAAATGAGAGGCAAATGCTAACACATTTGAAATTAGCATGGTACATTTTTCTACCACTTTAAAAGTTGTGTTTTACATTTTATGTAAAGGAAGATATTTAAGTGCCTTGAACTTGAAAGATATTATGGAGTATGTCTTCACCATAAGTTAAGGTGTACTGGTATCACCCAGGGATACTGTTTTGTGCCTAGAATCACACCATGAGTCTGTGTGCACACAGGAATTCTTATCAGAGATTTAATCCATGTTGCTCTTGCTCTGTTAGCCTTGCACTTGCAGGAAAGGGGCAGCTTGTTTTCTTGAATTGTGATGGTCAGCATTTAGCAGAAATCACTTTCTCACAAATGAGAGGCAAATACTAACACATTTGAAATTAGCATGGTACATTTTCCTACCACTTTAAAAGTTGTGTTTTACATTTTATGTTAAGGAAGATATTTAACTGCCTTGAACATGTCAGATATTATGGAGTATGTCTTCACCATAAGTTAACGTGTACTGGTATCACTCAGGAATACTGTTTTGTGCCTAAAATCACACCATGAGTCTGTGTGCATGCAGGAATTCTTCTCAGAGATTTAATCCGTGTTGCTCTTGCTCTGTTAGACTTGCACTCGCAGGAAAGGGGCAGCTTGTTTTCTTGAACTGTGATGGTTAGCATTTAGCAGAAATCACTTTCTCACAAATGAGAGGCAAATGCTAACACTTTTGAAATTAGCATGGTACATTTTCCACCCACTCCCGCAATGGGTGAGGTAGTTTTTACATGTTCAAAACTCTAATTAATCTTTACCACACATGTACTCTTACATACATCTCTGCAGTCCTCATACAGTTGTCCAAGCGTCCATGCAGATTTGTGTTGCACCTGACAATACACGGTCTCCAGAAGCATGCTCTTAGCACACAGACAGGTGCTTCTCCTGCACTCTTATGCTTACTATTCAGCTCTGTGTGGTATTTCAGATAGCAGTGTGTAATGCTAACACATTCAACGTCACTAAGGCTCATTTCCTTTGCTATACTCTAATCACTCACCCTGTAACACATGCTGATGGTCTCAAGTAGCTGTTAGGACATGTGCTCTTTTCTGCCTCTCTAAAATATAAGGAGAAAGTGTCAGGCTGCCATAGTAATTAGCACTTACTCTTCCACAGTAGTAAATGTGCTTTGAAATTGCCAAACCAAAATCGTTTTTTGCCTAGAATCACACCATGAGTCTGTGTGCACACAGGAATTGATGTAAGAGATTTAATATGTGTTGGTGTTGTCCTGTCAGACTTGCAGTTGTAGGAAAGGGACAGGTCATATGATAGGATTTGAAAAGCTCAAAAAAAAATCGTAATGTATTAAAATTACATAAAGGTATTTTTTTTTAGTTTCTTTCAGGTATTGCTGAACAACACTGAAATTAATTAAAGATGCCTATGAAGTCAAGAAAGAGAAAAGAACAGCAACAACATCTATATTTGAAGAAAACTGGACAGAAAAAAATAGTTGAAGAACCTCATGTTGGAAAAAAGAAAAAGTCTTCTGGTAAGCAGACTAAGGATTTTTTTAAAAATATCTTGAAACAAAGAAAAAATGTTTAAAATATATCCACTGCAAATAGTGTTTCAAGTGCAAAACAACAACAGAGTCGACAGAAAATACTAAAAGCCAATGTAGAATCAGAAGTAAGAAAGAGTGACTTAACACGAAAAATAGATTTTAAAAAATGTTTCAGAGAAGAGTGATGTTAAATTTGCTAAAGGATGTGAAAAAATATAAGAAGAAAACTACATTTTATAAAAAAAAGAAATATATTGAAACAATTGTTGCTAAGGCTTTGGAAATAAATCGAAAACTATTCATTTTAATTTTGAACAGGATACGTAGATTAGAAAAATTAGTCAAAGCAATGAAGTCACAAAGCAAAAGGAAAAGAGTAGTGAAAAAAAATAACTTTTGTAAAGTGTTCTTAGGAGAATGGAAGCATAGTTCAAGTACTGAACCATTTTTTAATGAAGAGAGCTATCTTCAAAGTAATAGTTTGTTGCATGCAGTTGACACCAATGGTCGAGCTTATGAAGTTAAAGATGGTTGTGTAATAGAAAAGGAGAAAATGGTTCCAAGAAATGAAGAAGAAGTGTTAGCTGATGAGGTTATGGGGAGACGTCCTAAAGCCCCAGTGTACACTTGGAATTGTAGTAGTATTTGCACTGTGCGACAGGAATCTATTGATAAATTACGTGACTTTCTAAGAGAATATAGTAAAAAGAGTGTTAAACAGAAGATTAAGGTGCTTCAAAGACTAGACCCATGCAGAGTGAGAGAGAATACTGGTTTGCAAGGACATTCTCTTGCTTGTCTATCTAGGAAAGTTTGCCAAAGTGTTTTTCACCATTTTAGGATGCTGGCTGTTCATCATACTGAAATGAGAAAGTTTGTGAGAACATTGTATTTTCCTAAAAGTCCAGCACTAAAGTTAAATGAGTTGAATAGTGATCTGTTCCGTGGATCTGTATCAGATGTAGTGAAGGTTACTGATGATATTCAGTTTTGTTACTTTGGTCCAGAGCAAGAAAGTGCAGGAAATGACACAGTTATTGAGGAAAATGTGGAAGAGAATGTAGAACTCACTGTTAGTAAAAATTTTGAAGATGAAATTACAAAATTTACTATCATCTCTAATGAAAGACCAAATATTACTTGTATTTGTTGCCGGAGCAGCCATTACAAAATTCAAACAAGGAATGTTGATCTCTATAAAAAAAGTGAAAATGAAGATAATTATAAGTGGAAGGATTTTGCTACATGTATATTTCTGGAAAATAGTTTTGATTTGGGTGAAGATCAGCGTATTTGTAAATACTGTTATAACAAGTTAGAAGAAAATAGAATGCCAGCTAGTGATGAATACAGGCCCCAGCTAGGCCCGCAGGACACAAGGGTTCGCTCTCCTGCAATGGAATCTATAAGGAAGTTGGCACGGAAACTGCAAAGTACAAAGACAAAGTTTATTAACCCTTAAGGGTGGTCCTACAATCCATACAACACCCTTCAGTATTGCATAGAGTAGCACACAGAACTTGCGTACACGGTCCCCTTTTATACACAACAGAGGGGCTCATAAGTGGGTGGATACAACATAGAGCAAAATTCATTACCATTTAAGGACATTTTCGATACAGGATCAATATGTGGGCGGAGTCAGCAATTTCCTGGGCCCGCGAAAACATGGTCAAGCAAGGACTAACTGATAACAGATGTGGTCAAGTCTGGGCATGCGCCAGACGGACAAAGGAGCTATTTATAGACTGTTACTAGGCAGATTGCAAGAGCAACTAACACGAAGATAGGACTCTTCTCGTGTTGAGCACGTGGAGACATGACAATACAAAATGGAGTCCAGACTTTAGTCAACATAACGAAAGAGACTTGGTCATAAAAGGGGAATTTGTGTCTTTAGTGAATGCTTAATCACATCGTCGTTTCAATTTACAACAGACGACCCTTTCAGCATTTACTGAAGACATCCGGTTTGTTAGGATAATCATCGTATATGTCAATTGTCATCATTTCTACTACTTCTTTAGCTAAATGTTTCTGATAAGTGACATCGGCAATAGCTTTCTTATCGGGAATACAGAATGATACACATAAGGAACAGAGCAAGGGACCACATTGGACACAAATGCAACAAGAAAACAGAACTGCTACAATAATACAGAGACCAGTTAAAACCTTCCACCCCCAAGCAGTGATCAATGCCCAAAACCATCCAGAAAAGGACCAAGTGCCGTTTTCTGTATGGATTTCAGCTGCAATTTTATGCAACCTGTTGATAGCATTATAGACTGACGGCGTGTGGTCAGGGATAAACACACAACAACTACTTCCGATAATTTTACAAGCTCCACCTCGGTCGGCTAACATAACATCTAACACCATACGATTCTGCAATGCAACAATTCTAGTAATCTGTAATTCTTCCGTAAGATTCCCAAGAGCAGCAGCGGTTTGGTTTGTCACTGCCTCTACCACTCTTGTTAACCTTCGAACTTTCCTACTATTTAGGGCGGCTCCAACGAAGAAAAACAATCCTAAATTAAAATCAATATACTGCTGCAGACTAGTGTCAGTCGGATCCACATCATCAATTGATAGAGTGCGTTTGTACCTATTTACAGTCACATTATTTAACAACTTCAAATCCTTATGATAAGATGCAGGTGCCAAGAATACAGGGGGCAATAGAAATGCCACATAACATACTCCAGACCAACTGGCTGGCAAACGGTAATAACCTTTATTTCCACATACGAAGTATGTATTATGGGATGCTAAGAAGGTACTGTTATTCAACCCGTCGATATTTAATATGGTAATGCAATCACTAACACCAACAGGAATATAACCCACACTCTGGACACACAGGTCCGCTTGAGCTTGTGCCACTTGAATCACAAATCTGTCTTTTCCCACAGTGTCTCTGGTGTTCGTGAAAATATAGGGAATCGATTCATTGTCTGGTCGATACTCTTCCCATTCCCAAATTGTCCCATTCGCTTGCGGATATCCATCTTTATCCTGATGACATTCTTTATTGAGTCTGAAGAGTAATCGTCCCACTGTGGGTTTCCGAGTGGCAAAAAGCAAAGTATACCATGCTCTACAAGAGCCATTATGAGAGAAAGGAAGAGGTATGAATGGCGTTCCTCCTTTCTTCTGGTGAGCTGGCATCATACCACATATCCAACAGTTCGTAGCATTTGTGGCAACGTGGGTGTGATGCAACATCTGGATGAAAGTGTTATTCAAATAAGACTGACGATGCTTCAACTCCTGGTACGGTAGTGTATAAAAATAGTGCTCCTCAGGCACTGGAGTAGTCAACACAAGTAGCTTTCGAGCGGGAGTCACATCCTCCACAAACCATGTGGTTATCCCCACAATAGCTACGGTAAGCATAAAACCTGTTGCACAAAGGATTTTCTTTTTCTCCATGTCAGAATAAAGGATCAATATCTTCCTGAAACTAAAAAGTTTGTCAGAACTCTTCCCCTTGGGCAGCGGTCGATTTCTTCACCAGCGGGCCAAGACGGGTGTCGCCACACTAATGCAGGGCTGATCCCCCCCCCTTGCCTCATTGGCTCTCCGTTTCACTAACCCAAGGGTCGTTCTGACAACGTGTCCCGGTACTGAAGAATTCACTTCCTTTGCCTGAGATGATATCGCTTTCCTCCAGGAGTCGCGTGGTCCGGGAAGAGCTCCTCAGTGTCGTTCGGTTCCCCAGCACGGCCTTTCTCTGCAGCCAGAATTTCTCGTTGATCGGTCAATACAGCAGGCTCCACCAATCCGGGCGGTACTTTGCGACAGTGCAGGGAATGGATCCAATTCTTTCTGTTGGAAACTCGCACAGCCGTCCTCGTTGCAAGTAGGACCTGCTCAGGACCAACCAATCTCGGCTCCAAGCTGTTCGTCCTGTCAAAAATCTTCACCATGACATAGTCGCCAGGCCGGAGACTATGTCCTTCACCGGTGGACCGATCAGGGAGCGCCTCCCGGACCTGTTGATGAATAGAAACCAAGTTATCCATTAACTGCGCCAGATAATCATTCATCATTACACAAGGTACATCATACACAGCCTTGGGTTTTGGTGGACCCCAAATATTCATTGGGCGTCCAAAGACAATCTCGTACGGTGTAAGACCGGTTCGAGAGTGCGGTACCGATCTAATTGACAATAACGCCAGCGGTAAAGCATCTGGCCAAGTCAAAGACGTCGAAGCTTGGATTTTAGCGATCTTGAGCTTCAGTGTACCATTATACTTCTCGACTAGTCCCGCAGATTGAGGGTGAAACACTGCGTGGAACTTCTGGGTGATGCCCAGACCCTTCAAAACATACTTTATAACATCCACTATAAAGTGGGGTCCGTTATCACTCCACAGAAGTCTACAAACGCCATATCGAGGGAAGAACTCCTTCAATAGCATCTTAGCTGTAGTCATTGCAGTATTGTCTTTCGTAGGGTATGCTTCAACCCATTTACTGAAGGCACAAACCACTACTAGAACATACTTCAAATTGTTACAGCGCTCAAGCTGGATGTAATCCATCTGCAGAACCTCAAAGGGTGCAGTAGGTGTCACAAATCCTCCTGCTGGAGTTCGAGTACCCTTTCCTGGGTCGTACCTCAGGCAAATCATACAGGTCTGCACCACCCTCTTTGCCGTGCTAACAATCTCTGGATGCTCCCAGACTTGGGTAAGCAATTTTACAATTGCGGAAGCTCCAACATGTGCTAGCCCATGTGCCATCTGAATCATAGGTTGTACAAAAGCCGTGGGTAACTTCCATCTATCCATCTGCTTATTTCTCCAGCAACCCTCATCATCCAATTCTCCCTCACTGGACCATTGCTCCCGTTCTTTATCAGAAGCGGTCCTCTGTATTTCTCGCACTTCTTTCTTCGCATCGTGCCATCTTTCTACCTGTGACTTCACTACATACATGGCAGTAGCACCGGGCTGCATCGCAGTCTCCCGTGCCACCCGGTCTGCTAACGCATTCCCTTCTCCAACTTTATCGACTACTTTCCTATGGGCACTACATTTAACGATGGCAATTTTCTTTGGATATGTCAATGCAGTTAAGAGATTGTGAACTAGCTCTCCATGCATTATTTGTACTCCATGTGATGTTAAAAACCCTATCTCCTTCCAGAGCAGGCCGAAATCGTGCGCTACTCCGAAGGCATACCGGCTATCTGTATAAACATTCACACACAATCCTGTACTGAGCTCACATGCTCGTGTTAATGCTACCAGTTCCGCTGCTTGAGCTGATTTCTGTGGTATGCGTGCTGTCTCCACTATTGTTTGCAATGTGGTAATTGCATACGCTGCTGAAGTCGTACCATCTGGTAGCTTCAGGCATGACCCGTCCACCCACAGTTCTCCATCTACATCTGGAAAGGGCGTATCCTGGAGATCAATACGACCCTTTGTTTGTTCCTCAGTCACAAGAATACAATCATGTGCTTTCTGTGCTTCAGACTGAATCTCGGGGTATGGCAACAATGTGGCCGGATTTAACGTTACGCACCTCTTTAACGTAATATGAGGAGCCAAAAGCGTCAGCTCATATCCCGTTAAACGGGCACTGTTCAAATGCTGCATCTTTGTCTGATTAAGCAGGGCATCAACAGCATGGGGGACTAATACCAACAGCTTATGAGATAACACAATTCCCTCGCTTTGGCGTATTGACACAGCTGTCGCCGCAACCGAACGAAAACAACCAGGCAATGCTCGGGCAACAGGGTCAAGTACAGCCGAAAAATATGCACACGGGCGCTGCTTGTCGCCGTGCATCTGTACCAAAACTGATAACGCACATCCATCTTTTTCATGCACATACAGCGAAAAAGGTTTTGTATAATCAGGAGTCCCTAACACTGTTGCTGAACAAAGGGCCTGTCGTAATTGCTGGAAAGCAGCGTCACACTCATTTGACCAAGGAATCGGAATAGGTGTGTCTTTTGTCAAAAGGGCTAATAATGGCTTAGCTATGTGTGAAAACCCTAATATCCATTGCCTACAAAAAGAAACAAGCCCCAAAAATGCACGCACGTCCTTCTGCGTGGACGGCGTCGGCGTGTCCAGAATTACTTGGATACGATCTGGTGTGAGTGCACGCCCCTCCTTAGACAAAAGGTGACTCAGATAAGTCACCTTTGGTCTACAGAACTGCAATTTCTTCCGAGATACTTTGTGATTGTGGGATGCCAAAAAGGAAAGCAAGGACAACGTACTCTTTTCACACAACTCCGGAGTGTCAGCCGCCAGCAAGATGTCATCGACATATTGAATGAGGGCGACACCCTCGGGCAGAACAAAGGAATCCAATTGTCTTTTCAAAGCTTGACTGTAAATGCTAGGGCTTTCTGTGTAGCCCTGAGGGATTCTACAAAATCGATAAGACCTATTATTCAGAGTGAAACCAAAAAGGTATCGGCTATCGGGATGAATAGGAATCGAAAAGAAAGCATTTTTCAAATCAATAACTGAAAACGTGGTCGCCGTAGGCGGGACCAAAGTAAGCAACGTCGTGATATCAGAAACCACTGGGTACTGAGGTATCACGACCTTGTTTACTTCTCTCAAATCAATTATAAACCGATAGACTTTGGCATCCGTATCCTTTTTCAAAATGGGTAGAATCGGGCTATTACAGACGTTGTAGGGAACTTCCTCCACTACTCCCACCTTAATCAAATCCTGCACAATCTGTATAAGAGCCTCCTCCCCCTCCTGGGAAATACGATACTGTGGGAGGTGTGGTAACACCACCCCCTCCTGGACACTAATGTGAACAGGCGGAATCACCATCTGTCCCACATCAGTATCCGAAGTGGCCCACAAAGTACGAGGGAGGGTCGCTAACACAGCATCCTCTGCAACCACACACATCCGTTCAGACCGAGGGTAATTGTCATTTAATATCACCCGCACTCCAGCAGGGGAGCAGCGGATCGTAGCTCTGAAGTGCTTTAACATATTAAGGCCCATAATGTTGTCCGGCGTGTTTGGGGCAAGCAAAAACGGACAGGGTGCAGAAAAAGAACCAACCTGAAATGTGAGGGGCCGCGAAAGAGGGCTTCGGGAGAGTGTACCGTCAAACCCTACCGATGTAACCATTAAGCCAGATGGGGGAGCCCTCGGAACCAATTGTTTAGACAGCGCACTACGAGTCGCTCCTGTATCCACTAGGAACTGATCAGTAGAACCCAAAACCTCAGCTGATACGTAAGGACCCTTCTGATCAACCGGCACCTCAACTGATTCTAACCCCCATCCAACGCATTCCTATGCATGCTGAGAATCATGGTACCCAGAGCGGTCAATCCCCGACACTTGATACTGGTTTTGTCGATTGAAAACATTAGGTCTATCTCGTTGCTGCCCGGCAGGGTCAAAACGAGCGTGATCGTTAGAATTCCCTCTAAAATTCGAGAAACCCCCTCTACCTCTCGGGCCACCCTGATTATGTCCCTGACGCGAAGCATGCAACGCCGGGCAATCTCTGGCCCAGTGTCCCGATTGCTTACAATACGCACATTGATTCCTATTCAAATCAGATCGGCCCGAGGGAGGACCATAAAATCCTCCCCTACCTCTATTAACACCCGGGCGGGGCGGACCATATACTTGCGCTAACATCACCTTCGTTTTTAAATCTTTCGATTTCTTCTCCTCCTGTCCCTTCGCTTCTTGCTCCTGACGCTCATAATACTGAGCTATAGTCAGGAGGGCTGTCGGGGTCGCAGAGGACCAAGAACTTTCACTCGCTTTTAGGCGGGCTGCGATCGCCGGTAGTAAATTCGCTACATATTTATCAGCAAAGAGGTGTCGACCCGTATCATCCGTAAGCGACTGACCACTAAAATCATGAAACGTCTCCTCAATGCGCGTAAAGAAATCTGCAACTGATTCGTCAACTTTCTGCTTACACGAGGCTAGCATATTCCAGTCAATCTTTTTAGGGGGGATGATTGTCTTCAACTTAGTCAGAATAGCAGCAGGGAGATCTAAGATAATCTGAGGTGGTTTCTGCGCGGGCTTCCTCTCCCTATCCTCATCCTCAAGCTCAGACCACCGAGCCTTAAAAGCGGCAACATCGTCCACCTTCCGCACAGATCGCCACATATCTGGTGGTAAAATAAGCCCAAAGAACAGATCTATATCTGCTAAGGTCATAGTACAAGAATTCAGGGCCCCCTCAACTTCTTCGTAGAAGGCCGCTGGATTCTTGCGGGGATCAGGCAATGCATTTTTTAATGCCATAACATCGGCCCTATGCCAAGGAGTATAAACCCAATTGTACACAAAATATCCCTTAGCATCGGCGGAGGTAATATCCGAACTAGTCCCCGCTCCTTTAGGAGGAACATACAAAGGTGCCGCCTCTCGCATTGGTTTAGCATGCACTAGGTCGCTCTTATCTGACTGGGAGGTGGATGAGTGGCCATCACCGGTATGCGAATCCGACTGCTTCTCCTCCTCAGCTTGTTGGCGCGCTTTCTCTTTAAGGTCACTCACCGCGTCCCGCAATGCAAACAGCCGTCGAACCGCATCAGGCGCCTTAGAGGGAGAGAAAACACCATTACGCAGTGCTTTAGCATCTGATACCACATCGTCAGGCTCAAAGACACTGGAATATTTCCGGAAAGCAGCAATCACTTCCTCAGAAAAGTGGCCCAAAAAATACAACTTCTCTCTATCCTGCCACAGCTCCCAGGAATTCAACAATTCAGCCAGGGACAACTTGCCCTTGAGTGCACGAAAAGAAACTTGCCGAAGCACACTCATTCGGTCAACCGATAGCATGGACCGCGTGTCTACCTTACCCGAAACCGATCCAGAATCTTGTGACCTCGGGGCAGACGCGCCAACATAAGGGGGCGGAGAGCGATCTAATAAATAAAAATCATCGTCAGGATTATTAAGGACAGGATAAAGTGATTGACGAACAGCGTATTGACCCGAGACTTGCAATCTGCGCTCTTTCTCTTGCCTCTCCGTCTGTTCTCTTTCCTCCCGACGCTTCGCTTCCTGTGCTCGTACATGATCATTCTTCCGTTGCTCTTTATCAAACAGCGCTTTCTCACGTTTCTTTCGCTCACGCACTTCCTTCACCCACAACCGGACACACTCAAACATATCCTGACGAGCACGCCGTTTACACATACACTGTTCCACATACTCAATCTTACGCATATCGAACGATCCATACAAAGGCCAACGCAACTCAGGATCCTTCTTGGTGTATTTCCTCCATATTGTGCTGTACATTATAGAGGAAAGACCATGCTTCACATACATATCCCTATTAGGAGTCCCCTCTGGGGGAGCTGGAGCAGATTCCTCGAGGTTTAACCGGTTTCCAAAACAGCAGCACCACTTACGGATTGCGCTAAAAGCAGGCATGTTCAAAAAATAATGCAAAATATGCAGTATTATCAAAAATGGCACTTAAATGTTGTGCCGTTCAAAGTTACACAGTTCCGGAGAAATATCTCCACATTACCTGCCTATATGTGTTGCAACGCATATATTCTCACAATAGCCAATACAAGATATGACCGGTCATCACAAATCAAACTCAAATAGCCAAACCAGGCTTCAAAAACTCGGAGCAAGTACCGTACAACGGTTCTTACCAATCAAGAGTCCAGCTTCCAACTGCCAAGCTCCAAAATTCGCCCAAACGGCTGTCACGGCAGGACCGACAGAAGAGGTCTCAGTCGAGGACCGGCGCCACCCAGATGGTCAGCTCGGAAGGGAAGGAAGAAAACCTCGGGATGCCAGGACTAAAGTGCCTCTGGCAGTGATCACATCCCCGGCCAAATTCCTCACCTTCGTCGCGACCAGTCCTTCGAGCATCCGAGTCGCCGATGAGCCCCACGTGACGGGCGCCAATTGATGAATACAGGCCCCAGCTAGGCCCGTAGGACACAAGGGTTCGCTCTCCTGCAATGGAATCTATAAGGAAGTTGGCACGGAAACTGCAAAGTACAAAGACAAAGTTTATTAACCCTTAAGGGTGGTCCTACAATCCATACAACACCCTTCAGTATTGCATAGAGTAGCACACAGAACTTGCGTACACGGACCCCTTTTATACACAACAGAGGGGCTCATAAGTGGGTGGATACAACATAGAGCGAAATTCATTACCATTTAAGGACATTTTCGATACAGGATCAATATGTGGGCGGAGTCAACAATTTCCCGGGCCCGCGAAAACATGGTCAAGCAAGGACTAACTGATAACAGATGTGGTCAAGTCTGGGCATGCGCCAGACGGACAAAGGAGCTATTTATAGACTGTTACTAGGCAGATTGCAAGAGCAACTAACACGAAGATAGGACTCTTCTCGTGTTGAGCACGTGGAGACATGACAATACAAAATGGAGTCCAGACTTTAGTCAACATAACGAAAGAGACTTGGTCATAAAAGGGGAATTCGTGTCTTTAGTGAATGCTTAATCACATCGTCGTTTCAATTTACAACACTAGAGCTGTACATAATAATTTAGAATTGGTTGATATTCCTGCAGAACTTTCTGATTTAAATACGTATGAGTCTATACTCATTCAGTGTGTCCATCCATTTCAGACCATAGTGCGTATGGAGCCCAAAACAGGTAAATTACCTCCTTCGGATTTACAAAGAGGTTTAAAAGGAAGAGTTGTCTATTTGCCATTGGATTTGAAAAAAAATATGGAAACAATTGATGCAGATAGATTGGAAACTGAACCATTAGTTATTCTGGTTAATGGTGTACCAACAAAGAATAAGAAAATTTGGCAGGAGCTGGTAGATGTACGAAAAGTGCAAAGAGCAAATTTATATTTGAAAAGAAATAATAAATGGTATGAATCAATTTATATGGAAGAAGATGAAGAAGTTTTACTAGCAGACTCAGGAATACCAGCTGGGCAAATTGAAAAAGTGGATAAGTCAAAAGAAGAAGAAATTTATGAACATTTCAGCATACATCCTCTACATTCTAAAGAAGTTATGGGAAACACTATTGATCTGTTTCAGATGAAAAAAGCACAAGGAACTCCCGTGAGTGTATGGGAGGAGAGCTTGGAAGCTCGTTGTTTTCCCCAGCTGTTTCCTACAGGAAAAGGTGGACGATATGATGAACGTCCAGTACAGATTCCTGCTTCTGAGTATCGGACTACAAGGTTATATGCAGAAGATCCAAGATTTCGTCAAAGTATTCCTTATTTGTTACATCTTTTATTTGAAAGTGACTTGTCTGCACTATCTTATGCAGTAAATCACATTTTAAAAACTGGAGTACATCTACATAATGTGTCTGCAAAGGATTTTATGAACAAAGTGCAACAGCGAGATGATCATTTGGAATCTCAATTGATAAATTTGATGGCTTGTCAACGAGGAACTAATGAATATTGGTACCGACGCCATGGAGAATTGAAATGTATGTTACGGAATTTAGGAACTCCTACATGGTTCCTTACCCTAAGCTGTGCTGAGTACGCTTGGGATGATTTACTGGATTTTCTTTGAGAGGCAAATTCAAATATTGAAAACATCCAATACAAGACAGCAGGAGAATTGTGCTCATTGGATCCGGTTATTGTTTGCAGATATTTCAATCATAGATTTGAGGCTATGATGTCCTTCATCTGCAATAAAAAGAATCCTCCTCTTGGAGAAGTTGTGGATTTCTTTTGGAGAAAAGAGTACCAAGCAAGAGGTGCTCCTCATATTCATATGCTGTTGTGGATCAAGGATGCCCCAAAATTTGGAACAGATTCTGATGATGCAGTTTTATCTTTCATTGAAAAATATGCAACATGTGCTATACCTAAAAGCACAGAAGAAAAAAACGTAAAAGAGCAAGTTTTACGTTTCCAAAGTCATCGGTGTGGAAAATACTGTCGACGAAAGTAGAAGAGTAGAGATTAATTCTACACAAAATATCGATTTGGATTTCCACGACCAGTTCTTTCAAAAGGAAGAGTAAACAGTTTTTTGTCAGCTGTCCGACATACAATTACAAGAAAATCACCTAAGAATACCTACAACCTAAGAAGAAAAGAAGAGTCAAAATATATAAATGACTACAACCCAGTCATTTTATCCATGTGGAATGCTAACATGGATATTCAGTATGTAGCTGACAATTCTATTGCTGTTGCTCGGTATGTCACATCTTACATCACTAAATCTGAGAAAACGGAATTGAAAGAAATGTGGGAAGAGATTTCTCATGAAAAGTCTGTCAGTAAAAAGCTATACAGTTTCAGTTTAAAGATGTTATTGCATCGAGAAATTGGATCCTACGAATGCTCAGATAGGTTATCATCTGCAAGTCTGTACTCCAAATCCAGAAGAATAATTTGGGTAAGTTTAGGCCTTGCAGGAATGAGAAATCGGATACTGAAATCTGTTCGAGAAATTGAATATTTAGCAGAGTACGAACCTGAAAGTACAGACATTTTAAGAACAAACATGTTGGACACATATTACCCACAAAGAAGTCATCATCTTGAGAACATGTGTCTATATGAAGTGCTGCAGAACTACATTTATAAACGGAATACCACAGAAGACATCAACAATGGAAAATATAAAGTCACTGGTGAGGAAGGATGTTTGGTAAAACAAACAAAAGGAAGTTTGATTAATCACCGGAAGCTCAGTTGCGACACTACTGACAAAAAGGAATTTTACTACTTGGCACTGTTACAGCTGTTTAAACCATGGCGTTCAGAGGACGAACTACTTGGAGATTTTCAGAGCTATGAAGATTCCTTTAATGCTTGCAAAGATAGCATAGAATGCAGTACTTTCTCAACTTATGTTCAAATGTTAAATGAAGAAATTGAACAAGAAGCAACAATTGCAGCTGAAGTAGCTAGAGACAGTTCACAGGACAGTCAAAGTTCTGGGACGTTCAGTCAAGGTCCTCTAGGACAACCAATCGTAGAAAATGAAGCTGCAATAGCCATGACTAAAGTCGAAACAGCTATGAATCAAGCTCAGGAAGATTTAATAAACTTACCAAATATGGATCAACAACTGAATAATGAACAACAACAAATTTATGAGGAAGTCAGAAAACAAATTGATCACGGATTACTACATGAAAATAAAGAGTGCTCATGCACATCGTTTGAACCAATCAGAATGTATGTGAGTGGACAAGCCGAAACTGGAAAAAGTTTCTTGATTAAAGTAATTAGAAGCTATCTACAGCAAAAAACAGATTCAACTTTGTCTTGTGTTGTTACTGCTCCAACTGGGTTAGCAGCATATAACATAAAAGGAATTACCCTCCATCATTTGCTAATGTTACCAGTAGAGCACGAGAACAAAATACAATACCACAAGCTAACAGGAGAAGCATGTTTTGAAGTTGCAAGAGTTTTGAAAAAAATGAAAGTTCTCATCATTGATGAGGTAAGCATGGTATCAAACTTAATGCTTTCCTTTGTGCATTTAAGAATGCAGCAAATTCTAAAGACAAACTATGACGTGCTATTTGGAGGAAAACATGTTATCGTTTTTGGGGATCTTCTGCAGCTCACTCCAGTAAAAGGACAACCAGTATTTCAAACCCTTACACATGAAGACACAAAAAAGTCATTAGGAAGTATAGGTAATATGAATATTTGGACATACTTTGAGTATAAAGAACTCATTACCAATATGCGGCAAGCAAATGATGAGGATTATGCAAGTATTCTGAAAGATATCAGAATTGGATTACTCACAGAACATGGCAGAAAAGCTTTACAGAGTCGATTGCTATGTAATGTGTTTCCAACAGAACAAATAGTTCCAGAGAAAATATACAAGAACATTGCTGAAAAAAATACTGTAATCTGCTTAATGCCAACACTACATGAATGCTCTATATTCAAACAATAACTTTTGAAATTGGAAAATGAAGAGATTGTCAAACTGGAAGCTGTGAATAAAATACAGCATGAAGGAATAACTATTATATTGACAAACAAATTGACAAGTAAATTGGATTCTCTAGAGAAAAACATCTCGAAAACAGCCGGTTTAGAAAAGAATCTTTATGTATGTATGAACTGTCGAGTAATTTTAAGACGTATTTTGGATGTAGAGAAAGGTTTAGTGAACGGAGCTATGGGTAAAGTTGTGGGTTTTGTTAATTACCAGAAAAAAGTTGGAATTGAATTTTTAAAAATAAAATTTGATCAGATTGAAGAGGTTAAAGACATTTGTCGTTGTTCAGTTCGTTTCTTGCTTGTGAAAGACTTTATGTATGTAGGAAGCAGTTTCCGTTTTCTCTAGCATATGCTGTAACTATTCACAAATCTCAAGGATTAACTGTAGATAGTGCTTTTGTAAACATTGGATCTACTGTGTTTAAAGAAGGTATGGCACATGTTGCTTTGTCACGCGTGAAAAAAATTTCTGGTTTATTCATGATACACTTTGATGACTCAAAAGTTAGTGCTGATGCAAACTGTGTAAAGGAGTATAATAGATTAAGAAGAAGCTATGCTCCTCATTTAGGTCAGTATCCTGTGTTTGAAAAACGTGTTGTTTGTCGGAAAAGGAGATTTGAGAATATCTGTAATGAGGATGTACAGAAGAGAAAACAAAAAGAGAGTGATGTGAGTGCAAGCAAAAAGAAAAAGGACAATGTTGAAGAGGTTGTTGGTTGTCATTTTGAAAATAGCTCTGGTGTCAACTGCTACGCAAATGTAGTGCTGAATGTTGTATTTTATCTTCAAATTTTGCAAGAGCAGATAATACTAAATCATGGAAAAAGATTTTGTTCTCTGCTGAGTCTCCTTTATGAGAAGCTGAGTAATGATAAAACTAAAATAGAAAGTGCTTCTGACGTTAGAAATCTTTTAGATGAATGTTCTGGATGTACACAGTTTACACAAGATGTCCAGCAAGATGCACAGGAATTTTTAATGTATATGCTTATGGTACTGGAAGATGAAGGGGTAGAAATAGAAAATATATTTGGTGTCTCATATAAATGGGAACATTGTTGTGAAAACTGTATGAACACATGCAGCAGTAATGTTGATTCTGAAAGGTTCATATATTTAACATTACCAGAGAGTAAATCAGTGACTTTTAGTAAATTAGTTAAAGATGCTAATCACAACATGAAATGTTCTCAATGTAAATCAGACATGTTATCAACGTTATTTTTAAATAAATATGGACAGTATGTAATTTTAATGATGCAACGTTGTAGAGCAGATGGAACTAAATTGGAAACTTTACTAAAGAAGTTTGTAGGAAATCAATTATCAATATCAGGTAAAACTTTTGTTGCAGTTGCAATTATTTTTCATGATGGACCTTCTATAACTTCTGGTCATTACACAGTTTATCTTAAATGTGAAAAAGGATGGACACTGTGTAATGATTCTCAATTGATTTTCAAGCAACGTTTGCCTTATGATTTACCAAATTGTTACTTAATTTTTCTAAAACCAAAATTTTAGATACAAATTCCAGCATCTGAAGAAACCATTATTTCAAATGTATAGGATTAACATTGGATATTTCACTTACAAAGGATTTTAAAATTACCATTTGGCCTCATGGAAAGGTAAAGGTAACAATTGTGGACTTGTTTGACAGATATTATTTTGGTGTACGTGCTTAAGCAGCAAGATTTACAGACGTTATTTATTGCAAATAGTTATTGTTCTTAGAAGGTATTTTTAATATATTTGTGACATTTCTATCAAGTTCTGTTTTAGTGAGAAGAGATTCAGGGCTTTTTTGAAACAATCTTTCAGATTGTTTTTTTTTTTGCCCGCTGTTAAATGATGAAAACAATTGATATCACTATTTTCAGTGAAATTCAATACATTCTGAAAACAGCAAAAAAAGGGCAAAAAATTGCTTTGTTAAATATGAAAAAACATGTACTGTTTAAGAAAATGTATTGTTGAATATTAATATTTTTTTATTTTTTTCAGATCTTGAAAGAAAATTTAGGAAATGTAATCCATTTTACTTGCAATTAAAAAAAACCATTTATTTCTAATTAAGTTATTTTGTTGGTCAGGTAAGTTTTAAATATCTGTATTTCTCACACCTTCCCTTTCATGTTCCCTTTTCTTCACCTCTCCTCACTCTGCTTTTCTCATTCCTAGTCTTTGTCAGGGAGTCCCTGAACAAAGGGGGAAAAAAACGATTAATTTAAAAAAAAAAAAAAAAAACGTGCGCGCACGGTAAAAAATCAAAATCAAAAAATAGACTTTAAAAACAAGTTTTTGTGTTTAAATTTTAGGTGGCTCTAAAAAGAGCCCTTGTGTTTATATAGGGACAGAGGAACAAAAAAACTAAAAAATGAAAAAAACTATGGCCGTGTGCATGAGTGCTGCTCTAACTTCCTCTCAATGAGATCAATACTGATTTCACCAAGAGAAATAAGAGCATGACAGTCAACGCACCGCGTATACAGCCTCCGAAAAGCAGGGCGTATATCCAGAGGTAAAGAAGTAGGTGAAGGCGCCACCGCAGAAGAAGTGCTCGGCTGAGCTGCCAATGATGTGCTCGGCTGAGCTGCTGCGGATGTGCTCGGCTGAGCTGCTGGAGAGTTTTCACTAGCAGCTCGAGCAAAAGCCACAGGATGTAATCCTTCAACGTGCCTTAACATCGTGTGAATACTAAAAGAGTATTTCTTATTAGCATTTCCACGTGATAAGGTCCGGTTGCAAATAATGCAGGTGACTTTGGGAGCATTTACCTTCTTCTGCCCCTCTAGAAAAGTGAAAAACTGCCATATGAAAGAGTCTTTCTGCTTCCTCTGCCTCTGTGGCACAAGAGTCTCCTGATCACTACTAGAAGATGGCTGCTGCTCTGCCATTGTGTCTCAAAAACAGATCAGCTCCTTCTCCCAGGGAATCAGAAGTAATAATGAGGGGAGTGGGTGTGGTATTAGAAGAATCTGGAACTGAAAGTACTATGAACCAATAAAAAGTGTTGTTTCTTAATCACATAACTTGCCTGGGTGTGTTATTGGAAGACTCTGAAAGTGAAAGTACTATGAACCAATGAAAAGTGTTCATTGTTAATCACATGACTTGCTGTGTGCGCACCGTGCGCGCACGGCGCATGCGCGGAGCACAAGCGCATGCGCGGAGCACGTGCGCGTACACGAACGCGGTACGCGCGCATGCGCGAACTTAGCGCGCATAGCACGTGCGCATGCGCGAATGAACCGCGCATGCGCGAACGTAGTGCGCCGTAGTACGTGCGCATGCGCGAATGTAATGTGCGGAGCACGCACGACGTACGCATGCGCACGCGAAGAACGTACGCATGCGCACGTAGTGCGCGCTCCGAGCGCGTAAAAAGCGCGCGCGCATGCGCGAATTCTGCGAACGTAGCGCGAGGAGCACGCACGACGTACACATGCGTATGAGGAGAACGTACGCATGCACACAAAAATAACGTACGCATGCGTACGTAGTGCGCGCACCGAGCGCGTACGGAGCACGCACGCATGCGCGAATGTACCGCGCGGAGTACGCACGATGTACGCATGCGTACGTGGAGAACGTACATACGCACACAGCACCGAGCGCGTACGATGACGTAGCAATCACCGTGCGCGCACCGAGCGCGCACGGTAAAAATACTTTTTTTTAAGAAAGAATTAAAGTGTTTATAAGTTAATAGAAGATATTAACTATGCTGTTCAACTTTATCCACATTTTTTTTAACAAAAGTTGAACCATTCCAAATTAAAGGATACAGGTACGCTATAACTATATACATATGTAACTTTTTGTAAAAGAAATATATAAAAAATAAAATAAAACATTCATAAATTAGCATTTAAAAAACCTTTGAAATTCACTGAAAAAACCATAGGTTTCACACACGTTATAGTTAGGAATTAGCATTTAAAAAACCTTGCAAATTCACTGAAAAAACCATAGGTTTCACACACGTTATAGTTAGGAATTAGCATTTAAAAAACCTTGCAAATTCACTGAAAAAACCATAGGTTTCACACACGTTATAGTTAGCTGGAAATTACACTCGTACAAAACCAATGAAATTCCACCGTTATAGTTAGTTCAGCTAACTATAACTCGCGCGCTCGCAATCCACTGCTGATGACGTCACATATTACATCACTCATGACATGGTCAGTGACATCACTCATGACATCACTGATCGCCAGTAGTTAGATATAGTTAGGACCGAGTTCCCATAGGAAACCTGAAAATTCTATTTTTGGCGCCGGTTGACTTATCTTCGTGAAATTCTCAAAACTAATGGGGCGTTCCTACCCTGAAAGTCTCGGGATGATTCATTAAGCGGGGGCTGAGAAAAAAGGGGGGTCCCAAAACGCGTTTTCCCCATGCATTTTCCCATAGGACCTTTAGTCGAAGGTACAGCCCAAACGGCTGAACAGAATCACTTGAAATTTGGCAAAGAGATAGTCCTCAGGTCAGGCATGTGCCTTTTGCTTAAATGGTGTAAATCCGGTCAGTAGTTCCTGAGAAAATCAAAAGTAAAATCACATATATATCTGGGCGGAGCCTAACCACACATCTCATCGTGAGATCTGATTGGCTGTCAGCACTTCACTTCATCCAAGAAGTGTTGGCAGCCATCTTGGAACCAATATACATGATAGCACCTCATTAAAAAGCATTGCAGTTAATAGAAGGTTTTAAGACTTTAGTTACATTATAAATCATTTGTTGATGGTACCATACTCATTTTAGGAATCGTGGTGTGTTCTAAGGCGATTTTACCATGTGAAAAAGCCTTCTGCTGTGATATCATGAATCATGTTTGAGAGAAAACTATTTTCTCATGCTTTTCCCACAGAGGTTTGGAAGGTGATCTATAAGCTAAACTGAGAACATATTTTCTGTAAATTCACATTATCTTTCTCAGTCATGTGAGAATGAAGTCTGACATTCTCAGTAAAACATGTACATCCAACAAGGGCAGAGACTGTCAGTTGATTCCTTTGTGTTCTACTGCAGCTTCCCAGAGTGTTCTAAAGAACAACTAGAGCGCTAACAGTCCTACTTATGACAAACGTATGGCACACTTGAAGCCATCTTGGTTGGAATAAAGTGGTAACTCTTAAAACATTTAATTTAAAAAGGAACATAATGAGGGGGTTCATTTTGCCATTGAAAGTATGATTAGTGCTGGAGAAAGAAAAATTAGGGCACATTTTGACTTCTCAAATCCTCTTCTATTTCATAAAAAAATTCTGACATGCAGACTGAAAGATGCACTTTGAATACCAGCAGCAGACTTCCCTGGTGAGCAGTAGCTTTACTACAGTGATCTAATGAGCAACTAGAGTGCTAACATTCAGAATTTATGGCAAATGTGTGACACATCTGAATGCCTTCTTGATGGAACCAAAATAAAAAACTGAAAGTATTCCCAGGAGACTGCAGTAAATGAGGAAATTAGGAAACTTCATAATAAATAAATCTCCCAAGATGGCCACCAGAGACAAAAGAGCCCAAATGCAGCCCAAATATCACCCAGCTGTAGCCCACATGTAGCCCAATGACAGAAGTGTGCAAAACACGTATCTTTTGTGTATTTGCAGTTTTATATAGTGCAGACTTGTCAGGTATTGGAGTGCTTTACATGAGCATTGGTTACATCACACAAGATCAAATTCATTTTGGTTGTAGACATGGGGAGATTAAGTGATTTGACCAGAATCACAGAATGTTGAGCTGAAGCAGAAACTCCAACCTGGTTCCCCAGTTGCAAAGTCTGCAGCTCTGGAAGTAATACCACATCCTCTCCCCTAGGTGCAACATTTAATCAAGTGGTCAACTGGATAAAAAAACATAAAGATTACAAATAATTTAAAAGTTCTTTGTCGCTATTTGAAAACTCAGAAAATATGTCCTCATTTTAGTTTTTTAGAGCACTAATCATAATTTTGATGCAAATAAGACCCTCTCATATATGTAATTTCTAAAGAAAATGCTCTAGGTATTACAGTTTTGATTACATCAAGATGACTTTTGTAATAAATATAGAATGTTAGCAATCTAGTTGTTTATTGGGTTACTGTTGAGAGGCAGAGGCCAGGGGCACGGACTCTGAAAATTGAAGGCAGGTAGGAGAGTGCAGAGGCAACAATTTGACCACACTGGGCAGACAGGAAGGGCAGTGGCAGCACAACAGACTATGGAGGGCAGTGGAAAGGGGGGCAGGAGAAACAAACCAACAATACAGGACTGGCAAGAGAGGCTGTGGCAATATAATAGACCATTGTGGGCAGAAGGAAGAGGCAGTGGTAGTACAACCATACATGCCAACAGACCCGTTTCAGCCAGGAAACGTCCAATGTTTTTAAGCTCAAATGGGCTTTATTTGATCTGTCTCCTGTCTACAATCTCCTCTTTTTCAATGTAACTCAAAGGGGAATATCAATACCCCAGTTTTTTTTCAAAATCTCCCCCTTACCAAGTTCAAAATGTTCGCAAGTATGGTACATTGGATCATGGTAGGCAGGAGGAATAGGGGTAGGGACATGGACTCGGATAACAGAGGACAGGAGGGACATGGAGAGGTGCACCAAACTGACCCTACAGGACAGGCATCAGGGTTTGCAGCAGCACAATACACCACACAGCGCATGCGGGACGGGAGTACAGCACAACAATCCATAGAAAGCAATAGGGAGGGGACAGGACCATGCACATGGACAACAGAGAACAGAGGGGAAAGAGGCAATGGTAGCTAGCTGACCATAATGGACAGACAGGAGAGAAAGCTGCAGCATAACAGACCATAAAGGGCAGGAGGGATGGATCAGTGGCATTACAATGGAACAGACAAGCCAGGAGGGAGGGAATAGGGGTCTGCACATGGAAACAGAGAGCTGGGGGCAAGGGGGCAGGACAGGAGCAGCAAGATGACCATGGAGGTCAGGCAGGATGGGCACTAGAAACAAGACACACCATGGAGAGCAACAATGAGACTATGATGGCATACACACAGACCATGGAGGGAAGGTGGGAGGGGGTCAGGGGCAGCTAGCTGACCACACAGGGAAGGTGGGAGGGGCCATGGCAGCACAGAAGGCCATGCATGGCAAGCGGGAGGGTTAGTGGCAGCACAATGGCTATGATGGGCAAGAAGGAGGGTGCAGGGGCATGCACAAAGGACCATGGAGGATAGAAGGGAGGGTCAGGACCTGGGCACAGACAAAAGAGTTCAGGGGAAGGAGCCTCACAACAGACCGCGCGGGGCAGGCAGGAAGAGCAGTTGCAGCACAACAGACCAGGGAGGGCAGAAGGGTGTGGCAGTAAAATGGACCATGGAGGACAGAAACAAGGGGATAGGGGCATGGCATGTGGACAGGCAGGGTGGAGGTGACAGGGACAGGTTACAGTCATCTGACAATGCTAGGCAGGTGGGAGGGGAGTGGCAGCTCAACAGAACACTCAGAGTAGATAGGAGTGGCAGGTCCATGGAACATGGTGGGCAAAAAGGATGGAGCAGGGGCATGCACAAAGACATCGGAGGGCAGGGTGAAGGAAAATAGGGGCAGCAAGCTAAGCACAGAGGCTAAGCAGGAGGTCAATGATGGGCCATATAATTGGGCAATGGAGGGCAGGAGGAGTGGACTGGTACATCATGCTAAATGGAGGGCAGTGGCAGCACATCAGACCATGCATGGCAGGAGGGAGGAGGCTAGTCCATGGATTCAGACAACAGAGGATAGGGAGGAGGTGGATGGGGCAGCAAGCTAACTGTTCAGAGAAGGTGGGTATTAGGAACTTTATTGTTTTTAAAATGTGTGTCTGTGCGAACTACTTAAAATATGAACAAGTATGCAGCATAATCTCACTTTTATTCAGGAAGAAGAGGACGTTTGTGACTGTGACTCCGGGCTCACTTGGCAGAAACACCCCCTGACCCTCCACCCCTCATCGCAAAATGTAATGCCCGTGAAAAGGGTAGGTGGACGCAGTGTTATATAGAACATAGTCCTGAGAGCACGATTGAAAATGAAAACTAGATATAGTATATGGTATAAACTATGCACCAAAAAGTGTGATATAAGATGAACCGGGGAGTGAAATATAATATGCAATACATTGTGCGCAATGACAGATTCATTGGAAAGCACGAGATAGCACAGGTACTAGCGCGTGCTATGCGATATGCGCCTTGGAGTGTAATATGCACAGGGCAGTGTTGTGTAACCTAACTAGTCTCTAAAGTTGTAATATAAAATATGTGCTGGGGAGTGTAATGTTGCATATGCACTGTGACAAAGATATGGATCCCAGATTGTAATATGTATGGCATAGCGCTGTGCATTATAACATAGGCATCGAGGAAGGCACGTTAGATGGGGCAATATAACCCGTGCGAAGGCAAGTGTGACATGACATATTCACGGGGGGTGTTACAGTGCACATGGGCTAGAGAGTGTCATAGCATACGCACTAGCTGGTGGAATACAACACAGAGGTGTGAGGCACTCGGCGGGCACAGGTGGGTGTAACACAGCATTGGGCTCAGCCAGGAGCACGCTGTGACTCTCAAGTGAGGTTTGTCTCCTTTCCAGAGAGTAAAATAAAAAGTATTACACATCCAGCGGTGGATGTGTATTTTATTAACCGTGAGGGGGGTTTCTTGCATAGTTTGGTCGAATTTTTGTCTAATCCCCTTTGAATGGCTTGGTGTGCGTGTATATTAAATGTGCCCGTCAATAGCTACCCATATTTGTATAAATAAACGACAAGGCTGTCTATTTGGAGAGTACCCACTGGCGGGGGCACCGGGATTAGGCACGGTAGGGCGTCAGACACGTCAGAGCTTCACTAGCGGTGTAAATACATTCCATGTGGATTCATTCTATGCATAGTCGCCTTTTAATGAATATCACACAAATCGTCATGTTGATAGGTACGTACGGTTTGTCCAGCATGTCCTAGGTGTTTCTATAAATATATATTTTTTTAAAATAATAAAAAACAAAGGCCGTCCCCGGGGGATGGGGTCCCCTGGGCCATAAGTGGCCTGAGGAGGGGGGCAACGCAGCCCCCTCCTAAAGAATAAAAAAAAAAAAGGCCATGACCAAGGGGTTGGGGTCCCCGGGGCCGATTAAGGCCTTGGGAGGGCCAAATTTATTTTTTTCAACAAAAAAAAATTAGGGTGCAGGCCCTGGGGGATGGGGTCCCAGGGCCAGTAAATTAGAAAAAGAAGTGGCGGAGGCCACGCCCCCTCCTTGCAGCACTCTGCAAACGCACCCCCTGGCCAGTTGTAAGTTGGGGAATTAATTCCCCTTCAATACTGAGGGTCCCTGAGGGCCAACTAGCCCAACAGGTATCTCCAGTATGCGCCAGGGAGCTGCGTTGCAGACAGGTGTTCTGAGGCCACGCCCCTTTTTACACCTCTATGCAACGCAGCTCTTTGGCGCTTACTGATGGTACCTAGTGGGCTAGTTTGACCCTTGGGACCCTTAGGATTCAAGGGCACTTAATCTCTCAATTTAGAACAGTCACAGGGCGCGTTAACACAGTAGTGAAGGGAGGAGATGGGGTCTGAGGTAACATGTGCAAACACGCCCTGTGGCGCGTTTTAAGTTGGGGAAATAATTCCCTTTCAATCCTGAGGGACCCTGGGGGCCAACGAGCCCACCAGGTGCTTCAAGTAAGCGCCACTGCGCTGCGTTGCAGAGAGGTGGTCTAGGCCGTGCCACTTTTTACACCTCTCTGCAACGCAGCTCTGTGGCGCTTACTGGAGGTACCTAGTGGGCTAGTTGGTCCCTAGGGACCCTCAGGATTCAAATGAACTTAATCTCCCAACTAAAAACGGCCACAGGGCGTGTTTACACAGTGGTGAAGGGAGGGGACGGGGCCTGAGTTAACGTGTGCAAACAAGCCCTGTGGCGCGTTTTAAGTTGGGGAAATAATTCCCCTTCAATCCTGAGGGACCCTGGGGCCCAACTAGCCCACCAGGTGCTTCCAGTAAGCGCCACTGCGCTGCGTTGCAGTGAGGTGGTCTAGGCCGTGCCCCTTTATACATCTCTCTGCAACGCAGCTCTGTGGCGCTTACTGGAGGTACCTAGTGGTCTAGTTGGACCCTAGGGACCCTCAGGATTCAAGGGGACTTAATCTCCCAACTTAAAACGGCCACAGGGCGTGTTTACACAGTGGGGAAGTGAGGGGACGGGGCCTGAGGTGACGTGTGCAAACACGCCCTGTGGCGCGTTTTAAGAGGTAGTTTTGATCCCCTGCCCTATTATATACTAGGGGCTTACAGAGGAGGTCATGCTGATCACAGGGGGACCCCAACGCATAGTGTTCCCTAGTGTATGAAGGTGTTTTCACTGTATTCTGAGTGTCTTTTAACATAGCACTGGCTCTAGGACTGGTTAGTCAGACTCAGTTACCACCAGTATCCGTTTAAAAAAATTGAGGGTACAGGATGATTTTGCATCAAGGCTTCTTTCTGCTCTTCTGTTTGTTCTTTCTGCACGTTATCCTTCTTCCTGCACTTTTCTTCGTCTTTGAGGACTTCTGTTGCTTCTTTCTGCATTTCTTTTTTTTCTTTCTGTGCGTTTTTTCTTCTTTCTTCACATGTCCTATCTCTGTAGGCATAGTTAGAAATTAGCATTTAAAAAACCTTTGAAATTCACTGAAAAAACCATAGGTTTCAGGCACGTTATAGTTAGGAATTAGCATTTAAAAAACCTTAGAAATTCACTGAAAAAACCATAGGTTTCAGGGGCGTTATAGTTAGATGGACTTTTCACTCGTACAAAGTCATTGAAATTCCCCCGTTATAGTTAGTTCAGCTAACTATAACTCGCGCGCCCGCAATTTTTTTTATTAAAGGAAATGTTTTTTTTTTATTTACGAGGTCCCTGAGAAGGTCTAGGGGGTCAGGGAGTGTCTTCCCTGCCTCCTTTTCATGTTTTAGAAATCAGGTTAAAAGTAATTCATTTCTGATGCGTGCGTGCACCGTGCGTGCATGCGTGCGAGCACCGTGCGTGCATGCGTGCGAGCACCGTGCGCGCACGGCAAGTCATGTGATTACGAAACAACACTTTTCATTGGTTCATAGTAGTTTCTGTTCCAGAATCTTCAAACACCACTCCCCTCACTATTTCTTCTTATTTCCTGGGAGAAGGAGCTGAACAGCTACTCTAGTAAAATCTTACTGGAAAATGGCAGAACAGCAGTCAACTTCAGGGAGTGAGGAGGAGACCTGTGTGGTACCACCAAGGAAGAGCAAACAAAAACACTCTTTCATCTGGAATTACTTCACCTTTCCAGAGGGCCAAAAGAAGGTGAATGCGCCGAAGGTGACATGCACTATTTGTGGAAGAGTCTTATCCAGAGGAGATCCCAGCAAGAAATACTCCTTTAGTATTTATTCACTGCTGAGGCACTTCAAGACAGTGCATCCTGTACGTTATGCTCGAGAAACAACTAGAGCACTAAGGGACAACCCTCCACCTGCCGAGCACATCATCTGCGGCCGCAGATTCACCATGTACCAGGCCACTGGACATCCGCCCCCTTTTCCAGAAGGTGCAATGCTGTTCTTTGCTACGGTGAGAGCAGTATAAACTTGATTGGAAACAGAATACAGCAGCACACATGCTCCAGCCCATCATTTTTTTCATTTTTTTTTTTGGTTCCTGTTGAACAGTTTTTCATTACCAGTTTTTTTTTTGGTGCTCTAAATTTTTTTTAAAAAAAATACAAAATTGTTAAAAAAAAAAAAAATACAAAACAAAAAAGACAAAAAACAGTTCTTTTCAGAACTCACTTCACTTCTCCAAGAAGAGCTATATTCCTAATATACTGTGTTGTAATTTTATTGAATGAATGTGTAGTGTATACATGAATGATTGAAATGATTGAAATGACTGAGTGAAGAGGAGGAAAGGACAGACAGAATGAGTGAGAAAAGGAAAGTATGATCAGTCATGTAAGGGAAGTGAAAGACTGACTGCAACAAAAGGACTAAGGGTAGAGGATACAGGTAAGAAGAGTGAATGAGTAAGGGAATGGCAGTGAGTAATGGAGAGTGATGGAGGGGGAGGCCTCCAGAGGACGAAGAGGCTGTAATGGGGGCAACATTGGGGTCTTTCTGTTGCCCAAGACTGAACAGAAGGGCAAAGAACAATTCATGGACAGAATTACTACGAAAGAGGAATTCCAAGATGGCGGCCGCGCTGGAAGCATAGCGGCAGTCTAGTCTTTCTCCCACAGGTGTCCAGAGGTCAGGTGAGGCGCGCGCTCCAAGAGGAATGCGCACTTCACTGAGGAGATTCAGAGAGTAGCAGCTTGAAATTAGAGTTCCTGAGGAAAGAGTTAGAGAGAATAGAATTAGAGTTAGTTAGTTAGCGCCAGGGCTACAGAATAGTTTTCCAAGTCAGAAACCTTTCACAACTCCGAGAAAATAACTGAAGAGATTTTCAGATAGATTTACAGAGACAGAAAAGACGACGAAATTCTCTCCTACCTTCGTGAAGACTTCCAATACATCTCCGTGTTTCCCGAGCAGATAGTCGGAGGTCTTTTGGCGCCATCCTGTGACAGAAAAAAGAAGACCGAAGCTAAGTACATTTGAGAGGCATGAGAGATGAATGGGAAAAGTATATGGCAGAAAAGATTGCATAGAAAACGTACCTGATAACTCTAGTAAACAGAAATTCACCCTGAGAAGAAAGATAAATGTGCAGTTAATTAGAGTTGAAGAAACCAATACAATAATTATACTCACCACCGTTCTCTAGTACAAGATAACTAGAAATAAGGAAAAGTAAGGTAAAGACGAGCTTAGGGCTAGAACAGTATAGCGTGGGAGGATTACACTGCTAGACGAATACACAGAAGAAGAGGACAAGCAAGAATTATTCCACTCTAGAAGTAAGCCGAAAAATAATAATTTTCAAGTTAAGAAACAATTTAGAAAGGATAAAAGGAAAGAGAAAGAATTAATAGAAAGATGTTTTGTAGGAAGGAGAGTCGGAAAGAAGTGTCCAGACCCACAGAAAAGAATTGAAAGAAAAGAAACACCACACAACAAGACTGACATACAGAAGAGGGGCACAGTGCTTGAAACTCAGGGTAGGTGTTAACACATAGAGAGAGTTTAGAAGTCGAAGGGAATAGAAAGTTATTGTGTTGTGTTTGTTTCAAGGTTCTCATTTACAAGAGCTGGCAACAGCATAAGAAGAAGCTGAGGAGAATAGTGAAGAACCGGAATTTCAGGACCAGTCTCTTCTTTGTTTATTGTTTTGTCCACTTCCCCCTTCCCCCTGCGGGGTAGTTACAGAGTCCAGGTGAATATTACTGGAACTCTGGCAGCCGCGTAGTGGGAGTTGGGAACCAGCATCTCTGTTCCTGTGCAAGCACTTCAGGATACGTCATCTTGACCCTGACAGAGTGAAGTGCCCAAGTGGTAAACTTGCATCCGGACAGAGATGGCAGAAGGAATAAACTTACAGACCTTGGGAGTAGTGTTAGAGACCATTCAAAAAGAGTTGGTGGCAGTGAGAGAGGAAAACCAAAACCTGAGGCAGGAGGTGATGAACTCGAGAAAAGAGACAGCAGAGTTAGTTCAACGAGTTAAGCAGCCATTCGGCTCAGGAAGGAACGCTTTAGACCCATCCACTGAAGACCCAAATAGAATAACTACACTAGTGATCCATTCACTGTCCCCAGTTATTCCGTTGGCTCCCCCGGAGCGTTTTAGTGGGGACCCACAAAAGGCACAGCTATTCATCACACAGTGTTCTTTGCACTTCATGTGTCGCCCTTCCATTTTCCCAGATGCGCAGTCTAGGGTGGCCTTTGTTTTATCGTACTTGAGCGGAGATGCAGCGTCCTGGTCAATGCCTCTGGTTTCCCGGGATGATCCTCTGTTACAAAACTATGAAGACTTCAAACAAGAATTTCTTCGAATTTTCGACAGGCGGAGAATATCTCAAGCAGTAGATAATGAACTATTGGATCTAAGACAGGGAAACCGAGATCTAGTAGCATATCTGGCCCAATTCAATAAATTAGTCGTAGAAACGGACTGGCCAGAAAGCAAGAGAGCTGCAGTTTTTTATAGAGGTTTAAGAGATGAACTTAAAGATGTGTTGGCACAGATACCAAATAGGCCCACAGAAATCTCAGAATTAGTGGACCTGGTCTTAGAAATAGACTTTCGTCAAGGAGAGAGGAGAGGAGAAAAAAGGAAAGAATTCAGGCCAATAGCTCCAAGATTTGATCGGGTTCGGCCAGAAGGGAATAAGGCTGTGGAAGGACAACAAGGTTCGGAGCCCATGCAAATTGGAACGATAAGAGGTCCCCTAACCAAAGAAGAGAAAGAAAAAAGAAGGGCAGGAAATCTATGTATGTATTGTGGCTCCAGTGGGCATTTTGTTCGGGGTTGTCCAAGAAAACCGAAGACCCCCTTTAAACCGAAGGAAAACTCGCAGCACCACCAGTAGCGGGGGTTGGACCGGTGGATGCTAATCAGAAATCAACTCCAAAAGAACATCTAGTGGCTAACACTCTACAGTCATCGGCCCCACATCTAATTTTATCCATGGTGCTCAAGTTCAGACAAGAAACGTTGACGGAAGTTCCAGTAATGATAGATTCCGGAGCCACCGGAAACTTTTGTGATCTAAAATTTGCTGCTAAGGTGGGGTTACGAGCTATCTTGAAACCCAAAAGTGAACCGGTCCGGGCAGTAGACGGAACGAACCTCTCATCTGGACCAATAGTAAGTCATACAGAACAGGTACAATTGATCTACTGTGACGGGCATGAGGAAGTCATTCAATTCAATCTAATTGACGCACCTCAGTTTCAACTCATCCTGGGCCTTCCATGGCTCACGGAACATAATCCAACGATAAATTGGAGCACAAGATCCATAGTGATGGATTCAGAATATTGTCGGAAAAATTGTTTCGGAACGAAAGGGGAAATCAGAGAGTGCAATCCAGCTCAGGCCTTGTGCACAGCGGAGACGTCTGTCTGTGTGATAGATTCTCAGGAGATTCCGTCGGAATATGAGGACTTTGCCGATGTTTTTAACGAAACAGAAGCAGAACAATTGCCACCCCATCGGGCTTACGATTGTAAGATAGATTTGGAGCCAGGTTCTAATCTCCCCTGCAGCCGGGTATACGCCTTGACAGAAAAGGAACATCACCACTTGAAGGAATACTTGGATAAATATCTGGCGAATTGATTCATTCGTCCATCCCAGTCACCAGTATCTTCGCCTCTTTTCTTCGTGCCCAAGAAGAAGGAGGGAGATCTCAGAACCTGTATTGACAATCGTGCGATCAATAAGATCACCAAAAAGAACCGATACCCACTTCCTCTCATTTCAGTTTTATTGGATCAGTTGAAGGGAGCGCAGATCTATACAAAATTAGATCTCAGAGGAGCCTATCATCTTGTGAGAATACGCGAGGGAGATGAATGGAAGACAGCCTTCAGGACTCGATTTGGGTTGTTTGAATATCAAGTTATGCCTTACGGTCTGTGCAACGCCCCGGCTGCCTTCCAGCATTTCATCAATGATGTTCTCAGTGAGTATATTGATCAATGTGCAATAGTGTACATAGACGATATTTTAATCTATTCGTCAGACACGAGCCAACACCAGGAACAAGTAAGAGGAGTACTACCGAAGCTCAGAGAAAACAAACTATTTGTAAAATTGGAGAAATGTGCATTCGGGGTCTCCCAAGTGGAATTTTTGGGTTTCGTTCTATCGCCGGCTGGAATGAAGATGGACGACCAGAAGGTGAAGGCCGTGGTTGTTTGGAAATCCCCGGAGTGTGTTAAGGAAGTCCAGAGTGTCATCGGGTTCGCGAACTTCTATCGAAGATTTATAAGCGAATTTTCACGAAAGATATTACCTCTGACACGCTTACTGAGAAAAGGAGTGCGTTTTGAATGGACGGAAAAATCAGAAAGGGCCTTTCAACTCCTAAAGAAGGACTTCACTACCGCACCGATACTCCTACACGCCGACCCTACTGAACCTTTTTACGTGGAAACGGACGCCTCAGACCTGGCAGTTGGAGGGGTATTATCCCAACGGCATAAGGTAACAGGTCAATTACATCCAGTCGCTGAACATCACGAAAGCTAACGTCAGCAGAGGTGAATTACACCATAACAGAAAAGGAGTTACTGGCAATCAAGGATGCGTTTAAAGAGTGGCGACACTATCTCATGGGGGCTCAGCATCAAGTGACAGTTTTCACCGACCACAGGAATTTGAAATTTTTGAAGTCAGCTCAGACACTAACACTGAGACAACTCCGGTGGTCATTGTACTTCGCGGACTACGATTTCGTGATTACCTATAGGCAAGGAGCCCAGAATGGGAAGGCTGACGCTCTATCCAGATTGGGAACAAATGACCAGAAGAATCAAATTAAAGATCAAACTATAATTCCGAGTGAAAAAATTGTTGGAGCTACAATATCTTCTGATTTAAAGGAGCAGATCCTCAAACAAATGAGCCCAGAGGAAATACAGAATTGGGTTGCGGAAGACAAGGAAATAAAAATTCAGCATCAGTTGCCTTATTATAAGGAAGCTCTGTACTTGCCAACCCCGGAGTTACGGAATCAGGTAATGGCTGAATGTCACGACAATCTTTTGGCAGGGCACAAAGGAGAAACAAAGACAGAAGAGTTAATCAAGAGACATTATTGGTGGCCACATATGACCAGAGACATTGAAGAGTACGTTAGAACTTGTGAGATCTGCGCACAGGGAAAATCGGAACGGCAGGCCCCCAAGGGTTTGCTACAACCTCTACCCACTCCACCATATCCATGGCATACCGTTACACTAGATTTAATAGTGGATTTACCTTTGAGTTTGGGTTATAATACTATTCTAGTGTTCGTAGATGCATTTTCTAAGATGGCGCACTTTATGGCCTTGAAGGGAGTTCCTACAGCCAAACAGTTAGCCCACCACTTTAGTACACAAATTTTAAAGAGGCATGGGGTCCCCAAGGTCATTATTTCAGATAGGGGAACACAATTTGTATCTCATTTTTGGAAGGCCTTTGTGGGTGGATTGGGAATTGAAGCTAAGTACTCGACTAGTTATCACCCAGAGACAGACGGGCAAACAGAAAGAGCGAATCAGGAGTTAGAGCAGTATTTGAGATTGTTCCTTCTAAAGCAAGAAGGAGAGTGGTCAGAGTTATTATGGGCGGTAGAATTTGCACATAACAACGCCAAAAATGTCTCGACAGGATATTCCCCATTTTATTTAAATTATGGAAGACACCCAAATGCAACCATTAGACAAACTGATATCTCAGTTCCAGCAGTAAAAGATTTGGTTTCCCATCTAGATCAGGTACATCAAACTGCTAAACAAAATTTACAACAGGCAAAACAGAAATACAAGCAATATGCAGATTAAAAGAGACGAGAGGGTCCTTCCCTTGAAAAGGGAGATAGAGTCTGGTTAAGCACAAGGAACCTTAGACTAAAAGGAAACAGGAAATTCCAGCCCAGATTCATAGGACCATACCTGATAGAAGAGAAAACCTCACCAGTTAACTATCAGTTAAAATTACCTCCTAAGTTGAAAATTCATCCAGTTTTTCATGTTTCTTTGTTAAAAAAGGCATCAGCAGGCTTACGCAGCGAATTGACACCAAAACCCATTCAGTTAGAATCAGGGGTAGAGTACGAAGTGAAAGAAATTCTGGATTCCAAAGTAGTAAAAGGAAGACTATATTACTTGATAGACTGGAAAGGCTATGGGCCCGAGGAGCGGTCTTGGGAACTAGAATCAGATGTTCATGCTCCTAGATTGGTGAAATCATTTCATCAAAGATTCCCTACCAAACCAGGAATGAGAGGACCTCCTTTGTTGGGGGGTACTGTCAGGCCTCCAGAGGACGAAGAGGCGGTAATGGGGGCAACATTGGGGTCTTTCTGTTGCCCAAGACTGAACAGAAGGGCAAAGAACAATTCATGGACAGAATTACTACGAAAGAGGAATTCCAAGATGGCGGCCGCGCTGGAAGCATAGCGGCAGTCTAGTCTTTCTCCCACAGGTGTCCAGAGGGTAGGTGAGGCGCGCGCTCCAAGAGGAATGCGCACTTCACTGAGGAGATTCAGAGAGTAGCAGCTTGAAATTAGAGTTCCTGAGGAAAGAGTTAGAGAGAATAGAATTAGAGTTAGTTAGTTAGCGCCAGGGCTACAGAATAGTTTTCCAAGTCAGAAACCTTTCACAACTCCGAGAAAATAACTGAAGAGATTTTCAGAAAGATTTACAGAGACAGAAAAGACGACGAAATTCTCTCCTACCTTCGTGAAGACTTCCAATACATCTCCGTGTTTCCCGAGCAGATAGTCGGAGGTCTTTTGGCGCCATCCTGTGACAGAAAAAAGAAGACCGAAGCTAAGTACATTTGAGAGGCATGAGAGATGAATGGGAAAAGTATATAACAGAAAAGATTGCATAGAAAACGTACCTGATAACTCTAGTAATCAGAAATTCACCCTGAGAAGAAAGATAAATGTGCAGTTAATTAGAGTTGAAGAAAACAATACAATAATTATACTCACCACCGTTCTCTAGTACAAGATAACTAGAAATAAGGAAAAGTAAGGTAAAGACGAGCTTAGGGCTAGAACAGTATAGCGTGAGAGGATTACACTGCTAGACGAATACACAGAAGAAGAGGACAAGCAAGAATTATTCCACTCTAGAAGTAAGCCAAAAAATAATAATTTTCAAGTTAAGAAACAATTTAGAAAGGATAAAAGGAAAGGGAAAGAATTAATAGAAAGATGTTTTGTAGGAAGGAGAGTCGGAAAGAAGTGTCCAGACCCACAGAAAAGAATTGAAAGAAAAGAAACACCACACAACAAGACTGACATACAGAAGAGGGGCACAGTGCTTGAAACTCAGGGTAGGTGTTAACACATAGAGAGAGTTTAGAAGTCGAAGGGAATAGAAAGTTATTGTGTTGTGTTTGTTTCAAGGTTCTCATTTACGAGAGCTGGCAACAGCATAAGAAGAAGCTGAGGAGAATAGTGAAGAACCGGAGTTTCAGGACCAGTCTCTTCTTTGTTTATTGTTTTGTCCACTTCCCCTTCCCCCTGCGGGGTAGTTACAGAGTCCAGGTGAATATTATGGGGAGGGGAGCTCCCGATTGGGTGATACTTGCCCGCTCCCTCCCTGGCACGCGAGCGAGAGGCTTTCCCCGGTGCACACGAGTTCCCTTAACAACACTTCCGCCTGACAACACGTCCTGATCAGCGGTCTAGCGGTTGAAGACGTGGCCACGGCTCTACCAGATGTGACCGCGCAACACGTACCCGCGTAGCACGTCTACCTGCTTACAATACTTGAAGCGAGCCGAGCTCATTATCATCAGACTCGAGCGGCTGGCGGGTTCGTAGGTAGACGGTGACACTTTCACAACGTAATCGTGAGTACTTCCAGTCGTTTGCCTTTCTATTTGGATTGTGCAGTTCTTAGCCTGAGCGGTTATAATTACTTACAGGAGAGACTGGGCGGTCACGTAATGTTATTACGCTTAATATGGTCGTCATATGAGTGCCTCACTGACCTACACTGAGCCCAGCCCACGCACATCTTTAACTGCCATTCACATGTGTTCACATGTGTCTATGTGCAGTAATATTGGTTTATTTTCCATTGGTTGATTAATACTATACCTTCACAGGTACACGCATACTCTCTTCCTAGCTCATGCGTTTATTGACCATTGAAATACATTTTGCTCTCGTGTGACTGGATGTCAGTTCTACATGTTGCATATAGGTACCCAACCATTAAGGTTCCTAAACTCTCACTGGGCACTTTTGATGTATTTTTACCTGACGTTTCTGCTGTTTTTATCTACTCTCCTCCTTTTAGGACACTAAAATTTAGTGCCTTCCTACCCCGGCCTCATTTTCTCCACAGCCTAAGAGGGTGAGTCTCTGCAAGAGTGCTTCCGTAAAATCTGTACAACCTCGCGGGGTTTTGAATCCTGAGTGTGTGAGGTAGCTTTTAATGAAGTAATTGCAGTCAGCCTTGATAAGTCCTACAAATATTTGCTCACAATCGACGCATGTCATGGTTTTATATTTGACTACACCTTCTGTCTCAATTTAAACCTAATGCCTCGAATTGTTCACTATGACAATGATTTTAACTTTTTGTTTCTTCCACAGGTTGTGTGTTGTTGTTATTCACGGTACCACACGTTTTTAGGGTGCTGTATGTGTGGCCAACACTGACACCTCTTAGAGGTTGTGGCCACCACCAAAAAGGTGCAGGTAGCCGTATATGTTAATTCACTGGTCCTGAAGAATTGCCGTTTAATACAATACAAGGCAAGAAACATGTTGACCTTTTTATTCCTTTAGCACATATTACTCACAAACCTAATGGTGAGAGATGTGCGGATTGTTTGATTTTAATCAGGGTGGTGACCATACTTTATTAAAATTGTTTGAAGTGGATCACCTACCCCTGTTTTAGCACACTTACCTTTCACTTCACTTGCACCTACACCATTTATCATAACTAATCCCCCCCCACACACCTTGCTCACCGGCGTTTGGAAATAAAGATCTCCGACAGGAAGGCCCCCTTGGGGTGCCTGATCGGGCATTGCACCGCCGGCCCGATAAGGAGCAAAGACCCGGTGATGAAGCAAGACACCCACTTGTTGGGTGTGTGAGGGTCTTCTTTTCCAGAAGGAGTAATTTTTACTCCTATCCATCCGATTGTTTTCACAACATCACCCTGGGGTCTGAGTGACTTTAACACACACTACGTTAATATTAGGAACTGCATACCTTTCTGTTTTCATCGAATATTACTGGAACTCTGGCATCCGCGTAGTGGGAGTTGGGAACCAGCATCTCTGTTCCTGTGCAAGCACTTCAGGATACGTCATCTTGACCCTGACAGACGGAGATAGGAAAAGGGAGTAACAGATGAAGCGGATGACGTACAGCAGGGTAAAGGGATTGAAAGTAAGAGAAGTGTAGTGATGGTGAGATAAGGGGTATGAGGATTAGAAAAGGGGGTAAGGGAAAGTGACAGATGGGGAGTGAGGGGATGGAGGGATTTAGGAAACTGGAGTGAGAGAAAGGGAGTCAGGATTTCAATGAGCAAAGGAGAGTGAGGGAGAGTGAAGGAAAGAATGCGAAAAGATGAAGGGGTGTGAGATACAGACAGGAGGAAGTGAAGTAGGAGAATAGGAGTGACTATGAGTAAAGGATAGTGACAGTTAGGGAAGGTGAGGGAAGGAGAATGACGGAGAAGGTTAAAAAATTAACATAGATGGAAAATGAATGATGGAGAGAGGAGGAGTGGTAGAAACAGAGATGTTAAGGAAATTAAGGGTAAGACAGACAAAGGGAGAGAGACAGAAACAGAGACAGAGAGCAAGGAACTGAGAAGGAGTAAGGCAGTTAGAATGACTGAGACATATGGAGACAGGGAGAGAAACATGGTTGAAAAAATAGTGATGGAGGCAGTAAACCTAGGGGAGTAGTAGAGAAGGAGTGAGAGACTTACGAAAGAGCAGTAAAGGAAGAAGAGAGAGGGAAGGGGAATGAGAAAATCAGAGTGACGAGAAGTGAAGAAAAGGGAGCATGAAAGTCAAGGGGTGAGAAATACAGATATTTTAAACTTACCTGACCAACAAAATAACTTAATTAGAAATAAATGTTTTTTTTTTAATTACAAGAAAAATTGATTCATCATCATCATCAAAATATCTTTATTTCGGCAAAGTACATAAAAAAATAAATATATATACAGACAAACTTGGCACAGAATGAAATATGTCATGACAATACATTAAGTAGTGCATAGTCCCCTTCTCCTATTCCACATTGCAAAAAGGAATTTAGAGACTGCAAAAACTATACATTCAGATGTGTCAGTTTTTAAAATTCTAAAAGCATGGCTGCATTGCCGAAAACCCATATTTTTGCAGATAGGCACTATCCAGTGCTTCCTAGCTTTTGTGTATGCAGGGCAAAACAATAGTACATGGAGCTCATCCTCTTTAACACAACTGCAGCCAGGGCAGGTCTCAACAGAATTTGATGCCCAGCTGCTAGTAAAAGCTCGCAGAGGTAGTGTGCCATATCTCCATTGCAAATATAGTTTTCTTGATGGTATAGGATAAATAATATCCATAAAATTCTCGAATTGATAAAAATCCTTGACACTTAAAAAGGATTTAGTTAAAACTCCAATATTAGGGGCAGTCTGCACTCTGTTTTGTTGTTTCTCAGCCACATAGATCTTAGTGAGCATCTTCCGTGAGATCATCTTGCAGCTTAGTTCCGGTTCATACCACATATCACCCAGCCCAAGTTTGATGCACTGGGATTTTATAAACACAAACCAAGGGATTTTTAGTACACAGTTGCTTGCCAGAATTTCCTTCAGCTCTAATCTATAATACAATAATTCCGGCGTAGTCCACAACCTGTGCCAATACCTAAGAGGCTTCAGTGCTAGTTCATCATCCATCGACCTCAGATTCAGATCCATCCTCAAAGGATGCAACGGAGTACTCTGTGGAAGTGATAGTAGCTGTCTGATGAACTTGTTTTCAATTTTGAGAAGTTCCAACCCAGGTAAATGCCCCCAAAGTTCTGCCCCATATAGAATTGCTGCTCTGGCCAAAATAATTAATTGGTTTGTATGTGGACGTGTTGGAAAACTTAAGGATACCCCCAGCATACTGAGCTAATTTCAGCTGCGCCTTGGCAATTTGTGGAACCCATGAAAGATTTTCGCTCAGTGTTACTCCTAGATAATCAAAAGTTTTAACCCTTTCCAGATTTAATGAATCCAGTTTAGGGTTTGGCCGTGTGGAAGGTGAAGGATTAAACACCATATACTTTGTTTTGTTCACATTAATTTCCAGGCCTCGACCTCTACAAAAGTCCTCGAAACTGTCAAGGACACGCTGGATTCCCATTGGTGATTTGGAAAGTAGCAGGGTGTCATCCGCAAACATGATTGCTGGCACCCTGCTACCTGCCAAAATTGGGGCGTCATTATTAAGGGCGCTATTAAGATGGGAAATCACACCATTGACATATAGGCAGAACAGGGTAGGTGCTAAAACGCACCCCTGTCTCACCCCTCTGCCAATGGGGAACTTGGAGGTTAAAGCCCCGTTCTTCCCATGACGCACCTGGGCAAAGTTGCCCTCATGCAACTTGATCAGTATTGTCAGGATTGGTAGAGGTACCCCCAGACTGACCAACACGCCCCAAAGTTTCCCTCGGGGTACTAGATCAAAAGCGGAGCAGAGGTCCACGAATACCATGTAGAGGCTGCCACCCTCAATCTTTGCTGTTTTCCAAAATAGTAATAACAAGCGAAAGATTTGGTCCATGGTAGAGGTGTTCCTCCTAAACCCCGCTTGGTATTGGCTCAGTATAGCATGCTCCTCCATCCAATCCTCAAGTCGTTTGATTCAATTTCCTACATTTTCTTTCTAGATCTGAAAAAAAAGAAAAAAAGTAGTAATATTTAACAATACATTTTAGAATACAGTACACATATTTTCATATTTAACAAAGTAATTTTTTGCCCTTTTTTGCTGTTTTCAGAATATATTGAATTCCACTGAAAATAGTGATATCAATTGTATTCATCACTTAACAGCGGGCAAAAAAATAAACAATCTGAAAGATTGTTTAAAAAAGCCCTGAATCTATCCTCAGTACAACATACCTTGATAGAAATGTAACATATATATTAAAAATATCTTCTAAGAACAATAACTATTTGCAGTAAATAACGTCTGTAAATCTTGTTGCTTAAGCACATACACCAAAATAATATCTGTCAAAGAAGTCCACAATAGAAACATTTACCTTTCCATGAGGCCAAATGGTAATTTTTAAATCCTTTTTAGGTGAAATATCCAATGATAATCCTATAAAATCGAAATAATGGTTTCTTCAGATGCTGCAATTTGTATCTAAAAGTTTGGTTTTAGAAACATTAAGTAGGAATTTGGTAATTCTGCAGGCAAACGTTGCTTGAAAATCAATTGAGAATCATTACACAGTGTCCAGCCTTTTTCACATTTTAGATAAACTGTGTAATGACCAGAAGTTATAGAAGGTCCATCATGGAAAATTATTGCAACTGCAACAAAAGTCTTTCCTGATATTGATAATTGATTTCCTACAAACTTCTTTATTAAAGTGTCCAATTTTGTTCCATCAGCTCTACAACGTTGCATCATTAAAATTATATACTGTCCATATTTCTTTAAAAATAACGTTGATAACATTTCTGATTTACATTGAGAACATTCCATGTTGTGATTTGCATCTTTAACTAATTTACTAAAAGTCACTGATTTACTCTCTGGTAATGTTAAATGTATGAACCTTTCAGAATCAACATTAGTGCTGCATGTGTTCATACAGTTTTCACAACAATGTTCCCATTTATAAGAGAGACCAAACATATTTTCTATTTCTACCCCTTCATCTTCCAGTACCATAAGCATATACATTAAGAATTACTGTGCATCTTGCTGGACATTTTGTGTAAACTGTGTACATCCAGAACATTCATCTAAAAGATTTCTAACATCAGAAGCACTTTCTATTTTAGTTTTATCATTACTCAACTTCTCATAAATGAAACTCAGCAGAGAACAAAATCTTTTTTCATGATTTAGTATTATCTGCTCTTGCAAACTTTCAAGATAAAATACAACATTCAGCACTACATTAGCGTAGCAGTTGACACCAGAGCTATTTTCAAAATGACAACCAACAACCTCTTCAACACTGTCCTTTTTCTTTTTGCTTGCAATCACATCACTCTCCTTTTGTTTTCTCTTCTGTACATCCTCATTACAGATATTCTCAATTCTCCTTTTCCGACAAACAACACGTTTTTCAAACACAGGATACTGACCTAAATGAGGAGAATAGCTTCTTTTTAATCTATTATACTCCTTTACACAATTTGCATCAGCACTAACTTTTGAGTCATCAAAGTCTACCATGAATAAACCAGATAATTTTTTCACACGTGACAAAGCAACATATGCCATACCTTCTTTAAACACATTAGATCCAATGTTTACAAAAGCACTATCTACAGTTAATCCTTGAGATTTGTGAATAGTTACAGCATATGCTAGAGAAAACGGAAACTGCTTCCTACGTACATATAAGTCTTTCACAAGCAAAAAATGAACTGAACAACGACTAATGTCTTCAACCTCTTCAATCTGATCAAATTTTATTTTTAAAAATTCAATTCCATCTTTTTTCTGGTAATTAACAAAACCCACAACTTAACCCATATCTCCATTTACTAAACATTTTTCTACATTCAAATTACGTCTTAAAATTACTCGACAGTTCATACATACATAAAGATTCTTTTCTAAACCAGCTATTTGATATGTTTTTCTCCAGAGGATCCAATTTAGTTTTCAATTAGCCTGTCAATATAATAGTTATTCCTTCATGCTGTATTTTATCCACGGCTTCCATTTTCATAATCTCTTCATTTTCCAATTTCAAAAGTTCTTCATTGAATATAGAGCATTCATGTAGTGTTGGCATTAAGCAGATTACAGTATTTTTTTCAGCAATGTTCCTTGTATATTTTCTCTGGAACTATTTGTTCTGTTGGAAACACATTACATAGCAATCGACTCTGTAAAGCTTTTCTGCCATGTTCTGTGAGTAGTCCAATTCTGATATCTTTGAGAATACTTGCATAATCATCATCATTTGCTTGCCGCATATTGGTAATGAGTTCTTTGTACTCAAAGTTTGACCAAATATTCACATTACCTATACTTCCTAATGACTTTTTCGTGTCTTCATGTGCAAGAGTATTAAATACTGGTTGTCCTTTAACTGGAGTGAGCTGCAGTAGATCCCCAAAAACTATAACATGTTTTCCTCCAAATAACACGTCATAGTCTGTCTTTAGAATTTGCTGCATTCTTAAATGCACAAAGGCAAGCATTAAGTTTGATACCATGCTTACCTCATCAATAATGAGAACTTTCATTTTCTTCAACACTCTTGAAACTTCAAAACATGCTTCTCCTGTTAGCTTGTGGTATTCTATTTTGTTCTCATGCTCTACTGGTAAAATTAGCAAACGATGTAAGGTAATTCCTTTTATGTTATATGCTGCTAACCCAGTTGGAGCAGTAACAACACAAGACAAAGTTGAATCAGTTTTTTTCTGTAGGTAGCTTCTAATTACTTTAATTAAGAAACTTTTTCCAGTTCCAGCTTGTCCACTCACATACATTCTGATTGGTTCAAATGATGTACATGAGCACTCTTTATTTTCATGTAGTAATCCATGATCAATTTGTTTTGTGACTTCTTCATAAATTTGTTGTTGTTCATCATTCAGTTGTTGTTCCAAATTTGTACAATATATAGAAAGGGATCAAAGCATGGATACCTGCACCAGTCTTAACGTCCCTATTTATACAAGTGAAAAGGTGCAAAGAGGGCTTGAGACCCAATCCCCTAGGTCCCAATTATGAAAAGGCCAAAGACAATCCACTTGGTCTCCCCAATTGTATGCAAAAACAAGCAGCCCTGCACACTTATAAAGAATTAATCATGTATAATACACAGACAGTAATATTTGATATGACTGTTTTTCAAAGAAAAAATCGATGTCATCAGATGATTTTGGTTTTATCCTTTATTCGATTTTCTTAATCTTTTAAAACGTTGTTTTGCAACCGCCAACGCGTTTCGTCCACAGACGGACTTCTTCAGGGCTACAAAATGTATACAAAAAGAAACACTATTTACAAAAGGAAATGCATTTTATATACACCAAAGTCAAAATTTACAAAAGTACTAATTTATACAATTTTTTTACTCTTTCATAGATTTTTTGATAAGGAATGGGGGAAAAACAGTCGAAGTTAGAAAAGGTTATAATTAAACCATTTCCTGCAATGGGTTTCATAAAATTAACGATGGGAGGAGCAAATATATACAGAAGTTTAAACGCAATGTACATTGTTCACAAACAAACAGGGGAGCGGATCTGTCGACTGTCCAAGCAAACATCAAGTACATTGTATATTATTCCATCATTTAAATAACCAAATCAATGCTTATCTTATGTTCAATGTTGCGAGACACATACCTTTACAAAATATGTTCAAATTCGTTCTTTCTCAAGCCAATGCGCTTAGGTCAGCTGATTTAAAGTAATATTCAGCATAGTAGAGTTGTGTCCAATCAAAGGTTTATCGCGATAATTGTTTGTCCTAAGCAACAAAAACAATTTTGCAAAAATGAAAGGTGAGTCTCAGAAAGGTATTGCTACAATAGAGACTCCAGTTATACCATTTGCATTAGACTAAATAGTTATATTGAATATTACTTAATTAAGACACCATACTAGATGATTTTTATTCCTATTTATACATAAAGCATAAACACATACCTTGCACTATTTGTAATTAAACGTATTTTCTTAGACCAATGTTTTGCGGCTTGGAGATTCAGAACAGTATAATGGGCAGTAGTATCATATTCACTTGAAGGTTTACAGTGATGATTGTCTGTCCTGAACAGTAAAAAACACAATCGTATAGTCATAAAGAAAAATCTACCACAAATGAATATTTAAACTTGTTTAGCGAGCAATCTTAAGCATGGTATAATTGACTGATTTCAGTAATTTGGTTTGAACTATATAGTCCATACTATCCCTATCAAGTTATGTCACCTATGCTCTATTATGTGCAATTAAAATAAATGCATAGTTACATTTATTGGCAATGTATCCATATTTAATCCTATTCTTAGCGCCTCAAAGTGTCAAAAGACAAAGCAAAAGGAAGAGGGAGAGAAGACAACTTCTCTATTTAGAAACCCGTTATATCCAGTGTGGAATAAACTATGTGGGATGGTAAATAGACATAATATCGAAAACAAAATATCGAGTGGACAGAATATCGAGTTTTTAATATAGAATGGACAGAATATCGAATTGCCAAAATATAGTGGTGAAGAATATCGAAAATCAGGTAAGAAATATCGATTTCAATAATATAGAAGTAAGTAATATCGACAGTCATAATATAGTTGTTAAAAATATCGAATTTTTTATAGTGTTTTAAGTGTTAGTATATGTGTTAAAAGTATGTATTAATATTGGAATGTATGTTAGAATATTTTTAAAGTAATGAATGTTATTTTATTTTTGTGTAATTTAATTCCGTAGCGGGTTGTGGGTTTATAGGGGAGTAGGGTGGGAAGTAATTTAATTATAGTACATTAAATAATAATTCATAGGAATTATTAATTATTTTTAATTTAATTTTGCGTTTTACTTCTGTAGCGGGTTGTGGGTTTATAGGGGAATAGGGTGGGAAGTAATTTAATTGTGATTAGTTAATTATTAATTGGTATTGAAAATTAATTGGTTGTTGATTAATTATTAATTGGTAAATAATTTGTATTAATTGGTAATTAATTTGTATTAATTGTTTAATTGATAATTATGTTAATTGTATTCATTTAATATTTGTAGCGGGTAGTGTGTTTATAGGGGAATATGGTGGGAAGTAATATAAGTGTAAATAATTAATTATTTAATTAATTTGTGTATATTGTTAATTAATATATCTTTAATTTAATTTTGCGTTTTACTTCTGTAGCGGGTTGTGGGTTTATAGGGGAATAGGGTGGGAAGTAATTTAATTGTTATTAGTTAATTATTAATTGGTATTGAAAATTAATTGGTTGTTGATTAATTATTAATTGGTAAATAATTTGTATTAATTGGTAATTAATTTGTATTAATTGTTTAATTGATAATTATGTTAATTGTATTCATTTAATATTTGTATCGGGTAGTGTGTTTATAGGGGAATATGGTGGGAAGTAATATAATTGTAAAAAATTAATTATTTAAATAATTTGTGTATATTGTTAATCAATATATTATTATTAATTAATTATTAATTGGTATTATTTGCATTTATTAATGTTTGTTATTAAAAAACAATTGCTTTTCAATTAATTATTAATAGGTAATTAATTAAACAAAAATGTATTGGTATTTATAAATAATCAATTATTAAATCTTGTGTGATTGGTAATTAATTGTAATACTTGTTTTGGTATTAATAATTAATTTATTTTTAAAAATATATTAATTTATTATTCTCCCTACTATTGCACTTACTTGAGGGGGAATAGTAATTTTTACCCTCCCGCTATCCAATGCTTTCCCTATTATTGCACTCTCGGGAGTGGGAATAGTAATTTTTACCCTCCCGCTATCCAACGCTTTCCCTACTATTGCACTCACTGGAGTGGGAATAGTAAATTTGACCCTCCCGCTATCCAACGCTTTCCCTACTGTTGCACTCTCTGGAGTGGGAATAGTAATTTTTATCCCTACGCTATCCAATGCTTTCCCTACTGTTGCACTCTCTGGAGTGGGAATAGTAATTTTTACCCCTACGCTATCCAACGCTTTCCCTACTGTTGCACTCTCTGGAGTGGGAATAGTAATTTTTACCCTCCCGCTATCCAATGCTTTCCCTACTGTTGCACTCTCTGGAGCTACTGTTGCACTCACTGGAGTGGGAATAGTAAGTTTTTCCCTCCCGCTATCCAACGCTTTCCCTACTGTTGCACTCTCTGGAGTGGGAATAGTAATTTTTATCCCTACGCTATCCAACGCTTTCCCTACTGTTGCATCTCTGGAGTGGGATTAGTAATTTTTAGCCCTACTCTATCCAATGCTTTCCCTACTGTTGCACTCTTTGGAGTGGGAATAGTAATTTTTACCCTCCCGCTATCCAACGCTTTCCCTACTGTTGCACTCTCTGGAGTGGGAATAGTAATTTTTACCCCTACGCTATCCAATGCTTTCCCTACTGTTGCACTCACTGGAGTGGGAATAGTATTTTTATCCCTACGCTATCCAACGCTTTCCCTACTGTTGCATCTCTGGAGTGGGATTAGTAATTTTTAGCCCTACTCTATCCAATGCTTTCCCTACTGTTGCACTCTTTGGAGTGGGAATAGTAATTTTTACCCTCCCGCTATCCAACGCTTTCCCTACTGTTGCACTCTCTGGAGTGGGAATAGTAATTTTTACCCCTACGCTATCCAATGCTTTCCCTACTGTTGCACTCACTGGAGTGGGAATAGTAATTTTTACCCCTACGCTATCCAACGCTTTCCCTACTGTTGCACTCACTGGAGTGGGAATAGTAAATTTTACTCTCCCGCTATCCAACACTTTCCCTATTGTTGCACTCTCTGGAGTGGGAATAGTAATTTTTACCCCTACGCTATCCAATGCTTTCCCTATTATTGCACTCTCTGGAGTGGGAATAGTAATTTTTTCCCTCCCGCTATCCAACGCTTTCCCTACTGTTGCATTCTCTGGAGTGGGAATAGTAATTTTTACCCTCCCGCTATGCAACGCTTTCCCTACTGTTGCACTCACTGGAGTGGGAATAGTAAATTTGACCCTCACGCTATCCAACGCGTTCCCTACTGTTGCTCTCTCTGGAGTGGGAATAGTAATTTTTACCCCCACGCTATCCAATGCTTTCCCTACTGTTGCACTCTCTGGAGTGGGAATAGTAATTTTTACCCTCCCGCTATCCAACGCTTTCCCTACTATTGCACTTACTGGAGTGGTAATAGTAAATTTTACCCGCCCGCTATCCTACGCAGAAAATATTGAATATTTTTAATTAATATTACGTTAATATATATGTATTTTTTTTTTTACTTACATTAATTATTTATTAATTTTAATGTTATTTAAGTATTTTTAAGTATGTGTCAGTTAATTATATGTATTATTTCATTAATTTTACATTACTTTTAAAACATTTAAAAAATTCGATATTTTGACTAACTATATTATTTACAACGATATTTTGGATTCTATATTTTTGTACTTTCCTGTTTGGAGATAGGGATTCGATATTTTGGTATTCTATATTTTGGCATCGATATTTTTATAAGTCTATATTTTTGTAGTCGATATTGTGTCAGTGATCCATGTGGGATATGATTAAGAAACCACCATAGTAACACCTATTAATGTTATTTGAACGAACATCTTTAAATGATTTAGAGAACCTACAGGTGAAACGATATCTATGCGCTGTATATTTTAGATTAGACACGGGCCCTCCAGTCTTATGGTTTGTATAATAGGTATAGTAACCTTATGCTAATTAAATAGTGTCGTCCCCGTCCACCTAAATAACGCCGATGTAGTATTCTTTGATCAGTCATCTTGGAGTGAATAAACAGAACCACAGGTTAATGAGTCGTCTAAGCATTTTAAGAATTATATGGGGGCCATCATATTCTGAGCCTGAGAAGGGAAAAAAGTAACAATATCCCGGCAATAGTCACACAAAAAAGAAACAAGGGGAAGGCCCAGATTCCAAATTTGGTAAGTCTACTAAATCTTCCTGAGCTTGATTCATAGCTGTTTCTACTTCAGTCATGGCTATTGCAGCTTCATTTTCTACGATTGGTTGTCCTAGGGGATCCTGACTGAGCGTACCAGAACTTTGACTGTCTTGAGAACTGTCTTTAGCTACTTCAGATGCAATTGTAGCTTCTTGTTCAATTTCTTCATTTAACATTTGTACATAATTTGTGAAAGTACTGCATTCTATGCTATCTTTGCATGCATTAAAGGAATCTTCATAGCTCTGAAAATCTCCAAGTAATTCATCCTCTGAACGCCATGGTTTAAACAGCTGTAAAAGTGCTAAGTAGTAAAATTCCTTTTTGTAATTAGTGTCGCAACTCAGCTTCCTTTGATTAATCAAACTTCCTTTTGTTTGTTTCACCAAACATCCTTCCACACCAATGACTTTATATTTTCCATTGTTGATGTCTTCTGTGGTATTCCGTGTAAAAATGTAGTTCTGCATCACTTCATAGAGACACATGTTCTCAAGATGATGACTTCTGTTTGGGTAATATGTGTCCAACATATTTGTTTTCAAAATGTCTGTACTTTCTGGTTCGTTCTCTGCTAAATATTCAATTTCTCAAATAGATTTCAGTACCCAATTTCGCATTCCTGCAAGGCCTAAACTTACCCAAATTATTCTTCTGGATTTGGAGTACAGACTTGCAGATGATAACCTATCTGAGCATTCGTATGACCCAATTTCTCGATGCGATAACATCATTAAACTGAAACTGTATAGCTTTTTACTGACAGTCTTCTCGTGAGAAATCTCTTCCCACATTTCTTTCAATTCCGTTTTCTCAGATTTAGTGATGTAAGATGTGACATACCGAGCAACAGCAATAGAATTGTCAGCTACATACTGAATATCCATGTTAGCATTCCACATGGATAAAATGACTGGGTTGTTGTCATTTATATATTTTGACTCTTCTTTTCTTTTTAGGTTGTAGGTATTTTTCGGAGATTTTCTTGTAATGGTATGTCGCACAGCTGACATAAAACTGTTTACTCTTCATTTTGAAAGAACAGGTCGTGTAAATCCAAATCGACATTTTGTGTAGAATTTATATTTACTCTTGTACTTTCATCGACAGCATTTTCCACGTAAAACTTGCTCTTTCAAGTTTTTTTATTCTGTGCTTTTAGGTATAGCACATGTTGCATATTCTTCAATGAAAGATAAAACTGCATCATCATAATCTGTTCCAAATTTTGGGGCATCCTTGATCCACAACAGCATATGAATATGAGGAGCACCTCTTGATTGGTACTCTTTTCTCCAAAAGAAATCCACAACTTCTCCAAGAGGTGGATTTTTTTTATTGCAGATGAAGGACATCATAGCCTCAAATCTATGATTGAAATATCTGCAAACATTAACCGGATCCAATGAGCACAATTCTCCTGCTGTCTTGTATTGGATGTTTTCAATATTTGAATTTGCCTCTCGAAGAAAATCCAGTAAATCATCCCAAGCGTACTCAGCACAGCTTAGGGTAAGGAACCATGTAGGAGTTCCTAAATTCCGTAACATACATTTCAATTCTCCATGGCGTCGGTACCAATATTCATTAGTTCCACGCTGACAAGCCATCCGATTAATCAATTGAGATTCCAAATGATCATCTCACTGTTGCACTTTGTTCATAAAATCCTTTGCAGACACATTATGTAGATGTACTCCAGTTTTTAAAATGTGATTTACTGCATAAGATAGTGCAGACACGTCACTTTCAAATAAAAGATGGAACAAATAAGGAATACTTTGATGAAATCGTGGATCTTCTGCATATAAACTTGTAGTCCGATACTCAGAAGCAGGAATCTGTACTGGACGTTCATCATATCGTCCACCTTTTCCTGTAGGAAACAGCTGGGGAAAACAACGAGCTTCCAAGCTCTCCTCCCATACACTCACGGGAGTTCCTTTTGCGTTTTTCATCTGAAACAGATCAATAGTGTTTCCCATAACTTCTTTAGAATGAAGAGGATGTATGCTGAAATGTTCATAATATTCTTCTTCTTTTGACTTATCCACTTTTTCAATTTGCCCAGTTGGTATTCCTGTGTCTGCTAGTAAAACTTCTTCATCTTCATACATATAAATTGATTTATAGTACTTATAATTTATTTTCAAATATAAATTTGCTCTTTGTACTTTTCGTACATCTACTAGCTCCTGCCAAATTTTCTTATTCTTTGTAGGTACACCATTAACCAGAATAACTAATGGTTCAGTTTCCAAACTATCTGCATCAATTGTTTCAATATTTTTTTTCAAATCTAATGGAAAATAGATAACTATTCCTTTTAAACCTCTTTGTAAATCTGAAGGAGGTAATTTACCTGTTTTGGGCTCCATACGAACTATAGTCTGAAACGGATGGACACATTGAATGAGAATAGACTCATACGTATTTAAATCACTTAGTTCTGCAGGAATATCAACCAATTCTAAATTATTATGTACAGCTCTAGCTGGCATTTTATTTTCTTCTAACTTGTTATAACAGTATTTACAAATATGCTGATCTTCACCCAAATCAAAAAAAATTCCAGAAACAAACATGTAGCAAAATCCTTCCACTCATAATTATTTTCTTTTTCACTTTTTTTATAGAGATCAACATTCCTTGTTTGAGTTTTATAATGGCTTCTCCGGCAACAAATACAAGTAATATATGGTCTTTCATTAGAGATGATAGTAAATTTTGTCATTTGATCTTCAAAATTTTTACTAACAGTGGGTTCTACATTCTCTTCCAAATTTTCTTCAATAACTGTGTCATTTCCTGCACTTTTTTGTTCTGGACCAAAGTAACAAAACTGAATATCATCAGTAACCTTCTCTACATCTGATACAGATCCACGGAACAGATCACTATTCAACTCATTTAACTTTAGTGCTGGACTTTTAGCAAAATACAATCTTCTCACAAACTTTCTCATTTCAGTATGATGTACTGCCAGCATCCTAAAATGGTGAAAAACACTTTGACAAACTTTCCTAGAAAGACAAGCCAGAGAATGTCCTTGCAAACCAGTATTCTTTCTCACTCTGCATGGATATAGTCTTTGAAGCACCTTAATCTTCTGTTTAACACTTTTTTTACTATATTCTCTTAGAAAGTCACGTAATTTATCAATAGATTCTTGTCGTACAGTACAAATACTACTTCAATTCCAAGTGTACACTGGGGCTTTAGGACGTTTCCCCATAACCTCATCAGCTAACACTTCTTCCTCATTTCTTGGAACCATTTTCTCCTTTTCCATTACACAACCATCTTTAACTTCATAACTTCGACCACTGGTGTCAACTGCATGCAGCAAACTATTACTTTGAAGATAACTCTCTTTATTAAAAAATGGTTCAGTACTTGAACTATGCTTCCATTCTCCTAAGAACACATTACAAAAGTTATTTTTTTTCACTACTCTTTTCCTTTTGCTTTTTGACTTCATTACATTGACTATTTCATCTAATGTACGGACCCTGTTAAAAATTAAAATGAATAGTTTTCTTTTTAATTCCAAAGCCTTTGCAACAATTGATTCAATATGTTTCTTTTTCTTATAAAATATTGCTTTCTTCCTATATTTTTTCACATCCTTTAGCAAATTGAACACCACTCTTCTCTGAAACATTTTTTTACGAATGTTTTGAAATTCTGTTTTTCTTTTTAAGTCATTCTTTCTTGCTTCTGATTGTACATTAGCATTTAGTAATTTCTTTCTATTGTCTTGTTGTTTCTTCTTGAAACACTATTTGCAGTGGATATACTTTGAACATTTTTTCTATGTTTGAGGATATTTTAAAAAAAATCCTTAGTCTGCTTACCAGAAGACTTTTTCTTTTTTCCAACATTAGGTTCTTCAACTTAATTCTGTTGTCCAGTTGTCTTCAAATATAGATGTTTTTGCTGTTCTTTTCTCTTTCTTGATTTTATAGGCATGTTTAATTTATTTCAGTGTTGTTCAGCAATACCATTACCATTTGTAAACTTTATTTCGATCAAAAAGATGATAAAAGTTGCATAAAATACATAATAAAAAGGATTAAAAAATTGATTTTTTTAAAATAGACCATGGAAAATATACATAGCAGCATACAATTTTTTAGTACTTAAGACGCTTAATCCACATTGCATGTAAAAAACGTGAAACAGCAAACACTACAACAGTACTTGTGTCAGTGGCTAAGATGCGGTAGGCTTCGGTACATCTTGTAAATCCTAGATTCCTACATAAAGGAATGAGCCAATACTTCCTGGGGGCTCTATATGCAATGCAAAGAAACAATACATGGATTATTGTCTCAGGCGACCTTCCACAGGCTGGGCAATTTTTTTCTTTTTGTTTGGACCAGTTCTTAGTAAAGTCCCTAAGAGGTAAGGTGCCCAACCTAAATTGGATATATAGTTTCCTTGTCAGGAATGATTCAAAGATATACTGGTCTTTATTTAACAAAAACTGTCTCGAAAGACTGCCAAGAGTTGTGTTTTGTTGTAATGCACTTAGCTTATACTGCCTATATACCTGGACCAGTTTGACACGAGAGAGCGACAAACAGAATACCCCAGGGCTAGTCCAGAGTTCAGGCAAACCAATCCTGTAGCACATCTCCTTAATATAGACAAGCCAGGGAAACTTCTTAGAGGTGCTAACTGAAAATATTGAACTAAGATCACGACAATAGGACCCTAGCTCATCTGTCAGCCAAAGTCTTCGCCAGTATGTTAGAGGACGTAGGCCAGCTTCTTCATCTATTGGTCGTATTGCCAGGTCAAGGCGTAACGGTACTAGAGGGGTGCTTTGCGGTAAGCCCAATAGAAGTCTGATAAACTTGTTCTCTAATAGAGAAAGACCTTTCAACTGGGAATGGCCCCACAACTCTGCCCCATATAGGGCTGCATTTCTTACTTGCACTTTATAGATTTCTGCTGCGGGGCCAGGGGCCCTGTGTGGGGTATATTTAGCCATTCTTAATATCGCGCCAGATAGTTGGGCAAGCCGCATAGCTGCTTTGTCTAGTTGAGGAGCCCAGGAAAAGGACTCAGAAAGTGTGATCCCTAAGTAATCGAATAGTGAGACCCTTTCTAGAGTTGTTCCATTGAGAGTGGGATTAGGCCGAGTTGTATTAGCTGGATTAAAAACCATGTATTTAGTTTTCAAAATATTTATTTCGAGCCCATGGTCGATGCAAAAAGCTAAAAAACTATCTAAAACACGTTGAACGCCCATCGGGGATTTAGATAGCAGAAGGGTGTCATCTGCAAATAGCATGACTGGAACCTTTCTGCCATTAAGTCTAGGGGAGTCACCACGGTCCGTTTTATTAATATGATTAACCAAAGCGTTAACATAAAGACAGAACAGGGTAGGGGCTAGCACGCATCCCTGCCTGACTCCTCTATTGACTGGAAAGCGCGCGGTTAATTGGCCTGCCTTACCATATCGGACCTGCGCATAGTTGCCAGTGTGCAGTCTTATGATCATAACTAGTAGGTCCAAGGGGACTCCCAGCTTGTGCAATACCGCCCAGAGTTTATCCCTTGGGACCATATCAAAAGCTGCTTTCAGGTCGACAAATATCAAATAGAGGCTGCCACCCTCCATTGATACTGTCTTCCAGAATAATAATTGCAGCCTTAAGAGCTGGTCAACAGTTGACACCCTTTTCCTAAATCCTGCCTGTAAATCACTCAAAATATTCATCTCTTCCATCCAGGAATGCAGACGATTAAGTAAAATTCTAGCAAACAGCTTTTGTGCTACATCTATTAGGCTGATTGGCCTGTAATTTGCAGGAAGCAACGGTGATCCTTTTTTATAAATGGGGAATATTTCAGCTCCTAGCCATGTATCTGGGATATTCATACCTTTCATGATGGCGTTAAATAAGGTCCATAAATAAGAAACCCAGATCAAGGGTTCTTCTTTGTATAGGTCCCCGGGGATTTTATCTAGGCCAGGTGCTTTAGATGTAGAGAGGGTTTTAATAGCACCCTCAACTTCTTGGGCCGTGATTTCATTTAGAGAGTCAAATTGTGCTAGCTGAAGAGGACCCTCCGTAGTGATCAGATCATCTCCAGTTGAGTACAATGACTTGAAATGGGCTTCCCAGGCAGATGCTGCAATATTCGGTAGAGTTGGGGATCGTTCGTCCTTATTACCCGAGTTGGCGATAATTTTCCAAAATCCCCTCATGTCCTTATTAGATAGGGCGATTTTGAGGGCCTCCCATTTCTCAAACTCCCATGACTTTTTTGCATTTTTTATAGTCTCATAATAAAGCTTTCTAGAAGGCTTCAATACAGCCTTATTTTTTGTTTTTATTGCATTAATAAGAGCAAATTTTGCCTGCCTACATTCTTTAGTGTACCAGGAATTTAAAAAGTAATTTTGCCTGGGCTTCGTTGATAGGGGATTAAAGAATATTTTAAGAGCCAAGGTTAGTTGCAGGTAAGTTGATTCTACCGCTTGTAAGTCCCAGTCGCTTGGTAGTGGGGTAAATAACCTTTCCGTTTCCAGAAGTGCTGGGAGAATCAGCCCATAAAGTTCTAAAATGTTGTCCGGGGTGCGTTTAACTGCATCCCATCTGATTCTTCTTTTGTTATTGACCAGAGAAAGGTTCCGGTTGGGCATTGGGCCAGTAGTAGAAGATGCTTGAGAGACAGGGATTAATAGCTCAAGCAGCAACGCATCGTGGTCACTGTCAAATCTAGAGATGACAGTAAAATCTACAATGCTATTCCAAGAAGATACCTCCACCAGAATATAGTCTATTAGGGAGGAATAATTGTCCCTTTTAAAGGTAGGTTTCCCTGGCTGGTCTGATTTTAAACGACCATTACAGGCCCTCAATGAATGCGTAAGGACAAATGCATTGATTTGCATAACTAATGGGGTCCAAGCCTTTACCTTCTGGATTTGGGGATCTGGTATTAAATTGCAATTATCTTCCTCGTTTTCTAATATATATGGGAGATCCACTAGCGGTTCGTATTGAGAGTTAAAGTCACCCGCAATTATCAGTCTATCATGTTTAGGTAGGTCTGGTATACTAGTAGATAATAAGTCAAAAATCGGAGAATCTTGAGATAGGCTAGACGGACGTGAGTAAACGTTAATAAGAATTAGTTTAAAATTGGGCTTGAATAAAAGAGCCAGACCTTGGAGATCTACTGAGAACAGATCTAGTTCAGAGATAGTGCAGTCTAAATGAGTTGCGACCCATATGGAGAGGCCCCCATAAGGTCTACCCCTCTTCCCCTTGGTCGCTACTACAGTATGTGCAGAAAACCCGGAGAGCTGGGTAGGCACAAGCGACCAGGTCTCCTGCAATAGTACGACATCATATTCTGATATAAACTTAGACCACTCTGGGTTGCCTATCTTTGAATTTATACCAGCGATATTCCATGATAGAATCCTGATTTTAAGATCTGAGTGGGAGGCTATGGTTGGTTGGCGTTCGGTACAAGGAGTCTCCATATTGGCTGAGTTACTGGCTTCTTCGCTTACGTCTGGTTCATTAAAACTAGGCAATACAGAATAAGTTGACAAATGGGTTGGAATATCTAGGTTAAAACACGGTCCAATAACATTAGCATGTGCTTTCATGTGTTTGTTTGGGATTTGTGTAAAAGGTAAAAAATTGTTCCCGAGTCAATCACATTCTTCCAGATTAGAAAGTGCTTCGAATCTATTGGACAGTGATACTGTATTAACACAGGGTGAGCTGACAATGGTGGGGGCACTAGACTGTACCATAGAGCTTTTTACCCTGGTCAGGCTTGGGATTTTAAATTGACGTTTGTTATAGAAGTAATCATATGTTAGAGGCACTATTTCAAACGATCTCCTTTGTGGGGGGAAAAAATTTGTAAGAAGTACAGGCAAGACATTAGTGCTCGAAAAGTGCACAATAACACAGTCCCCTTTTAGCTTCTTCTCCTGAGAGCCCACCCAGTCAACTCTTCTCGCCATGATAATCTTTCTTACGAGTGATTGGCATACCCAATCAGGGGCACTGAGATTTGACGATATCCAGTGTGCACATTTGTCCATTAGATGGATAGTAGTCTCGCTTTGATTAGGTGATAACGGGGGTACCTGTGCCAGAACCAACGCCAAAGGAGCCGCTAGAGGAGATAAATGGAATGTTGGTTGTACTTGTGTTGTATTTATCTTAGTAAGTATAGCTTTAGATGTTTCCGGCTGGGGTAGTGCACAGGGCCCTTCAGTTCTATTTTGGGGGGCATTGGGATGTTGTAAGCTCCTAGTGATTTCTGGTTGCACTACGGATAGGGCTGTTATGGTCGCAGGTTGGGCGGCTTGAGACTCTGGCATAGGGGTATTTTCTGTTGAAGTTGGCTGAGGCCCATGTAGGTGACCATCAAGGATAACATTATTCTGTGCTATTGCTGGGAAATTATCAAATCGTGACTCCAACTTGGAGATCCTTACTTCGATGCTTGCCAATTTGTCGATTATCGGGTCTATAATAGAGTCTAATTTCTTAAGTAGGTCGTCCCAAATTGAGGTTTGATCAATGACATAAGGGACAGGTAGATTGGATGTTGAAAGGGTTGCTTTAGGCTGATGAAGCTTTTTGGTAGGTTTTTTTTGCAGAGCATTCCTTTTCGTAGCACAAGTCGCTTTAAGGACCCTAGGGTTATGGACGGTCAGCGTATTCCTGGTTCTGGTCTCTCTTAGCTTAGGCGGTGATATTAAAGACTCAATAGAGATCGGTGGACTTGGATGAATGTCAGTTGTTATATCACAGTCTCCAACGCTTAGGGTCGGATGTGGATTAGGATCTTCAATGCCAACTAGATCTCGTGGAATACCTTGGGAGGCTTAATTGCTAATTTGAGAGTTTGAATGGGCTGGGGGTTGTGGTTCAACCCTGCGGCAGCCTCAGGTGGCGCGAGGCGGCAGCGGCAGGGGAACCGGGCGTCCACAGGATGTTAAGGATGGTGATAAGTGCCCCAAGAGCCAGGTAGGTGCTGCTCTGCGCTCAAATCACGCTTGTCTGCTTCTGAACGTTCAGCAATACCTAAAGGAAACTAAAAAAAAATACCTTTATGTAATTTAAATATATTACTATATTTTTTTGAGCTTTTCAAATCCTATGATATGAGCTGTCCCTTTCCTACGAGTGCAAGTCTTACAGAACAAGAGCAACACGAATTAAATCTCTGACAACAATTCCTGTGTGCAGACAGACTCATGGTGTGATTCTAGGCAGAAAACGATATTTGATTGGCAATTTCAAAGCACATTTACTACTGTGGTAGAGCAAGTCATAATTACTGTAACAGCCTGACACATTTTACTTATAGTTTAGAGAAGCAGAAAAGAGCACATGTCCTAACAGCTACTTGAGACCATGAGCATGTGGAACCTGGGTCAGTGATTAGACTAAAGCAAAGGAAATGAGCCTTGGTGATGTTGAATGTGTTAGCTTTACACACTGCTATCTGAAATACCACACAGTGCTGAATAGTAAGCGTGGGAGTGCAGGAGAAGCACCTGGCTGTGTGCTAAGAGTGTGTTTCTGGAGACTGTGTATTGTCAGGTGCAAGAGAGATCTGCATGGGCGCTTGCACAACTGCATGAAGACTGCAGAGATGTATGTAAGATCACCTGTGGTAAGGGTTAATTGGAGTTTTGAACATGTAGGAACTACCTCACCCATTGCAGGAGTGGAAGGAAAATCTACCCTTTTGTTTTCAAATGTGTTAGCATTTGTCTCTCATCTGTGAGATAGTGATTTGTGCTGAATGCTAACCATCACAGTTCAAGAAAACACGCTGCCCCTTTCCTACGAGTGCAAGTCTTACAGAACAAGAGCAACACGAATTAAATCTCTGACAACAATTCCTGTGTGCACACAGACTCATGGTGTGATTCTAGGCAGAAAACGATATTTGATTGGCAATTTCAAAGCACGTTTACTACTGTGGTAGAGCAAGTGATAATTACTGTAACAGCCTGACACATTTTCCTTATAGTTTAGAGAGGCAGAAAAGAGCACATGTCCTAACAGCTACTTGAGACTATGAGCATGTGGAACCTGGGTGAGTGATTAGACTAGAGCAAAGGAAATGAGCCTTGGTGATGTTGAATGTGTTAGCGTTACACACTGCTATCTGAAATACCACACAGTGCTGAATAGTAAGCATGGGAGTGCAGGAGAAGCAGCTGCCTGTGTGCTAAGAGTGTGTTTCTGGAGACTGTGTATTGTCAGGTGCAAGAGAGATCTGCATGGACGCTTGCACAACTGCATGAAGACTGCAGAGATGTATGTAAGATCACCTGTGGTAAGGGTTAATTGGAGTTTTGAACATGTAGGAACTACCTCACCCATTGCAGGAGTGGACGGAAAATCTGCCCTGTTGTTTTCAAATGTGTTAGCATTTGTCTGTCATCTGTGAGATAGTGATTTGTGCTGAATGCTAACCATCACAGTTCAAGAAAACAAGCTGACCCTTTCCTAGAAGTGCAAGTCTTACAGAACAAGAGCAACACAAATTAAATCTCTGACAACAATTCCTGTGTGCACACAGACTCATGGTGTGATTTTAGGCAGAAAACGATATTTGATTGGCAATTTCAAAGCACATTTACTACTGTGGTAGAGCAAGTGATAATTACTGTAACAGCCTGACACATTTTCCTTATAGTTTAGAGAGGCAGAAAAGAGCACATGTCCTAACAGCTACTTGAGATCATGAGCATGTGGAACCTGGGTGAGTGATTAGACTAGAGCAAAGGAAATGAGCCTTGGTGATGTTGAATGTGTTTGCGTTACACACTGCTATCTAAAATATCACACAGTGCTGAATAGTAAGCATGGGAGTGCAGGAGAAGCAGCTGCCTGTGTGCTAAGAGTGTGTTTCTGGAGACTGTGTATTGTCAGGTGCAAGAGAGATCTGCATGGGCGCTTGCACAACTGCATGAAGACTGCAGAGATGTATGTAAGATCACCTGTGGTAAGGGTTAATTGGAGTTTTGAACATGTAGGAACTACCTTACCCATTGCAGGAGTGGAAGGAAAATCTACCCTGTTGTTTTCAAATGTGTTACCATTTGCCTCTCATCTGTGAGATAGTGATTTGTGCTGAATGCTAACCATCACAGTTCAAGAAAACAAGATGCCCCTTTCCTACGAGTGCAAGTCTTACAGAACAAGAGCAACACGAATTAAATCTCTGACAACAATTCCTGTGTGCACACAGACTCATGGTGTGATTCTAGGCAGAAAACGATATTTGATTGGCAATTTCAAAGCACATTTACTACTGTGGTAGAGCAAGTGATAATTACTGTAACAGCCTGACACATTTCCTTATAGTTTAGAGAGGCAGAAAAGAGCACGTCCTAACAGCTACTTGAGACCGTGAGCATGTGGAACCTGGGTGAGTGATTAGACTAGAGCAAAGGAAATGACCCTTGGTGATGTTGAATGTGTTAGCATTACACACTGCTATCTAAAATACCACACAGTGCTGAATAGTAAGCATGGGAGTGCAGGAGAAGCAGCTGCCTGTGTGCTAAGAGTGTTTTTCTGGAGACTGTGTATTGTCAGGTGCAAGAGAGATCTGCATGGACGCTTGCACAACTGCATGAAGACTGCAGAGATGTATGTAAGATCACCTGTGGTAAGGGTTAATTGGAGTTTTGAACATGTAGGAACTACCTCGCCCATTGCAGGAGTGGAAGGAAAATCTACCCTGTTGTTTTCAAATGTGTTAGCATTTGCCTCTCATCAGTGAGATAGTGATTTGTGCTGAATGCTAACCATCACAGTTCAAGAAAACAAGCTGCCCCTTTCCTACGAGTGCACGTCTTACAGAACAAGAGCAACACAAATTAAATCTCTGACAACAATTCCTGTGTGCACACAGACTCATGGTGTGATTCTAGGCAGAAAACGATATTTGATTGGCAATTTCAAAGCACATTTACTACTGTGGTAGAGCAAGTAATAATTACTGTAACAGCCTGACACATTTTCCTTATAGTTTAGAGAGGCAGAAAAGAGCACATGTCCTAACAGCTACTTGAGACCATGAGCATGTGGAACCTGGCTGAGTGATTAGACTAGAGCAAAGGAAATGAGCCTTGGTGATGTTGAATGTGTTAGCGTTACACACTGCTATCTGAAATACCACACAGTGCTGAATAGTAAGCATGGGAGTGCAGGAGAAGCAGCTGCCTTTGTGCTAAGAGTGTGTTTCTGGAGACTGTGTATTGTCAGGTGCAAGAGAGATCTGCATGGACGCTTGCACAACTGCATGAAGACTGCAGAGATGTATGTAAGATCACCTGTGGTAAGGGTTATATATATATGATCTACTGGCGGTTGCCAATAGATAGTTATAGTTAGGACCGAGTTCCCATGGAAAATCTGAAAATTCTACTTTGAATAACTTTGGCGCCTGTTGACTTATCTTCGTGAAATTTTCAAAACTAATGGGGCGATCTGCTTAGCTCCTACCCTGAAAGTCTCGGGGTGATTAGTCAAGCGGGGGCTGAGAAAAAAGTGGGGTCCCAAAACGCGTTTTCCCCATGCATTTTCCCATAGGACCTTTAGTCGAAGGTACAGGCCGAACGGCTGAACAGAATTACTTGAAATTTGGCAAAAGAGGTAGTCCCCAGGTCAGGCATGTGCCTTTTGCTTAAATGGTGTAAATCCGTTCAGTAATTCCTGAGAAAATCAAAAGTAAAATCACATATATATCTGGGCGGAACCTAACCACACATCTCATCGTGAGATCTGATTGGCTGTCAGCACTTCATCCAAGAAGTGTTGGCAGCCATCTTGGGACCAATATACATAATAGCACCTCATTAAAAAGCATTGCAGTTAATAGAAGGTTTTAAGACTTTAGTTACATTATAAATCATTTGTTGATGGTACCATACTCATTTTAGGAATTGTGGTGTGTTCTAAGGTGATTTTACCATGTGAAAAAGCCTTCTGCTGGGATATCATGAATCATGTTTGAGAGAAAACTATTTTCTCATGCTTTTCCCACAGAGGTTTGGAAGGTGATCTATAAGCTAAACTGAGAGCATATTTTCTGTAAATTCACATTATCTTTCTCAGTCATGTGAGAATGAAGTCTGACATTCTCAGTGAAACATGTACATCCAACAAGGGCAGAGACTGTCAGTTGATTCTTTTGTGTTCTACTGCAGCTTCCCAGAGTGTTCTAAAGAACAACTAGAGCGCTAACAGTCCTACTTTTGACAAACATATGGCACACCTGAAGCCATCTTGGTTGAAATAAAGTGGTAATTCTTAAAACATTTAATTTAAAAAGGAACAAAATGAGGGGGTTCATTTTGCCATAGAAAGTATGATTAGTGCTGCAGAAAGAAAAATTAGGGCACATTTTGAGTGACTTCTCAAATCCTCTTCTATTTAATTAAAAAATTCTGACATGCAGACTGAAACATGCACTTTCAATACCAGCAGCAGACTTCCCTGGTGAGCAGTAGCTTTACTACAGTAATCTAATAAGCAACTAGAGTGCTAACATTCTGAATTTATGGCAAATTTGTGACACATCTGAATGCCTTCTTGATGGAATCAAAGTAAAAAGCTGAAAGTATTTCCTACTGAGGAGACTGTAGTAAATGAAGAAATTAGGAAACATCATAACAAATAAGTCTCCCAAAATGGCCACCAGAGCCAAAAGAGCCCAAATGTAGCCCAAATATCACCCAGATGTAGCCCAAGTATAGCCCAATGACAGAATGTCCCAGAGTGTTCTAACGAACAACTAGAGCGCTAACAGTCTTACTTATGACAAAAGTATGGCACACCTGAACCCATCTTGAATGGAATAAAGTGGTAACACTTAAAACATTTAATTTACAAAGGAACACAATGAGGGGATTCATTTTGCCATAGAAATTATGATTAGTGCTGCAGAAAGAAAAATTAGGGTACATTTTGACTTCTCAAATCCTCTTCTATGTCATAAAAAAATTCTGACATGCAGACTGAAACATGCACTTTGAATACCAGCAGCAGACTTCCCTGGTGAGCAGTAGCTTTACTAAAGTGATCTAATGAGCAACTAGAGTGCTAACATTCAGAATTTATGGCAAATGTGTGTGACATATCTGAATACCTTCTTGATGGAATCAAAGTAAAAAACTGAAAGCATTTCCTACTGAGGAGACTGCAGTAAATGAGGAAATTAGGAAACTTCATAACAAATAAATCTCTCAAGATGGCCACCAGAGACAAAAGAGCCCAAATGCAGCACAAATATCACCCAGATGTAGCCCACATGTAGCCCAATGACAGAAGTGTGCAAAACACTTATTTTTTGTGTATTTGCAGTTTTATGTAGTGCAGACTTGTCAGGTATTGGAGTGCTTTACATGAGCATTGGTTACATCACACAAGATCAAATTCATTTTTGTTGTAGACATGGGGAGATTAAGTGATTTGACCACAATCACAGAATGTTGAGCTGAAGCAGAAACTCCAACCTGGTGCCCCAGTTGCAAAGTCTGCAGCTCTGGAAGTAACACCACATCCTCTCGCCAAGGTGCAACATTTAATCAAGTGGTCAACTGGATAAAAAAACACAAAGATTACAAATAATTTAAAAGTTCTATGTCACTATTTGAAAACTCAGAAAATATGTCCTCATTTTAGTTTTTTAGAGCACTAACCATAATTTTGATGCAAATAAGACCCTCTCGTATATGTAATTTCTAAAGGAAATACTCTAGGTATTACAGTTTTGATTACATCAAGATGACGTCAGGCGTACCACACTTTTGTAATAAATATAGAATGTTAGCAATCTAGTTGTTCATCGGGATACTGTTGAGAGGCAGAGGCCAGGGGCACGGACTCTGAAAATTGAAGGCAGGTAGGAGAGTGCAGAGGCAACAATTTGACCACACTGGGCAAGCAGGAAGGGCAGTGGCAGCACAACAGACTATGGAGGGCAGTGGAAAGGGGGGCAGGGGCAACAAACCAACAATACAGGACTGGCAAGAGAGGCTGTGGCAATATAATAGACCATTGTGGGCAGAAGGAAGAGGCAGTGGTCATACAACCATACATGCTAACAGACCCGTTTCAGCCAGGAAACGTCCAATGTATTTAAGCCCAAATGGGCTTTACTTGATCTGTCTCCTGTCTACAGTCTCCTCTTTTTCAATGTAACTCAAAGGGGAAAATCAATACCCCAGTTTGTTTTTCAAAATCTCCCTCTTACCAAGTTCAAAATGTTCGCAAGTATGGTACATTGGATCATGGTAGGCAGGAGGAATTGGGGTAGGGACATGGACTCGGATAACAGAGGACAGGAGGGACATGGAGAGGTGCACCAAACTGACCCTACAGGGCAGGCATCAGGGTTTGAAGAAGCACAATACACCACACAGCGAATGCGGGATGGGAGTGCAGCACAACAATCCATAGAAAGCAATAGGGAGGGGACAGGACCATGCACATGGACAACAGAGAACAGAGGGGAAAGAGGCAATGGTAGCTAGCTGACCATAATGGACAGACAGGAGAGAAAGCTGCAGCATAACAGACCATAAAGGGCAGGAGGGACGGATCAGGGGCATTACAATGGAACAGACAAGCCAGGAGGGAGGGAATAGGGGGTCTGCACATGGAAACAGAGGGCTGGGGGCAAGGTGGCAGGGCAGGAGCAGCAAGATGACCATGGAGGTCAGGCAGGATGGGCACTAGAAACAAGACACACCATGGAGAGCAACAATGAGACTATGGTAGCATACACACATACCATGGAGGGAAGGTGGGAGGGGGTCAAGGGCAGCTAGCTGACCACACAGGGAAGGTGGGAGGGGCCATGGCAGCACAGAAGACCATGCATGGCAAGCGGGAGGGTTAGTGGCAGCACAATGGCTATGATGGGCAAGAAGGAGGGTGCAGGGGCATGCACAAAGGACCATGGAGGATAGAAGGAAGGGTCAGGACCTGGGCACAGACAAGAGAGTTCAGGGGAAGGGGCCTCACAACAGACAGCGCGGGGCAGGCAGGAGGAGCAGTTGCAGCACAACAGACCAGGGGGGGCAGAAGGGTGTGGCAGTAAAATGGACCTTGGTAGACAGGAGGAAGGGGATAGGGGCACGGCATGTGGACTGGCAGGGTGGAGGTGGCAGGGACAAGTTACAGTCATCTGACAATGCTAGGCAGGTGGGAGGGGAGTGCAGCTCAACAGAACACTCAGAGTAGATAGGAGTGGCAGGTCCATGGAACATGGTGGGCAAAAAGGATGGAGCAGGGGCATGCACAAAGACATCGGAGGGCAGGGGGAAGGAGAATAGTGGCAGCAAGCTAAGCACAGAGGCTAAGCAGGAGGTCAATGATGGGCCATAGAATTGGGCAATGGAGGGCAGGAGGATTGGACTGGTACATCATGCTAAATGGAGGGCAGTGGCAGCACATCAGACCATGCATGGCAGGAGGGAGGAGGCTAGTCCATGGATTCAGACAACAGAGGATAGGGAGGAGGTGGATGGGGCAGCAAGCTAACTGTTCATAGAAGGTGGGTATTAGGAACTTTATTGTTCTTAAAATGTGTGTCTGTGCGAACTACTTAAAATATGAACAAGTATGCAGCATAATCTCACTTTTATTCAGGAAGAAGAGGACGTTTGTGACTGTGACTCCGGACTCACTTGGCAGAAACACCCCCTGACCCTCCACCCCCATCGCAAAATATAATGCCCGTGAAAAGGGTAGGTGGACGCAGTGTTATGTAGAACATAGTCCTGAGAGCACGATTGAAAATGAAAACTAGATGTAGTATATGGTATAAACTATGCACCAAAAAGTGTGATATAAGATGAACCAGGGTGTGAAATATAATATGCAATACATTGTGCGCAATGACAGATTCATTGGAGCGTGCTAGATAGCCCAGGCACTAGCGCGTGCTATGCGATATGCGCCTTGGAGTGTAATATGCACAGGGCAGTGTTGTGTAACATAACTAGTCTCTAAAGTTGTAATATAAAATATGTGCTGGGGAGTGTAACGTTGCATATGCACTGTGACAAAGGTATGGATCCCAGATTGTAATATGTATGGCATAGCGCTGTGCGTTATAATATACACATCGAGGAAGGTATGTTAGATGGGGCAATATAACCCGTGCGAAGGCAAGTGTGGCATGACATATTCACGGGGTGGTGTTACAGTGCACATGGGCTAGAGAGTGTCATAGCATACGCACTAGCTGGTGGAATACAACACAGAGGTGTGAGGCAATCGGCGGGCACTGGTGGGTGTAACACAGCATTGGGCTCAGCCAGGAGCACGCTGTGACTCTCAAGTGAGGTTCGTCTCCTTTCCAGAGAGTAAAATAAAAAGTATTACACATCCGGCGGTGGATGTGTTTTTTATTAACCGTGAGGGGGGTTTCTTGCATAGTTTGGTCGAATTTTTGTCGAATCCCCTTTGAATGGCTTGGTGTGCGTGTATATTAAATGTGCCCGTCAATAGCTACCCATGTTTGTATAAATAAACAACAAGGGTGTCTACTTCGAGAGTACCCAACGGCAGGGGCGCCGGTATTAGGAAGGGTAGGGCGTCAGACACGTCAGAGCTTCACTAGCGGTGTAAATACATTCCATGTGGATTCATTCTATGCATAGTCGCATTTTAATGATTATCACGCAAATCGTCATGGTGATAGGTACATACGGTTTGTCCAGCATGTCCTAGGTGTTTCTATAAATATTTATATTTTTAAAATAATAAAAAATAAAGGCCGGCCCCGGGGGATGGGGTCCCCGGAGCCATAAGTGGCCTGAGGAGGGGGGAAACGGAGCCCCCTCCTAAATAATTTCAATTAAAAAAAGGCCATGACCCGGGGGTTGGGGTCCCCGGGGCCGATTAAGGCCTCGGGAGGGCCAAATTTTATTTTTTTAACAAAAAAAATTAGGGTGCAGGCCCTGGGGGATGGGGTCCCCAGGGCCAGTAAATTAGAAAAAGAAGGGGGGCCACACAGCCCTCCTTCTTAAAAAACATAAAAGACCGGCATCGTGCTGGAGGCCACGCCCCCTCCTTGCAGCACTCTGCAAACGCGCCCCCTGGCCAGTTGTAAGTTGGGGAATTAATTCCCCTTCAATACTGAGGGTCCCTGAGGGCCATCTAGCCCAACAGGTATCTCCAGTGTGCGCCAGGGAGCTGCGTTGCAGACAGGTGTTCTGAGGCCACGCCCCTTTTTACACCTCTATGCAACGCAGCTCTGTGGCGCTTACTGGAGGTACCTAGTGGGCTAGTTTGACCCTAGGGACCCTTAGGATTCAAGGGGACTTAATCTCTCAACTTAGAACGGCCACAGGGCGCGTTTACACAGTGGTGAAGGGAGGGGACGGGGCCTGAGGTGACGTGTGCAAACACGCCCTGTGGCGCGTTTTAAGTTGGGGAAATAATTCCCTTTCAATCCTGAGGGGCCCTGGGGGCCAACTAGCCCACCAGGTGCTTCCAGTAAGTGCCACTGCTCTGCGTTGCAGAGAGGTGGTGCAGGCCGTGCCCCTTTTTACAACTCTCTGCAATGGCGCTTACTAGACGTACCTAATGGGCTATTTTGCCCCTAGGGATCCTCAGGATTCAAGGGGACTTAATCTCCCAACTTAAAAAACGGCCACAGGGCATGTTTACACAGTGGGGAAGGAAGGGGACGGGGCCTGAGGTGACGTGTGCAAACACGCCCTGTGGCGCGTTTTAAGTTGGGGAAATAATTCCCCTTCAATCCTGAGGGCCCCTGGGGGCTAACTAGCCCACCAGGTGCTTCCAGTAAGCGCCACTGAGCTGCGTTGCAGAGAGGTGGTCCAGGCCGTGCCACTTCTTACACCTCTCTGCAACGCAGCTCTGTGGCGCATACTGGAGGTACCTAGTGGGCTAGTTGGACCCTAGGGACCCTCAGGATTCAAATTAACTTAATCTCCCAACTAAAAACGGCCACAGGGCATGTTTACACAGTGGTGAAGGGAGGGGACGGGGCCTGAGTTAACGTGTGCAAACAAGCCCTGTGGCGCGTTTTAAGTTGGGGAAATAAATCCCCTTCAATCCTGAGGACCCCTGGGGGCTAACTAGCCCACCAGGTGCTTCCAGTAAGCGCCACTGAGCTGCGTTGCAGAGAGGTGGTCCAGGACGTGCCACTTTTTACACCTCTCTGCAACGCAGCTCAGTGGCGCATACTGGAGGTACCTAGTGGGCTAGTTGGACCCTAGGGACCCTCAGGATTCAAATGAACTTAATCTCCCAACTAAAAACGGCCACAGGGCGTGTTTACACAGTGGTGAAGGGAGGGGACAGGGCCTGAGTTAATGTGTGCAAACAAGCCCTGTGGCGCGTTTTAAGTTGGGGAAATAATTCCCCTTCAATACTGAGGGACCCTGGGGGCCAACTAGCCCACCAGGTGCTTTCAGTAAGCACCACTCCGCTGCGTTGCAGAGAGGTGGTCTAGGCCGGGCCCCTTTTTACATCTCTCTGCAACGCAGCTCTGTGGCGTTTACTGGAGGTACTTAGTGGTCTAGTTGGACCCTAGGGACCCTTAGGATTCAAGGGGACTTAATCTCCCAACTTAAAACGGCCACAGGGCGTGTTTACACAGTGGGGAAGTGAGGGGACGGAGCCTGAGGTGACGTGTGCAAACACGCCCTGTGGCGCGTTTTAAGAGGTAGTTTTAATCCCCTGCCCTATTATATACTAGGGGCTTACAGAGGAGGTCATGCTGATCACAGGGGGACCCCAACGCATAGTGTTCCCTAGTGTATGTAGGTGTTTTCACTGTATTCTGAGTGTCTTTTAACATAGCACTGGCTCTAGGACTGGTTAGTCAGACTCAGTTACCACCAGTATCCGTCTGAAAAAGTTGAGGGTACAGGATGATTTTGCAACAAGGCTTCTTTCTGCTCTTCTGTTTGTTCTTTCTGCACGTTATCCTTCTTCCTGCACTTTTCTTCATCTTTGAGGACTTCTGTTGCTTCTTTCTGCATTTCTTTTTTTCTTTCTGTGCGTTTTTCCTTCTTTCTTCACATGTCCTATCTCTGTAGGCATAGTTAGAAATTAGTATTTAAAAAACCTTTGAAATTCACTGAAAAAACCATAGGTTTCAGGCACGTCATAGTTAGGAATTAGCATTTAAAAAACCTTAGAAATTCACTGAAAAAACCATAGGTTTCAGGGGCGTTATAGTTAGCTGGACTTTTCACTCGTACAAAACCATTGAAATTCCCCCGTTATAGTTAGTTCAGCTAACTATAACTCGCGCGCCCACAATGCACTGCTGATGACGTCACATATTACATCACTCATGACATGGTCAGTGACATCACTCATGATATCACTCATGACATCTCAAATGACATCACTAATGACATCACTGATGACATCATCCTTGTGATAGAGTGGCAGACCTCCTCTTCCCCTAATATAACCTTTGATACACACATTCAAAAATAGAAACTACAATGTTCAAAACAATGGACATACCAATACCAGTTACAACAACCTATTCAGTAATTCTAAGATCCACATACACATCCACTCATTCACCAACAGTCCTATACAGTCACTCATACATGTACTCACTCATCATATGTACTCACACACCTATACATCCTGTTACACAACGCCACTCATCCATAGAGTTACTCACACACATAGTCACTCATGCTAATAAAGAATCAAACATCCATTTACTTGCATATACAGTTATACACACACCACCACACTTACTTCTACAGAAACTTACACATACTTAGTCTTTTAAACAATCACTTATAGAAACACATACTTATTCATACAGGAACTCTTTCAATCTCTCACTCTCACATATACTCACTTATATACACCAATAGTCACATATACTAGTTTAAAACATATGTAGTTACTCATGAAGACACTATTGAGACAGTCTATCACTCACTAACACACCCATGCACACACTCATCCACCCATACAGTCCTGCACACATGCTGTCTTCAACACATACAAACAGTGAGTCACTCATTCATGCACCTATGCACTAAGTAATACCCCCCACCGAACCATACAGACACTCAGAGACTCATACTGATACTCAAAAAAACAACTAATAACCTATATAGACACTCATGCAGCTACTCACCAACCCATGCAGCCACTTATACACAAAGTGAGAGACTGATACAGATATTTACACATTTAAACATTACTCACTAAGCCATGTATTTACTAAGATACACTTAATCAGTCAGTTATACAATCAATTTTTCAAAAACAAATCATCCATTTAGACACTTATCTACCCATTTATTCTTCCATCGACCTTGAGATATACATATATAAAACATATGTAACTTTCAGAAAAACACACATTCACTGGATGATGTCATCAGTGATGTCATTTGAGATGTCATCAGTGATGTCATGAGTGATGTCACTGACCATGTCATGAGTGATGTAATATGTGACGTCATCAGCAGTGCATTGCGGGCGCGCGAGTTATAGTTAGCTGAACTAACTATAACGGGGGAATTTCAATGGTTTTGTACGAGTGAAAAGTCCAGCTAACTATAACGCCCCTGAAACCTATGGTTTTTTCAGTGAGTTTCTAAGGTTTTTTAAATGCTAATTCCTACCTATAACGTGCCTGAAACCTGTGGTTTTTTCAGTGAATATATATATATATACTATTTTTTTTTACAGAAAAAACATAGGTTTCAGGGGTGTTATATTTAGCAGGACATATATATATATATATATATATATTCACTGAAAAAACCATAGGTTTCACACATGTTATAGTTAGCGGAAATTTTACTGATAAAAAACCAATGAAATTCCCCCGTTATAGTTAGTGCAGGAAACTATAACTCACGCGACCGCAATCCTCTGCTGATGCTAATACTGTATTTAGACACTTATTTGCCCATGTCTTCTTCCATAAATTTTTAGCTATACATATATTACAAATATTTTTTTTTCATAAAGACACATATGTCATCAGCAGAAGATTGCGGTCGCATGAGTTATAGTTTCCTACACTAACTATAACGGGGTTATTTCATTGGTTTTTTATCAGTAAAATTTCCGCTAACTATAACGTGTGAAACCTATGGTTTTTTCAGTGAATTTGCAAGGTTTTTTAAATGCTAATTCCTAACTATAACGTGTGTGAAACCTATGGTTTTTTCAGTGAATTTGTACGGTTTTTTAAATGCTAAGTTACTTTACACCATTCGTGGCGTGCGCGCCCACTTAACGCAGTTCGTTCCGTGCGCGCACGGTGCGCTTCGCGCACCGCGCACCCACTTTACGCAGTTAGTGCCGTGCACGCACGGTGGGCACGCAGTGCGCTACACGCACCGCGTGCCCACGTTACGCTAGATGGGCCATGTACGCACGATGCGCTTCGCGCACCGTGCGCACATGGAGGACATATGATGCGCTTCGTTGTGAAAGGTTATATTTTTTTTTTTTTAAACATTGATACGCCATGCTCAAATGGTGCCCTTCGGGCTCCATTTGCACACGGGGTGGGGAGGGTGTGGATAATTTTTTTTTTTCAATAATTTTATACCGTACGCGTACGGTAAGCGTAATCGGCGAAATTAGCGAAAAAATTCCAATTACGTTTTGGGCCTTGGGGGATCTTTGGGGACTCCCTCAACATGGCTAGGTGCTTTGGAGCTGGCTAAACAGCTCCTTTACATGTTTTTGTCCTTTGTTTTTTAATCCACACTCTGAGTGCGAGAGAGAAAATGGCGGCCGCCGCTTCCTGGTTTCGACCGATTCGAATGTTTACTAAGATCTAACAGCCAATCAGAATCGCGCTCGCGCACGTCACCGTACGCGTACGGTAAGCGCACCGTAAGCGCACCGTAAGCTGGCTCAGATATATATATTGATTTAAAGGCTATTTTCTCAGAATCTACTGAACAGATTTACACCAAACCTGCAAAAGGCACTTCCTTGACCTGAGGACTACCTCTCTGCCAAATTTCAAGTAATTCTGTTCAGCCGTTCGGGCTGTAGCTGTGTCTAAAGGTCCTATGGAAAAATGCATGGGAAAAACGCGTTTTGGGACCCCCCTTTTATCTCAGCCCCCGCTTGACGAATCACCCCGAGACTTTCAGGGTAGGAGCGGAGCGTAGCGCCCCACCTATTTTGAAAAATTCGCAAGGATTCGTCGACCGGCGCAAAAGTTATTCAAAATAGAATGTTGCGGATTTCCTATGGAAACGTGGTCCTAACTATAACTACCTACTGGCGACCGCCAGTAGGTAATATATATATATATATATATATATATACATATATATATATATATATATATATATATATATATATATATATGTTATCTACTGGCGGTCGCCAGTAGATAGTTATAGTTAGGACCTATTTTCCATATGAAATCCGCAACATTCTATTTGGAATAACGTTGGCGCCGGTTGATGAATCCTCGCGAAATTTACAAAACGTTTGGCCAGCTCCGCTCCGCTCCTACCCTCAAAGTTTTGCGGTGATCCGTCAAGCAGGGGCCGAGAAAAAAGGGGGGTCCCAAAACGCGTTTTCCCCATGCAATTTCCCATAGGATCTGTTGTCGCAGCTACAGCCCGAACCGCTGAACGAAATGACACCAAATTTGGCAAAGAGGTAGTCCTCAGTTCGGACTCGTGCCTTTTGCATATATGGTGTGAATCCGTTCAGTAGTTCCTGAGAAAATTAGGGTGAAAAAGTTAGTGATATCTATGGCCGCGGAGGATCCGCGGACCGTACCCGCACCATAAGCGCACCCCCCCCGAACGGAGCGCGCACCCTCCTGATCGCGCGCTGAATGCTAATTGGCTGTCGAGTGTCTCTCTACATTCGAAACCAGGAACTGTTGGTGGCCATTTTCTGCCTTGGTAGAAGCGAGGCTGAAGAAGCAAAGGGAATAAGTGTGTAAAACATACAAAGGGGGCAGAGTGGAAATACTCTGGCCCTTTAGAGGTGCATAGGGCGTCCCAGAAGGACCCCCTGGGGCCCCCCTTTTAAAAAAAAAAAAGCGGCGAAATACGCGCACGGTACGCGCATCCTAACGCGTTGGGTGCACGGATTCTCACACGTTGGGTGCGCAAATCCACGGCAATGTTTTTTGAAAAAAGACAAGAAATCATTGGTTGTATGACTACTTTCTACTCTGAAAGGTAGGGTGTATATTTCTGTTTTTTAAAGGTATGATTCGTGTTGGTTAACAAAAACAGATTGTAAGGAACATTATATATGATAAGCTGATATGTTGAAAAGTCAAGCACACTTCCTGTCTTGTGTAGGAACATTGTGTGCTGAACTTGTGACCTGTGAGCTCAGTGCAGTGTTCCATGACCTGTTTCTATGGTAACAGGCAGAAGGCAGATTGGGGGAAGGGTTGAAATGTATTTCAGTTGGAAAGGGTTGAAATGTTTAACCAATAGAAATGTGTATTTGCTTTTGAGTTTATGTGTGAAGGATTGTGATTTGATGTTTACATGTATATGTGTGGAAAATGAAAGGGAAACTTTTCCATTCTTTGTTTTTGCTGACAGGTGCACAGTGCAGAGATTCTGTAAAAGAAAATATGGTGAGTGATTGATATACTTCTTAATCTACAAAAGAACTTGAAAGATGAGTTATTTAATTGTGAGGGGATGTATGTAGACTATTTTGATTTTAATCAGACTAATGCATTTCTCCTGCTAAAGTGTAGGGAGTACTTTTTTTCTCTACAATGTGTGTGCATGTAGAAATCATTCTGTGATAAGCATTTGTGTTTTTCATGTGTTTGTAGACAGATAACTGTGCTGTTTTTATATTTTGGTAGAATTAGAAACCAGTCATTGTTTATGAATTTGTGAAATGAGTTATGTTATGTTTCTATAGTAAAATGTAGTACTACTTCTAGATGAAGAAATGTGTTTTGGTATCGTGCAAGAGATAGTGTTGTTTGTCTGGAATCACACAGTGAGTCTGTGTGCATTTGGGAACCACTGTGAGAGAAGCTTTTGGTAACATTGTGTATTTGCTGACAGATAACTGTTTTAACTTGTCATGTTGTGAAGTTTTAGTACCATTAGAAGACAGTTATGGCTCATGATTTGATTAAATGAGTCAGGCTTTGACAGAAAAGTGCAGTCCTGAAATATGTAGATTGTGTGCAGTTCCCTTACCACTTGCACTGTAGTGAATGAGTTTTGGTAAACTCCTAGGGATAGTGGTGCTTGTCTAGAATCACACTGTGAGTTAGTGTGTATTTGGGATCAGTGTGAGAGAAGCATTTGGTGACATCATGTATTTGCTGACAGATAACTGTTTTAAAACCTGTCTTGTTGTGAAGTTTTAGTAGCATTAGAATCCAGTCTTTGCTTATGCATTGATTAAATGAGTCATGCTTTGACACTGATGTGCTGTACTTAACTATGTAGATTGTGTGCAGTACCATTAACTCTTCCAGACTAGTGAATGAGTTTTGGTAAACTCCTAGGATAGTGTTGCTTGTCTAAAATCACACTGTGAGTCTGTGTGCATTTGGGTAAGGATTCTGAGAGAAGCATTTGGTAACATCGTGTATTTGCTGACAGATAACTGTTTTAAAACTTGTCATGTTGTCAAGTTTTAGTAGCATTAGAAGACAGTTATGGCTTATGCTTTCATTATATGAGTCAGGCATTGACAGTAAATTGCAGTTGTGAAATATGTAGATTGTGTGCAGTTCCCTTACCACTTGCACTGTAGTGAATGAGTTTTGGTAAACTCATAGGGATAGTGGTGCTTGTCTAGAATCACAGTGTGAGTTAGTGTGTATTTGGAATCACTGTGACAGAAGCATTTGGTAACATCATGTATTTGCTGACAGATAACTGTTTTAAAACCTGTCTTGTTGTGAAGTTTTAGTAGCATTAGAATCCAGTCTTTGCTTATGCGTTGATTAAATGAGTCATGCTTTGACACTGATTTGTTGTACTTAAATATGTAGATTGTGTGCAGTACCATTAACTCTTCCAGACTAGTGAATGAGTTTTGGTAAACTCCTAGGATAGTGTTGCTTGTCTAAAATTACACTGTGAGTCTGTGTGCATTTGGGTAAGGATTGTGAGAGAAACATTTGGTAACATCGTGTATTTGCTGACAGATACCTGTTTTAAAACCGGTCATGTTGTGAAGTTTTAGTAGCATTAGAAGCCAGTCTTTGCTTATGCTTTGATTACATGAGTCAGGCTTTGACACAAAAGGGCAGTCCTGAAATATGAAGAATGTGTGCAGTTCCCTTACCACTTCCACAGTAGTGAATGATTTTTGGTAAACTCCTAGGTATAGTGGTTGTTGTCTAGAATCACACTGTGAGTCTGTGTGCATTTGGGAACCACTGTGAGAGAAGCATTTGGTAACATCGTGTATTTGCTGACAGATAACTAATTTAAAACCTCTCATGTTGTCAAGTTTTAGTAGCATTAGAAGCTAGTCTTTGCTTATGCATTGATAAAATGAGTTAGGGTTTGACACTAAGGTGCAGTACCATGTACTATTCTGTTCACTGTAGCAGAACTGAAAATGTAAACGTTTTACCTAAGCACTGTCCTAGAAGTAGTCTGATTATTTAGTCAGTTTCTAAGTACCAAATAGATTGCTTCAAATGTCTATGCAGTATGCATGTAGTGTTCTAACATACTACACACTTGTCTTTTACACTTTTAATTCCCTAGTTAGTATCCATACACTTCCAGGAAACATCCTGTCACTTTCTTTGCAGTCCTCTAGAGACCCATTTAACAGCATGTACTAATCCATTCACTTTGCTAAAACCCAAACACTTATAAATTCAACAAGACACTCTCTTTCCAGTACTCTAATGATTCAGTCACTGCCTAAGCATTCATGCACTGAGCCAGGTCTTAGCACATGGACTACTTCAAACCCCTATCCACTATGCATGCAGTCCTCTAACCACCTACACACTTGTCTTTCACACCTTCAATTCCCCAGTCAGTATCCGTTCACTTCCAGCAAACACTCTGTCACTGTCGTTGCACTCCTCTAGTGACCCATTCAGCATCATGTACTAATCTATTCACTTCGCAAAACCCTAATAAATTCACCCAGGCACTCTCCTTGCTGTACTCTAATCATTCAGTCAGTACCCAAGTACTCATCCAGTGACCCAGTCATTAGTATATGGACTGCTTCAAACCCTTATCCACTATGCATGCAGTCCTCTAACCACGTACACAATTGTCTTTCACACCTTCAATTCCCTAGTCAGTATCCATACACTTCCAGGAAATACCCTGTCACTCCCTTTGCAGTCCTCTAGTGACCCATTCAGCACCATGTACTAATCCATTCACTGTGCGAAAACTCAAACACTTATAAATTCACCAAGATACTATCTTTGCAGTACTCTAATCATTCAGTCAGTGCCTAAGTATTCATGCACTGAGCCAGGCCTTAGCACATGGACTGCTTCAAACCCCTATGCACTATGCATGCAGTCTTCTAATCACCTAGACACTTGTCTTTCACATTTTCAATTTCCTAGTCAGTATCCATACAGTCCAGCACTTGTCACTGCCTTTGCACTCCTCTAGTGACCCATTCAGTACCAAGTACTAATCCATTCCCTGTGCGAAAAGCCGGCACTTATAAATTCAGCTAGGCACTCTCCTTGCTGTACCTTAATCATTCAGTCAGTACCCAAGAAGTCATGCAGTGAGCCAGGCCTTAGCACATGGACTGCATTAAATGCCTATGCAGTATGGATGCAGTCCTCTAATCACCTACACAGTTGTGTTTCACATCTTCAATTCCCTAGCTAGTTTTCATACTCTTCTAGCAAACACCCTGTCACTCACCCAGTGTGTCTCCTTACAGTACTGTAATCATTTAGTCAGTTAGCATGTAGTCTTTTAGTGAGGTAGGCTTTAGGGCATGAACTGCTTCAAAGTAGTATGCACTATGCATGTAGTGTTTTAACGATCATCACACTTGTGGTTCAGGGCTATAGTTTCTTAGTCAGTTTTTATATAAAATGTGTTTGTACAGTAATGGAATAGTATAAATTTTAAAGTTATTAATATACATTTATTTGTGATTCTTTTTTACAGATACAGAGCAGGAGTGTTTCTCATCTGTTTGCACTCTTCTCGTGCAAGATTGTTTGGATGAAGGGTCCTTAGGTGTTTCATCATACATGCTGTGCCGCACGAGTATTTTTTGTTAGGATCCCCTCGTAACAGAACTCTTTGGCAAATCTTGCGAGTGATGAAGGTGGCATTGGTCTTTGTTTGCCCCTTGGGAAAAGTAAAAAATTTCCTCACCACTGAAGAAAAACGATGTGGGCATGGTGCCTTCTGCAAAAAATGTTCCTCAGATTCGGTAAATATTTTAAAGCGGCAATATTTACAGTTTTTGTAAGTTAAACTTATAAAATTTTGTTAGCTGTATGCATTTTATATATTTGTGATTTGTTTCTTGTGGTATTTTGTTGAGAATACCATGTTGGTTTTTATTTAACAATCTTTCAGATTTTCCAGGTCTGTCGTCGACATCCATGATTCCCACAGGATTGTTCCGCCTTGTTGTTTTGTATTATTGTTGTTACATTTTGTTTATTAGTTTATTGTTCATATATATGTTAATAAAAAAATAAAGTTTGAAAATAGTTTATCGTTTATATATTTATTATTATAAAAAATAAAGTTTGAAAAAAAAATTAATAACGTTTTTGGTTGTTCTCTTAACTGCTGTGTGACTCTTTCTTGTTCTTATTATTGTTATTTGATGCAGTCCACCATGGTGTTACATTTTGGGGCACTTATCGCTGGAATACTGGTGATATCTGCAGTTTGCACCAACTTCTGAATAGTGTGTTAGATTTATCTGAACTTTACTTCCGTTAAAGTGCTGATAATGAAATGGAGAGTAGCCGTTCCCGTGCAAAAAGACACGAGGTGCACCTTTCCGATTTATTCTAAATACTAAAATCCTGTATTGAATTGCACTGAGGTATTGGCTGCACTTACAGTGTACACACAAAATCTATTAAGAAATCTCATTGTATTTATATTGATTGGAAATAGTGCTTCAGGTGGTGGATCTTGACAAGATACACTGCTCAGTTCGTATATTGTTGTGCACACGAAAAAAATCACATCACAACTTTCACACCAATTGCAATGCGAAACAAATTCCAGCGATAAGACACGTTAGCACCAGGGATTTTACACCTGCTTTCTGCTGGTGTTAAGCAGGACAACTACCTGCACCATGAAAGGGAACAGAGCCAAGAGGCACACCAGAACACCCACAGGTGCCATAGAGTAAATGAGCATGATACAGGGATACCCATGAGGGCCACAAGACTCATCGCAACAACTTCAGGACCGCCAATGCCCCCCAAACCCGCATCTGAGCAAGTGTGTCCCTGTGGTCACTGTGTTAGCATGATAGGCACGAGCCCTGCAACATCACAGTGTGCTGTCACCTCAGCGTTGGCAGTGAGCCTGGACATGTAGCTACGCACGCATCCTCCTGCATGCACAACTGGCGTGTGCTGGTCTGGGGTTCACAGGTCAGTGCAGGGGTGTGCCTATTCTGCAAGGGGAACTGTGTTCTGGTGTGGCCTGCCACAAGGGCTGCAGCAGTCGATGTTGTAAAGTGGCATGCACCACCTTCAAACGGCACTGTGATGGTTTAGTTGGAATGCAGCAGGACATGCGTGAATAGGCATTACAATGGTGTGCCGTACGAGTGCACGAGATACAGCAGCGCACCGTACATAAGTGTGGGGGCTCATGTGAGGGAGGAGCAGCTGTTTGGCAACGTAACAGACAGTGAACTCGCCCATGTGCCACGTGCTGGGCATCTCATCCATGATGACCACGGTCGCAGACATCCCACAACACCAACGACTGGCCTTTGTACACATCCTGTATGAATGCAGCATGGTTTTAACTTCTATGCTCGTTCAGTGGTGTGATGTTGGCGGGTTGTGGGACTTGTGCTCCTTGTTGGTGTGTTTTATTTTGGCCATTGTTAGTCTATATGTGTGTTGTACTTAATTGTGCCTGTGTGCCATTCTGCCCATCTCCCCCCTCCCCCCACTCTCTGCTTCTTCCTCTTCCTGGTGCTGTTGTGTCTATAATTTTGTTGCTGCACACATAAATACATGTAAAGAATAAATTAGAATAGTTCCTTGATTCTTTTAGGTTTCAAAACTTCTCTATTGGTTTCTTTTTAATTTTCCATATGAACCGTTTTTTTAATATTCAACAACACATTGAAGGACTGGGTTATTCTTAAGACCCAGCGGTGCCAGGGAACAACACCTGAAACCTTCGTGGGTTACCTGTTCTGGCGTACCAAACACAGAGACACGGGACACTTCCAGCGACGTCAGAGATCAGCGTTTATTTACTGCAGGGATACAGAGGTCACAAGAAGTACACAACGTGTAGGTTCTCGGAGACTGCTTCAAATTCGTAGAAGTGGATCGCTCCTTTTATACAAGTTTTTGCCATAGCACAGTATGGCGAACAAAGGTTACAACTCAGTTCCCACAATAAACTTCAAAGGGTCGCATTCATGTTTCAGGGAGCCGAAACATAATTACACCAGTCTTGCCGGTTCCCAACTGTAAAAACAATTTTCCTCCGCAATAAACACATTCCATCCCAACCATAAACACATTAAGAGGAAGGACGAAAAACAGATGCAAGAAAAGGACAAGGATGGACAACAGGTTAGAAAAGAGTGTTAGGGGCAATAAGGAAACTTGATAGAAGGGTCAAAGACCTCGTGTCTAATGTATGCGTGACTGAAACAATAGACCGGAGCGGCAAGATGAGCCTCGAGCGGGGCCATCTGCCTCAGTCGTGTCATTTCCCTCATCGTAAAAGTCACCTCAAAGGAACACGTGTCCCTCGTACAAGCTTGAGAGTTCCAGGGTCACTAAGCGGACAAAGCCCGTTCGCTGACTACCTGAGGGCAAGAAACAAAATGGATGCTGTATCTAAAATGGAACCCAAGGGTTCGGATGAACAAACCCAAAAATGAGACGAACCGTACGTGGCTGCATAGCGAAACTTCGTACACCCACTATACTCGTCATTTGCGGTTCGTAGATACCATACTCATCCATATTCGTCACTACTCAAAAAGTGCCGTCCCGTCTCACACGGAACCTCAGACGCTCCTTTTGCCCTCATGTAGGCAAGCTCTAGTCACGATCGGAGTCTATATCGATATTCATCAGATCGTTCAGCTGCTGCTGGAACATCATTCTATTCATCAATGTCTCCTTGGTAACAGATGGCCGCCTTATACACGTCGTAGCACACAGGCCACATAGGGCAGGACCACACTGTACACAAAGACAACACGTGAACAGAAACGCTACAACAGCCCCTACGATCATTAGAATCTCCCAACCCCAGGTTGACATCAGGCCCCAAAACCATCCTAGGAGCGTCCAATTACCTTCGACCACGTGTATGGACTCGGAAATCTTGTGCAACTTCGAGATGGCTTGGTATACAGTTGGAGCATTGTCAGGAATAAAAATGCAACAACTCGAATGGATAATTTTACACACACCCCCTCTATCTGCAAGAACAACGTCTAGAACCATACGGTTCTGCAACGTCATGAGTCTATCCGCCTGTAGTTCAGCTGTTAGATTACCAAGGGCATTTGCAGTAATATTAGCAGTCGACTCAACCACACGGGTCAACTGTCTTAGGTTCCTACTATTAACCATAGGTCCCCAAAACTGCAAGAAACCCTTAAAGAAGTCTCCTGCTTCCTGACCAGCAGTATCCTCTTTGCTAATAACGCCTCTCACAACTCTGGTTTTGTGGTAGTCTGAAGCAACTGTGAAAGTTGGAGGTAAAAGATTCGCAATATAGCAGGTACCCGAAAAGTCGCGGGGTAACCATGTATATGCGCGTTCATAACATACAAAATAGGTGCCCTTAGCAGTCAGAAAAACAGGGGAGGAGAGCGTCGGTAGAACATACGTATCAGTGCAAGCACTGTTCCCAAGTTGTGCTCTCGGATTTCGACCCAAGCCTTGCAAACAGAAATTACCAAGGTGCGGTACAATCCATATCGGGGACGAGCTCTTAAGCTGTCTATTACCCACTGACGTACTATACTCAGCCTCGCTCAGATCCTTATAGGCCTGCACTTCTTCATCCGGAATGAGTGATGCATCAAAAACATCTCTATCCAGATCCGCTATTGCTATAGCCAAAGGCTTGTGGTACGGCCCAGGACCGGAATTGACAGATCGTGGCTCTCGACTGGGGTAGGAATCTAGTGCACTACGGAACATAGTTTGAAATGCTCGAGCTGAACCCTGGGAGCTGTAAGGAAGAACCAAGTACGGAATACCCCTATCCATGGTGTGTGGCATTAACCCACATACCCAGCAATTGGTAGTATTTACCACCAACTGATGCTGATGTAGGAGTTGAACAAAGGAATTATTCATGAATTCCGCACGTCTAACCTGCTCATGTTGAGGCAAAGGATGAAAGGAATGTGGGGAGACAGTGGTGAGGGAACTTGAGTCAGGAGAAAAAGTAGGTGAGACAGAAGGCAAAAACAACTGTACTCCAAAATACACTCCACCCACCAATAGCATCGATACGGTTAGGAACAGCAGAAATACCTGAAACAAAAAACATTTCGTCCGTACAATCCTCCATAGCTCTGATCTCTGTGTTAACACCCTTTCTTCTTCCACCAGCTTAGAGAATGCCATCCTCTACAAACCGTCCGTGACGTACTTGACGCACTTCGTTCTGAGTAGCGATTATCAATCCCCAGGAGTTCCCAGGAATCGACAAAAGTAACCAACCTAACGTCAGAAACCTGCTAAGCAGAAAGAAGTACCCGCACGGCCCTACGGTAACCCGGATGGAGAGGTTTCCCTATTACGAACCTCTTAGCAGTGGAAAAACACATAAAAACTCCAAAAAGAAAGGATGTAATTGTTCATAGGTAACGTCAAAAAACAATTATACTACTAATTTTTATTAGTCCTTGAACGAAGAAAGTATCGACTTCTTCCAGGTCGAGTTTGCTCTACAAACAATTGTTCAGCTGGCGCAACAGTGTTCGATGAAGTGGACAACGAGTCAGACCTTGGGTTCTCTGTTACTGATGACTCCACATGTGAGTTTGGCAGTGACGAATCCTCCTCCACGAGTTGAGCGTCGCTAAACGGCACAAAGTGCAAAGGAGTCTCAGTTTCTGTAGCCAAAATCCCAGTCCTCACCCAACCGTCAGTTGGTAAGGGGATCGGTACCTTCTTTGTGTGACTGGCATGAACCCAATGTTTCCGGCCCTCCAGTCGAACCGCTGTCCTCGTCGTCAACAAAACTTGATAGGGTCCGACGAATCTTGGCTCCAAGTTACGCTTCCGACCGAAATTCCGGGTAACCACCCAGTCCCCTGGCCGGAGCTGGTGTCCAGGACCCTCTGTCTGCGCCGGTAGAGCTTCAAGGACCTGTTGATGGATTAACCGTAGTTTAGTGGTCAAATCATGCAGATAATCAATCAACATTGGATACTCAAGACTATCAAAAGCCCTCGGCCTCGGGACACCCCAAATATTTGCAGGGCGGCCGAACACAATCTCATATGGGCTAAGCCCTACTCGAGAGTGTACAGTCGCTCTGGTCGATAGGAGAGCCAGAGGCAAGGCATCAGGCCATGACAGTCCAGTCGTAGCTTGGATCTTAGCGAGTTTCAGCTTCAGGGTACCATTGTACCCTTCAACCAAACCCGCTGCCTGAGGATGGTTGGCACTGTGGAATTTCTGTCGTATTCCAAGGCCCTTACACACACTCTGCATTACACTTCCCACAAACTCGCTTCCATTATCCGACCACACAATCCGTGGCATTCCGTACCTAGGAAAGTACTCCTTCAGCAGGATTTTTGCTGTGGACAGGGCAGTATTATCTTTAAGAGGATAGGCCTCGATCCATCTGGAGAACGCGCAAACCACAACCAAAACATACTTCAGGTTATTGCATCTCTCCATATGGATAAAGTCCAACTGGATAACCTCAAAGGGACAAGCAGGAGGAGCGAAATGACCAGGCGGAGTGGGGATGCCCCTTCCGGGATTGTGCATCAAACACACCATACAATTCTTAACCACTCTATCGGCACACTTAGCGATACCCTCATTCCTCCATACAGGAGACAAGAACTTGCATATCCCTTTCGCACTAATATGTGACAACCCATGAGCCATCGTCACAACAGCTAATACATACGCATCTGGTAACATCCACCTCTGACATTCCGTCAGATCAACCCAACATCCATGCGTATCCAGTCTTGCTGTGTTTTCTTTCCACTTGATCTTTTCAGCTTCAGTGGCCTCGTTCTGAATTGCTTTCACACTCTCAACAGTATTCTCACACATACCAGTCTCCATCAGCCACCTTGCTGAACTCGTGACATACATTCGAGTCGCAAGATTCTTAGCCGTTTCCTTAGCAATCTCATCCGCGAACGCATTACCACGGCCAACATCATCCGTTACTTTCCGGTGTGCACTACATTTCACGATCGCCACTTGTTTAGGCAATGTAAGTGCATCCAAAAGTTCATTCACAAGCTGCCCATGTTGGATCTTTGTACCATGCGATGTCATGAATCCTCTTTCTTTCCACAGTCTTCCAAAGTTGTGCGCAACACCAAATGCGTACTGACTGTCAGTAAACACATTCACTCGCTTTCCCTTAGACAAAACACACGCTCTTGTTAATGCAATTAATTCTGCCGCTTGTGCTGAATTCTGGTTCAATCTCGCAGTTTCCACAACCGTGCTCAACGTCACTACAGCATACGCAGTCGTTACATCACCATTCGGCAATTTGAAGCAAGAACCATCCACATACAAAGTACCATCGGGATTCGCCAAAGGAGTGTTTTTCAGGTCCACACGACCTTTTGTTTCTTCCTCAGTCCGTAAATAACAATCATGCGACAGCACATCATCTGATTCCATATTAATCGGCAACAATGTCGCCGGATTCAGTACATTACAACGTTTGATCTGTATATGACTTGCCAAAAGGGTCAGCTCGTACCCAGACAACCTTGCACTCGTCAGATGTTGAGTCTTTGTCCGATTCAGGAGCGTATCAACTGCATGCGGAACCATCACTATGAGCATATTATCCATGACCAGACCTGCGGATTGTCGAATAGACGCCGCCGCTGCCGCTGTCGCCCTCAAGCAACTCGGCAACGCTCTAGCTACCGGGTCTAAGGTGGAGGAAAAATATGCACACGGACGCTGCTTATCACCAAATTGCTGCGTTAAAACACTCAACGCACAACCGTCCCTCTCATGGACGTATAATGTGAAAGGCTTACTGTAATCAGGAGTACCTAACACAGGAGCCGAATACAGTGCATCCGCACTTCAGAAAAACTTTCCTGACATTCCTCCGTCCAGGGCAAAGGAGTCGAAACGTCCTTGCACGTGAGAGCTACCAATGGCTTCGCTAACAGTGAAAAGTTCGGGATCCACTGTCTGCAGTATGACGTGATACCTAGAAAGGCACGCACATCTCTCTGAGTTGCTGGCACAGACATTCGAACAATTGCTGCAATTCTTTCAGGGGTCAACCTTCTTCCTGCCTTTGACAATAAGTGACCTAGATAGGTTACTTCTTGACAACAATATTGTAGTTTGGAAGGTGATACCTTATGATGTGAGTCACAAAGATGCTGTAACAGTGACACTGTAGCTGTTCTACAAAGCTGTTCAGTGTCAGCAGCTACCAACAGATCATCAACGTACTGAATCAAGGCCGCACCAGCCGGTAAGACAAACGCATCAAGCTGACTTTTAAGAGCTTGACTGTAGATCGATGGACTCTCACAGTAGCCCTGAGGTGCGCGTTTGAACCTGAAGCTGCGACCACCTAATGAGAAACCGAACAAGTCTCTACTTTCCTCAGCAATCGGAATGCTAAAGAACGCATTCTTCAAATCGATTACCGAGAACCATGATGCAGTGGCTGGAATCAAAGTCAATAAAGCAGTAATGTCTGGTACCACAGGAAACTGTGGGACAACAATTTTATTCACCTCTCGCAGGTCGATAACCAGACGATACACGGGAGGCTTGGAGGGATCCGTTTGTTTCAGAATAGGCAACACGGGACTATTGCACACATTACCCCGTGTCTCCTCAATAACATCTTTACCGATCAAGTCGTAAATGATCGCTAATAGTGCCCGTTCACCATCAAGGGAAATACGATACTGGGGTAGGCGCGGCAAGCGCGCACCAACTTTCAATTGAACAACATAAGGTGGGATATCCAGCAGGCCCACGTCGTTGGGACCTGTTGCCCACAAGGAGTCCGGAAGAGATCTCAATTCCGATGGGAGCTTATCGACCGATAAATACATAGGGGAAATCACGCTCTTACCCAACGTAAGCTCCACACCCGTAGGAGAACAGTACAAAGTCGCATGCAACCTTTTCAACAAATCTAGGCCCAAAAGATTCTCACCACAACCAGTAGTCAAAATCAAAGGAGCCTTTAGCTCATGAGACCCAATTGTAAGGGGCAAGGGGCTAGAAACTGGATTGCTAACGGGGGCGCCAGAAAATCCAACGGAAACATTCGTTAAGCCAGACAAAGGCGCGCCAGGGAGTTTCGAATGCATGATGGAACTTTTTGCTGCACCAGTGTCCAACAGAAAAGGCTCAACGACGCCCAAAGTGGCTACTGCAACATAAGGCCCTCTCTGATCAACCGGAACTGATACTTCTCCCTTCCTTTGTCTATGGCTGTCCTAGTAGATATCATCCGTATCAACATCACACCCAACATAGCAGTCATCCACATGATACTGTGCAGATCGACCGGACGGCGGGTCGCGCCGATCGAAACAATTTTGCGAGTCCGCAGACTTTGAAAAACGTTCAGCCTGATTCTGAGTAACTCCACGACCTCTACCACGGGAAGCCTGTTGAGGGCCACTACGACCTCCTCGAGCCGACACACCATTGTTCCTATCACGGAGAACCGGACAGTCAAACTTCAGATGGCCCTCCCCACGACAATATGCACATTGATTATATCCCAACACAAAGCGAGGTGCGGGAGAGGCATTTCGCGGCTGTAATCTAGAGAACTGTGATTGGGATCGATTTGGCTGCTGGGTATCACTGAAATTCGAACGCGGGGGATAGGCTTGCTGCAACAAGACCTTTGTTTTGAGATCCTTCGTTTTCTTATCTGCACGCTCACTTTCCTCCTTTTCCCTATTTTCGTAATATTGGGCCGTGGCCAATATTTGAGCGGTGGTAGAAACAGCCCACGAACTCTCAGAATTCTTCAATTTGTTGCTAAGCTCGGGCAACAAGTTCGATACAAACTTATCGACAAACAACCGCTGGCCACCCTCGGAACCCATGTCCTGACCACTATGATCAACAAACGCTTCCTCAAATCTCGTAAAGAAATCAGAAACACTTTCATCCCTCTTTTGCCTGCAGGCTGATAACTTGTCCCAATTGACGCGCATTGCTGGCATAAGCGTTTTCATGAGGGTAATTATCCTCTGAGGCAAATCCGCAATAAGCTGTTCAGGCTTATCCCCACCGACTTGCAGGGCGTCCGCCGCCGTAAGGGCAGCCCAGTCACCGCCTAACTCGGCTACATGATTCTCGTGACGAATTTTCGCCCAAATCGGCTGAGGCACCACATTGCCAAACAACATGTCGATATCAGCCAAGTTCATCACAGTAGCATCCACCAATTGGGACAACTCCTTATAATAACCTGCAGGATTCTTACGGGGATCAGGCAAAGATTGCTTCACTTGCAATACTTCCGATCGTTTCCAAGGGAGGTGTATCCACACTCGCTGGAAACGGCCTGGGACAACAGGGACAGCAGTAGGATCACCTGGCATCCACACTGGGGGAACTTCTCGCATAGGATATTGGCCAGGGTGTGCCATCCATGCTGCAGTCTCGTCCTTAAACAACGCACGAGGTTGCACTGTACATCGAAAGGATAACAAGCGTTCTAGAGCCTCTCGAACCTTATCACCTACGATTACACCCGTGGCAAACCGAAGCTGTAGCTCGGAAACCTCAGGTGGTATATCATCAGCCATATCATCGTCCCACTCCTCTTTCAATGACTTACACAATTCTTCGAACACAAATCGTTGCGTAGGCACATTAAACTGAGAAAACGTTTCAAACACTACACGTGGGGTGTATTTAACGGGGTTACGAATCCATCTACGTGCCGTTTTCGCCAACGATTCACGTTCCCTACCATCAGGAAGCTGACTGCGTCTTTGAGCGACATCTGAGAGAGTCGAGCCAAGTATCGGCCCAAAAAGCGGAGAATAGAGAGAAGCAACAGCGGTCAGGAGACGACTACGAACAGAAGGAAAAGAGGAAGAGGATGCAGACGCAGCAACAATAGGGGTGGAAACAGTAGAAGTCGACGCGGCAGCAGGAGTAGCGGGAACAACAGGCACTTGGAAAGGCGCAGTAGGGAGAGAAGGCGGAACGAGAGGATGCACGATCTGTGGCACAAGGGGATTTGGGAGAGCGGGAGGAACGGCGGGCTGACCGGCAGCCGCCACAACAGCAGGTTGAGGAAGGGGTGGATGTACGGGACCCATAACATCGGGAGCATAGGGAGGTGGCGATTTCAACAGATAAGACAAGAGCGAGTCCTCCACCGCATCTTCTCCTACTCTGTCGATATTAGAAGGTAGCACCGGATAACACTTATCCACTGCCATATGGTGAAGCCGAGCACTAACTTCCTGCTCTTTCTCGTCTTTGTCTAACTGATACTGTTCTGCATTTCGCATCACCGTAATAACACCTTCTCTTTTATTTTTCTTATTCTGTTTGATTTCCTTCTGTTTGGCCTCTTTCCGCCATAACCGGAAGGAATCAAACATGGCCGGCCTAGCTTTCTTTTTAAACAATTTAGCTTCCAAATTATCCAGAACGGCAGCCTCGAAACTACCATGAGATGGCCAACTAAGGACGCCATCGTTTTTAGTGTAGCGGACCCAATATTCATTATATATGATAGGACCCACGCCATGACGACTATAGAGCTCGTAAATCGGAGTTCCAACCGGAGGTATCGGACATGAATCCTCCAGCCGGGAATCCATGGTACAACATTTGAGAAACCCAAACAAAGTACTACGGCCAGGCATCGTGCACACTAGCCAAGTATACAAACTTCAAGGGCTATCGAAGTACGATGTCCTCGCAAAAATGCAAGACCCTCGGTTTTTGGCAATTGCAATCGTCAAATAAAACCCAACAACTAAGAACCACGAATGCTATGGAACCATGCAAACAACAAAGCAATACTGGGAGCGACCCACAAATACTTAACTGAGAGAACAATGGCGTCACCAGGAAGGCCCGTCGATCGTCTCGCCGTACAAAGGACTACGCCAGGCGCCAAAACAGGTCGACAGTCAGGGCATCGGTCCGTCGCAGCCGTCAGGAGGCGGGGATCTTCGCGGGAAAAGACGTCGGGCCACTTATTTCGACAACTGGATCGATGAAGCGGGGTGCACCTTCCCTCGGAGATTTCACACGAAGTTCCTCACGATCGTCGGGCTTTGGACCGGTACCGTTGATGTCGCCCCACGTTGGGCGCCAACTGAAGGACTGGGTTATTCTTAAGACCCAGCGGTGCCAGGGAACAACACCTGAAACCTTCGTGGGTTACCTGTTCTGGCGTACCAAACACAGAGACACGGGACACTTCCAGCGACGTCAGAGATCAGCGTTTATTTACTGCAGGGATACAGAGGTCACAAGAAGTACACAACGTGTAGGTTCTCGGAGACTGCTTCAAATTCCTAGAAGTGGATCGCTCCTTTTATACAAGTTTTTGCCATAGCACAGTATGGCGAACAAAGGTTACAACTCAGTTCCCACAATAAACTTCAAAGGGTCGCATTCATGTTTCAGGGAGCCGAAACATAATTACACCAGTCTTGCCGGTTCCCAACTGTAAAAACAATTTTCCTCCGCAATAAACACATTCCATCCCAACCATAAACACATTAAGAGGAAGGACGAAAAACAGATGCAAGAAAAGGACAAGGATGGACAACAGGTTAGAAAAGAGTGTTAGGGGCAATAAGGAAACTTGATAGAAGGGTCAAAGACCTCGTGTCTAATGTATGCGTGACTGAAACAATAGACCGGAGCGGCAAGATGAGCCTCGAGCGGGGCCATCTGCCTCAGTCGTGTCATTTCCCTCATCGTAAAAGTCACCTCAAAGGAACACGTGTCCCTCGTACAAGCTTGAGAGTTCCAGGGTCACGAAGCGGACAAAGCCCGTTCGCTGACTACCTGAGGGCAAGAAACAAAATGGATGCTGTATCTAAAATGGAACCCAAGGGTTCGGATGAACAAACCCAAAAATGAGACGAACCGTACGTGGCTGCATAGCGAAACTTCGTACACCCACTATACTCGTCATTTGCGGTTCGTAGATACCATACTCATCCATATTCGTCACTACTCAAAAAGTGCCGTCCCGTCTCACACGGAACCTCAACATAGAAGTCAGAAGTGCAACGTATTCTATCAACACACTTTCTAGAACATTCTACAATACGTGCAGGTTAAAAGTTCATCAATTTTTTTAAACTTTACGATATTTTTTTGTAACATTTTCTTGAACATTTAATGACACGTGCAGGTTAAAATTTGACGATTGTTTTAAGTTCGAACAGTGCCTTCCAAATGCAAGTAGCAGGTGTGATTGAGCTGAACAAATTTTATCCTATGATATGTACTCCACGTTGAACCTGCTTTTTCTTAACCAATCACAAAGATGCTTTTCCACAAAACTAATGTGCACCCTACTTTTAAAAAAGAATGCTTTTCATGATATCTTTAGAGATAAGTTATAGATAGGAATTAGCATTTAAAAAACCTTTGAAATTCACTGAAAAAACCATAGGTTTCAGGGGCATTATAGTTAGGAATTGGCATTCAAAAAACCTTAGAAAGTCACTGAAAAAACCATAGGTTTCAGGGGTGTTATAGTTAGCTGGACATTTCCCTCGTACAAAACCCTAGAAATTCCCCTGTTATAGTTAGTTCAGCTAACTGTAACTCGCGCCCCCGCAATGCACTGCTGATGACATCACACATTACATCACTCATGACATGGTCAGTGACTTCACTCATGACATCACTGATGACATCTCAAATGACATCACTGATGACATCATCCAGTGAATGTGTGTTTTTCTGAAAATTACATATGTTTTATATATGTATATCTCAAGTTCGATGGAAGAATAAATGGGTATATAAGTGTCTAAATGGATGATTTGTTTTTGAAAAATTGATTGTATAACTGACTGATTAAGTGTATCTTAGTGAATACATGGCTTAGTGAGTAATGTTTAAATATGTAAATATCTGTATCAGTCTCTCACTTTGTGTATAAGTGGCTGCATGGGTTGATGAGTAGCTACATGATTGTCTATATAGGTTATTAGTTGGTTTTTGGAGTATCAGTATGAGTGTCTGAGTGTCTGTATGGTTCGGTGGGGGGTATTACGTAGTGCATAGGTGCATGAATGTGTTGAAGACAGCATGTGTGCAGGACTGTATGGGTGGATGAGTGTGTGCATGGGTGGGTGTGTTAGTGAGTGAATGCCTGTCTGAATAGTGTCTTTATGAGTAACTACATATGTTTTAAACTAGTATATGTGACTATTGGTGTATATAAGTGAGTATATGTGAGAGTGAGAAATTGAAAGAGTTCCTGTATGAATAAGTATGTGTTTCTATAAGTGAATGTTTAAAAGACTAACTGGCACATGCATCAACCAAAAATCAACTCGCAAAAATACCGAATCGCAAAAATCACCCGTTAGCGAGTGGCAAAAAACGATTCCAAATGCATCAACACAAATCGGGAAAAAATAAAGAATCGCTAAATAATTCCCCGCTAAAATAAAGAATCTCTAAATAATTCCTCGCAAAAATAAAGAATCGCAAAAAGAAGCCCCGTCAAAATAAAGAATCGCAAAACAATAAATCGCAAATACCAAAATCCCTAATAGCGCCCGGCATGTGCCAAAAGCAAATGACAAATCGCTAATGAATGCATCAAAAGTCGCAAATACCGAAAATCTCCAAAATCGCAATTTTGCATGAGCAGATTAAGGGGAATCAGAACCAGGAGGTAAAGTTGCATAAAAAAATTAAAAAACCTAAAAAAATTCTAAAAGTGCCACAGATGCTAACAATCTGTAAGCCATACAAATAGGGCCAGGAGACCCTGTTACCTTGCACAAAATGGCAGCCCTCTACGTGCTTGCAAGGAGGATGCGAATCAATGCAGCAGGACAGCGCAGGAGAAGGGTCCAGGAGAGAGTCTTCAGAGTGCGCATCACATTGCTTGGCCAAAATGAGGATGAGGTTTACGACAAGTATCGTCTCAATCGTGGAGGACCAAAACATGCCCGTTGTAGTCACGGGTGTGCAATAGTACAATTGGACAGGGCCATGGTTACCCCACCATGGTCAGGGATGCCGTACTATATGACTAGTGGCGCTTGCCACGAACGCCCAGCCTCCTATCACCTGTCTCCTCCACCTCACCATGGCCTGTCCCTGTGGCTGTGGAGCAGCGCGAACTGCACCTCCTGGTGCTGGTCTCCACCACGGATACACTGCTGACACTTGAGGCAGCCTCACTGCCGTCCTCCCCTCCCAAGTTGCTGCCACTGAATGTTCCGCTCTGCAAGTGTTCCACTGCAGTGGTCACCTGGCCTAAGGCCTTTGCCACGTCACCACAGTAATGGCCGAGGTCCACCTGCAGTGACACGGAGCGTCGGGACAATACAGCAGTGCTGTTGCAGAGCCTAGTGATGGTCCTGGTTGATGCAGTGGAACGGAGCAAGTTCTGTCTGTGCCTCGTCGCTTACTGTGATGTCCTGCTCTGATGGCATGGGTGAGTTCCTGGAGGTCCTCGCTCAGTTTTTCGTTCCCCTCTGCCACAACTGTGGTCATGTTCCGCACTGCGTCTGTTAGGGTGCACATTTGCTTAGCAAGACGCGACATGTGTAGGCTAATGGTCCCCATGTATCTCCCCTGTGGGCGCTGGACACGCAGCATCTGCACCTCGATGCCACCATATGGGGAGCTTGCCTGGTCGGCTACATCAGAAGCACTGCACAGGGACCTGCGCCGCTGCGTGACTCGGCCACGTCCTGGTGGTGGTGCTGGAGGTGTGACAACTGTTGGACTTGGCCCAGTTGGGGTTGCAGGACTCGGGCATGCATCCATCACCTGCATGGGGGGGACTTGTGCCCTGCGTCTTGGTGGTTTGGTTGCAGTTGGCGTAGCAGGTGGTGGTGGAGGTGGTGGTGGTGGTGGTATAGTTGCTGGTGGAGGTGGGGATTGACCCTCCTGCGGAGGGTCGCCATCTGAATCAGCTGGTGTTTCCGAGATGATGAGGCGCCCGCTATCATCAGAATCGCCAGGAGATGCATCTGTGTGTGAAACAGTGCATGGTTAGTTGGATTATTACTACATCTATTTGTAGATTTTCATACAAGTCCTCCTAATAATTACATTATTTGAGTCTATGTTTTGCTTGTACTGCTGATCTAATTTTTTGGGGCATTTATGACTATACTTGCACACCTGGCTGACATGACTACGACTCCCATGATGCACTACTGATATGAGGGAATCTGTGTGGTGCACTTCTGGCAGCACACTGTGATGGATCTGGGGGAGGGGAATGGGTATACGATATGCAGAGTATGGGCACAGGCATGCATCTTACCTTGTTCAGTTGTGGCTGCGCTGGAGGTGTCCATCTGCATGACTCCCACGACCGCCTCTGGTTCGATGGTCCCCTCGACTAGCTCCTCAAGGGCAGTGTTTGCAGGCACTGTGGATGGCCCCCCTCCTGTGCCAGATGCCTCCTTGACCCTTTCTGCGATCCTCTCCTTGGCCCTCTTCCTGAGATCATACCACCTCTTCTTTAGTTTATCGATGCTGCGGGGCGTCACTCCCATGGCATTCACCCTCTCCTTGATGCGCAGCCAAATGCGTCTTTTCTCCGCCTCTGGCACCTTGAGAGACAGCTTTCCGAACAGCCTATCATGCTTGCTGCTCACCCCCTCAATCAGGTGCTCCAGTTCCCGGTCAGAGAACTTTCTCTTCCTCTTCCTGGCAGTCTCAGCGGTGCCTGGTGCATCCTTGTCCATCCTGGTGAGGGTAGGGTGGATGGGTTGTAAGTGGGGATTCTATAGCCTCAGCCTGTGTCCTGTGCCTCCTCCTGTGAGCTCCTCAGGCGAGAGAATGAGGGTGGGGCAGCTTGACTTCCTGGTAGTGATGTTATAAGACCGCTCCCAGAGCGACCCGTTTTTCCCGATTTCGCTATTACCGATTTCGCAATTACCGATTTCGCTATTACCGATTTCGCTAATACCGATTTCGCAAATACCGATTTCGCTTTTTGCTATTCGGTGTTTGCTCTACTCGCTAATGTGGATTCGGTAAATTTTAGCGATTTTTAAGAAATCGCTTTTTTTTTCCAAATTTGTTGATGCATTCCGAAATGCGATTCCTTAATAACGATTCCTTATTTCTCGTTAATAAGGAATCGCTTTTCCGAGTGTTGATGCATGTGCACCTAAGTATGTGTAAGTTTCTGTAGAAGTAAGTTTGGTGGTGTGTGTATAACTGTATATGCAAGTAAACGGATGTTTGATTCTTTATTAGCATGAGTGACTATGTGTGTGAGTAACTTTATGGATGAGTGGCGTTGTGTAACAGGATGTATAGGTGTATGAGTACATATGATGAGTGAGTACATGTATGAGTGACTGTATAGGACTGTTGGTGAATGAGTGGATGTGTATGTGGATCTTAGAATTACTGAGTAGGTTGTTGTAACTGGTATTGGTATGTCCATTGTTTTGAAAATTTTAGTTTCTATTTTTGAATGTGTGTATCAAAGGTTATATTAGGGGGAGAGGAGGTCTGCCACTCTATCACAAGTATCATGTCATCAGTGATGTCATCGGTGATGTCATTTGAGATGTCAAAGTGATGTCATGAGTGATGTCACTGACCATGTCTTGAGTGATGTAATATGTGACGTCATCAGCAGTGCATTGCGGTCGCGCGAGTTATAGTTAGCTGAACTAACTATAACGGGGGAATTTAATGGTTTTGTACGAGTGAAAAGTCCAGCTAACTATAACGCCCCTGAAACCTATGGTTTTTTCAGTGAATTTCGAAGGTTTTTTAAATGCTAATTCCTAACTATAACGTGCCTGAAACCTATGTTTTTTTCAGTGAATTTCAAAGGTTTTTTAAATGCTAATTTCTAACTATGCCTACAGAGATAGGACATGTGAAGAAAGAAGAAAAAACTCACAGAAAGAAAAAAAAGAAATGCAGAAAGAAGCAACAGAAGTCCTCAAAGACGAAGAAAAGTGCAGGAAGAAGGATAACGTGCAGAAAGAACAAACAGAAGAGCAGAAAGAAGCCTTGTTGCAAAATCATCCTGTACCCTCAACTTTTTCAGACAGATACTGGTGGTAACTGAGTCTGACTAACCTGTCCTAGAGCCAGTGCTATGTTAAAAGACACTCAGAATACAGTGAAAACACCTACATACACTAGGGAACACTATGCGTTGGGGTCCCCCTGTGATTAGCATGACCTCCTCTGTAAGCCCCTAGTATATAATAGGGCAGGGGTTTAAAACTACCTCTGAAAACGCGCCACAGGGCGTGTTTGCACACTGATGCAACAACTGGTATAGGCAATTATTAAGGATCTGTTCTCTCATCATAAGATTATACAATCCCTTGAAATCAGTAACTCTGCTACCAACCAGCCAACCCTCCAGAGCCTTGGTTGCACAATCTACAAAGTCAGTCCAGTCCTGATTCTGTGCTTTCTGGGTGTCTCTGAACTTCAACCTGTACTGTTCAGAGGCTAAGCCAAACCCATCTATTAATGCACTTTTCAGGACGTCATAGTCATCAGCATCCTCTTCTCTAACAGTGAGGAGCTTGTCTCTACCTTTATCTGAAAAGGAGAGCCACAAGATTGCTGCCCACTGTTTTTGGGGGACCTGTTGTACTCTACAGGCCCTCTCCATAGCAGTTATCCATTTGTGGATATCATCCCCACTCTGGTAGGGAGTAACAACTTTGGACAGGTTCCTATAGTCTGGAATGTATTCTCTGACTCTAGGGACACTGTTGATGCCACCAGGGCGTTCTAACCCCTCTTTTCTAGAAGCTCTCTGGAGCTCAAAGGCTTTTATCTAATGCCAACTGCTTGGCCTTGAGGGCAAATCTTGCTTCCTCATACTGCAGCAGTTTGTACATTCTTTCAGTGGAGGTCTCTCTTCTATTAAACTATGAGCTCCTCTGCTGGACAGATTCTCTGCCAGAGTGATAGGAGTGGTCAGACTCCCTGGAAAGGAACCTAGGCCTCTCTTCCACTCTGTCAGTTCTCTTAGGGAGAATTCCTCTGTCCTTTTCAGATCCCTGTGGATCTGGCCGTTCAACCACAGAGTCCAGGTCATCTTGATTTTCATCATCTGACCCAGACACTGTAATTGACCCACCCCCTGATTCAGACCTATTAGCTCCTAGAGCTAATCTAAGATCATCTGTTGTCAGCAGATCTATCAGGTGTAGTGTGGAGGGACTCTGTCCTAGCTTCAGGTGCCTTGCAGCACACATGGCTTTCAAGTCAAAGAAAGTCATGTCCTTATACTGAAGCTGTATTTACCCACTGGCTCCACCCTTTGAGGACATTCTAGTGTTGTGTAGTGTTGTTCTACCTACACTAGTTTGTGGCCTACTGATCCTAGCTTGAGCTGTAGCACGGGTTTGCTATCCCTTCGCTCACAGCTCTAAGTTCAGTAGAACTTATTGATACAAAGCTTGACTTTATATGTACCTTGAGTACCTTTAGTGGATTTCAGTTAGTAATTCATATAGAGATTTTCTGATAAAACAATGGCAAGCTGGAATCCCACACGCTGCCCACCAATGTGAGAAGTTGGCCTGGTATATGCTGTTCACTAGTTCTAGTGGACACCTTGTATCAGTCCAAACAACCCCTTATGGTGAATTGGTTAAAGACAACCTTTTAAAGGGCGCCCCCTGACATGTATTATGGGTATTTATCTTTTAATATTTCTTTACGTGCACTTCACCACATTCTTCAATCCTGGTCCTGAAGAAGCGCCAACGACCGTTTATGGCAACAGAGGCGTGAAACATGTTGACCATGTCTATGATACCGAGGCACAAATGTGCCCCTTTGGGATTATACTCGATTTATGAGTTTTTATTCTGACAAGGGTCTTGCTATACACTACAACTTTTTCTGGCCACCCTTGGTCAGTTTTAAATCACGATGCACGCACTTTGCTACCTTCATTTTGGACCCACACCCCACATACCCACATGCACCATCCGGCATGTCTCAAAAGATCTCTGCCAAAGTGACCCTTCGGGGGACCCGTTGGGGATTGCAGCGCCGGCCCAACGAGGAGCAACTGCCCGATGATGAAGCATGACACCTCTTGGGGTGTGTGAGGGCAACAAGAGGCAAGACATGTTCTTCCCCTCATTTGGTGGGTCCATTTAACCTAGAATCTTTCCCCCTTTTTTATCTTTAAGCACAAGGGTGTCTGTTTGCACCCTATTGTTGGAACAGTGTCCTTTCATTTTTTGTTGACAATAACTATAGGCATGGAACATGAGTGATGTGCTAGCCGATAGTAAGATACACTGATGGAAAATAGTTCTAATGGGGAATAGTATGTTGATTAAAAATACCAGAGCTTGAGACCCCTTAGGGAGAATATGTGTAAATGTAAATGTATGTGTTCTTGTAAAGCGCACTGCTGCCCTGAGGCGTCGTGGCGCTGTAGACCGCTGGGGAACCCGTCCTGGCTATCCCTGTGAGATGGTCCCTCCTGGGTATCTCCAAGGTGAAACCAGGCATCCCCGGCGAATGTGGGGGGCTGTTGTGGAGATGAGGCAAGCTAATGCCCAGAGTTGCCGAGTGTGATCCCTGGTTAGAGTAGGCACCGAGGCGAGAATTATCGAGTCCGCTGGCCCTGGTCCACGACCCTGCCACGTCGGGAATTGAACCCTGGTCCGGGCCGTCCTCTGCTTCCGGGTCTGCTGCCTCTAACCAGTGTGCCACACCACTCCACATATGGAGTAATTAGGGTGCAAACCATAGGAAAACCGCGTGACAAATAAAGCTCACCTGAAAACATGTGATAGCTATGTTTATCACACAAAAAATTCCACAATCGGAAGCGGGTTCGAAAATCTATAATGAAACAATGTAGTAAATGACAGGCTAATGTATTTCTCAAGGAGAAATGAAAAGATCATGGAAAGGTAAACACAAAATGTGTTTCTGCGCTTACCTTATTCACAGCGAGTGAAATGGCAGCGCTGCTGAATCTTTAGCGGGTGGTAGCAACAGGTAATGCCTCCAGATGTAAGAAAAACGTTGTGCCCGTATTGCGGGCGGCTCACTGAAACAAGAAGAGTCTTTGTAGGAGCAAGTAATGAGCATTAAAAAAACGAGCGATAAATGAGGACCCATTGCGAACAAAGAAGTACCTGTAACTGGAAACCCGGGAAGCAAAGAAGTGAAGATCTGTGGTCCAAAGAGCGTGCTGTAACAAGCACGGTGATAGGGAGATGAGACCCTGTAGTTTAATAGGATATGCAGCGTTAGATGTGTCACGTGGAGCAATGGACAAGGAAGAAATACTCCCCAGTGCGGCAAGGGAGAGAAAATATCGATGAAATGATGGTAAAAGTGTGAATGAAAAATAAATAATAAAGAATGAATAATGGAACATCGGGACGGTAAACAGAGAGATGAAAGGATATATTAATGAATTGCTCGAAAATGAAACAATGTGCAGCTCCCAAAAACGGAAAAATGTGGAAGAAATGGAGGTTAAACACCAAGATAACAAACAAAGCAAATATTAAACTACTCGAAAATGTCTAATATCATGATGCCATGAAAACGAATAAATATTGTCAATCAGGATGTTGCTGTAGGTCAAGAGCATGGCATGCAAACAATGAAACAGGTGTGTTGGCTTGGAAAACAGAAAGCTGTGTGGGTTATTAAAGTGCTCTGTGTGTAGATCGTGGCAGGTACACCATGTGAAATGCTCTGGTTGTCTGAAAATACAGAATGTGCAATGCGACATGATTACATAAACATGAATACAAATATTAGTGACATCAATCTAAGGATATGTCCCCATTAAGTTTGAAATGAAGGAAATGGAATAAAGATCTAAAATGGGATATTGTGTGATACGGGAATCAAAAGTATGTTGTGAGGATACACGAGGTGTTCACAGGAAGCAGTTCATGTCAATCCGGTCATTAAGACCGGATGGAATCGAAGTGTTGAGGTGTTTGATCCAGTAGATCTCTCTTTGCAGCAGTTTTTGCGTTGTATCAATGCCTGGAGTGGTACTAATAAGTTCAACTATCTGGAATCTTAATTGAGAAATGGCGTGATGTAGTTCATTCCAATGAGTGGCAAGTGGAGAAGAAATGCTGCGGTTCCTGATTTTACTTTTATGTTCCGTAATTCTCACCTTGATTTTTCTTTCCGTTTTACCAATGTAGGCTTTGCCACAAGGGCATTTGATGCAATATATTACATTCATGGAATTGCAATTACACGAATGTTTCAAGATGATTGATTTGCCTGAAGATGGATGTGTCAGGGTGTTGCCAATAATCACGTTGTTGCAGTGCACACAATTATTGCATTTTGACATTCCTTTGTAGTGAGCCATAGGTTGTCTAGTGGACGGCGTGGATAGGAGTGATTTCAAATTTTTCCCGCGAGTATACGCGAATAAAGGCTTGGAGGAAAACATTTTGTTGAAGTCATCTTCTGACGATAACATCTCCCATCTGTTGTTAATGATGCTTCTTATTTCTCTTGCAGCTGTGGAGAATTTTGAAACAAAGACTGGGCGATCAGTTGATTTTTGTATTTGTTTTTCAAGCAACGTGGTTCTGTCCTGTTGCTGTGCCCGTTGTAAACATTCTTGTAGAACATTGTCTGGGTATCCCCGATTTTGGAAAAGAGACATGTATCCCAGTTCTTTGTTTTTGGTGATTTCTGGGTTTGAACAAATTCGTCTGATTCTGAGAAATTGAGAAAATGGCAGGTTCCTAAGTAGACTGTTTGGGTGAAAACTGGTGTAGTGCAAGGTACTATTGCGGTCTGTAGGTTTCAAGAACACCGAGGTTTCAAAATTGTTGTTATCTTCTGTTTTAGTAATAAGAACATCTAAAAAATGAATCGTGTGTTGTTGGATGTTCCAAGTGAACTGGATCCTTGGGTCAATGGTGTTCAAGTCTGTTATCATAGTTTCTAGTTGGATTGTGGTACCTTTCCATAGGATAAATATGTCGTCAATATAACGACAGTACATCAGTATGTTGTTCCACCAGTTGGGGTTGGACATGATGTTCACATGTTCAAAGAGTGCCATAAATGTGTTGGCGTATGCCGGTGCTCCTGAAAAACCCATGGAAGTTCCAGTGAGTTGTGCGTAGAACTGTCCATCCCATTCAAAATAGCTGTGATTTAGGCAGAAGTGTAAGATTTTGAGGATAAAGAGTTTTTCTGCTCCAATGTCTGATGATCGAAGGAGTGCCCACTCTGTGGCTTCTAAACCAGCTTGGTGTGGAATAGACGTGTACAATGCCGTGACATCAATTGTACATAAAATGATGTTGAAGAAATCAATGTTTTGGAGTGTGTTCAACTGTTGTAGAAAATGTGTTGTGTCTTTGATGTATGAAGGCCATTTTTGAACAAATTGTTGTAGATAATAATCAACAAATTTTCCTAAAGGTTCAAAAATGGATCCGCCAGCTGAAACAATGGGACGAAATGGAGGATCAGAAGGGTTTTTGTGGATTTTGGGGATCATACACAATTTAGGTCGTCTAGCATTTCTGATGGTGAGGAAATTTTTGGTTTGATCTGTGATCCAATCTTGTTTGACTGCTTCTTGAAGTAATTGGAAAAGTATATTTTCCATTTGTGTAGTAGGGTCCTGAGGTAATAGCATGTAGGTGTTAGTGTCCATAACATGATTGTTGACTTTGGCCATGTAATATGAAGTATCCATGAGGACTATGGCGCCTCCTTTGTCTGCTGGTTTTAAAGTGAGATGTGGATTGTTAGCAATGTTGGTGATGAAGAATCGTTCTCATTGTGTAAAATTGTTGTGCTTCGAAGTTTGGAAATTAATACGAGAAATATCCTTAAGTACCAATCGTTCGAAGGTATCCAAAATTTTGTGAGACACCCTAGGTATGAAGTTGCTGCGAGTTTTGAATGGATTGGGAAGACTCGGTGTTGCTTGATCACCGGGTGGAACAATGTTGGTAAAAAAGTGTTTTAGTCGTAGTTGGCGCATGAATCTGTGTAAATCTGCTTCGACATCTAGTAACGTAGTTTTATTGGTTCGTACAAATGACAATCCTTTTGAGAGAATGTCTGTTTGATTTTTATTCAAGGTGTGTGATGAAATGTTGATCACTAAATTACTGTCTTCCCGCTCCGAAGTGATTTGCCTGATTTTTCTCTTTCCTCGCCTTGTTTTTCTGGGAACAATATTCCAATAGAGTTTATTGTAGGGTGTGCTCCTTTCCTTCATTACCTTACATAATTATGTCTTTGCCATGTGGGCACTCCCGACAAATTTTGGTGCCCAGTCTTTTTCTGCTACAAGTATATCATAAGCCTTTGAAAGTTTTTCCCAAAAGAGTGCTTTCGCTTTTCTTGGTATGACTTTCTCCATCTGGAGTGTTATTTCATATAACTTTTGTGGAAAACTAACCCTGGTGTCTACAGTTTCAACTGTGATGTACTCATTCAAGTCCACTATCTCCAGAAGTTCCTTCAGGTTCTGGTGAGCTATTGTTACTTCTGCTGCACTATCCAGCATTGTCTGAGCCCATTCTCCGTTCTTGAGTTGTGTTCTCAGAATTTTTGGCATGTCTGATCGTCACACCTGCTACCTTCTTAGTGAATTGAGGTGTTGATCGTCTCTGGACTTCACACGTTCTTCTTTATGATCTGACCGTCCTCTTCTTTTGGATGTCTGTGAAGATGTCTGAAAGGTACGAGAGGAACATGTATCAGTATCTTGATACCTGTTAGGTTTTTTCAAATTATCCCTATTCCTGAGGTTATACCTCCTTTCAGAGTGGTCCTTTTGAGGAGACCTACCTCGGGATTGAGAACGTTTCTCTTTTGAATGTTGTTTGTTGTTTTCCCACTTCTTTTTAGAAGATGTAGGATTGTGTTTAATTGAGTTCTTATCAGGACCCTCAGACAATTGTGGTTTAACTGGTTTCCCACCCAAACTGTCTCTTCCTAATTCTTCATAGGAGTTTTCTATTATTCTGGGTAGTTCTTGTTGATGTTCTGTTACATCAAATTCCCTTAGTTTTTGGCGGATCACCACTGATGCTGCCTCCCCTTTAATATTAGATAATATTATTGTTGAGACCTGGTCGAAGTTCTTTAGTAATTTCATACCTAAGTTCAGAGCAGGCTCTGCCCCGTATTCATTAGGAAATTGTTGCAGTCTTCCAGATGTGGTGTGATCCCCATTGGTAGACAGATTGTTAGGATTCTTTGTGTCTCATAAGGGCTAGTATTAGGTAATACTGCTTTGAATTTGTTCACGTTTTGTGGGCATTTTACGCATGACTGCGTGTAACGTCTGTGGAGTAATTTTTAGTGTATTCCCCTGATGAGGGGTTTGATTTGGAATTGTTATTAGTAGTTGGACTATTAAAGTCCGCATGACATAATGTGCTAATTGTCTGTAAATTTTTATTAACTCTTTGAGTTGAGTGAGTAATTCATCGTCTGACATTGCTTCAATGTCAGGATGAGGTGTGTAGCCGGCTAACATCGTCCATGTTGCTCCTGGTCTACCTAGTGGACCGAGCCTGGTAATGTGATTGTAATGTTTTAGGGAGCCTTTAAACCAGAGCTGATGCTCCTGGTATGTGAGTGGAATTTCAACTTCCTCGAAGGGAATGTATTCCTCAGGTGGTTCATCATTTTTGTTACTGGATTTGATTCTGGGAATACTATCCATGAATAGAATACCTCTGTCCGAAAGGATTTGTGTGCCTCTATCACAAAAACTGCTCTACCACCTCTTGGTGTTAGGCCATGTTTTATAAGTTTTAGAGTGATGGCTCTCCTTAAGTTTGGTGGGATGTGTATAACACCCACATCGGTTTCATTTAACCCCGTAAGATTAAAACCTGTTGCGACTTGATCAGCCGCTTCTACAACATCCCCGTCAGTGGACATTGTTTTACAAATGAAAAATGTAGAACAAGTTTCAAGGAAACAAAGATAATGTGCACAATATTTTGGAACACTGTATCCTTCAACGTTGAACAAACCAAACAGCTAATACATAGGATTCTCGTCCTACTCAACTATGGCGGATATTATCACTACCCACTCCAGACGTCTTATGGAGTTTTATGAGTAGGAGTCTCTGAGAAAAGCACAACTGAGTTACTTCAGTATCTAGCATTAAAGTAGTGCCTTACCAAACACGTTGGGCGCCATGTAGTGTAGTTCCTATTTCCCTTATAGGCTCTGCGCATTGGAATAATATACACTATAGTCTTTGCATAGGAATGAGGTCAGTATGCTCCTATCGAGTACATTAAACGTAATTACTTGTATGTGCCAGCTAACTCAGAGGTCACTAGAAACTCCTCGAATAAACAAGAAGGGATTAGTTTCTGACAACCGCATAATCATGACAACTTTGTTTGCCTTAGAATTGGAACGCGTCTTAGAATCGTGGAAACAACAGACAACAGTTTCACTCAGTCAATCGTGCATGCTTAGTTTCTCCAGAGTTACACAGAAATAGATAGATGGGCGTTTCAATAAAAGGATTTATTGAACAGTCTTGTTTCTTGTGTAAGAGATATGAGCTGTAACAATCATTAGACAGTAAGCAAGATATAATACGCACAGCGTAAGCAGTAAGAAGAAATAATACTGCAATATCATTGTCTTTTAGCTATGACATTTATTCATATATACATACATAAATAACACAGGCTAAAAAGTGAATACTTGTCTGATGCTTCTAAATAGTTCTACCTCAGTGTACCTAACCTAAGTGTAGTATGAGGTAAGAAGTAGGTGCTGTATTGTATAGTATGGTATATACTAAGTTTAGTATGCCAAGAGTCCCTCTAGGGTCTAGTCAGCTCCATACCTTAGAATGAGAGAGGTGGGAATCTCTTTCCGAGTCTCAAACTCTAACACCCCACGAAGGGAGTCAGAACACTGGAAGCCGGATTCTCTGCGAGCAGGGATGACAGTGTCTGGTAAGTGCGTCAGGCCAGGATATGGTCTCTTCCGAACTTGCCGCGGCGAACCGTGCAGTCAAGTCGTGCCGAGCCGTACCCATGGTTTGCCATGGTAAGGGAAGGTATATTTATACCTGGAAGGTGCTTAGGAATGCTAGCATTGACGTAAAGTTGGGCAGAAGAAGACGTCATGGATGAAGCCCTAAGGAATAGTAGTTCATGCATAATAGATGAGTTCTTGGAGAAATCAATAATCCTAGCTAGGGAAAATTCCCACGGCTTAAGGGTCTGGTTTCTAAGAACTTGTTGTGATGTGGGATGGACGGATGTAGGTGACCATGCCTGTATTTGGATAGCATGACAAATGCCTAAATAAGGACGGGGATTCTATGTCCAAATAGGGACAATGTGAATCGTGCCTATATAAGGACATGATTTAGGGAAACCTATATTCGGGCATCTAAATCGAAACACAACAGTCACGCTCTAGCAAAATAACAGGACTTGTCTCACTAAGTATACATTTGAGGCCATTCATTTATGACCCAATTTGTACAGGAACATTTGCTGACAGCTCATTGGCTGTTTATTAGAAATGCCTACAACTTGGACTCCTTTCCCAAGAGGGGTGGGTTGGGAGCTCCCGTCAGTCTGACTGTGGAATCGGCAGCATCTTTATCGATTAAAAGTGATGCTGGATGGCCATTTACGTCTTCTTCCACTAAAGGGCCACTCTGGTCTTCCTCTAGGACTGTACCAAGCATGCAATCCTTCTCCCGTCTCAGGCACTGTCATTGTGTCTGATTCAGTCCAGTAGAAACTCCTAGTGTAGATGCAAGTTGTGGAAAATCATTGTTAATCACTGAAGGATTTTGTTGAAATCTTAAATTTTTTGAGAATTCAGTATTTTAATCTGCACTGTGCAGTGGGCCATCAGGACTGAAAGCATGTTCCAATTTAACTGCCTTTGATTCTGCATGTTCGGCACAGAGGCCAGTTGGGCTGGGACCATTGGCTGTGACATCCCATTCTGTATATTAATACACACATGAATCAGAGGGAGAGGCCCTATATGGGAAACCGTTCTACTCCCTATCTGAATGTGAACTCACTAGAAGTACGTCTCACAATTCATGAAAAAAGGTGAAGGGAAAGTGGGGGGGAAACCCCAATCCTTATATACTGTAGGTACTCGGCCCAGCAGGTGCCCTATTGCATTGGAGGAGACCTCTGTCAGGACGAGAACCCTCACTCACCCGCCGGTGGCATGCTTCATCATAGGGTTCCCTCTTCACACAAGGGCCGCAAGGTCCCTGGTGTGGGCTGCACCTCTTCTGGGGTAGAAGAGGAGCTGAGGTGTTTTCGAGAAGGGACCAAGGGTATGGGTAGTGTACGGTAGAGTGCTAAGAGAAAGAAGGTATAGGTAAAACTGTATATGGGAGGCCAAAGTGTTTATTTTGTGGACTCCTGCGAAAGGCTTAAAAAGAAAGAGAGGACATGGGGAAACATGTTGAGCTATTGTAGGGGTATATTTGCAAATATATCAGCAAATATACCCCTACAATAGGTCAACATGTTTCTGCCTTCTAATGACCTCCAAAATGGGTTTGGGGGCATTCTTCAGAACCAAATGGTATGTCACTCTGCATGCAAATAATAAAAATACAAAATTGATAAAGGTTATACTGGCCACCACAAATCAGGAGCCTGTATAAGTGAGCAATGGCCCGGGAGCCATTAAGGAATGGGTCCACCATATTATCTGCAAAATGAAAGCAACACAAGAACAAAAACAAAACAGGAAAACCTCCTTGGGGGAGGCCCCCCTACTTCTCCTTGTGGTAGAGGCACCTCTGTTTCTCCTTGTGGGAGGGGCTTCCCTGCTTCTTTTTGTAGGAAGGCCCCTGCTTCTCTTTGTGGGAGGGGCCCCTCTGCTTCTCCTTGTTAGAGGGGCCCCCATGCTTCTGCTTGTGGAAAGGGCCCCCTGCTTCTCCTTGTGGGAGGGGCCCCTCTGCTTCTCCTTATAGGAGGCCCCCCTGCTTCTCCTTGTATGAGGGCCCCCCTGCTTTTCCTTGTGGGAGGGGCCCCTCTGCTTCTCCTTGTAGTAGACCCTCCCTCGCTTTTCCTTGTGAGAGAAATGGAAGAAAGCTTTGAAGCAGATATTGCAGCTATAGAGGGAAATGTATTCACTGGTAATTCTGACACGTCTTATCGCATCTTTGTTACAGGAGAATGGAGCTCTCATTAATTTAGAGCTAAATACATGAAAAAGAAAAACGAAGTGGTAGAAATGTTGTAAAGATAACCTGATCCAAGATGACTCTAATACTGTAGTCAATGAGGCCACAAGTCAGCAGAACGTTCACTGTAATCAGTTTGGCAAGGGCTGGCAGTTACTGTCCTGTCTTGCTGGTCTTGGTTGCATGTTGTCCTTAATAAGAATTAAATTACTCAAATAAGACAATGGACGGTGTGATATCTTTTTCAATATAGGCATTGTTCTTGGGGTAGGTGGGCAATTACTAGGAGAGACAATTGATGACTATGTTGCAGCATTAAGAGTATTGGCAGCTAAATTACAGAACTTTCATGCCGAGATCTTAAGGATCAATTTGTACAAGAAATATCCATCAAAAAGTCTCAACAAAAGTTACTTTAGACTAAAGGTCTTACTTTAGATAAGGCGGTGGAAATCGACAAACACCTGAATAGAAGTCTCAAGGCGTCAAATAATTGGAATCAACTCCAAATACATAGAAACATAACTTAATCAATAATTGTAGCTTTCACAAACTCCAGGGGGAAAAAAACAGTTTGTTATCAGTTACCAAGTCCCTGGTGTGTGTGGCACCATGGATCTTTGGACATGATCGAAATCAATAGAAAATTCCTTTAATTGTTGGTGTGCTTGACACCATAAACATTTAGGCACAATCATGGGTCTGTATTTCTTTCCTTGTTTTTTTTTCCTATGTTAACGTGCCGCTCAGTTGGCACTGAGGTACGTGTTGGGTGTCGCCTTGGTTCTTTGTTACTCTTCCACATATGACAGGGTACACATCATGCAGGGAGTTGTGTCATCTCGTTGAGGGAGTCATTGGTAACAGCTGGTTAAGATACACGTGAGCCATGTGAGAGATCCCACTGTTGTGCGTCAGCTCTGGGGCAGACATGGCAGAGAAGAAGTAGTAGTATAGGCTTAAAGGAGGTCAGAGACTCCACAATTAACTGCTTAACTACTCTGTAGCAGAAAAAGAGACCCTTATCTGTTCCTAGGGTATTACTAACTTCAGGCAGTGTATGGGGGCAAAGAGTGTATGGTACGTACTGATCCAAAACCCTTTGTTAATCAGATGACAAGCAAGGGCGATGGAGGGGCAACCCCGCACATTGAAAAATGGTTATTTAGGCATCCATTGCTTTACCGACTCCGCGCTGAGGCGGATGAGCTTAGACTGGTTATAAAGGGCATCATGTATAGGAGGCACCGGCCTTCGCCCACCAGAGTGCCCTGGTTCACCGACTCCGCGCTGAGGCGGATGAGCTTTGACTGGTCATAAAGAGTATCATGTATTGGAAGCACCAGCCCTCGCCCACCAGAGTGCTGTGCTTCACCAACTCTGCACTGACGCGGATGAGCTTCGACTGGTCATAAAGGACATCATGCAGGGGATGCACCGGCCCTCGTCCACCAGAGTGCCGTGCTTCACCGACTCCGCGCTGAGGCGGATGAGCTTAGACTGGTCATAAAGGGCATCTTGTATAGGACGCACCAGCCCTCACCCACCAGAGTGCTGTGCTTCACCCACTCTGCACTGAGGTGGATGAGCTTCGACTGGTCATAAAGGACATCATGTAGAGGATGCACCGGCCCTCGCCCACCAGAGTGTCGTGCCTCACCGATCCAAGCTGAGGCGGATGAGCTCAGACTGGTCATAAAGAGCATCATGTATAGGATGCACCGGCCTGTTGTAAATTGACCGAGATCACTGTTAGCATGAGCTGAAGCCGTATGGTTTCTTGGCAGCCATCTTGACTGACCATGTGCTCGCCATGTGCTCCTTCCGTCTTCTCTGTTGTCTACCCTTGTGCTTTGCTAAAGAACTGGAAATACTTAGCCCCTGCTATACTGCACATGCTCAGCAGAAATCTGTAGCTGCCCATGCACCTGCTCTAGTCTGTAACTGTCAGGCTGATTTAACTGATGTCAGCAACTCTTTACTCCTCCTTCTTTGTTGACTGTGCATTCTCTGTATGACCATCTATGTGTGTAACTCTTCCTATGTGTACTTGTACCGCCTCTTTATGAGACCCTGTGTGGGTATAAAAGATCCACAGTTCTTCTGCTCCTTGTGCTACCTCATACACTGCCAAAGGGTTTTGTATGGATGTAGTTCCACCTCATGAGGTTTTATAAACTATTTCTTTGATATTCCAGCTTCTGTGTCAATCTCTAATTATTGGTCTTAGGACCCGTGCGCAGAAGGGCGAACCCCTAGCACTGGTAGGCCTTGCTGAGGTCTACTTCTACAAATGTGCACCCAACACGTGGGGCTCATCAGCAACGCGGATATCCAACGGAGTGGTCTTGATGGAGGAATGGAATCTCGCTACGGATGATCACTGCTTGAGGAGACCCGTGTCTTGGCAGCCGAGGTGCCCTTCCACTGGTCCCGATTTGACCCTCCAGGCGGTGCTGGTCCTCGACGGAGATTACTTCTGGTGTTCGCCGTGCAGAGACCATTTGATCGATTCAGAACTTGGCAGTGGGAGGCCAGATATTTGTGCTTGGTAAGGTCGTCGACATTGGTTTGCTTCTTTGGCCAAAAACGTGATTTATGTGATTTGTTTGAGTATATATAATTGCAATTTATGTAGGCAGGTAATGCGGAGATTTTTCTCTAAACTGTGAAAACTTGAACAGCACACTTTGATCTAAATGCCACTTTTGGAATAATATTGTATATACTACAATATTCTTGGCATGCCTGTTTCAAGCACACTTCGTAGAATGTGCTGCTTTCTTGGAGGTACCAATGTGAATCTTGAACGTAATCAGCCAACTCCCCCCGAGGTGACATCAAATAGGGATATGTACATTAAAAAAACGGTATTTCTTCTATGATGTATAGTAGACTATGGAATAAATATACTAGCAAGGATCCTGAATTGTGCTGGCCTATAAATGGGTCATTCGATCTTAGGAGAATTCAGTATGTGGAACAGTGTATGTTTAAGCACAAAAGTAGACAAGATATGTTTGACTGTGTGCGAATGTGGGAGAAAGAAGAGCGTGAACGTGTGAGATGAGAACAAGCGTTAGCAGAAAAAGAACAGCGCAAAAATATCTATGCGAAAGCGCTGGAAATTAAACTTAAAGATGTGAAGGAAATAAAAGAGAGGGAGGCTAGGGAGCACCGCTTGCAGGTAAATGGCCAATATCCTGTCCGGAGTCCCCTTTACCCTCTCCTTAATAAACCTCAGGATGATTCACTTTTGTTAGATCGCTCTCCGCCTCCTTATACTTTCCCCTCTGCCCCTACCCTTTATTCTGATGATGATATTTCTCTTTCAGATCAGGATAAGTCAGACTCGCTCCTTTCTGACTGCCGATCGTGCGGCCACTTTTAGATCTGCTGCTCGTAAAGCAGCTTGTGGTAACACTTCTGCTCCAGTTCTCATAGCTGATGTACGGCAATGGCTGTATAAAGAGCAATTATATTTTGTAGATATGTTTACTGCAGAAGTAATTGAATGGTTCAGAAAACATTCCACTGATCTAGAGCCTGTTGATATAGCAAACGATCATAAACGATTGTGTGACGGTCTTTTTCTCCCTTCCCAGGTGGCTGATTTAATTAGATTAGTGGTTAAACTACGAGCTGATGCCTTCCGTTTGCGAGAGGAGAAAAAGGCAGCTGCGACAGCTGAGTCAACATTCAGACCCCCGTGTCACAGGATGGAGTTCCCGGGACAGATAAGGCTGTTACAGTTCATGTGAAACCTATGCGCAAAGCTGCGCCTTTATATGCCCCTCCTAAGGGTGCTGGAACGGACAATAATAAAGATTCCACTGATGCGCAGGGTCATTTTATTTACAATTGGGTATACACTCCTTGGAGTAGAGCGGATGTTATGGCTCTTAAAGCCGCTTTGTTGGATCCGAGGAAGAATCCGGCTGCTTTTTATGAAGAGGTTGAAGGAGCCATTAGTTCTTGTAACGTAACTTTGTCTGATATAGATATGTTTTTTGGGCTTATCTTAACTCCTGATATGTGGCGATCTATTCATAAAGTCGATGATCATGCAGCTTTTGGGGATGTTTGGAAGGTACTAGAGAGGATAGATGCAGACCGAGAACCTGCCCAGAAGCAGCGTCAAGCAATTTTAGATCTTCCACAAGCTATATTAGTTAAATTGAAAACTCTCATTCCTCCTAAAAAGATAGATTGGACTATGTTAGCGTCCTGTAAGCAAAAGGCAGATGCATCAGTCTCTGACTTCTTTACGCATTTTGAGGAGACATTCCATGACTTTAGTGGCCAGTCATTGACAAATGACACGGGTAGACATCTGTTTGTCGATACATTTGTCGCAAACATGTTGCCAGGAATAGCTAGTCGCCTAAAGGCCAGTGAGAGTTCATGGACTACGTCTTCTTCAGTCTCTCTTTTGACTATGGCTCAGTATTATGAACGCCAGGAATTGGAAGCTAAGGGCAACGAGGATAAAAAGACTAAAGATTAAAAAACAAAGGTTATGCTAGCGCAAGTTTATGGTCCATCTTATAGAGGTGGTGGCAGAGGTAGCCGTGCAATGTACCGCCCTGGCGCAACCTCTTTCACCCGACCTACTTTGTCTCCTGATGAGTGCGCTTATTGTAAGGAGATTGGACATTGGGCTGCTGACTGTCTGCCATTGCGTGCTCAGCGATACCAGCGTGGCCGAGGACAAATGAGAAGTCGCCCAGGGAATTCAGGATATAGGGGAGCTATGGAGGATCGCACCAGGGTTGAGGCTGTTGAGCATACTCAGAATTCTCCTAATACTTTTGATTGACGCAACCAATATCAAATGTCTGATTATCCAATCGCTGATTTGAAGGATTCTGCTTATGCATAGGAATGCCTAGGATGGGGTACGGAATCAGTTGAAGTGGCAGTAGATCAGAAGGGTCCTTATGTTAATGCACGTGTTTTGGGTTCCACTGATCGGTTTTTGGTTGACACAGGAGCTACTTGTAGCACCCTGTCTAAACAATTTGTTCCAAGAGCTCCCCTGTCTGGCTTAACAATCACATCGATAGGTTTCAATGGGACACCCTCCCTTAGCCCACTGTCACAACCACTTGCATTTCACGTTGATACATTTTCTGCTCCATGTCCATTTTTGCTTTCCCCTAACACGCCGGACAATATTGTGGGTCTTGACATGCTCAAGCATTTCAGGGCTACGATACGCTGTTCTCCAGAACATGTGCTTGTTATTTTGAATGACAACTATCCCTTAGTTGAAAGATCTTGTCTTGTTAGAGAAGATATTGCACTGGCTTCACTCTCTAGTACTTTGTGGGCTATGTCAGATACAGATGTAGGACAAATGGTTATCCCACCAGTTCATATTCAAGTAAAGGAAGGTGCTTCATTACCTCGATTGCCTCAATACAAAATTTCTCGAGAAGGTGAAGAGGCACTCATACGTATTGTCCACGATTTGATTGAGGAAGGAGTTATGGAAGAAGTCCCTTATAATATTTGCAATATCCCTATCCTTCCTATCTTAAAGAAAGACACTGATACTAAAGTAAACAGGTTCATTATTGATTTACGAGAGGTCAATAAGATTGAAGTGCCCCAATACCCTGTAGTATCTGACATCACAAAACTCCTTATCAAAGTTCCTCCGACTGCTGCTACATTTTCAGCGATAGATCTGAAGAACGCTTTCTTTTCAATCCCTATTCATCCTGATAGCCGAAATTTGTTCGGCTTCACTTTGGATAATAGATCTCTCTGATTTTGTAGAGCTCCACAGGGGTATACAGACAGTCCTAGTATTTACAGCCAAGCGTTAAAAAGACATCGTGATTCTTTCCCTGTGCCAACAGGGGTGACTCTTGTACAATATGTTGATGACATTTTGTTGGCAGCTGATACTCCTGAGCAGTGTGAAGAAGGAACACTGTCATTGCTTTCATTTCTTGCATCACACCACCACTAATTTTCTCTGAATAAATTGCAGTATTGTAGACAGAAGGTTACCTATTTAGGTCACCTCTTGTCTAAGGAGGGACGTGCACTTACACCTGACCGCATTCAAGCTATTTTAGACACGCCTGCGCCCCGTACCCAGAAGGATGTTCGTGCACTGATTGGCCTTACTTCTTTTTGTAGGCAATGGATCCCTAGTTTCTCACACATTGTTAAACCTTTGTTGGCCCTCTTGACTAAAGACACTCCAATGCCCCTCCCATGGACTATTGAATGTCAAAATGCTTTTCAACAGTTGCGTCAAGCGCTATGTTCTGCACCAGTATTAGGAACTCCAGACTACACTAAGGCTTTTACACTCTATGTACACGAGAGGGACGGTTGTGCACTGTCAGTTCTAGCACAGACACATGGTGATAAGCAGCGTCCTTGTGCATATTTTTCAGCTGTTCTTGATCCAGTCGCTCGTGCATTGCCTGGGTGTTTTCGCTCTGTTGCAGCGGCAGCTGTGTCCATACGTCAGAGTGAAGGGATAGTCCTGTCACATAGATTGCTTGTGCTAGTACCCCATGCAGTTGATGCCCTTTTGAACCAAACTAAAACGCAGCATTTAACTAGTGCTCATTTTACAGGATATGAACTGACACTTTTGGCCCCTCACATTACTCTGAAATGATGTTCAACTCTGAGTCCGGCTACTCTATTGCCGTATCCGATTACTCAATCCCAGTCACAAGAGCCTCATGATTGTATATTCCTTACTGAGGAACAGACAGAGGGTTGTGTTGACCTACAAGATACACACCTTTCAAATGTTGATGGAGAATTATGGGTTGATGGGTCTTGTTTGAGATTACCATATGGCACGACCTCAGCTGCATATGCAATCACAACACTTCAGACGATAATAGAGACAGCTCGCATTCCACAGAAGTCAGCTCAGGCAGCTGAGCTGATAGCCCTAACGAGAGCATGTAAACTTAGTACTGACTTGTCTGTTAACCTGTACACGGATAGCCGCTATGCCTTTGGAGTGGCCCATGACTTTGGGTTACTTCGGAAGGAAAGAGGTTTTCTTACTTCACATGTACACAGATAATGCATGGAGAACTAGTGCATAATCTGCTGACTGCCTTGACATATCTGAAGAAGATAGCGATTGTTAAGTGTAGTGCACACAAGAAAGTGACTGATAAAATAGGGCAGGGCAATGCTTTCTCAGATCATATAGCCTGCGAAACTGTAATGCAGTGAAGCACCACATCTATGTACGGGCTGAATGTTGGCATTATGCCAGGCAGGAAGTGCTAGATATGCAACAATCTGCCTCTAAAGATGAGCTTGAACAATGGTCCAAGGAGGGAACATTAGATGATGAGGGCTGTTGGAGAAATAAAAACATGACCAAATGGAGACTACTTACATCCTATGATTCATATGGCACATGGGCCGGCACATGTTGGAGCCTCCTTGATAATGAAGTTGCTTACGCAAGTTTGGGAGCATCCAGAGATTGCCGGCACGGCTAAAAAGATAGTGCAGTCCTGCTTGATTTGTCTTCAAAACAATCCTGGAAAAGGGACACAAACTCCTACAGGAGGGTTTGCCACACCAACTGCACCTTTTGAGGTTCTGCAAATAGATTACATCCAGCTTGAGCGTTGTAACAATTTGAAATATGTTCTGGTTGTGGTATGTGCCTTCAGTAAGTGGATAGAGGCATACCCCACGAAAGACAATACAGCGCTTACTACAGCAAAGGTGCTTCTAAAAGAATTCTTCCCCAGATTTGGTGTTTGCAAACTTTTGTGGAGTAACAACAGACCCCATTTTATTGGGCAAGTTGTTGAGTATGTCCTGAAAGGATTAGGGATTAAGCAAAAGTTTCATGCTGTTTTTCATCCACAATCAGCAGGGCTAGTGGAACGGTACAACTTTACCCTTAAGCTTAAGTTAGCAAAGATTCAGGCTTCTACATCTTTGAAATGGCCTGATGCACTACCCTTGACATTTCTGTCCATAAGATCAGTGCCACATTGCGATATTGTCTTACACTGTATGAGGTGGTATTTGGGAGGCCTATGAATATTTGGGGGATTCCTAAGTCATGCCCCATACATGATGTGCCTTGTGTTTTGATGAGCGATTATCTATCACAGTTACCTGACAGCTTGCTTTGTATTCATCAACAGATTCGAGAAGGTGAAGGCCATGAGCTGCGGCCCGGTGACCATGTGATGGTCCCAGCCTTCCAGACATTGAGCAGCTTGGAGCCTAGGTGGCGTGGCCCAGAACAGGTTCTCCTAGCCATGAGAACTGCAGTCCGAGTGACGAACAGGAGGAACTGGGTGCATTCTATGCACTGCAAAAAGGTGCAGTCTGCCCTGGTGGAACCTGCTGCGCTCGTCAACCATCGACTGCTCCTGGACACAGAGAGAGGCCAAGCGACATCACCTGAAGAACCTGAGAGAGTCTTCCCGGACCACACGATCCCTGGTACATCTCGATATCAGCTGAGACCCCGGAGAGAAACTGCATTGCTGAAAGATACTGATTGAGCAACCGTCCTGGGTTGGTGAGAGACTGAAATGGGGAGGGGGTAGGATCTTTTGTTTAGTGACACCCGTCTCAGCTCTCAGTGAAGAAACCAATGGCTGCCCAGGACTTTAGAGCTCCATCTACTTGATTGTTTCAGCATCAAGAGACTATGCCTGTGAAAGAGACATCGACTGCTGTGAGAATTTGTGATAAGAAGATTCTGTGCATTGTTGGGCTTACTGTCAGTGTGATCATTATGGCAGTAATTACTTGGTTTGTAGAGGAAGTGGCTCCTCCCTGAGGAATTCTGACTGCCACTACTCCAGCACCCATTGAGCATCACTACTTTACTCTTCCATATCATGAGCAGAAGCATTGACAATCTTATCTGAATAACACGTTCATCCAGATGTTGCACCACACACATAATGCTATGAATATTACCAACTGTTGGGTGTGTGGAATGATGCCAGCTCATCAGAAAAAGGGAGGAACACCTTTCATTCCTTTGCCATTCTCACACAATGGTTCTTGTAGGGCCTGGTTTGCACTACTTTGGGCCACCCACGTCGCTAACTTTACTGACTTTGGTGTGGGAAACCTGAACTATTAGCTGAATGAAGTGTGCTATCCTGATGAGGAAGGAGATCCACAGGCTAAAGGAACTATATGGGAGATGGTCGAGTATCGTAGCGGAAACTCTTCTACACACTATGTTTTTCTGAACATTCGAACTGATAAAGGCAATTGACCATTTATTTTAGCTGTGACTAGAGCCCTTGCAGATTTGTGTGTGAATAGTGTTGGCAGAATTCCTGTAGGGAAAAATGATTGTACTTTAGTTTTGAACATTTCTGGAATAAATAACAGCAGCTTTACATTGTGTCAGGAACAACTTGAACGTCATCCCTCTAAATAATCAAACTCAGAGAAGACGCCGAGTCATTGTGAAACCCTCTCTCTTCAATTGCTGGTCCACTGTTCATTAAAGATCGACCGTTACAAGATGGCTGCCTTGTTTACCCCAGTGCTGTGAGATTCTAAGTCTCGCGGGAAGTGAGACTTCGCGCGCTGTGGAAGCGCGTTCTACCGCGCACTTCAATTTACCTGAGTCCGAGAGAAGTTGTGTATCTGTAAGCTCCCTGGTATTTCTGTCAGCGTGCAGGTTATTTGAACCTCCGCAAGTACTGACGCGGTAGGTAACCCTAGCTTCCCCTTCTTACTCTAGGTGAGCGTAGATTGTGGAAAGACGCTCCGAGAGAGTTAGGGAGTCCCAAGTCAGAGAACTCCTTCAGTCCCCCGTCGCTGGCTGAATTAAATACCACTACTTTCGGAGGGAAGTAATTAACCACTGAAGTCAATAATGCGGAAACTCGAAATACTGAAAACAGTTTGAACAAAGAAACGGCAGAGAGAGGTAATACTGCGTCTCCTTTACTCCGGTAGGCTTACCGTCGAGAGAAGGAGACTGAAGACAATCAGCAAATCCAGTTATTACTGCAAGAAGCAAGTAAGCACAAGACTGTTGGTGGCTGCGTAATTCACATTCATTGCCTCAATTCAAGATTACTTGACTGCGAAGTATACTAGCCTGCTTTCACTGAACTCCTTGCCTCCCTTGCGCTTTTCCTAATCTTTCCTTCACCGCTATCCTTTCCCTGTCCCCTTTTGCGCGTCATCTATTATAGTGAAGCAGTGCAACTCATTGAACTATCGGTCAGAGACCAAGAGTAGAGACTTAAGAACTGAGCAACTCATCAATTGGACAAAACTAACCAACTAACTGAAAAAGGTAAAAGATAACAAAGACCAGAGTAATAGGTCACATCCACTATATACATATCAGAAGTGGACAACTTGTCATTAAGAAGAGAAGCTGAAACTCCTGCAAAAACCTGGTAGGAAGGGTAAGGGGTGAATGGGGACAGCTAGAGAGTCAGGTGTAAGCTGAGGTACAGAATTGAAATGTTGTTCCCCTCTGTGCATTAGGTATCCTCCAATAATCTTCACCAGACCGAAGAGGGAGTCCAGGCCAGCACGAGTGTCTCTTCTCTGTCCCAATTCCCCTTTCCCCCCATCTGGAGCAGCTGCTCTCACGCAGTGTGTTCTGGAGGTTGGGCAAGGGAACTTAGCATCGTTCTGCCTCCGTGAAAAGGATTGGTGCAGCACTCTTGACAGATTGAAGTGCCCACGAAGTGTTCTTCACCCGGGTAGAATGACGGAGGGGTTTAGTTTAAAAGCCTTGGTAGAAATGTTGGAGGGAATTCAGCGAGACCTAGGGGACTTAAGTGAAGAGAATAAGAGTTCAAGACAAGACATCATAGCTTCTAGACAGGAAACCATTCAATTATCCCAGAGAGTCAGTGAGATTTCCGCCGGAGCGTCTTCCACTGAAAACAAGTAGTTTTCTTCCCCATCAAGACCCTCACACAGTAGCTCAGGTGATTCATTCAGTTTCTCTCATTATTCCTCTAGCTCCCCCAGAAAGATATATTGGAGATCCCCAAAAGGCCCAGCTTTTTCTCACTCAATGCTCCTTACACTTCATGTGTCTTGCGAATCTCTTCCCAGATGCCCAGTCACGGGTAGCCTTTATCTTATCCTACCTGGGGGGGGGATGCAGCAATGCCATGCCCTTGGTTGCCCGAGATGATCCTTTTTTGTATAATTTGGAAAATTTCAAGGCAGAATTTCTTAGAATTTTTGATAGACGCAGAGTGTCCCAAGCTACAGATAATGAGTTATTAGAATTGGGCGAAGGAAGCAGGGATTTAATCACATATTTGACGCAGTTCAATAAATTGCTGGTAGAAACTAATTTGCCAGAGGAGAAACGAGCGGCCTTATTCTATCGGGGATTGCGAGATGATATTAAAGACACTTTAGCACAGATTCCAAATCGACCCACCGATTATTCAGAATTAGTGGATTTGGTTCTTGAGATCGACTTTAGAAACTCCCAGAGAAGAGGAGAAAAGAAGGCCAAAGATTTTCGTTGGAATGTCCCACGATTTGATCGAACAAGATCTGAAGCTAGCAAGTCTTCGGGTGGCATGGCTGAAAGTGAACCAATGCAGATTGGGTCAATTCGTGGACCCCTCAGCAAGGCGAAGAAAGAACAAAGGAGATTGTAGAAATTGTGTATGTATTGTGGAGGAGCGGGGCATTTTGTGAGAGAGTGTCCAAAAAAGCCTAAAGTTTCCAATTCAGGAAACTCACAAAACCATCTGTAGGCGGAGCCGCTCAGGTGGCGAAAGTTGAAGACCCGACTCCAAAGACTCATCACATCATGAACACTCTTCAGACTCAGACCCCGCATTTAATATTACCAATGGTTTTAAAGTTTCGAGAACAAGAGATTTAAGGGGTGGCAATTATGATTGATTCTGGAGCCACTGGCAACTTCTGTGATATCAAATACGCCAAAGAGATGGGAATTCAGGCAATACGTAAGGAATGCAAAGAATCAGTTCGGGCAGTTGACGGAACTAATCTCTCTTCTGGCCCGATTACCCATCACACGGAAAAGCTGGAATTAATTCAGTCAAATGGACATCGTGAGATCATTCAGTTTAACTTGATTGATGCTCCGCAATTTCAGATCATTTTGGGGCTTCCCTGGCTTTCCTTGCATAATCCTACAATTAATTGGGAGGATCGAACAGTCGATATGGACTCGTCATTCTGTGCTGAACACTGTTTCACTTGTTCTACTCATGCTCAGGAGCCTTCTTTATCCACTTTTTATTATCTTTTAGTGGAGGATCTATTGGAGCGGTTTACATCTTAGAAATTCCAATAGAGTACCAAGAATTCCAAGATGTTTACAGCGAGCAAGAGGCGGAGAGGCTCCCACCACATCGTTCTTATGATTATACCATTGATCTCGAGCCAGGAGCCACGCTACCTTGTAGTCGGATTTATGCATTGACGGAAGCTGAGAACGGCTATCTCAAAGAATACCTTGACCATTACCTGGCTAATGGATTTATCAGACCATCCCAGTCTCCAGTGTCTTCATCACTTTTTTTCATTCCTATGAAGGAGGGATCTCTTAGGACGTGCATAGACTATCGAGCAATCAATCGAGTCACTGTTAAGAACTGCTATCCACTGCCTTTGTTCTCAGACCTTTTAGATCATTTGAAGGATGCCAAAATCTTCACCAAATTGGACCTTCGTGGGGCGTACTATCTCATTCGTATGAAAGAAGGTCACGAATGGAAGACTGCTTTTAGGACCAAGTATGGGCTTTTTGAGTACCAAGTGATGCCATTTGGCCTATGTAATGCCCCAGCGGCTTTTCAGCACTTTATTAATGACATTATGGGCAATTTGGTGGATCAAATCGCTGTAGTATATCTGGATGACATCTTAATATACTCCAAGGATCCTCGGGAACATTCTCATCATGTCAAAACAATTCTTGAAAGACTACAAAAGCACAAATTGTATGTAAAACTAGAAAAGTGTGCCTTCAGTGTACAGACAGTGGAATTCTTGGGATTCGTGCTATCTCCAGGAGGCATTACTATGGAGAAGAAAAAGGTGCAAGCAGTAGCAGATTGGCCCTCACCAAAAGATGTAAGAGAAATTCAACGATTTCTGTGATTCGCTAACTTCTATCGGCAATTTATCCAGGGATTTTCTCAGAAAATTATTCCAATTACCAGATTACTCAAGAAAGGAGTAAAGTTTCATTGGTCGGAGGAGGCTGAACAAGCTTTTGAATTCCTCAAAAACAGTTTCACTACGGCGCCCATTTTGCTCCATGCGGATCCAACTGAGCCTTTCTTTGTAGAAGCTGACCCTTCAGACCAAGCAGTAGGGGGAGTCTTGTCCCGATGTCACAAATCAACTGGGCAGTTACATCCAGTGGCATATCACTCTCGAAAATTAAATCCTGCTGAAATAAACTACACAATTGCCGAAAAAGAACTGTTGGCAGTAAAGGACGCTTTCGGGGAGTGGAGGCATCATTTACTTGGGGCTCGACACACTATAACAGTGTATACTGATCATAAAAATCTTCAATTCCTCAAGTCTGCGAGAACCTTAACTCCACGTCAGCTGCGTTGGTCCCTTTACTTCGCAGATTTTGACTTTGTGATTACATATCGCCCTGGAAATAAAAATGGAAAGGCGGACGCTTTGTCCAGGATTCAGACTGAAAGCACTGAACATTCCGTTATTCCGCAGCCCATTATCCCAGAATCTAAGTTTGTGTGCGCTTTGTCAGTGGCAGAGTACAAAGAAGAAGTCGGAAGACAGATGTCAGCAGCAGAAATGGCTGAGTGGGTTAGTCAAGAAGAAGGCAGAGTCATCAAGGATTCTTTACCTTATCGGAATGGAGCCCTTTACTTACCAACTACTAAGATTCAAGAGCAAGTGTTGAAAGACTGTCATGATCGTCCTCTAGCAGGCCATAAAGGAACCTTGAAAACCATAGACCTTATTCAGAGATACTTTTGGTGGCTCAATATGAACTCTCAGATTAAAAAGTATGTAGAAGCCTGTGAACTCTGTGCCAGTGGGAAACCGAGTAGGCAAGCTCCCCAAGGATATTTGCAACCCTTGTCTACACCCGCTCAACCTTGGCATACTGTTACTATGGATTTGATTGTAGATCTTCCATTGAGTAAAGGGTACAACACAATATTAGTAGTAGTCGATGAGTCATTTTATTCCTGTTAAAGGGGTTCCTTCAGCTGCAGAGTTAGCCAGGCTCATTGGGGAAAACATAGTGAAGATTCATGGTGTTCCAAAGATAGTGATTTCCGACCGAGGCTCCCAATTTGTGTCCCACTTTTGGAAGGCATTTATGAAAGGTTTGGGAGTGGAGGTCAGACATTCTACCAGTTATCACCCAGAGACAGATGGCCAGACGGAGAGGGTGAATCAAGAGTTGGAACAGTATTTGCGTCTGTTTCTTCTGGATCAGGGTGGTGATTGGTCCAAATTGCTTTGGATGGCAGAGTTTGCACATAACAATGCAAAAAATGTTTCCACAGGATATTCTCCTTTCTTTCTCAACTATGGGTGGCATCCAAATCCTTTCTGTAGTCAAGGCGATTTTGGGGTCCCAGCAGTCAGCAATCTGTTGACAGACTTAAATTCTGCTCGTAAATCGGCAGAGTCCAATTTATTAAAGGCTAAGGAGGTCTAAAAGAGACAGGCAGATAAGCACAGGAGAAAGGCACCACAGTACCAAGCGGGAGATTCAGTATGGTTGTCTTCACTGCATCTTAGACTGAAAGGAAATAGAAAATTTCAGCCTCGTTCCATAGGCCCATTTTCAATTGAGCAAGTTTTAGGTCCAGTCACTGTCAAACTTAAATTACCTACTCAGTTAGGGATCCACCCTGTGTTCCATGTGTCTCTTCTGAAGAAGATAGCTTCTAATCTCTGATTAGATAAACCTCCACCCCCGTGATGATGGACGAGCACTTAGAGTATGAAGTTAAAGGGGTCCTAGATTCAAAGAGGTGTAAGGGGAGTTTATTGTACTTGATAGATTGGAAAGGTTACGGACCAGAAGAAAGATCTTAGGAACCTGCAGAGAATGTACATGCTCCCAAATTGATAGAACGATTTTATGCACAGCATCATCTGAAACCGAGACCGATGGATCGGTCCTTGAGAGGGGGTACTGTCAGGAACAACTTGAACGTCATCACTCTAAATAATCAAACTCAGAGAAGACGTCGAGTCATTGTGAAACCCTCTCTCTTCAATTGCTGGTCTACTGTACATTAAAGATCGACCCTTACAAGATGGCCGCCTTGTTTACCCCAGTACTGTGAGATTCTAAGTCTCGCCGGAAGTGAGACTTCGAACGCTTAAGCGCGTTCTACCGCGCACTTCAATTTACCTGAGTTCGAGAGAAGTTGTGTATCTGTAAGCTCCCTGGTATTCCTGTCAGTGCGCAGGTTATTTGAACCTCCGCGAGTACTGACGCGGTAGGTAACCCTAGCTTCCCCTCCTTACTCTCCGTGAGCATAGATTGTGGAAAGACGTTCCGAGAGAGTTAGGGAGTCCCAAGTCAGAGAACTCCTTCAGTCCCCCGTCGCTGGCTGAATTAAATACCGTTACTTTCGGAGGGAAGTAATTAACCGCTGAAGTCAATAAAGCGGAAAATCAAAAGACTGAAAATAGTCTGAACAAAGAAACGGCAGAGAGAGGTAATACTGCATCTCCTTTACTCCGATAGGCTTACCGTCGAGAGAAGGAGACTGAAGACAATCAGCAAATCCAGTTATTACTGCAAGAAGCAAGTAAGCACAAGACTGTTGGTGGCTGCGTAATTCACATTCATTGCCTCAATTCAAGATTACTTGACTGCGAAGTATACTAGCCTGCTTTCACTGAACTCCTTGCCTCCCTTGCGCTTTTCCTAATCTTTCCTTCACCGCTATCCTTTCCCTGTCCCCTTTTGCGCGTCATCTATTATAGTGAAGCAGTGCAACTCATTGAACTATCGGTCATAGACCAAGAGTAGAGACTTAAGAACTGAGCAACTCATCAATTGGACAAAACTAACCAACTAACTGAAAAAGGTAAAAGATAACAAAGACCAGAGTAATAGGTCACATCCACTATATACATATCAGACGTGGACAACTTGTCATTAAGAAGAGAGGCTGAAACTCCTGCAAAAACCTGGTAGGAAGGATAAGGGGTGAATGGGGACAGCTAAAGAGTCAGGTGTAAGCTGAGGTACAGAACTGAAATGTTGTTCCCCTCTGTGCATTAGGTATCCTCCAATAATCTTCACCAGACCGAAGGGGGAGTCTAGGCCAGCACGAGTGTCTCTTCTCTGTCCCAATTCCCCTTTCCCCCCATCTAGAGCAGCTGCTCTCACGCAGTGTGTTCTGGAGGTTGGGCAAGGGAACTTAGCATCGTTCTGCCTCCTTGAAGAGGATTGGTGCAGCACGCTTGACACATTGTCACACAATGCATATTTTATCTGTGGGAATAAGGGGTACTATAATTTGCCTGTTGGTTGGTCTGGGACATGTTTTGTGTCCTATTTGTTACCACCTGTGTTTCTGGCAACTGCATCATATCATAAAGACTATAAGTTATTTAATGACATTTCCAAGAACAGATTTAAGAGGACAACAACTCATGATGAAGTGGATCAGACTGACACTGCACTGCAGCAATACATTGATTTCAATTTGGGGTTGTTCTTCTTTGTCGGTGCTGCCTTAAACAGCAGGAAAATAAGGCGACTGACACGTGTTGTAGAAGCTGTGACTAACCAGACAGCTATGGCACTTGGGAAAATCACTGAAGAGCTGCAAATTGTGAGGATTGTGGCCCTCCAAAATCGTATGGTTCTGGATGTCGTTCTGTCTGATCGTGGTGGTGCATGTCGCATCATCGCAAGTAGTTGTTGTGTCTTCATCCCTGATCATGCCCCTTCAGGTTTTGACGCAATATCTAAGCTACACAAAATAGCTGCTGAGATTCACCCTGATACTGGCACATGGACTTTAGCCGGTTGGCTATGGACACTGTTTAGCACCTGTGGCTGGAAGTTGGTAACGATATTATGTATATTGTTTGCGATTCTGATGACCTGCTGTTTTTGTATTCAATGTGGACTGATGCTTTGCTCCTATTGTAACACTGCTTGTACACCTGCCAGACGTGATGTTAAACAAATGAATGCCCAACATGAACTAGACAAAGAGGTTGATGAAATAATGAGAATAGATGTGCATGATGTATACCTAGACTCTTCCAGATTATAGATGTCTTCAGGAGGAAGAGGTGTGGCGCCGCGGCCAGGGCGACTGATGCCGGAATCTGGGGATCACGGTTCAATCCCCGGGGCCGGCGGCAGATTAGCCCAGCACCATGTGTCTCTGGGCAATAGCTTGCTTAACCTTCCCGACGGCCCCCAGCGCCGAGAGACCCTTACGGGTGATTGTTCGTGCTTTACAAATGTGGATTATAATGTTAAAAGGGTCGTCTGTTGTAAATTGACCGAGATCACTGTTAGCATGAGCTGAAGCCATATTGTTTCTTGGCAGCCATCTTGACTGACCATGTGCTCACCATGTGCTCCTTCCGTCTTCGCTGTTGCCTACCCTTGTGCTTTGCTAAAGAACTGGCTATACTTAGCCCCTGCTATACTGCACATGCTCAGCAGAAATCTGTAGCTGCCCATGGATCTGCTCTAGTCCGTAACTGTCAGGCTGTTTTAACTGATGTCAGCAACTCTTTACTTCTCCTTCTTTGTTGACTGTGCATTCTCTGTATGACCATCAATGTGTGTAACTCTTCCTATGTCTACTTGTACCGCCTCTTTATGAGCCCCTGTGTGGGTATAAAAGATCCACAGTTCTTCTTCTCCTTGTGCTACCTCATACACTGCCGAAGGGGTTTGTATGGATGTAGTTCCACCTCATGAGGTTTAATAAACTATTTCTTTGATAATCCAGCTTCTGTGCCAATCTCTAATTATTGGTCTGAGGACCAGTCCGCAGAAGGCCGCACCCCTAGCACCAGTAGGCCTTGCTGAGGTCTACTTCTACAGGCCCTCGCCCAACAGAGTGCTTTACTGACTCTGCACTGAGGTGGATGAGCTTAGATTGGTCATAAAGGGCATCATTGTTAGACGGACCGGGAGGGTCGGCCGAGGACAAGGGGAGAGGTCTACGGGGAGAGCCGTCTCCAGCGATCGTACAGACGAGTAACTTCCCCCCCACAGATGTACACCACACAAGGATAAGGTTTAACGTTCTTTATAAGCGATCTCTTAGGTACGATAGAACGGTACAAGGAGGTCTGGACTCAGGGGTCCCCTCGATTCTAGTCTCTTGGTTGGGAAAGGGGGTAGCGGGACAGTTCTGGTTACCAATCTGGTCGGTGCGATGATATGATGGGTAGCTCACAATCCTCGAGCTTGGCGTTCTAGCTGGACGGGCCGCGGCAGCGCCAGCAGGTCCCGGTGAAGGTGGTCGTTACACGGTCCGCGGCAGCGCCAGCAGGTCCCGATGAAGGTGGTAGTTACAATGGTCCGCGGCAGCGCCAGCAGGTCCCGACGAGGATGAAGGATGCAGAAGGCCGTGGCAGCGCCAGCAGGCAGGACGATAGTTCACAAGGCAGGGCTACGGCAGCGCCGGTAGTCCGTCAAGGATGAGTTCTTCTCGGTGTCTCTCGACTCCAGGATACAACTCCCTTCCTGCTCTGGAGCTGCCCCAGTTATAGGTCTGGCGCCCTTTGATGTCCGGACCCTCGCACTTGGAGGTCGGGCGGTCCGGGACGAGGGAGTCCAGACACCCAGCAGGGGGGTGGAGCCAGCGCCCGGGGGAGCTGGGGGGCGAGCGGCACCTGGCGGGGGAGAGCCATCGACACCTCTTTCTCCCATTGACCTGCCAAGTGGTCCGTTCACCTCCTGGGTGGATGGTGGTGCCGGGATGTCGGGGCTTGGCCAGGCCCAGGGTTAGGGTCGAGCTGAGGCCACGCGGCCTCGTGGTGTAGTGTCCAAGATGGCGGCCGTGCCGGGCGAGGGAGCCGGTAGTGGTTCGGCCCCATGATACAGAGATGTCCGGGGGCAGGAGTCCCGTCTTGAGACGGGGTGCGGGTTGCTTCTGTGGGTAACACCTGGGGGGCCGGGGCTCGGGCCCTGTCATGCGGGGAGGGAGCAAGCCCTTCATGTGGCCTGTCCAACAATCATGTATAGGACGCACTGGCCCTCGCCCACCAGAGTGTTGCGCTTCACCAACTCCTGAGGCGTATGAGCTTAGACTGGTCATAAAGGGCATCATGTATAGGACTTACTGGCCCACACCCACCAGAGTGCAGTGCTTCACTGACTCTGCATTAAGGTACATGTGCTTAGACGGGTCATAAAGGGCATCATGTGTAGGACGCACTGGCCCTCGCCCACCAGTGTGCCGTGCTTCACCGACTCTGCACTGAGGCGGAAGAGCTTCAACAGGTCATAAAGGGCATCATGTATATAATGCACTTGCCCTCGCCCACCAGAGTGCAGTGCTTAACTGACTCCGCACTGCGGACGATGAGCTTAGTCTGGTCATAAAGGGCCTCATGTAGAGGATGCACCGGCCCTCGCCCACCAGAGTGCCTGGCTTCGCTGACTCTGCACTGAGGCAGATGAGTTTCAATGGGTCATAAAGGGCATCATGTATATAATGCACCAGCCCTCGCCCACCAGAGTGCAATACTTAACCGACTGCACTGCGAAGGCTGAGCTTAGACTGGGCATAAAGGGCATTATGTATATAATGCACCGCCCCTTGCTCACCAGAGTGCTGTGATTCACTGACTCCGCGCTGATGCGGATGAGCTTAGACTGGTCATAAAGGGCATCATGTATAGGATTCACCAGCCCTCACCCAACGGGGTGCTGTGCTTCAGCAACTCCGAACTGCGGCAGATGAGCTTACGCTGGTCATAAGGGGCATCATGTATAGGATGCACCGGCCCTCATCCACCAGAGTGCCGTGCTTCACCAACTCTACACTGAGGTGGATGAGCTTAGACTGGTCATAAAAGGCATCATGTATAGGACGCACCAGCCCTCGCCCACCAGGGAGCCGTGCTTCACCGGGTCTGCACTGAGGCGGATGAGCTTAGACTGGTCACAAAGGGCATCATGTATAGGACGCACTGGCCCTCGCCCACCAGAGTGCTATGCTTCATCGACTCCTGAGGCAGATGAACTTAGACTGGTCATAAAGGGCTTCATGTATAGGACGCACTGGCCCTCACACACCAGAGTGCCATGCTTCACCGACTCTGCACTGAGGCTAATGAGCTTAGACTGGTCATAAAGGGCATCATGTATAGGACACACCAGCCCTCGCCCACCAGAGTGTCGTGCCTCACCGAATTCGCGCTGAGGCGGATGAACTTAGACTAGTCATAAAGGGCATCATGTATAGGATGCACCGGCCCTCGCCCACCAGAGTGCTGTGCTTCACCGACTCTGCACTCAGGTGGATGAGCTTCAACGGGTCATAAAGGGCATCATGTATATAATGCACCAGCCCTCGCCCACCAGAGTGCAGTACTTAACCGACTCTGCACTGCGAAGGCTGAGCTTAGACTGGCATAAAGGGCATTATTTATAGAATGCACCGTCCCTTGCTCACCAGAGTGCCGTGCTTCACTGACTCCGCGCTGATGCGGATGAGCCTAGACTGGTCATAAAGGGCATCATGTATAGGACGCACCGGCCTTCGCCCACCAGAATGCCATGCTTCACTGACTCTGCACTGAGCCAGATGAGCTTAGACTGATCATAAATGGCATCATGTAGAGGATGCACCCGCCTTCGCCCACCAGAGTGCGGTGTTTCACTGACTTCGCAGTGAGGCAGATGAGCTTAGACTGGTCACAAAGGGCAGCATGTATAGGATCCACTGGCTCTCGCCTACCAGAGTTCCGTGCTTCCCAACTCTGCACTTAGGCAGATGCTCTTAGTCTGGTCATAAATGGCATCATCTATGTGATGCACCGGCCCTCGCTCACCAGAGAGCCGTGCTTCACCGACTCTGCGCTGAGGCAGATGAGGTTAGACTGCTTCTAAAGGGCATCATCTATATGATGCACCGGCCCTTGCGCACCAGAGTGCCGTGCTTCACTGACTCCACACTGAGGCGGATGAGCTTAGACTGGTCATAAAGGGCATTATGTATAGGATGCTCTGGCCCTCGCCGACCAGTGTGCCGTGCTTCACCGACTCTGCACTGAGGCGGATGAGCTAAGACTGGTCATAAAGGGCATCATGCAGAGGATGCACTGGCCCTCGCCCACCGGAGTGCCATTGTTAGAAATGGGATCTCTGGTTGGCTAGGGCTTGCACCAAAGCGAGGCAGAAACCACTACTCTAAGTCAGGGCTGGGGAGTTACACGCCAAAGATAACCCCTGCTCACCCCCTTGGTAGCTTGGCACAAGCAGTCAGGCTTATCCCGGAGGCAATGTGTAAAGCGGTTGCGCGCGCACCCAGCAACAACACCCAAGGCCCACCACAAAGGAAACTCCACACAAGGTTATATATAAAAATAGCCTTTGTATTATACCAAAACACATTAGATAATATTCACACAATTTACACTGTGCCAACTGGCACTGGGCAGAATTTACAGGGGACTATTTACACAAGACAGGGCCAATGGACCCCTGTCAGAATCATCACAAATCACCAATTGTAACTGTAGAAATGTAGAACAAATAATAAATGTAGCGCACGACCAGTAACCACTGGTAAAAGGTAAGTACACCCTACGCAATCCTAAACACCTTAGGCATATATCACGCAGGGAACCATGAACTCACTAGCATAACCTATACTAGGAAAACAGTCTCCTATGCATAGACACAGTTAGGAACTAAAAATAGCATAAAGGCAATGCACATTGCGCAAACGTACACAGGTAAAAATAACCATGTACCCTAGGTGAGGGCACAACACAGGAAAACTGTCCCCAGGCCAACTTGGCCTCTTAGGGGCTCAAACGCCCTTTGTCCAAAATGTCAGGGCTGGGCTGCGCAGGCAGCGTAAGTAAAAGCGCACAGGGGCACAACGTAAACGTTGCAGCTGCCCACTAAGTGCTGGGCAGCTGGGAAAATGAGCGTGGGCACTAGCGTGCCTCCTGAGCCCCTCTCTGGGACTCTTAATGACAAATGCCCCCAAGTCCCACTCAGGGACTGCTAAATATCAAATGGCCCCCTCGTTGCAGCTGCCTGCGCTCTCGCTGGGCAGCTGGGGAACATGCACCAAGGAAGCCTGGCACTCCCGGTGCCTGTTGGGCCCCCACTGGGGATGAACTAGTTCTAAACGTTGGAGTCCCGCTCTGGGACTCGGAAAACAAATATGCCACCGTTGGAGCGGGCCGCAGTCTGGTGCGGGGCCGCTCAGTCAGCAAGAAGAGAAGCCCCTAATCACCGGGCTCCTTCGGCCGATTTAGCACGTCGCGGGTTGCTCTCCTCGTGGTTGCGGGGGCTTCTGGCCTGGAACCCGCACTGCTCCAACGTCGGTGTAGCTGCGTGGCTCTCTCTCCGGCACGGGAGCCCCACGCAGTCAGGTGCGGTCCCTTCTCCGCCTCGCCTCTTCACCCGGGCCCCCTCCTGGGACCCGGGACTTCCTCACTCGATCGAGGGGAGGTGGGGTAGGCTCCCGTCCTCCTCCGGACGTCCCAGCATGGGGTAGGCTCCCGCCCGGGTTGTTTACGAACTCCCACTCTCCTGGCCTCTTCCGCTTCCGTCCACCGGCCCCGCCCACATCCAGGCGGGCCATGGATCGTGGCGGCAGGGGGGTCTTTTCTTGGCAGCAACGAGGGGTAGGCTCCCTCAGATTAGATATACAAAAGCGGGGTGGGCACCCGCGTTTTCGCTAGGTATAAAGCCGGGTGGCACCCGCGTACCAAAGTAATTAGATAAGCGGGGTAGGCTCCCGCGTATGGCACAGCACAATCAGCGGGTTGGGCTCCCGCTCGGAAGGCACGAAGCGGGGGAATCCCTACGTCGGGATTCCCTCGGAATTTATCGCAGCTCAGCGCTGCTGCTCCCAACGATGGCGCTCTTCAGCAAATAAAAATAAAGCGCTTCTTGGCCCTGGAAGACAGAGCGCTCCTCCAAGGACGGCAAAGTTCAGGGAAAGACTTTCAGGAGGCAGGGGGGCAAGGGCTGGGCCCAGGGGCCAGCTCACAGGGCCCTCCAGGCAGGGAGGCAGTCCCCAGTGGCGGTCTCTCCTGGCGCCCAGCAGCAGCAGCAGACCCCCCCTCCAGTTAGGATCAGAAGAAGAACATTTTACTTGGGGTCACAGCCCCTTTTTATACACAGGTTTCCTTTGTCTCAGGCTGCCGGGTTAAGGAAAAACCAGATGCAACTGGTTTTGGAGCACTCTGTTGTGCTCAGCCCCTCTCCCCATTCACTGGACAGGCTAGGGACATCAGTCGCACTTCAGGGGGCGGAGCTAGCATTGTGTGGGGAAAGCCCAGCCCTATTCAGGTCCCAGGTGTACTCCCACCCATCAACATGCAGATCTCTCCACTCACCACTGGGGCAGACCCATCCTGACTCCTGGAGCCAGGCACACCAGCCAATCACAAGCCAGACAGTCACTTCACATTTATTGCACAGACATGCCAGCTTCTAGAAGTATTTATAAAAAACAAGAGCCACCCATATGTCCCTGTGAACTGGGTATTACTGTTAAGTAAGAAATTGTTCACAAGGAACTTATTCAAAATAGTACATTTGTAATATGGAGTAGAAATTATACTCACAGCATACAGGTTGCAAGTTACCGACTTGCGCGGCCGGATCGGATGCTTCACTCGTTCGTCTCCTGAAAAATAATATAATTAAATCGGGAACATCATACAAGGTCTATCGGTTTGACTTGGACAGCGATTCCCCAAGACTACGGATACGACGGTCCATTGCGGCTGTCCTACCCTTTATACAGACTATTTAGTCGTCTGCCTCTACCTACATGTATTGTTTGTGATCACAGACACAGCGGAGACACTAGATGCCCCAAGCTGCATCAGACACGATTATACGTTATCAACTACTCACCTCTAATTCGTGTTGTGAATACTATTAGTCCCCAGATAATTGTCCTGAAGAGACCCCTTACCCAGAGTGGGTTGAAACGTCGTCGACACCAACAAAGGGAGAGCAAAAAAGATTCGTTACACTATTACATGTCTCTCATTGTTTTTTAAGACCTCTTAAATATTATGTTCACACTGTAGGCTATGATCACCTCACTGGGTTCTATTATATCTTTTTTCACCTTTTCACCAATTTTCTTATGTGCCTGAAAAATATAAAATGTTTGTGATATAATTGTGATTTATGTAATAAATTATATTTACTTCGGCTGAAGTAAATAAGCTCTCCAGGCTAATTAAGTAATTGTTTTCTTTGGCAAAGTGAAATATTCCTTGGTATACTCTTTTGTCTTTTGATTAAATCAGCTGTGAGTATAATTTCTACTCCATATTACAAATGTACTATTTTGAATAAGTTCCTTGTGAACAATTTCTTACTTAACAGCTTCTAGAAGTGGCACTCCTACACTAGACACAGTAACGCCGGACACATCATCGCACAGCATTCAATCTCACGAGTTCGCAAATACCAAACTCGACCCTGCACTCCCCACGCATCAGGAACTACCATGGACACACACATTCCCCATGCATTCCTATGGGAGGGCAGGTCAGTCTCACTAAAGACATACACAGCGCGCACGCACCCTCCACTGGGACACAGTGTAAAAGCGCCTAGAGACCTAAAACCCCTTACACAACATAGAGACAAAGCTAGGATAATTGCAAAAAGTTTTGGGGGTGAACCTGCCAAAAGGGCCAAGTCCAACAGCCATGCTTCACCAACTCCGCACTGAGGCAGATGAGCTTAGACTGGTCACAAAGGGCATCTTGTATAGGATGCACTGGCCCTCACCCACCTGAGTGCCTTGCTTCACCAACTCTGCAATGAGGCAGATGCTCTTAGTCTGGTCATAAAGTGCATTATGTATGTGATGCATACATACCAGAGTGCCGTGCTTCATCAACTCTGCACTGAGGCAGATGAGCTTAGACTAGTCATAAAGAGCATCATGTAGACAATCCACTGGCCCTCGCCCACCAGAGTGCCATGCTTCACCAACAACGCACCGAGGCAGATGAGTTTAGGCTGCTCATAAAGGCAATCATGTATATGATGCACCGGCCCTCACCCACGAGAGTGCCGTGCTTCACCGACTCCTGAGGCAGATGAGCTTAGACTGGTCATAAAGGGCATCATGTATAGGATGCACTGGCCCTTGCACACCAGAGTGCCATGCTTCACTGACTCCATGCTGAGGTGGATGAGCTTAGACTGGTCATAAAAGGCATCATGTATAGGACGCGCAAACCCTCGCCCACCAGAGAGCCGTGTTTCACCGACTCCGCGCTGAGGCATATGACCTTAGACTGGTCATAAAGGTCATCATGTATAGGACGCACCGACCCTCGTCCACAAGAGTGCCGTGCTTCACCGACTCTGCACTGAGGCGAATGAGCTTAGACTGGTCATAAAGGGCATCAAGTATAGGATGCACCGGCCCTCGTCCACCAGAATGCCGTGCTTCACTGACTCTGCACTGAGGTAGAGGAGCTTAGACTGGTCATAAAGGCAATCATGTATAGGACGCACTGGCCCTCGCACACCAGAGTGCCATGCTTCACCGACTCTGCACTGAGGCGGATGAGCTTAGACTGGTCATAAAGGGCATCATATATAGGACGCACTGGCTCTCGCCCACCAGAATGCTGTGCTTCAATGACTCTGCAATGAGGCGGATGAGCTTAGACTGGTCATAAAGGGCATCATGTATAGGAGGAACCGGCCCTCGCCCACCAGAGTGCTGAGCTTCAATGACTCTGCACTGAGGTAGAGGAGCTTAGACTGGTAATAAAGACCACCATGTATATGATGCACTGGCCCTCACCCACCAGAGTACCGTGCTTCACCAACTCCGCACTGAGGTGGATGAGCTTAGACTGGTCATAAAGGCCATCATGTATAGGACGCACCAGCCCTCGCCCACCAGATTGCCGTGCCTCACCGAATTCGCACTGAGGCGGATGAACTGAGACTAGTCATAAAGGGTGTTAGAAATGGGATTTCTGGTTGGCTAGGGCTTGCGCCAAAGCCAGGCAGAAACCACCACTCTAGTCAGGGCCAGGAAGTTACACCCCAAAGATAACCCCTGCTCACCCCCTTGGTAGCTTGGCACGAGCAGTCAGGCTTATCCCGGAGGCAATGTGTAAAGCGTTTGCGCGCGCACCCAGCAACAACACCCAAGGCCCACCACAAAAGAAACTCCACACAAGGTGTTATATAAAAATAGCCTTTGTATTATACCAAAACACATTAGATAAAAACAAACACTTTACAATGTGCCAACAGGCACGGGCAGAGTTTACAAGGGATTATATGTACAGGGGACAGGGCCACATGGACCACTGTCAGGAATTAGCACTTTTGGAAATTAGCACTTAGAACATAGGAATAATACTGTAGTACAAAATAGCAGATGTAGCACACAACCAGTAATTACTGGTAACCGGTAAGTACCACCTACGCAACCCTAACCACCTTAGGAAAATGTCATGCAGGGAACCAGGACCTCACTAGCACCATCTGTACTAGGAGAAAACAACCACCTAAGTATCACAATACCGGTAGGGGTAAACGCACATTACACATGATGCATCGCATTCAGAGGTGTAGGGAAGGAAAACACATGATGCATAAAATACATTCAGCGGTGTAAAACAAGGCACATGACGCATAAAAACACATTCAGAGGTGCAGGGGAACACAATTGCGCAAGAACTCACATAAGCCACCACCTGTGGCAGTCCCTAGGCCAACTGGCCTGGTAGGGGGCTAGGACGCCCTGTGTCCAGCAGAGTCAGGGCGCGCCTGCGCAGGCTGCGCAAACCAGGGCGCACAAGGCACAACCTACACGTTGCAGCTGCCCACTAAGTGCTGGGCAGCTGGGAAAAATGAGCGTGGGCACCACTGTGCCTTTAAAACCAATCTGTCGCCCTTGGAGCCTCTCTGGGCTCTAAACAAATGAAATGCCCCCTAGAGCCTGTCAGGGCTCTAAACAGCTTTGTGGGGCAAGGGGGGAGCGGCCCGCTGCCATCGGGGGCCGCTCTACCACGGAAGAAATGCCCCCTGAGCCTCGCAGGCTCTAAACAATAATGCGCTCCTTGGTTGGAGCCTCTTGGGCTCTTCCACACTATGCCCCCCAACCGTTGGAGCGACCTCGCGCTCTTGGTAATTGAGAGCAATGTCCTAAGTTGGAGCGCCTCGCGCTCTAAAGACAATTGTTGCCCAAGTCGTTGGAGCCTCACGGGGCTCGTGGAACAATCGGGGGCACCGGTGGAGCAATCCGCTGCCAGGTGCGGGACCGCTCAGTCAGCTTGGGCACCCCAGGCCCGCAGGGCCACTACCACACCATCGGGGGGCAGGCTTGCCTGGGGGAGGTCGCTGCCGGTCAGAGTATCCCGCCCCAGCCCTCACTCACCAACTCGGGCGGCTCTTCTGGTCTCCTGTGTTTCGATGCGACGGCGCTTCTCGTGGAGCCTCCGAGGCTCCAGGCACGCAGGGCTCGTCGGGGTCAGGACGGCCGGCACTAGAGAGCTCCCGCTCCTCGGGGGCTCTCTCTCTCTTACCCAGCAGCCTCCTCTCTCCTTCAGGGTGCCGTCCAGTGCAGGGTGGGCTCCCGCCTGGACTTCCGTTTCAGGCCGAGGCCCCGCCCCCGTCCTACGAGAAATTGCCTGACTTCCTGTTTGAGCCCGGACCGGGCTGCAGCGGTGATTTCTCCTGCCGTAAGAGGGGTGGGCTCCCTCGAGATGATAAAAACAATATCCCGCGGGGTGGGCACCCGCTTACAGCCACAGCAATGTCCCTGGCAGGGTGGGCACCTGCCAGGGGACTTCGGAATCGGCAAGGATGGGGCAAACGCCGGGTGGGCACCGGCTTTGAGAAATAAAGCGCTCCTGAGCGCTAAAGGAAAATAAAAGCGCTTCCAGGCGCTTAGGGATGCCAGAAAGCACAAAGTCCAGCAAAGTTCTCCCCTGCATGCAGCAGGGCAGGGGTGGGAGGCAAGGCTGGACCCAGAGCCAGCTCACTGGGCCTCCAGGTAGGGAGGTAGTCCAAGTGGCGGTCCTCTGGTCCAGCAGCAGCAGCAGCCCCCCTCAGGTTAGGATCACCAAGAGAACAAATTGTAAGGGGACACAGCCCCTTCTTATACTGTAAAACCCTTAGTCTCAAGGTGCAGGGAAGGGGCGAACCAGTTACAACTGGTTCCTGAGCACTTTGTTTTGCTCAGCCCCTCTCCCTATTCACTGGCAGGGCTAGGGTCATCAGTCGCACCAGAGGGGGCGGAGCCAGCATTGTGTAGGGAAAACCCAGCCCTATTCAGGACCCAGGTGTACTCCTCCCACCCATCTAGCTGCTGATCTCCCCATTCACCACTGGGTGACTCATCCTGACTCGGGGGATTCCCTAGCCCGTCACATGACCTCAACCAGCCAATCGCCAGACAAGGCACACATTTCATACTGCACACAGAAGTGCCCACTTCTAGAAGTGGCACTTCCACACTAGGTACATGCACGCCGCACACATCATCGCGCAGCATTTCATCACACGAGTCCGCACATACCAAACTCGAGCCTGCATACCCCACGCATCAGGAACTACCAGGGACACATACATCCCCCATGCATCCCTATGGGAGGGCAGGCCAACCTCACTACACGCACGCACTTTACCCTGGGAAACAGTGGTAAAAGTGCGCAGAGGCCAAAAATCACTAACACAAGTCACAGTTAAAAAGCAAAAAGTTTCAGGGGTGAACCTGCCAGAAGGGCCAAGTCCAACAAAGGGCATCATGTATAGGATGCACCGGCCCTCGCCCACCAGTGTGCCGTGCTTCACCGACTCTGCACTCAGGTGGATGAGCTTCAACGGGTCATAAAGGGCATCATGTATATAATGCACCAGCCCTCGCCCACCAGAGTGCAGTGCTTAACCGACTCTGCACTGCGAAGACTGAGCTTAGACTGGTCATAAAGGGCATTATGTACAGAATGCACCGTCCCTTGCTCACCAGAGTGCCGTGCTTCACTGACTCCGCGTAGATGCAGATAAGCTTAGACTGGTCATAAAGGGCATCGTGTATAGGACGCACCGGCCCTCTCCCACCAGAGTGCTGTGCTTCACTGACTCTACACTGAGCCAGATGAGCTTAGACTGGTGTTCTGCTTGGGTTTTCGGATCGGGTGGAACCCGCTCTACAAAGCCCTTCTGACCCAAACCAGAACGTTACCCCCTCCCTAGGGCCTTTTTACACCTAAATAACCACATATATATGTACCACCTAAGGACAGGGAATTCCTATTATATATATATATATATATCAAGACCTCACAGCCTCGCGATCTCAGCAACCACAGTCTCGCGGTCTCGGGCAGACCCAGAATCTCCTACCAGACGGTAGCAACACACAGTCTCGCGGCCTCAGGCAGACCCAGAATCTCCTACCCAGACGGTAGCAACACACAGTCTCGCGGCCTCAGGCAGACCCAGAATCTCCTACCCAGACGGCAGCAACACACAGTCTCGCGGCCTCAGGCAGACCCAGAATCTCCTACCCAGACGGTAGCAACACACAGTCTCGCGGCCTCAGGCAGACCCAGAATCTCCTACCCAGACGGCAGCAACACACAGTCTCGCAGCCTCAGGCAGACCCAGAATCTCCTACCCAGACGGTAGCAACACACAGTCTCGCGGCCTCAGGCAGACCCAGAATCTCCTACCCAGACGGCAGCAACACACAGTCTCGCGGCCTCAGGCAGACCCAGAATCTCCTACCCAGACGGCAGCAACACACAGTCTCGCGGCCTCAGGCAGACCCAGAATCTCCTACCCAGACGGTAGCAACACACAGTCTCGCGGCCTCAGGCAGGCCCAGAATCTCCTACCCAGACGGCAGCAACACACATAGTCTCGCGGCCTCAGGCAGACCCAGAATCTCCTACCAGACGGCAGCCTTAGCACGAGCTCATCCTATTATTACCGTAGTACACGACAGGGGAATCGGGATTACTATATATCAGATCACACAAAGACTATTAGTTGAGCACAACCTGTTCTCTAGTTCGAGGGGCTCGTTTCCCCCTCATCCAGTTACCACTTACCTGACCAGGATTAATCTCTGTTCATGTCGAGTTAACTCTGACTAAAAGAATAGGCTATCCTCCTATACAAAGATACACAACACATGCTAACTCACGACAAGCTAAATACTTTATTTAAATGCCACATGCACATTCGCAGAATACATCATATATATACAACCTGCAAGGAAAGTAAAAGGTTAAGTTATACACTTCAAAGAAAAAGGGGTCGACATCACCTTAGTCGTATGTAGCCTGTGCTCAATGGTCATCTAGGTTCCCTTCTCGTCTGTGCCTCGGCTTCGCCTGGAAGTCACACCTCCGCAGTCGCGGGTCTACTCCCTTCTCCCTCTCCGAGTCACTGGAACCTCTTCCTCATCAGCTACTCTCTCCTCTTTAGATTTAAGTTTGTCATCTGTCTTCCCTGGAATAAGTAGTAGCTTTTCCGCTAACGGCCAGATGCCGCCTATGGTCTAGAAGCAAGTGCTCATATCTAACTCAGACTTTCACTAATATAGAGGTGCATTCTCTCATGGAAATTTCCAGCTCGAAACCTGCCGCCCACCAAATTCCTGTACCTCCCCGTGCCAAGGACACGTTCCCAGCCGGCCGGCCTGATGTGGTGTCTTCGGCAGGGGAAAAATACACTCCTTCGATAAGGGCCGGCCTGAACCGGTTCTCTCCGAGCGAATAACACCTCATAACTAAAATATCACCCTCCCTCTAGAAATGTCCCAAGCTGCCGGAGCAGAAAGAAAGATGGAGTCTCTCCTGTCTGAGGCCTACCAGGCCTGAATTCAGCACGACTCCATGAAATACCCTCACTATAGGGCAAGTTATCCTCAATGCTAACGAATCTTTCCCCTAGGCTATGTATGTAGGCCCTGATCTATGGGTAGGAGCACGGAATTGTGTCAAAGTGTCTAATAAAGAGGCCCTATTCACTACTCTAGTCCTTAGACTTGGATGGAAAGAGAGTGAAGTCATATTGATCGCTCTACAACACAAGAAGGCCGGGAAAATCGAGCAGTACATTTCACCCTTGACTTCAGTCTATTATACATCCATTAAACGGAACTAACATCGGTGGAAGAATAATATGAAACAAAACTAACCGATCTATGTCTAGTACCAGATGTGCAGAATTGAAGCAGTGAAGGGATACACTGAATAAAACAACAGATAGAAATCAAAACAGCAATAGCAATCAAAATGCCACCTAATGTGTGGCGTAGCATATGCATGTCCGGCAACCAATTAAAGAGCCAGTCAAACCAGCCCTGATCAATGTGTTTTCTAACTTCATCGGTTAAGTCATGCAATTTATCTATGTGTGCACGAATGGATTGTGTATGATCAGATAAGTTAAAACAGCAGAGGCCTTCAAAGTCCGAGCAACCATGTCCATGTTTAAGCAAAAGATAATCAATGGCTGCTCTATTTTGCAAAATGGCCCTACGTTCACCCTGGGCGTCTAATAGCAAGTCAGACAAGACTGTAGAAGTATGATTAATAGATTTCACCATCCAGCAAGCCATTTTCCCAATGGATTTGGCATTGTAAACCGCCAAAGCAGGAACACCAATAATTGAAACAGCTAGGCTAAGGTATTCAGACTTGGAATATAAATGCAAAGATGAGTCACAATCCTCCTGTAACATCACTGTATCTCGAAGCACACGAGAGTTGGCATTTGGATGTGAAGAAAACATAAGTAAACTCAATCTAGTAATGGCACACGGGCCTCCGGAAATGTTTGCAGGGACATATGGCCAGGAAGTATTACCACATGAGAAAAGCCATCCGGCAGGCAGCAACATCGCACGATAGTGACTGGGAGTAACTACCAAACTATTGCAAGTCATATTGTTCTGGACTGAGACACATGTGGTCGGTGTCCTCTGGAAACACAAAGTTCGTTCGTGAGTTGTGAAAGAAGTGGCGCCTCTTAACTTGAGGCGTAGGCATTCAGAAATTGCATTAGGATTACATGTAAGAAAGAAGCATAGGTCACCTTGTGTGATATTATACGTAATTATTTGGGACTGGATGGGAAGTTGGTCATTCGGCAGTTCAATACACAAAGGACAATATACATGGGTAGCAAAATCACCCAAGATAATATTCGGACGAGCCTTCGAAATGTTAAAGATACTGATTAAAGTCTCCAGTGAGGCGGGGACAGCAACTAGGCAAGTCGCAAGAATGTCGTGCACAGATCTCATCGGTGTCAAACAGAAGTGAGGGGCATCAGTCACTTTCTTGGCCAGTAATGTCCAAAAGTTCGATGACGAATCCCACGCATTGAAGGAACGCAACACTCGGGTTCCCAGTTCATCCCGGGTTGATGGGATCCCTTCTCTCTCTCCGAAGCAATCCGAAAGGAGTCCAATACCGACACATCCTGCAGCAACAATCCAAAGAATGATCTGAAAAAGAACCAAATACAGGCATTAATCATTCTCGTAAACAACATTTATCAGCTGGGACAGCTTCCCAGCTATCTTTCCCTGGCCTCATAACCAAAATGGTATTGTCCTGACCAGTAGCAATAACCTCTGCTTGTTCAGGGGGATTCTTAGGCGATTGCACCCAAACCTTGGCCCCAGGGTTATCCGTAGAGCCAAAGCCTTTCTGGCCACGTACAGTTAGCAAAGTTGGGGCAGTGCCTTTCATTATTTCACCACTGAAAACAGGCATAATGAGTAATTGAGCCACTCGGTCGGTGCGGTGTATCAGTAAGTCAATCTCACTGCTATTTAGCAGAAGTACCTTAATCTCTCCCTGATAGTCGCTGTCGATAACCCCTCCAAGTACCTGGATGCCTTTTACAGCCAGCCCCGATCTAGGGGTGATCAATCCAAAATTCCCAGGTGGTATATGAATACCAACACCGGTAGCAATGATGACCCGATTCTTACTTTCCAGAACGGTGTCATCCATGGCATGCAAGTCTAAACCTGCCGACCCTGGGGTCGCTCTGCATGGAGCCAGAGCTCCGGGAGTAATTTCCCAATACATCACAGTTTCATTGATTACATTAGGCATAGTCTCAACATTTGGGGGAAACAAACGCATAAGTGGAGATTCAGCATTTAAAAAAGGACGATTATTCAGGATCAATAGTGCTTGGGGTAAAAAGTCTCGCCAATTTTTATACTTGTCATCTGTTAACTTTCGTAATTGATCCTTTAGCAGGCCATTCAATCTCTCCACCAGGCCTGAGGCCTGCGGGTAGTAGGGTATATGAAATATCCATTCAATATTATTTTCCACACAGAATTCCTGTACCAATCTTCCACGAAAATGGGATGCATTATCAGATTGAATTTGGAATGGCACACCATAATACATCATAATCAATTCTAATGTTTTTATGGTATTCAATTGGGTGGCTTGCTTACATGGAAGAGCTACCAGCAAGCCACTATATGTATCGACAATTGTGCAAACATATTGACAATTTCTACTCATGGGAAGGGGTCCGATGTAATCAATCTGCCAAATTTGAGCGGGCAGTTTCCCGCGATGTAAATGGCCTCTAACAATTTGGGGTACCTTACGCTGTCTGATATGTTGACAGACGGGACAATGTAAAATAACATTTTTGATTAGATCCAGGGGAATATAAATTCCTCTATCAGCAGCCCACCTGCTAGTGGCCTTCTCTCCAAAGTGTCCTGCCTTCTGGTGTGCCCATTTCGCCAATCCCGCAATATCAGGATCTTGTCTGTCCACCACTGCCTCAGCAATTTTAGATTTTTCATCTGCAATGTTATGAAAAAATTTGTCAAGGGAGTCTATTGGGGTGTGAGCATCCACATGGAAGATGGTAACAGTACTCTGTGGGAGCATCTCCCAAATCTCTTGCCATAACTCTTTTCCCCACAATTCTTTGGAGTGTAACCTCCAATTATGGGAATGCCAGGTCGGCAACCAAACAGCCAGTCCATTGGCAGTGGACCAGGAATCGGTGAAAATATGACATGTACCAGGTAACTCTTGTTTCAAAACTTGGTAAACAGCGTAAAGCTCGGCAAATTGGCTACTCTTCCCTTCACCAGTTGTGCTCAACAGTTTCTGTGTGACCGGATTATAAGACACCGCCTTCCAGTGCCGTGTCGTTCCAATAAACTTCGCTGACCCATCTGTGAACCAAACATGGTTTCTGTCCTCAACGGACAAATCATCAAAAGGTCTACCCCACTTGACAGGAGACTCCTGTTCTAAAGGTACGGAACACTCACTCTCAGTCTCAGTCGATGGTGCTTGCGCCACTTGCTCATGTAAAAACGCAACTCCTTTCGGACCCACACGTGCCCTGTCTTGTATATACCATTTCCATTTAATCACACTCGCCTCCTGAGCATGCCCAATTCGATGAGTTTTTGGTGAACCCAAAACCCACTGCATAATAGGAATTTCAGGACGCAAAAATATGTCATGTCCCAAAGTCAATTGCTCGGTATCCACCAAAGCCCAATAACAAGCAAGTAGCTGTTTCTCAAAGGGTGTATAACGCTCACCAGCATCAGGTAGCTTTTTGGTCCAAAACCCTAACGGTACCTTACTCCTGCCTTGTTTCTGCCATAGACTCCAATTTGCATAAGGGCCTTGCACAGACACATTCAAATCCACATCACCATCACGTACAGGCCATAGATCCATAGCATGTTGAATTGCCTCTTTCGCCAGACTAAATGCATCTTGCTGTTGCTTACCCCATTCAAATGCATTCTTTTTACGTGTAATTCGGTACAAAGGGGCCAATATTTGACTCAAATGAGGAATATGCTGGCGCCAAAAACCAAATAAGCCAATGAAGCTCTGGGCTTCCTTCCTATTCCTCGGAACCGAAAAATCAAGAATCTTCTGTTTAACTTGAGGGATCACCTCGCGGTGTCCCTCGTGCCAATTAATACCTAAAAATTTTACAGCTTGAGACGGACCTTGTAATTTATCCGGATTGATCTCCCAACCTTTCCCACGCAGACACTCAATGACTCTATCTAATTGTGTCTGAACATCCTCTTGTGTTTCGCCTTGGATCAAAACATCATCAATATAATGACATATCTGAATTTTGGGATGAACTGGTACTTCAGCCAGATGTTCTGCCACCAGCCGGTGACAAATTGTAGGACTATGCACATAGCCCTGAGGAAGACTTCTGAACGTCATCTGACGCCCGTTCCACGTAAAACTGAACTGTTCCTGACACTCAGGGGCAATTGGAATAGAAAAGAAAGCATTAGCAATATCGATGGACGCATACCATGTACCTGGATGTGTTTGGATTCTTTCAATCAGGGTGATAACATCTGGTACTGCAACAGTCAAAGAGGGTGTGTGTTTGTTCAATTCTCGATAATCAACAGTCATGCGCCAAGAATTATCACTCTTACGCACCGGCCAAACAGGATTATTCCAAGCAGAAGTAACTGGAGTTATAACGCCTGCATCAACCAACTCCTGAATGGTGGTACTAATCTCTTCATGACCACCCGGAATACGATACTGCTTCTGACAAACCACTTTGGTCGCCTGGGGAACTTGTATAGGGGGCATCCTTAAACGACCAACCCGTATAGGTCTGGACGAGATATAATGCGTCGTTCCAAATTGGTAACACCCATCATCAAGATGCAACGTCATTCCCTTCAAAATATCAATTCCAATTATGAATTCTAAGAGTGGCACCACTAATACAGAATATTCCTTTCTAGGGATTCTACCTATTCTCATTTCAAGCAAAGTTTGAACTGCAGGGGTTTCTTTTCCTCCTAATCCGGTAATAGTAAAAGGCTGCCCTGTAAATTTCTTTGATTTTCCATGAATAAGAGTGGCCTCCGCTCCTGTATCAACTAATGCTCGGGCCCTTTGGATATTACGATGTCTCCAATAAATATCAATATCTACATAGGGTCTATTATCTCTGTGAGCCCATCTGTGTACCGGAGCTTGACCTATTTCCTAGTCATTCTTACTGCATTCTGTGTACCAGGACAAATCAGGATAAAGACTCTCACGTTTCTTAGGTATCGGTACCTCCTGTTCATATCCATTCCCCGTACGGAACGGATTCGAGTCTTCAGTATTGTACCGCGGGTTACGATCAACCAAGCTATGACGATCCTCTCTCCTCCTCAACTCAGGAGATTGGTCCCTATCATCTCTACGCCTGCTGTATGCATGATCATTTCTCCCCCTTTCCTTCTCCCCCTCTCTCTCCCTGTCCCGCTCTCGACGGGGGGACAGATCACGTACAGGACGCCGATCATCACGACGATCGGAGCGCCCACGGCGATCGTCATCACCGCTACCATCAGAACAACCACGATCACACTCAGTCGTTCGAACACGCCGGGCACCCTCCTTCCGATCCAAGCCCCGTTTGCGAAACAACTCCCACAAACGAGCAGTAGTCTCACCATCAATGTCCTCCCGACGTACACCATCAGCCAAAAGACCAGTAAAGATATCACGTCTAGTAAATTTATATTCACCAGGAGTACGAGTGTCAGGCCGGGACTGACGTTCAGGTTTAAACCACTCACCCAACTCACCGAGTTGGCGTACCGATTCCAACACCGTAGATAGTACATTACCAGTCTGGTTAATCAACAAAGTCATCATGACCTGCTTGTAGGCAACAGGAGAAGAGCGAATGATACGATTCCGCACAGAAGAAGTCAACATCCCATCAAGCAACCTGTCAGCAGTGCCCAGAAAAATAGCCGTTTTCATCACTTCCTCCTTAAGACGTTGCGCAGCATCACGCAAGGTATACCATGGCTTGTCATTGACAGGCCAGTCAGATTCAGTAGGATACTTCAAATTACAACCCTCAGTCGCCAATTGGAGCAAAGAAATTTGACCACCACCATTATAGTTACGAAAATGATCCTGCACAGTAGAATCCAAACTCAAAGAACAAAATTTCAAACAGTCGCCAGTATCCAACATAATACCAGCAGCGCCTAGTTCATATAGGCGCACCATCCATGTGAGCAAGGCCTCACCAGTCCGCTGCCGAAAGCGCTGCAAAATATCACTAATTTCTTGTTGGGTAAAATCTTCTAAACAGTCTAAAGAAACACCCTGCGGAGCATTGGGAGACTGCTGCAACTTCCGACGAAAAACCGGATGCGCAGAGACCACGGGGCGAGCATCACAAGGAGCCCGAGCAGTACTAGTAGAGGGACAATCAGTGTAAGAAGCATCAATCCCGCCCGAAGAACGAGCGCAATCACGGGGTGCACCATCAGAGGTGCGAGAAGCAGACTTACATTCATGACGGGAACGAGAAAACTCGTGCGTAGCAGACTCCTCACCCGAGGAACAAGACGTAGTCGAGTCCCAGATATTACCATCCCATTCATCAGGGTTCCAATCTAGTCCAGCTTTCGCCACGACCAAACGCACCTTACGCGTCGAAACTCGACCACGCCTGTTCTTGTACTTATAACGAGCAATCCGCACAGCCGCCCTTTCGGCAACCGTTTGGTAAGTGTCAAGTTTGTCAGAAAGCAGCTTATTTTGACACCGCAATAGAGTATTAGAATTCTGAATCTCAACAAAGTGTGCCTCCACATCCTTAAGAGAGATCTGTAATTTCAACAATCTCTCATGCAGAATCCGATACGCTGACAGAATAACCCAACCTCTGCGCCCCAAAGCGGGAACCTCCTCACCCTTCAATACAGGTGCCGTCTGCAAACAAGTAATCACGTCAGCCGGTTCCGCCGACTCCAAAGAAGAGTTCCAATTTTCACTCAGACCAGTAGAGTCAGCCCACTCACGGGCTAAGGCACCATAAGGCGTTGAATCCCATCCGGGAATATCAACGGACAATTTAAGAGTAGATTTAGATTTCTTAGAAAACATCGCGAAAAAAGAAAGAAAAAGAAACGTAGAGAAAAGACAGGAAGAGAGAAAGAGAGAGAGAAAAAACTATACACGCAAATACATAAAAAAGAATGCAAAGAAAACCACGCACACGCCGAAAGCAAACACAAGACAATCACAACGCACACAGGTTTCGTAAACAGTTCGTGACGCCAAATGTTCTGCTTGGGTTTTCGGATCGGGTGGAACCCGCTCTACAAAGCCCTTCTGACCCAAACCAGAACGTTACCCCCTCCCTAGGGCCTTTTTACACCTAAATAACCACATATATATGTACCACCTAAGGACAGGGAATTCCTATTATATATATATATATATATCAAGACCTCACAGCCTCGCGATCTCAGCAACCACAGTCTCGCGGTCTCGGGCAGACCCAGAATCTCCTTCCAGACGGTAGCAACACACAGTCTCGCGGCCTCAGGCAGACCCAGAATCTCCTACCCAGACGGTAGCAACACACAGTCTCGCGGCCTCAGGCAGACCCAGAATCTCCTACCCAGACGGCAGCAACACACAGTCTCGCGGCCTCAGGCAGACCCAGAATCTCCTACCCAGACGGTAGCAACACACAGTCTCGCGGCCTCAGGCAGACCCAGAATCTCCTACCCAGACGGCAGCAACACACAGTCTCGCGGCCTCAGGCAGACCCAGAATCTCCTACCCAGACGGTAGCAACACACAGTCTCGCGGCCTCAGGCAGACCCAGAATCTCCTACCCAGACGGCAGCAACACACAGTCTCGCGGCCTCAGGCAGACCCAGAATCTCCTACCCAGACGGCAGCAACACACAGTCTCGCGGCCTCAGGCAGACCCAGAATCTCCTACCCAGACGGCAGCAACACACAGTCTCGCGGCCTCAGGCAGACCCAGAATCTCCTACCCAGACGGTAGCAACACACAGTCTCGCGGCCTCAGGCAGGCCCAGAATCTCCTACCCAGACGGCAGCAACACACATAGTCTTGCGGCCTTAGGCAGACCCAGAATCTCCTACCAGACGGCAGCCTTAGCACGAGCTCATCCTATTATTACCGTAGTACACGACAGGGGAATCGGGATTACTATATATCAGATCACACAAAGACTATTAGTTGAGCACAACCTGTTCTCTAGTTCGAGGGGCTCGTTTCCCCCTCATCCAGTTACCACTTACCTGACCAGGATTAATCTCTGTTCATGTCGAGTTAACTCTGACTAAAAGAATAGGCTATCCTCCTATACAAAGATACACAACACATGCTAACTCACGACAAGCTAAATACTTTATTTAAATGCCACATGCACATTCGCAGAATACATCATATATATACAACCTGCAAGGAAAGAAAAAGGTTAAGTTATACACTTCAAAGAAAAAGGGGTCGACATCACCTTAGTCGTATGTAGCCTGTGCTCAATGGTCATCTAGGTTCCCTTCTCGTCTGTGCCTCGGCTTCGCCTGGAAGTCACACCTCCGCAGTCGCGGGTCTACTCCCTTCTCCCTCTCCGAGTCACTGGAACCTCTTCCTCATCAGCTACTCTCTCCTCTTTAGATTTAAGTTTGTCATCTGTCTTCCCTGGAATAAGTAGTAGCTTTTCCGCTAACGGCCAGATGCCGCCTATGGTCTAGAAGCAAGTGCTCATATCTAACTCAGACTTTCACTAATATAGAGGTGCATTCTCTCATGGAAATTTCCAGCTCGAAACCTGCCGCCCACCAAATTCCTGTACCTCCCCGTGCCAAGGACACGTTCCCAGCCGGCCGGCCTGATGTAGTGTCTTCGGCAGGGGAAAAATACACTCCTTCGATAAGGGCCGGCCTGAACCGGTTCTCTCCGAGCGAATAACACCTCATAACTAAAATATCACCCTCCCTCTAGAAATGTCCCAAGCTGCCGGAGCAGAAAGAAAGATGGAGTCTCTCCTGTCTGAGGCCTACCAGGCCTGAATTCAGCACGACTCCATGAAATACCCTCACTATAGGGCAAGTTATCCTCAATGCTAACGAATCTTTCCCCTAGGCTATGTATGTAGGCCCTGATCTATGGGTAGGAGCACGGAATTGTGTCAAAGTGTCTAATAAAGAGGCCCTATTCACTACTCTAGTCCTTAGACTTGGATGGAAAGAGACTGAAGTCATATTGATCGCTCTACAACACAAGAAGGCCGGGAAAATCGAGCAGTACAACTGGTCATAAAGGGCATCATGTAGAGGGTACACCGGCCCTCACCCACCAGAGTGCGGTGCTTCACCGACTCCGCAGTGAGGCAGATGAGCTTAGACTGGTCACAAAGGGCATCATCTATATGATGCACCGGCCCTTGCTCACCAGAGTGCTGGGCTTCAATGACTCTGCAATGAGGCAGATGAGCTTAGACTGGTCATAAAGGGCATCATGTATAGGAGGCACCGGCCCTCGCCCACCAGAGTGCTGAGCTTCAATGACTCTGCAATGAGGCGGATGAGCTTAGACTGGTCGTAAAGGGCATCATGTATTCGATGCACAGGCCCTCGCCCACCAGAGTGCCGTGCTTCACCAACTCAGCACTGAGGCGGATGAGCTTAGACTGTTCATAAAGGGCATCATGTATAGGACGCACCAGCCGTCGCCCACCAGAGTGCCGTGCCTCACCTAATTCACACTGAGGCGGATGAACTTAGACTAGTCATAAAGGGCATCATGTATAGGATGCACCAACCCTCGCCCACCAGTGTGCCGTGCTTCACCGACTCTGCACTCAGGTGGATGAGCTTCAACGGGTCATAAAGGGCATCATTTATATAATGCAGCGGCCCTTGCCCACCAGAGTGCAGTGCTTAGCCGACTCTACTGCGAAGACTGAGCTTAGACTGGTCATAAAGGGCATTATGTACAGAATGCACCGTCCCTTGCTCACCAGAGTGCCATGCTTCACTGACTCTACACTGAGCCACATGAGCCTAGACTGGTCATAAAGGGCATCATGTAGAGGGTGCACCGGCCCTCACCCACCAGAGTGCGGTGCTTCACCGACTCTGCAGTGAGGCAGATGAGCTTAGACTGGTCACAAAGGGCATCATGCATAGGATCCACTGGCTCTCGCCCACCAGAGTTCCGTGCTTCCCAACTCTGCACTGAGGCAGATGCTCTTAGTCTGGTCATAAATGGCATCATGTATGTGATGCACCGGCCCTCGCCCACCAGAGAGCCGTGCTTCACCGACTCTGCACTGAGGCAGATGAGCTTAGACTGGTCACAAAGGGCATCATGCATAGGATCCACTGGCTCTCGCCCACCAGAGTTCTGTGCTTCCCAACTCTGCGCTGAGGCAGATGAGCTTAGACTGGTCACAAAGGGCATCATGCATAGGATCCACTGCCTCTCGCCCACCAGAGAGCCGTGCTTCACCGACTCTGCGCTGAGGCAGATGAGCTTTGACTGCTCCTAAAGGGCATCATCTATATGATGCACCGGCCATTGCGCACCAGAGTGCTGTGCTTCAATGACTCTGCAATGAGGCGGATGAGCTTAGACTGGTCATAAAGGGCATCATGTATAGGAGGAACCGGCCCTCGCCCACCAGAGTGCTGTGCTTCAATGACTCTGCACTGAGGTAGAGGAGCTTCGTCTGGTAATAAAGACCACCATGTATATGATGCACTGGCCCTCGCCCACCAGAGTGCTGTGCTTCACCAACTCCGCACTGAGGTGGATGAGCTTAGACTGTTCATAAAGGCCATCATGTATATGATGAACTGGCCTTCGCACACCAGAGTGCCATGCTTCACCGACTCTGCACTGAGGCGGATGAGCTTAGACTGGTCATAAAGGGCATCATGTATAGGACGCACCAGCCCTCGCCCACCAGAGTGCCGTGCCTCACCGAATTCGCGCTGAAGCGGATGAACTTAGACTAGTCATAAAGGGCATCATGGAAAGGATGCACCGGCCCTCGCCCACCAGTGTGCCGTGCTTCACCGACTCTGCACTCAGGTGGATGAGCCTCAACGTGTCATAAAGGGCATCATGTATATAATGCAGCGGCCCTTGCCCACCAGAGTGCAGTGCTTAACCGACTCTGCACTGCGAAGACTGAGCTTAGACTGGTCATAAAGGGCATTATGTACAGAATGCACCGTCCCTTGCTCACCAGAGTGCCGTGCTTCACTGACTCCACGCTGATGCAGATAAGCTTAGACTGGTCATAAAGGGCATCATGTAGAGGGTGCACCGGCCCTCACCCACCAGAGTTCAGTGCTTCACCGACTCCGCAGTGAGGCAGATGAGCTTAGACTGATCACAAAGTGCATCATGTATAGGATCCACTGGCTCTCGCCCACCAGAGTTCCTGCTTCCCAACTCTGCAATGAGGCAGATGCTCTTAGTCTGGTCATAAATGGCATCATGTATGTGATGCACCGGCACTCGCCCACCAGAGTGCCGTGCTTCACCAACTCCGCACTGAGGTGGATGAGCTTAGACTGGTCATAAAGGCCATCATGTATATGATGCACCGGCCCTCGCCCATGAGAGTGCCGTAGTTCAACCGGGAATCATGTATAGGATGCATCAGCCTTCGTCCACCAGAGTGCCGTGCTTCACCAACTCAGAACTGACGCAGATGAGCTTAGACTGGTCATAAGGGGCATCATGTATTGGACGCACCGGCCCTCGCCCACCAGAATGCTGTCCTTCACTGACTCCACGCTGAGGCGGATGAGCTTAGACTGCTCATAAAGTGCATCATGTATAGGATGCACCGGCCCTCACCCATGAGAGTGCCGTAGTTCAACCGGGAATCATGTATAGGATGCATCAGCCTTCGTCCACCAGAGTGCCGTGCTTCACCAACTCAGAACTGAGGCAGATGAGCTTAGACTGGTCATATGGGCATCATGTATTGGATGCACCGGCCCTCGCCCACCAGCGTGCTGTCATTCACCGACTCAGAGCTGAGGTAGATGCGCTTAGACTGGTCATAAAGAGCATCATGTATACGATGCACCGGCCCTCACCCACCAGAGTGCCGTGCTTCACCGACTCCGCACTGAGGCGGATGAGCTTAGACTGGTCATAAAGGGCATCATGTATAGGAAGCACCGGCCCTCGCCCACCAGAGTGCCGTGTTTCATCGACTATGCACTGAGGCGGATGAGCTTAGACTGGTCATAAAGGGCATTATATATCGGGCGCACCGGCCCTCACCCACCAGAATGCCGTGCTTCACTGATTCCGCGCTGAGGCGGATGAACTGAGACTGGTCATAAAGGGCATCATGTATAGGACACACTGGCCCTCGCACACCAGAGTGCCATGCTTCACTGACTCCGCCCTGAGGCGGATGAGCTTAGACTAGTCATAAAGGACATCATGTATAGGACGCACCAGCCCTCGCCCAACAGATTGCCGTGCTTCCCTGACTTTGCGCTAAGGCAGATGACCTTAGACTGGTCATAAAGGGCATCATGTATAGGATGCACCGCCCCTCGCCCACCAGAGTGCCGTGCTTCAACCGGGTATCATGAATAGGAGGCACCGGCTCTCGTCCACTAGAGTGCTGTGCTTCACCAGCTCCGAACTGAGGCGGACGAGCTTAGACTGCTCATAAACGACATCCTGTTTAGAACGCACCGGCCCTCACCCACCAGAGTGCCGTGCTTCACTGTCTCTTCACTGATGCGGAGGAGCTTAGACTGGTCATAAAGGGCATTATGTATAGGAGGGACCGGCCCTCGCCGACCAGAGTGCCGTGCTTTACCGACTCTGCACTGAGGCGGATGACCTTAGACTGGTCATAAAGGACATGATGTATAGGAGGGACCGGCCCTCGCCAACCTGAGTGCTGTGCTTTACCGACTCTGCACTGAGGCGGATGACCTTAGACTGGTCATAAAGGACAAGATATATAGGATGCACCGGCCCTCGCCGACAAGATTGCCATGCTTAACCGACTCTGTAATGAGGTCGATGAGCTTTCACTAGTCATACAGAGCATAGTGTATAGGACTCACCGGCCCTCGCCCACCAGAGTGCCGTGCTTTACCGACACTGCACTGAGGCGGATGAGCTTAGACTGGTCATAAAGGGCAACATGCATAGGACGCACCTGCCCTCGCCCACCAGAATGCCGTGCTTCACTGACTCCGCGCTGAGGCGGATGACCTTAGACTGGTCATTAAGGGCATCATGTATAGCATGTACCGGCTCTCGCCCACCAGAGTGCTGTGCTTCAACTGGGCATCATGTGTAGGATGCACCGGCCCTCGTCCACCAGAGTGCCGTGCTTCACCAACTCTGAACTGAGGCAGATGAGCTGAGACTGGTCATAAGGGGTATCATCTATAGGATGTACCAGCCCTCGCCCAGCAGAGTGCCATGATTCACTGACTCAGAGCTGAGGCGGATGAGCTTAGACTGGTTATAAATGGCATAATGTATAGGACGCACCGGCCCTCGTCCTCCGGAGTGCCATGCTTTACCGACTCTGCACTGAGGCGGATGAGCTTAGACTGGTCATAAAGGGCATCATGTATAGGGCGCACTGGCCCTCGTCCACCAGAGTGCCGTGCTTTACCGACTCAGCACTGAGGCGGATGAGCTTAGACTGGTCATAAAGGGCATCAAGTATAGGATGCACTGGCCCTCGTCCACCAGAATGCCGTGCTTCACTGACTCCGCACTGAGACGGATGAGATTAGACTGGTCATAAATGGCATCATGTATATGACGCACCAGCCCTCGCCCACCAGAATGCCGTAGTTCACTGACTCTGCGCTGAGGCGGATGAGCTTAGACTGGTCATAAGGGGCATCATGTATAGGACGCACCAACCCTCGCCCACCAGAATGCCGTGCTTCACTGACTCCGTGCTGTGGCGGATCACCTTAGACTGGTCATAAAGGGCATCATGTATAGCATGTACTGGCCCTTGCCCACCAGGGTGCCGTGCTTCAACCGGGCATCTTGTATAGGATGCACCGGCCCTCGTCCACCAGAGTGCCGTGCTTCACCAACTGCGAACTGAGGCAGATGAGCTTAGACTGGTCATAAGTGGCATCATGTATAGGATGTACCAGCCCTCACCCACCAGAGTGCCGTGATTCACTGACTCAGATCTGAGGCGGATGAGCTTAGACGGGACATAAAGGGCATAATGTATAGGACGCACCGGGCCTGACCCACCAGGGTGCCATGCTTCACCGACTCTGCACTGAGGCGGATGAGCATAGACTAGTCATAAAGGGCATCATGCCCAGCAGCTCCTACCTCCCCCCTGAGGCTGCAGTGTGCAGGATCCCTCCTGCCCGGCAGCTCCTGCCTGCCCCTTGAGGTGGCAGTGTGTGGCATTCCTCCTGCACGTATGCTCCTGCCTCCTCCTGAGGCTGCAGTGTGCAGGATCCCTCCTGCCCGGCAGCTCCTACTTCCCACCTGAGGCTGCAGTGTGCGGGATCCCTCCTGCCTGGCAGCTCCTGCCTTCCCCCTGAGACTGCAATGTAAGGGATCCCTCCTGCCTGGCAGCTCCTGCATATGCATATGGGAACAAATTTCATTTTCGCAGGCACCCACCCAATTCGAGTATCACTTCACGAACAAAACACCCCGTGAACTACTACCCAAATTTTCATAAACTACAACTACCATTATAATCATATTTTCAAAAACGTCGAGTACGTCAGCACGTAAAACATCACATGCTCCGGAGCCCGGAGACGAGGTACAGATAACTTGAGTTTTTTCATGTTAACATTTTTCCTTACATTTTCAAATTTTATAATCATGAGTGCACACTGGTAGGAACACCACGTCTGCCAGCACCCAAGGAATCAAGTACCAAACCACGAGCACTCCGTACCTTTGAACTACCGTTCAAACCTTTCTGTAAACTACAATCCCCATCAAAGAATAGCGGCTCACGCCGCATACGTCAGGACGCTATACGTCATTTCCCCCTTAGCCCGGGGGCGGTGTCTCAACTAGCTCGAAATTTACCACGCTTACACCATACTTAAACGCAACACCAGCATCTCTGTTTGCTAAAGCCGAGGACCAGAACCAGAATAGGTAGCATGCTGGGTGACTGATCTTATTGTAGTAAGTGCTTAAAGTTGGCGCGTACGCGCAGCGTCCTCTCGCTTAAATATTTCTTCGTTTTTTTAATGATTTATGGACACACACGTGTGACCCTTGGCGCTCTTTTTGATCCCACTATGCGGGATCTCTCTAAGACATAATAGCAGATCAGTACTTTCCGCATTTTAAGCAGACACACTATCTCTTTTCAAAACCACCCCCAGGACCACCCTCATTGTTATTCTGGTCCTGTGTGAAACGGTCAGCCTCCCCGAATTGGGTAAAGTATGACTATAGAGTGTGTGTGGGTGTTTGTTATTTATGCCTGTCTTTATATTTATTTTTATATTTATTATTTTTATTCATACTCACGTTTATTTTCCCAATAAGACTTGATATCTATTTGATGTTTTTACCCTACATGGTGCAATTGCGATTGAATACACATGGTGCACGCTATTTTAGAGATCAGACTTTAACGCTGATAACGCTAGGATGCGATTAAATTCGCCACTACCACAGAATGCCTGTCATATACAAACCAATATTTTACAGTGATTTGGATCTGAGTGGCACATTGAGGGGGAAATCCTCTAAACAGAAGCATGCATATGAATTTAGGCATGTTCACTACAGGGGCAGTGAGCACAGCAGTAGTTCTGCCTGTGATATTTTACATGGTGTTTGTCCCTATTTCTCTTTTCAGATGGAGCCTGGCAGTTGACACACACCTTTCTTTAAACATTTCACGAGGAGCAGCTACTCTGTCCCCACCTTACTGACAGGATAGAGACTTCCCATTCCAGTAATCTCACTCACATAGGGGGGTCATTTTTGCCCTGAAGAAAGTCCTGGACCTTTACGGCCACTTCGGACTGAAACATGTCAGCACTAGGGTCTTAGGACCATAACACTCCAACAAAGACCCATTTTAAATATTTTAATCACCCTGACAGACCCAAGACTAAAGGGAAACCGGGGACCTGCCTGAGGTATTTTATTTAAAACCCCCTCTGCCTTTTGTATATTAAAAGAGCTCCCAATACTGTGGTTGAGCCCACCCTGACTTTTAGGGGTCGGGGTGACCCGATGATGAAGCATGACACCACTAGGGTGTGTGAGGGTAATTTAAAGAAAAACAGTTTTTTCCCACAATCATGGTTGGGTTAGGTACAACCTTTCACTAGAGTGTCTCCATAACTTCCTTTTCCCCTTATTTCCTTTGGCCCCCATTTACGGGTTCACTAGCACCACCAACCACTGAGTGGTCAATTGGAGTATTTTTTGTGAATATAGATCCTGCCTCCCCCTGAGGCTGCGGTGTGTGGGATCCCTCCTGCCCGACAGCTCGTGCCTCCCCTCTGAGGCTGCAGTGTGTGGGATCCCCCCTGTCCGGCAGCTCCTGCCTCAACCCTGAGGCTGCAGTGTGCAGGATCCCTCCTGCCCGGTAGCTCCTGTCTTCACTTTGAGGCTACCGTGTGCGGGATCCCTCCTGCCCGGCAGCTCCCGCCTCCCCCCTGAGGCTGCAGTGTGCGGCGTCCCTCCTGCCCGGTGTCGTACTTTAGAATTTGGGACCGCGTAGGAGGCAGGGCCCTACCCCTGTCTATCCCGGTATTAGCGAACCGCAAATGGTTAATGCGGTATGTACAAGTGCTTTGTGTAACGTTTTAGCTATGAATGCACTGTGTATACGCTATTATACATCACTACGTGGGTTCCATTTTGTATCGGTGGCCATCTTATGGTTGCCCTCACATAGGCTATATAACATGAAGCAAATATGGGCCTTTTAGAGCAAATGTGCCTCCCTTTGACTTCTCTGTGACCTGGGCAGCTTGGCTCCGCTGCCCCAGGTCAGTCCGGTCCCACGAGTTCCCCGTCCTTGGCCACCTGTGATTAGCATCAGGGCTTGACACACCATAAAGTCTTTTCATCCTACACAAGCCTCCAGCTAATCTCTTTCACACCTGACTGTTCCTGCTTTATGGCTTGTTTCCCAAAACAGGAGATGCTCATGTTTATTGGGGCCTATCGATATCTGATGTGGGATCTGAGCCTTGCTGGGTAAATAATTACGGGCTGGCTTAACTGGAATGTGGGATGGTCCTCATGACTCTGCCTTTTCGTTTGTAATGTATACATGTAATAGCCGTACCATAAACCTAGGAATGTATGCCTGAAGCAGGAAACTCTGTATTTAAGGAGAAGCCCGTTTCTGTGATTTTTAGCAGTCTCCTGAGAACATACACGCTGTTGTACTTCTAGGACGCCTGTAATTGGTCTGCAGCCAATAAACTGATCTTTGACTTCACCCAGAAGACTCTGTGTTTCTGTAGGTCTGAAACAGGAAGAACCCCGAAGTCATAGGGTGTGTTCCCCTGCACCGCTGGGCTTAAAATACCCAGTACTTCAGTTGGCGCCCAACTCGGCGCGATTTCAGTGGTACCGGTCCAAGCCAGAGGTTCGTGAGGAGCTTTGTGTAGAAATTCTGGAGGAAGGCCGCCACTTCATCGACCCCTGCATGTCGACGTGGTCCGAAAGTCTTTTCTATGAGGTTCTCCCCGTCCCGACTGCTGCCCTGATTAATCGCCCTGTTTTGGACCCTTGACGATTTTGGTAGAGCGAAACAATCGAGAGAGTCTTCTGGTGACGCCATCGATCATCAATATTCAGTTAAGTATAAGTGGAGCGTCTCCCAGTTTGAATTTGGTATCCTTCGGGATCATTTCGATTTGGTGCTTGCAAGTCCCAAAGCCAGAGGACTCGTGTATTCACGAGACTATCGTCTTCGATAATCCTTTGACGTTTGAAACTAGACTAGTGAGCGAAGATGCCTGGTTCTAGTGTTTTTTGTAGATTGTTTTGTTTGGGTTGTGGAAGGGATTTCCAGTTAGAGGATTCATGTCCGGTTCCTCCAATTGGAACTCCTACTTATGAGCTTTATGTAAAACATGGCGTGGGCCCCATTGCATATAATATGGATCCGATACACCAGAAAGGACAGTGTTTTAAAATGGCCCCAAAATGGTAGTTTCGATACAGATATCTTAGATAATTTGGAAGTAAAATTGTTTAAAAAGAAAGCCCGGCCGGCGATGTTTGATTCTTTCCGCCTATGGCGAAAGGAAGCCAAACAGAAGGAAATTAAGCTAGCGAAAAGAAATAAGAGAGAGAAAGGTATGTCCATGATGCAAGCAGCTGTGCAATTTAAAGATAATGAGGAGGAACAAATGAATGAGCAATTGCACAGACAGCGCAAACTAGGGATTGATAAATGTTACCCTGTTTTGTCACCCCTTGTGCAAGATGAGACAAAAGAGAATGAGAAAGATTCCCTAATGTCCCATTTGTTAAGTTCGCCACCCCCATATGCGCAAAATGCCACCGCACCTCCACAGCTTGTAAATGCGCAGCCTCCAGTAAATATGCCGCAAGCCTTCCCGCAGCCGCCAGCTCCTCCTCAGCCGGCTCCTATCCCTGCAGTGCAGCCCTCTCAAGGGCCGCCAGTTTTGTCACCTGTTACCCCCGCGCTTCCTGCGACTTTGCCTAGCACGCCAGCGGCCTCCTCTGGCGCTCCTTCTTACACTACCCAGGTACCTGTATCTGAATCTGTTTTTCTTCCCTCTGTCTATCCCCCCGTTGTCGCTTCAACTTCTCCTTCAGCAAGACAACGACTAGCTAATGTAGTGACTACTTTGATGTCGCCTCTCTTCGGACCATCTATTTCGACTCCTGGTTTACAGCGTAAGCAATTGCGTAGTCAGCTGCCTGGTCCCGACGAGAAAGAGGTGTTAGATCACCTGGCGCGTAGGTGGATTGGTTTCCCTTCACACTATGATGTGGAATCAGTTGTTAACGTTTTTCACCAATGGGATGCCCCAAAACAGAGGTATGTCTTCGAAAAAATGTGTGAAATCCTCTGTGAAGAATTGGATGATCAGGGTAGAGACCCAAACCCGCAGGAGTTGTGCCGAGTGAGATTCGATTTTGACAAAGGTACGATTGTGGGCCCCGATGTAAATAGAGCAGTTGCGATCTTATTATCCTTGAGGAATGATGATTGTCAACAGTCGTTGTTTGAACAAGATTTCCCTGTGTGGAGAAAGGGAAAAGCGCGACAATACCCTATGAGAGAAGTCCCTCCGGTATGGAAAGAAGCCGTTGCGGCTAATGCCGCTCAAGGTATTGCTGCTGCTCCAGCTCATTTTCAGAGTGTTTGGGTGCATGTCCCTTGGAAACGTTCTGAAGTGTTAGCGCTTAAACAGACATTGCCTGATCCTCGTAAAAACCCTGCAGGATATTATAAGGAGTTGTCACAAACTGCAGAATCGTGTGTAATGAATCTGGCTGACGTAGATATGCTGTTTGGGAATGTGGTTCCACAGCATTTATGGGGATCCATTCGTAATGTAGATCATGCTGCAGAATTGGGTGACACATGGGCTAATATCATTGCTGCAGACGCTGGACAAGTTGGTGGTGCAAAACCTGAGCCCCTCATAGCAGCGCTCCCTGGTAGAATTATTACCTACATGAAAACTATAATGCCTGCGATGCGCGTAAATTGGGATAAACTATCCGCATGTAAGCAGAAGAAAGATGAGACAGTGTCCGATTTCTTTACCAGGTTTGAAGAAACGTTTATCGACCACAGTGGTCAAGACATGAGCACTGAAGGTGGCCAACGGTTATTCGTTGATAAGTTTGTGCAGAATCTACTTCCCGAGTTGTGTAAGGAATTAAAAGACTCAGAAAGTTCCTGGGCTGTTTCCTCTTCAGCGCAAATACTGGCTACTGCACAGTATTATGAGAATAGAGACAAAGATGAGAAAGATAGAACAGATAAGAAAACGAAAGAACTTAAAACAAAGGTCCTCTTGCAGCAGGCTTATCCGCCACGTGGAGGACAGAATAATTATATTTTGGCAGTCTACAGCACCCCGCATACGTACCTGCTCCCTGCTGACGAGAGGCAATTACCTCGAAACACGTGTCCAGGGATGGCATTTTAAACTTTTTACTCGTGGCATAGGTGTACCCGCCGCTGTCACTACATTCTCCAGAATCCTATGGGGCTATTTGCTAGTATGACGAGCGGTGTGCGACCCACTTCGCATTTTGTATTTAAAGCTCCCTGAGCTATGGGTTGACGAGCCCGGATCCCGCACCCGCGCGCCGTGAGAGGTACTATACCTGATAATTTTTGGCAGTCTACAGCACCCCGCATACGTACCTGCTCCCTGCTGACGAGAGGCAATTACCTCGAAACACGTGTCCAGGGATGGCATTTTAAACTTTTTACTCGTGGCATAGGTGTACCCGCCGCTGTCACTACATTCTCCAGAATCCTATGGGGCTATTTGCTAGTATGACGAGCGGTGTGCGACCCACTTCGCATTTTGTATTTAAAGCTCCCTGAGCTATGGGTTGACGAGCCCGGATCCCGCACCCGCGCGCCGTGAGAGGTACTATACCTGATAATTTTTGGCAGTCTACAGCACCCCGCATACGTACCTGCTCCCTGCTGACGAGAGGCAATTACCTCGAAACACGTGTCCAGGGATGGCATTTTAAACTTTTTACTCGTGGCATAGGTGTACCCGCCGCTGTCACTACATTCTCCAGAATCCTATGGGGCTATTTGCTAGTATGACGAGCGGTGTGCGACCCACTTCGCATTTTGTATTTAAAGCTCCCTGAGCTATGGGTTGACGAGCCCGGATCCCGCACCCGCGCGCCGTGAGAGGTACTATACCTGATAATTTTTGGCAGTCTACAGCACCCCGCATACGTACCTGCTCCCTGCTGACGAGAGGCAATTACCTCGAAACACGTGTCCAGGGATGGCATTTTAAACTTTTTACTCGTGGCATAGGTGTACCCGCCGCTGTCACTACATTCTCCAGAATCCTATGGGGCTATTTGCTAGTATGACGAGCGGTGTGCGACCCACTTCGCATTTTGTATTTAAAGCTCCCTGAGCTATGGGTTGACGAGCCCGGATCCCGCACCCGCGCGCCGTGAGAGGTACTATACCTGATAATTTTTGGCAGTCTACAGCACCCCGCATACGTACCTGCTCCCTGCTGACGAGAGGCAATTACCTCGAAACACGTGTCCAGGGATGGCATTTTAAACTTTTTACTCGTGGCATAGGTGTACCCGCCGCTGTCACTACATTCTCCAGAATCCTATGGGGCTATTTGCTAGTATGACGAGCGGTGTGCGACCCACTTCGCATTTTGTATTTAAAGCTCCCTGAGCTATGGGTTGACGAGCCCGGATCCCGCACCCGCGCGCCGTGAGAGGTACTATACCTGATAATTTTTGGCAGTCTACAGCACCCCGCATACGTACCTGCTCCCTGCTGACGAGAGGCAATTACCTCGAAACACGTGTCCAGGGATGGCATTTTAAACTTTTTACTCGTGGCATAGGTGTACCCGCCGCTGTCACTACATTCTCCAGAATCCTATGGGGCTATTTGCTAGTATGACGAGCGGTGTGCGACCCACTTCGCATTTTGTATTTAAAGCTCCCTGAGCTATGGGTTGACGAGCCCGGATCCCGCACCCGCGCGCCGTGAGAGGTACTATACCTGATAATTTTTGGCAGTCTACAGCACCCCGCATACGTACCTGCTCCCTGCTGACGAGAGGCAATTACCTCGAAACACGTGTCCAGGGATGGCATTTTAAACTTTTTACTCGTGGCATAGGTGTACCCGCCGCTGTCACTACATTCTCCAGAATCCTATGGGGCTATTTGCTAGTATGACGAGCGGTGTGCGACCCACTTCGCATTTTGTATTTAAAGCTCCCTGAGCTATGGGTTGACGAGCCCGGATCCCGCACCCGCGCGCCGTGAGAGGTACTATACCTGATAATTTTTGGCAGTCTACAGCACCCCGCATACGTACCTGCTCCCTGCTGACGAGAGGCAATTACCTCGAAACACGTGTCCAGGGATGGCATTTTAAACTTTTTACTCGTGGCATAGGTGTACCCGCCGCTGTCACTACATTCTCCAGAATCCTATGGGGCTATTTGCTAGTATGACGAGCGGTGTGCGACCCACTTCGCATTTTGTATTTAAAGCTCCCTGAGCTATGGGTTGACGAGCCCGGATCCCGCACCCGCGCGCCGTGAGAGGTACTATACCTGATAATTTTTGGCAGTCTACAGCACCCCGCATACGTACCTGCTCCCTGCTGACGAGAGGCAATTACCTCGAAACACGTGTCCAGGGATGGCATTTTAAACTTTTTACTCGTGGCATAGGTGTACCCGCCGCTGTCACTACATTCTCCAGAATCCTATGGGGCTATTTGCTAGTATGACGAGCGGTGTGCGACCCACTTCGCATTTTGTATTTAAAGCTCCCTGAGCTATGGGTTGACGAGCCCGGATCCCGCACCCGCGCGCCGTGAGAGGTACTATACCTGATAATTTTTGGCAGTCTACAGCACCCCGCATACGTACCTGCTCCCTGCTGACGAGAGGCAATTACCTCGAAACACGTGTCCAGGGATGGCATTTTAAACTTTTTACTCGTGGCATAGGTGTACCCGCCGCTGTCACTACATTCTCCAGAATCCTATGGGGCTATTTGCTAGTATGACGAGCGGTGTGCGACCCACTTCGCATTTTGTATTTAAAGCTCCCTGAGCTATGGGTTGACGAGCCCGGATCCCGCACCCGCGCGCCGTGAGAGGTACTATACCTGATAATTTTTGGCAGTCTACAGCACCCCGCATACGTACCTGCTCCCTGCTGACGAGAGGCAATTACCTCGAAACACGTGTCCAGGGATGGCATTTTAAACTTTTTACTCGTGGCATAGGTGTACCCGCCGCTGTCACTACATTCTCCAGAATCCTATGGGGCTATTTGCTAGTATGACGAGCGGTGTGCGACCCACTTCGCATTTTGACAGAATAATTATAGGCAAACCCAAGGTATCTATCAGCAACCCCAACAATTTCAGAATAATCAGCAAATGAACGGGTATTATCAACCACGAATCCCTGTAGGTCCCAACCAATGTTCATATTGCAAAGAGGAAGGTCATTTTAAATATAGTTGCCCTAAATTAATGCAGCGTAACAGTAATGCGTATGGCGCAAGAGGTAGAGGTGGTCAGCAAGCTCCTAGAGGCAGAGGGCGTGGAAATGCTCCCCAGAACGCACGTCCTCTTCCGCCTCAAAATACCATAAACAGCTTTGATCAGCAAGCCAACGCGACTGGCAACACAGCTCAGTACTACAATAATGATTATTATGCAGAAAACGACAATGTAGAAGATAATGATTACTAGGACAGCCGTAGACAGAGAGAGGGAGTTGTTTCAGTGCCAGTGGATCAGAGTGGACCCTATGTTAAAGTAACTACAGCAAACGTAACGGAGCCCTTTCTGCTAGATACTGGTGCTGCAAAGAGTTCAATCATGCATTCAAAACTCCCTGGCGCGCCTTTGTCTGGCGAAATAAATGTCTCAGTAGGTTTTTCTGGCGCCCCAGTTAGGAACCCGATTTCTAGTCCTATGTCTCTTTCTGTTGGACCCTGCGAGCTAAAAGCACCCCTCATCCTAACGACAGGTTGTGGTGAAAATTTGCTAGGCTTGGATTTGCTAAAAAGATTGCATGCAACACTATATTGTTCTCCCTCAGGAGTACAACTTACTTTAGGCAAGAAAGTGATTTCCCCAATGTATTTGTCTAAAAATGCAATGCCGCCTGAATTATCATCCCTTCCGGATGTCCTTTGGGCTACTGGGCCCAATGATGTGGGTCTCTTGGAAATACCGCCATATGTGGTCACTTTAAAGGCCAATGTCAGATTGCCACGTATTCCCCAGTATAAGATCTCCAATGAAGGTCAGAAAGCGTTGTTAGAAATTGTCAGCGATTTGATTAAAAAGGGTGTAATTGAAGAGACAAGAGGCAACGTTTGCAATAGTCCTGTTTTACCTGTCTTAAAACGAACGGACCCTTCACAGCCACCTGTTTACAGATTTGTGATTGATCTTAGAGAGGTTAATAAGATTGTTGTGCCACAGTTTCCAGTTGTCCCTGATATAACTGCCTTGTTAACTATGATTCCAGCCTCCGCTGCATGGTTCTCAGTGATCGATTTAAAGAATGCTTTCTTTAGCATCCCAATTGCAGAGGAGAGCAGAGACATTTTTGGCTTCAGTTTGGGAGGTCGAAGCTTCCGCTTTAAACGCGCTCCCCAGGGCTACTGTGAAAGTCTATCAATATACAGACAAGCTTTGAAAGCGCAGCTTGATGCACTGGTTTTACCTAGTGGCGCTATCCTCATTCAGTACGTTGACGATTTACTGATCGCCGCGGATACTGAAAAGATTTGCAAAGAAGCTACATTGTCATTGTTGCGTCATTTGTCTGCCTTCCATCATAAAGTGTCTCTCTCAAAATTGCAATATTGTCGACAAGAAGTGACCTACTTAGGTCATCTCTTATCGAAGGAGGGAAGGAAACTGACACCGGAAAGAATTCAAGCCATTGCACAGTTGAGTGTGCCAAGAACACAGAGAGAAGTGCGTGCTTTTCTGGACATTACTTCATACTGTAGGCACTGGATATCTAATTTTTCCTTGTTGGCAAAACCTTTGTTAGCATTAACATGCAAAGACACACCGAATCCTATTCCATGGTCTGAAGAGTGTCAGAAAAGTTTTTGGGAATTGCGCAATGCATTGTGTTCAGCTCCTGTGTTGGGTACCCCTGACTACAGCAAGCCTTTTACATTCTATGTTCACGAGAAAGATGGTTGTGCATTATCAGTGTTAACACAGCCTTTTGGCGACAGACCGCGTCCATGCGCATACTTTTCATCAACCTTGGACCCGGTAGCGAGGGCATTGCCAAGCTGTCTGAGAGCGACAGCCGCTGCAGCTATGTCTATTCGACAGTCTGCTGGCCTAGTAATGGATAATACATTGATTGTTATGGTTCCACATGCTGTGGACACATTGTTAAACAGGACCAAGACACAACACTTAACTAGTGCGCGATTATCTGGTTATGAGCTGACACTGTTAGCAAATCATATACACATAAAGAGATGCAACACATTGAATCCAGCTACACTATTACCAATTCCAGCAGACCTAGATGAGATTGAGCAACATGATTGTCTGTTCAGAACAGAAGAAGAGACGAAAGGAAGAGTAGATCTTAAAGATACTCCCCTGACTGAGTGTGATGGTACTTTATGGGTGGATGGTTCGTGCTTTAAGCTTCCGAATGGTGATACGACTGATGCATATGCCATCACGACTTTGCACACGATTGTGGAAACTGCACGTGTGCCACAAAATTCGGCTCAAGCAGCAGAATTGATTGCCCTCTTGAGAGCATGCGTGTTGTCTGAAGGAATGAGAGTGAATATATACACAGACAGCCAGTACGCCTTTGGCGTGGCTCATAGTTTTGGGCGACTGTGGAAAGAACGTGGGTTCCTGACTTCGCATGGAGCTAAGATTCAGAATGGCAAGCTGGTGAATGATCTCCTTGAGTCACTGACCCTACCGTTACAAGTTGCGATCATGAAATGCAGTGCGCACAAGAAGATCACTGATGATGTTGGTCGTGGTAATGCGTTTGCTGATGAAGTCGCGAAAGAAACGGCAAAAGATGTAAAGACTCGAATGTATGTTGCAGGCCCTGCCAGATGGGTTGGTGATGTTGGAATGTGTGAAAACACAATAGAGAGTGTAAAGTCCCTTCAAGCTGAAGCTACAGAGAAAGAGTTAAGCAAGTGGAGAGAAAGTATGGGTAAGTTGGATGAGAATGGTTGTTGGGTTGATTTGTCAGAACATAGGCGATGGTTGTTACCTGATGCATATGTGCTTCCAGTAGTTACTATGGCACATGGAATGGCACATATCAGTACGAAAGGAATCTGTAAGTTGTTGGCTCCAGTATGGCAGAATGCTGGAATTCCTAAGTGTGCAGAGAATGTGGTCAAGAATTGTATGGTATGCTTGAAGTACAACCCTGGTAGGGGAACCCCAACTCCAGCTGGTCATTTTGCGCCTCCATCATATCCATTTGAAGTTTTGCAGCTAGATTTTATCCACATGGAAAGATGCAACAACCTGAAATATGTATTGGTGGTTGTTTGCGCTTTCTCAAAATGGATAGAGGCCTATCCTCTAAAAGATAACACTGCCCTGTCCACAGCCAAAGCCCTTGTGAAGGAATTTTTCCCTAGGTTTGGAATGCCAAGAATGGTGTGGAGTGATAATGGAAGTGAGTTTGTGGGTAAAGTGATGAAGAATGTGTGTGAGGGACTAGGTATAAAGCAGAAGTTCCACGCTGCAAATCACCCCCAATCAGCTGGATTAGTAGAGCGCTACAACTGCGCTCTAAAACTTAAATTGGCCAAAATCAGGCGAGCACCGGTCTTAAATGGCCTGATGCTCTGCCTTTAGCACTCCTATCCACAAGAATGACCGTACACTCACGAGTGGGACTTAGTCCTTACGAGGTCGTTTTTGGCAGCCCGGCTAATGTATGGGGTGTGCCAAGACCTACGAAATTCAGTGAAATCGAACACCCAGTACTGCTTGATTACTTGTATGATTTGACGGTTAAACTGCGTGTTTTACACCAACAGGTGCATAATACTCTTCCCCAAGCCTCTGAAGCTCCTGGACACCCTATCGACCCTGGCACGTGGGTCCTGGTCAAAAATTTTCAGCGCAAAAGCAACGACGAGCCTCGCTGGATCGGCCCTCACCTTGTACTTCTATCAACAAGATCAGCGGTTCGAGTAAAGGGGAAGAAGAACTGGATCCACGGCGCCCACGTGAAGAGGATCCCTTTGCCTCTGCCGTATGACCATTGGGTCCAGGAGGGTATCGCAGACTCTGAAACAGACACTGTACCTCGTTTTGTACCATTCAGTGATGCACGCATAAGAGACACAGCTTCAGGCCAAGAGAGTAACGATATTTTGCAAGAAGCTGTGCCACCGTCAATTCGATTGGACACCACAGAGCCTGAACTCTTGTTCCAAGATCAAACAGTACCTGGCCGTCTCCGCTATAATTTGAGACCAAGGCCTATGGACAAATAAATATTCTTTTTCCTTACCTTTTTGTTTTTTGATAACCAGAGCTCTCCCATCTGAAGGACTTTCTTGATTTTTGTTTTTCGAACCACCATCCGGGTTCAGCCGCAGGGTCGCGGTGTCAAGACTTTGGGGTACAGGCCGAAGACGTTAGGTCGACGGTTCTGGTTGGTCTATGGCGTTCCCTGGACTGACAGGCGTACTCCTTAGCAGAAGAAACTCACCCGCCGCGAGCGGCACGATTAGAGGATGGAGTTTTTCAAGATGGAGAGACCCGTTGAGGAAATGAACTTTAAAGCAAGAATATGTAAAATAATGAAAAGCAAACGTTTTGTGTTTTTATGCCTGTTTGTATTATGTAGTATGGTAGTGTTTACTGTAGGATTTGTATTCTTCTCCTCTCAAGAGCCCATTGCACCCACAGTACAGCCTATACCTATTTCTACTGTCTCCTCACACTCTTTTCACCCTCTGCCTGAACACGAACAAGCCAGACGATCAGAATTTGTAAACAACTCGTTTATTCAGCTCCTGCACCAGCACCAACTAGTCATGAATACAACCAATTGCTGGGTGTGTGGTTTAATGCCACATACCATTAATAAGGGTATTCCTTATCTAGTGCTGCCGTATAGCTACAATGGATCGTCATGGGCGTTCCAGACCATGTTTCTCTGTGCCCTAGATGCCTACTCCCCGCGACAACCGCGTTCCATCAGACCTGGTACCAATAATAAAGCTTTAATGAAAGGAGTTGCCGATATGAGCAGAGATATCGACGCATACTCATCTATCCCCAAAGAAGAATTGAGAGCTTATGTAGGGTGGAACGCAACGGGGTATAGTATTAGTCTGGGCGAAAGACAGCGGAAAATCTCATCCCCAATCTGGGTCGTACCCCACATAGGTCGGTTCTGTTTACAAGGTAATGGTCAGAATCCTAGAGCTCAACTGGGAAGAAGTGACTGTACTGAAACGTACACTTTTCCGTCACAGTTTTCCCCTGCGTTTTTGGCTGCCAAGGGTACATATTTTGTCTGCAACGACCGAGCATATACATGGTTGCCCCCTGATTTCTCGGGCACATGTTATATTGCAAATCTGCTACCGCCGACATTCACTGCTGCCTCTGACTATCACAAGACCAGAGTTGTGAGAGGCGTGATTAGTAAGGAGGATACTGCCGGTCAGGAAGCGGAAGACTTCTTTTTGGGTTTCCTGCCGTTTTGGGGACCTATGGTTAATAGTAGGAACCTGAGACAACTGACTCGTGTGGTTGAATCCACTGTTAATGTTACGGCTGGTGCCCTTGGTAATTTGACAGCTGAGCTCCAAGCGGATCGCCTCATGACTTTGCAGAACCGCATGGTTCTAGACGTTATACTTGCAGACCGCGGTGGGGTATGTAAGGTTATCCAATCCAGTTGTTGCATTTTCATACCAGATAACGCTCCAACAGTTTATCAAGCCATCTCCAAACTCCATAAAATATCTGAATCCATACACATGGATAAAGGAGATTGGTCACTGGTGGGGTGGTTCTGGGAACTGATATCTGCCTGGGGTTGGAAAGTTCTGATGGTCATTGGAATGATCTTAGCCATCCTTTTCCTGTTCTGTCTGTGCATACAGTGTGCTCCTGCGATATGTGGCCTCTGTGCTACATTATGTGTAAGGAAACCTGTATCGAGGGACGAGCTAAGTAATAGGATGATGCTACAGCAACATCTCCATGACTTCGTGAATATTGACCTAGACTCGGATTGAAATTAGTATAGTTATTGCCTATGTAAGGGCAAAAGGAGGGTCTGTCGTACTTTAGAATTTGGGACCGCGTAGGAGGCAGGGCCCTACCCCTGTCTATCCCGGTATTAGCGAACCGCAAATGGTTAATGCGGTATGTACAAGTGCTTTGTGTAACGTTTTAGCTATGAATGCACTGTGTATACGCTATTATACATCACTACGTGGGTTCCATTTTGTATCGGTGGCCATCTTATGGTTGCCCTCACATAGGCTATATAACATGAAGCAAATACGGGCCTTTTAGAGCACATGTGCCTCCCTTTGACTTCTCTGTGACCTGGGCAGCTTGGCTCCGCTGCCCCAGGTCAGTCCGGTCCCACGAGTTCCCCGTCCTTGGCCACCTGTGATTAGCATCAGGGCTTGACACACCATAAAGTCTTTTCATCCTACACAAGCCTCCAGCTAATCTCTTTCACACCTGACTGTTCCTGCTTTATGGCTTGTTTCCCAAAACAGGAGATGCTCATGTTTATTGGGGCCTATCGATATCTGATGTGGGATCTGAGCCTTACTGTGTAAATAATTGCGGGCTGGCTTAACTGGAATGTGGGATGGTCATCATGACTCTGCCTTTTCGTTTGTAATGTATACATGTAATAGCCGTACCATAAACCTAGGAATGTATGCCTGAAGCAGGAAACTCTGTATTTAAGGAGAAGCCCGTTTCTGTGATTTTTAGCAGTCTCCTGAGAACATACACGCTGTTGTACTTCTAGGACGCCTGTAATTGGTCTGCAGCCAATAAACTGATCTTTGACTTCACCCAGAAGACTCTGTGTTTCTGTAGGTCTGAAACAGGAAGAACCCCGAAGTCATAGGGTGTGTTCCCCTGCACCGCTGGGCTTAAAATACCCAGTACTTCACCGGCAGCCCCCACCTCCCCCTGAGGCTGTCGTGTGTGGGATCCCTACTGCCCGGCAGCTCCCACCTCCCCCCTGAGGCTGCAGTGTGCAGCGTCCCTCCTGCCCGACAGCCCCCAACTCCCCCCTGAGGTTGCAGTGTGCAGGATCCCTCCTGCCCGGCAGCTCCCACCTTCCCCCTGAGGCTGCAGTGTGCGGGATCCCTCCTGACTGGCGGATCCAGCCTCTCCCCTTAGGCTGCAGTGTGCAGGATCCCTCCTGCCCAGCAGCTCCTGCCTCCCCCCTGAGGCTGCAGTGTGCAGGATCCCTCCTGCCTGGCAGCTCCTGCCTTCCCCCTGAGGCTGCAGTGAGTGGGATCCCTCCTGCCCGGCAGCTCCTATCTCCCCCTGTGCTGCAGTGTGCAGGATCCCTCCTGCCCGGCAGCTCCTGCCTCCCCCCTGAGGCTTCAGTGGGCAGGAACCATCCTGCCCGGAAGCCCCCGCCTCCCCCCTGAGGCTGCAGTGTGCGGGATCCATCCTGCCCGACAGCCCCCGCTTCTCCCCGAGGTTGCAGTGTGCTCGGCAGCTCCTATCACCCCCCTGTGGCTGCAGTGTGTGGGATCCCTCCTGCCCGGCAGCTCCTGCCTCCCCCCTGAGGCTGCAGTGTGCAGGATCCCTCCTGCCCGGCAGCTCCTGTCTCCCCCTGAGGCTGCAGTGTGCAGGATCCCTCCTGCCCGGTAGTTCCCACCTTCCCCCTGAGGCTGCAGTGTGTGGTATCCCTCCTGCCTGGCAGCCCCCTCTTCCCCCCGAGGCTGCAGTGTGTGGGATCCCTCCTGCCTGGCAGCTCCTGCCTCCCCCCTGAGGCTGCAGTGTGCAGGATCCCTCCTGCCCGGCAGCTCCTGTCTCCCCTTGAGGCTGCAGTGTGCAGGACCCCTCCTGCCCGGCAGCTTCCGCCTCCCCCCTGAGGCCTCAGTGTGTGGGATCCCTCCTGCCCGGCAGCTCCTATCACCCCCTGTGGCTGCAGTGTGTGGTATCCCTCCTGCCTGGCAGCTCCTGCCTCCCCCCTGAGGCTGCAGTGTGCAGGATCCCTCCTGCCCGGCAGCTCCTGTCTCCCCCTGAGGCTGCAGTGTGCAGGATCCCTCCTGCCCGGCAGCTCCCGCCTCCCACCTGAGGCTGCAGTGTGAGAGATCCCTCCTGCCCGGCAGCTCCTGCCTCCCCCCTGAGGCTGCTGTGTGCGGGATCCCTCCTGCCCGGCAGCTCCTACCTCTACCCTGAGGCTGCCGTGTACCGGATCCCTCCTACTGGCAGCTCCCGCCTTCCCTTTGAGGCTGCAGTGTGCGGGATCCCTCCTGCCCAGCAGCTCCCGCCTACCCCCTGAGGCTGCAGTGTGCGGCGTCCTCCAACCCGGCAGTCCCCGCCTCCACCTGAGGCTGCAGTGTGCAGGATACCTCCTGCCCAGCAGCTTACACCTTCCTCCTCAGGCTGCAGTATGCAGGATCCCTCCTGCCCGACAGCTCCTGCCTCCCCCCTGAGGCTATAGTGTGTGGGATCCCTCCTGCCCGGCAGCTCCTATCTCCCCCGGAGGCTAAAGTGTGCGGGATCACTTCTGCCCGGCAGCTCCTGCCTCCACCCTGAGGCTGCAGTGTGCGGGATCCCTCCTGCCTGGCAGTTCCAGACTCTCTCCTGAGGCTGCAGTGTGCAGGATCCCTCCTGCCCTGTGTAGGAGAGTAGGATCTGCTTCACATGGGTACCCACACTTTTTGCTGGTGTTTCACTGTTTTTCTCTTAGTCTGGCTGTGGCCCTGCTAATCAGGACCACAGCCTAGCTGCTTCCTCTCTAAAATGGTTTGCATGTACATTAGGTACATATCTAATTGGATTCCGGAGTGTCTTATAAGCCCCTAGTATATGGTATAGTATGTACCTAGGGCATAGGTACCTCAGAGGCCTACCAGGGACTGAAGCATGTATTATGCCACCCCTGGGAAGCACTCCAAAATGGCACCACAGGTCTGTTACTGCAACCTGGGTTAGGGTGTGCTTGCACCCCTTACTGTGGTATAGGCTACCTATATCACTATCATTGCACACACATAAAACCTTTAAGTCACTACTATGGCAGGCATTAACAATCCTGAAGGCAGAGTGCTTGGTTTTTATGTGAGAGGGTGCCCTTGCATGAGCAGAACCCCTCTGCAGTGTTCGGAGTATCTCCTCTGATGCTGTTTTTGGTGCAGCCTGACCATATACTCTTAAGTGCATTATAACCTTGCGGTAAATACTAACTTTGGGATGGCTGCACGGAAACATGTCATGTTTGGTGTCAAACGCTTTGGAATACAACCCCCCCCCCCACCAGTTCTGGTGCCGGGGATAGCATTCCACCCTTCTGGAGGGAGAGACATGTTCACACAGGTATAACCCGGTAGGACTTTCTTGAGCCCTGGCATCACAAACTGGATGCCTCTGCCACAGACACGGGTCTGGCCTCCTGCTGCTGACCGAAACTCCGTCAGGGGAGGCCTGGACAATAGGTTTCCTGTCCCACTGAGGTGTAACCACCTCCCCAGACTGGCAGATGTGTATTGGGGCTGGGCGGGAGCACTCTCTGGTGCTTTGAAATCCTGCACTGGGGGCCCACTTGGTGTCCTTGTGCATAGTCCAGTTCAAACCGGTTGCAGGGGCTACCTACACCTGAAGAACCAGAACCTTATGAGCCTGGCGGCGCAGGGTACGCCTTAATCTCCTGGGTTCACCTGCTTTAACTAACAGAGACACGGGACACTCTGTCAGGCGTAAAAGATCAGATTTATTAGTTGCAGCTAGTACAGTTGTCCTAGAAGTACACACGGTATGTTCTCAGGAGACTGCCACTTCACTCCATGGCGCACAATCTTATATAGTTCATAGGTAGCATATATATTAACCAAGAACACACCTAAAACATACATGAAGAGCCAGTAAGAAAGGTTGAAAAATAGAACAGAGCCAATAGAAAGAGTTGGAAAACAAAAGTATCGAGTAACCCGGAGAAGTCTCTCCTCCAACTATGTTTGCCACCCCTCCCCACAGGTTAAGGTATTAACGTATTTGTAACTGACTTGCAGGTGGCGAGATACGTTTGTGTATTTTGGAGGATAGTTGTGAAATGAGAGAATACGAGCAAAGGACAGTGAAGGCCAGGAGACAAGTTAAAATCACGAGAGAATACTTTGAACCGACAGATAGTTGAGACAGGGATTAGGAAACCCAGACAGAGATTAGTGTACTCGACCAGACTCTAACACCAGCTTTGTAAAAAAAGGTAGAAGGCTATTTTGACACAATATTGCAGGAAAAGCAGAAAAGACTTTGTTCGCCGTGCTGCCTGAATGAGGGCAATATAAGATGGCGGCGGAGTACAAAATGGCGGGTCAATACGATCGTAATTGAAAATCGAATTTCCTCACACCTGCTCTGGCGTGAAACTGTACAAAGGAAATGGGTGTAACCACCCCTCTTTCCAAACCCTCTCATAGGTGGGTCCCTCGAGTATATTGAACCCCCAAACTTAGTATAAGTATGGGAACCCAGTCCTTGCGACTTTAGATTACCCTGGACGAAACTCTGCAACATATATCCTGGACCTTCAACGTTCTACTTTGCTTAGAAGATTGAAGAAATCTCCCTTGGGGTCAAGGAGTGACTCCCCTGCTTGGCAGGCACCAAAGAAGCAACTGACCGGTCTGCATCACTGAAGCTCCCGCCAGACGCCGAAGTCTTTGCATCACCAGAGGTGACCCCTGGACACCGTGGACTTTTGCAGCAACACTATCTTCCTGGTCGTCCTCGAAGTTGTGCTTTGGGCTATGAGTAGCCCAAGCCTTGAACACCTCCTGCACTGAAGATTGCTGGCCTCCAGTCCACGAGTGACCCGTGGGCCAGTTTCAAGTGCGACTGCTCGAGGCTCCTTCGCGATCACCAGCCCATTGGCTAGCAGGTCCCCACAAAGGCAACTCCTCTTCTGCTTGGGCTTTCTTGGTTGCTCTAGATGTGCCCTGACTTACCCGCGCTGGGTGAGTCCCTCAGACCTTGCTGGTCTGCACTGCAGTCCTTTCTCTGAATTCCAGTGACTTGCCGTTGACAAGGTTTGTAGGGTCCATTCTGATCGCCGACACCGCAGCACTCGACAGACTTTGTGGGACAGCTCGAATCCGGCTTGTGAACTTCGTTGACGCCTCCTGGACCTTGTGGCTGAAGAGTTAAGACACCCATCAACTCACCTGAAGCACCCGACATCTGTGGGCATTGGTCCATCCTCCTCTCGGTTACTGGCTAGTGACCCAGACTCTGTCCCCTCTGCTTTCAGGTTCCTTTCATCCTGGATCCAGGCTTGGATTTCTTCGGACACTTCTCCTCTTCACAGCAGCAACAGTTCTTTGCAGGCTCCCATTGCAATCAACGACGTGACCTGACACCAAAAGACACCTATGCACCCGGCTTCCCTGGGTGAGGTAACTTGAGTCCTCCAGTGCTCCCGTGAGTGCTAGCCCTAGAACTTCTTAAGTCCAAAAGGGTTTGGTACTGACTCGATTCTAAGTGTCCCTAATCTTTAAATTTCCAACCGCGACATTGCCCATAGAAGGTAACGGGAACCCGCGGTTGTCTTAAACACACTGCATACAGTCCCCGTGGGTCCCCTGTGTCACTACCTTGGGTGGTTCCTTGGGGTCCCGGCGATTCTACAGGCTCTAGGCCTTGTGTCTATTGCAGTCGCGGTTCTTCCTCCTGTATTTTTTCTAACCTGTTTTTGTTGGCTTTATGACTCTGGGTACTTTACCACTGCTGATCAGTGCTAAAGTGCATATGCTCTCCCTATGTAAATATGACATGTGAATTGGTATATTCATGATTGGCTTATTTGGTTTACCTGTTAGTCCCTAGTAGCGTGGCCTGTGTGTGCCCAGGGCTGGCAAACCAAATGCTGCTGGTGGGCCTGCAGCGCTGGTTTGCGCCACCCACAGAAGCAGCTTGTAAATTGTGTCTCAGACCTGCCACTGCAGAGTCTGTGTGCAGTCCAGAATCTTGGCTGTGAAGTGCACCCACCTCCCAGCCCCTGAACCTTCCCTTGGCATCATGTGAGTCACCCCTGTGGTAGGTTGCATTGTATGTGTGAGGTAGGACATGCCCTGATGTGTGTAGCATGTCCTGGTAGTGAATTACACCCAATTGTTTCACTACTGTAAGGCTACCTGTTCTTCATAGACCAGAATGGGAGGTTTGGCTATAACATTCTATAGTCCTAACTGACCCAAAGAACATGGTAGAAAAACGAATTTAGTATGCCTGAGCTCAGAATATTAAAATACATCTTTTAGTGAAGTTTATTTTGATATTCTGTGTTAGTAAATACCACTTTTAGAAAGTAGGTATTTTCTTGCCTAAGCCTTCCAGTGTGCTCTGCTGTTATGTGTATTGGCTGTCTGGTTTTGGAGGGACAGGGCAGGCTGAGTCAGACCTGGGTTGAATAGAGAGATCTGCATTGGAGTATGGGGAGGGGTAGCTCCTGGACCTGCACCTCCCACTGTGCGTCTGATGGCAGACCCCCTCTTTCTGAAAGGAAGGATGCAGCCTGGTAAACAAAGTGCTCCAGGGCTGGGCAGAACTGGTTCTGGCTGGGTTCAGTGACTTGTAGCATCTGAGAACAAAGGGGCATATTAACAAGGGCTTTATCTCCGCTATTTTGGCTTTAAAAGCCAAAGAAGCGGAGATAAAAATATCACCCTATCAACAACAGGGTGCTAACATGCAAAATCGCATGTTAGCACCCTTTTTCACTACGCTTCCCTTTGCATCTCTAATGAGATGCAAAGAGGGCGTTCCAGAGCAAAATAATAGGAGGAATGTCGCTAAGCGACATTTCTCCTATTATCAAGCTTCACGCTAACCCTGTTAGAGACAAAAAAAGCAACGCTAACCACGGTTAACGCTGCTTTTTTACGTCTGCTAATTTTCAGACTTAGCCATGTAATCCAATGAGAGGTGGATTACATGGCTAAGTCCACCAGGGGCTACCAACAAGGATATCCCTATCCGTGTAGTTTTATCGCTGCATTACCAGCGATAACCTCCCAAAATGCCGCTATCGCTGGATTTTTTATCACCTAGGCGGTTAGCGTTGTTAATAACACGATAACCAGGCGATATTATCCAGCGATAGCGGGCGTTAAAAAATTAACGCTAAGCGCCCTTATCGTTAATTTTCCCTGTTCCTTGTTAATATGCCCCAAAAACTTTTGGGGTGTAAATATCTGTGCTGAAACCCCTACAATTTGTATTGCCCCTGGATCTCAAGACCAACCTCTGTCCGTGGAACTGAAGGAAGCTGCAGGAGAGGACTGTCCTGGTGTTGTGTGCTGTTCCCTGGACTGGCCTGCAGTAGTTTTCATTGGACTGGAAATAGGAGGGAAAAGGAGCTGTAAGAGAACTTTTTAATCTTGAACCTGCAATCACCCAAAGGCTAGAGAGAGAACTAGCCTCCTGACTGAAGTCTCAGGACCAGTAGACTTCATTTTGTCGCTGAGGCCTGTTAGCGAGCCGCCGCAGCCGAGGAGCGTCAAGAAAATCATCGCACTGCTGCCGCCGAGGGCTCGCTGGCCTGATCATCGCCCCGCACGTTTGCGGGCCTCAAAATTATCGCTAACGCCTGTTAGCGAGCCGCCACAGTCGCGGAGCGTCAGGAAAATCGTCGCCCTGCTGCCGCTGAGGGCTCGCTGACCTGATCATCGCCCTGCACGTTTGCGGGCCTCAAAATTATCGCCACGAAGCGTCAAGAAATTCATCACGCCGCTGCCACTGAGGGCTCGCTGGCCTGATCATCGCCCGCACGTTTGCGGGCCTCAAAATCGTCGCTAACCCCCGTTAGCGAGTGGCTGCGAACAAAAGCGTGAGGAAAAACATCGCTATCCCGCCGTAGCTGCATTTTTGTGGATTATTGTCGACAACACCCCAGAACTGTGAGTAAATGGGTCGCCGAGACCATTGCCCTGAACTGAGCTTTTCATTCCCCATTTGAACTATTTTTGCAGCGTCCAGAGAGAATTATTTTTGCACAGTATTGTGGCTTTCTCGTTATTTGGTCTTGTGATAAGCCTCTATATAAAGATAACTATTTTTTTTTATACCTACCTGTGTTGTGTCCCTTTGTAGTGTTCCTCACTGTATTACTGTGTATGGTCGTAGACGCTTAACACACTGCCTCTGAGATTAGCCTATCTGCTCGTGCTACGTTACCACAGGGTGGAGCAGGGGTTGTCAAAGGGGTGCAGCCCTTCACTCTGACTTAGGAAGAAGGGTCCCTGCTTGGACAGTGGCCATCCACTGCCAACCAGAGACCCCCATTTCTAACAGGGTGAAATACCCCCTCCGTCCTCGGACCCCATCCACTGAGTGAGAGACCCCTGTGTGGGTGAAATACCCCCTCCGTCCTCAGACCCCATCCACTGAGTGAGAGACCCCTGTGTGGGTGAAATACCCCCTCCGTCCTCAGACCCCATCCACTGAGTGAGAGACCCCTGTGTGGGTGAAATACCCCCTCCGTCCTCAGACCCCATCCACTGAGTGAGAGACCCCCGTGTGGGTGAAATACCCCCTCCGTCCTCAGACCCCATCCACTGAGTGAGAGACCCCCGTGTGGGTGAAATACCCCCTCCGTCCTCAGACCCCATCCACTGAGTGAGAGACCCCCGTGTGGGTGAAATACCCCCTCCGTCCTCAGACCCCATCCACTGAGTGAGAGACCCCCGTGTGGGTGAAATACCCCCTCCGTCCTCAGACCCCATCCACTGAGTGAGAGACCCCTGTGTGGGTGAAATACCCCCTCCGTCCTCAGACCCCATCCACTGAGTGATAGACCCCTGTGTGGGTGAAATACCCCCTCCGTCCTCAGACCCCATCCACTGAGTGAGAGACCCCTGTGTGGGTGAAATACCCCCTCCGTCCTCAGACCCCATCCACTGAGTGAGAGACCCCCGTGTGGGTGAAATACCCCCTCCGTCCTCAGACCCCATCCACTGAGTGAGAGACCCCCGTGTGGGTGAAATACCCCCTCCGTCCTCAGACCCCATCCACTGAGTGAGAGACCCCTGTGTGGGTGAAATATCCCCTCCGTCCTCAGACCCCATCCACTGAGTGAGAGACCCCTGTGTGGGTGAAATACCCCCTCCGTCCTCAGACCCCATCCACTGAGTGAGAGACCCCTGTGTGGGTGAAATACCCCCTCCGTCCTCAGACCCCATCCACTGAGTGAGAGACCCCCGTGTGGGTGAAATCCCCCCTCCATCTTCAGACCCCATCCACTGAAAGAGAGACCCCTGTGTGGGTGAAATACCCCCTCCATCCTCAGACCCCATCCACTGAGTGAGAGACCCTGTGTGGGTGAAATATCCCCTCCGTCCTCAGACCCCATCCACTGAGTGAGAGACCCCTGTGTGGGTGAAAGACCCCCTCCGTCCTCAGACCCCATCCACTGAGTGAGAGACCCCTGTGTGGGTGAAATACCCCCTCTGTCCTCAGACCCCATTCACTGAGTGAGAGACCCCTGTGTGGGTGAAATACCCCCTCCGTCCTCAGACCCCCTCCACTGAGTGAGAGACCCCTGTGTGGGTAAAATACCCCCTCCATCCTCAGGCCCCATCCACTGAGTGAGAGACCCCTGTGTGGGTGAAATACCCCCTCCGTCCTCAGACCCCCTCCACTGAGAGAGAGACCCCTGTGTGGGTGAAATACCCCCTCCGTCCTCAGACCCCCTCCACTGAGAGAGAGACCCCTGTGTGGGTGAAATACCCCCTCCATCCTCAGGCCCCATCCACTGAGTGAGAGACCCCTGTGTGGGTGAAATACCCCCTCCGTCCTCAGACCCCTTCCACTGAGAGAGAGACCCCTGTGTGGGTGAAATACCCCCTCCATCCTCAGGCCCCATCCACTGAGTGAGACCTCTGTGTGAGTGAAATACCGCCTCCGTCCTCAGACCCCATTCACTGAGTGAGAGACCCCTGTGTGGGTGGAATACCCCCTCCCTCCTCAGACCCCATCCACTGAGTGAGAGACCCCTGTGTGGGTGAAATACCCCCTCCCTCCTCAGACCCCATCCACTGAGTGAGAGACCCCTGTGTGGGTGAAATACCCCCTCCCTCCTCAGACACCATCCACTGAGTGAGAGACCCCTGTGTGGGTGAAATACCCCCTCCCTCCTCAGACCCCATCCACTGAGTGAGAGACCACTGTGTGGGTGAAATACCCCCTCCGTCCTCAGACCCCCTCCACTGAGAGAGAGACCCCTGTGTGGGTGAAATACCCCCTCCGTCCTCAGACCCCATCCACTGAGTGAGAGACCCCTGTGTGGGTGAAATATCCCCTCCGTCCTCAGACCCCATTCACTGAGTGGGAGACCCCTGTGTGGGTGAAATACCCCCTCCGTCCTCAGACCCCATCCACTGAGTGAGAGACCCCTGTGTGGGTGAAATACCCCCTCCGTCCTCAGACCCCATTCACTGAGTGAGAGACCCCCGTGTGGGTGAAATACCCCCTCCGTCCTCAGACCCCGTCCACTGAGAGAGAGACCCCTGTGTGGGTCACACCTGATGGTCTGTCTCATGAATTTACTGTGACTACAACCTGCTTCTTTCCTTGCTTTGAGAGTGAACCCCTGAAGGGGAGGTGTAGAAGAAATCAGCAGAGAGGTGCAAACCCCGAATTGGTGCAAAGCAACTGGAGAGAGTTGCTTGAGGACTCACAGCCCTGTCAAATATAAAGAATCACCCACAGGAACAGGAACATTAGAAACGCTGCTCAGTCTCATTGCAGCAGCTGTGTCTACATTTCACACATTTAATGAAATACAAGTCGTCATTTAAATTCACTCCTGAATATCATGTCTGTTCCTTTGCAGAAGTTTAAAAAATGAACACATTGCTGGAATTTCACTGAGGGAAGGGGGCAGAGCTAGCATGAGGGGCTGAATCTGAGGCTCCTCAAGAACACACATGCAAGGGTGAGGCCTGTCATGGACTGTGTGTGTCTTAAAAACACCCATGTCTGGGTCTTTACAGGCACCAATGCTTGTTTCACTGCTGGAGCCTGGAGGCGGCGGTTCCGTCCGTGGCCACCAGAGGGCGCTCCTCGCCTGCTGATGAATCAACTGAGCTGCACATGGGATGAAAGGGAGAAGGGTTTCCTCTTCCGGGTCAGCGGCGGCAGAGACAGCTCAGCAGCGGCGGTGACATCACTTCCTGTTCGTTCCTGGTGTGTGCAGCCTGCTGCTGAGGAGGAAGGAACCTCGTCTATCTGTGCAGTTACCTTCATCTACAGACCCCCCCAGATCTGCTTCTCCTCCCCCACGCCTGCCCCTCCAGACCCCAGATCTGCACCAGCCCCCCCCATCAGACCCCAGATCTGCCCCTGCCCCCTCAGACCCCAGATCTGCACAGCCCCCTCACACCCCAGATCTGCACCCCAAGTCCCCAGATCTGCCCCTGCCCCCCCTCAGACCCCAGATCTGCCCCTGCCCCCCTCAGACCCCAGATCTGCCCCCCTCTCCGACCCCAGATCTGCCCCAGTCCCCCCTCAGACCCCAGATCTGCCCCCCCCCCAGCCCCAGATCTGCCCCCCCTCCCCCCAGGAGGAGGAGAGAGCCTGGACATGTCTGCACAGGTCTCTGCTCAGGTAGGAGATTGTCAGCACCTTCTGCTGTGTTTGTAGAAATAGACTGAATAATCCTGGAGGGAATCTCTGCCAGGAGCCGGCTGAGCTGAGCTCTTCTATCCGGGGGGCCTGGGGGGCTTTCCTTCTGGCCCTGGGGGTGTTTGTGGGCATCATGTGTGTTAAAGAGGGAATCTGTGCACTGCACTGCATCTTACTGCACTATGAGGAATCTGTGCACTGCACTGCATCTTACTGCACTATGAAGAATCTGCACTGTACTGCATCTTACTGCACTATGAGGGATCTGTGCACTGCACTGCATCTTACTGCACTATGAGGGATCTGTACACTGCACTGCATCTTACTGCACTGTTAGGGATCTGTGCGCACTATCTTAATTCACTATGAGGAATCTCTGCACTGCATCTTACTGCACTATGAGGGATCTGTGCACTGCATCTTACTGCACTATGAGGAATCGGCGCACTGCAGTGCATCTTACTGCACTGTGAGGGATCTGTGCACTGCACTGCATCTTACTGCACCATGAGGAATCTCTACACTGCATCTTACTGCACTATGAGGGATCTGTGCACTGCATCTTACTGCACTGTGAGGGATCTGTGCACTGCAGTGCATCTTACTGCACTATGAGGAATCTGTGCACTGCACTGCATCTTACTGCACTATGAGGGATCTGTGCACTGCACTGCATCTTACTGCACTATGAGGGATCTGTGCACTGCACTGCATCTTACTGCACTGTGAGGGATCTGTGCGCACTGTATCTTACTTCACTATGAGGAATCTCTGCACTGCATCTTACTGCACTATGAGGAATCGGCGCACTGCAGTGCATCTTACTGCACTATAAAGAATCTATGCACTGCACTGCATCTTACTGCACTATGAGGGATCTCTGCACTGCATCTTACTGCACTATGATGGATCTGTGCACTGCATCTTACTGCACTATGAGGAATCTGTGCACTGCACTGCATCTTACTGCAACATTAAAGAATCTGTGCACTGCACTGCATCTTACTGCACTATGAGGGATCTGTGCACTGCACTGCATCTTACTGCACTGTGAGGGATCTGTGCGCACTGTATCTTACTTCACTATGAGGAATCTCTGCACTGCATCTTACTGCACTATGAGGGATCTGTGCACTGCATCTTACTGCACTATGAGGAATCGGCGCACTGCAGTGCATCTTACTGCACTGTGAGGGATCTGCTCTGCACTGCATCTTGCTGCACTGTGAGGGATATGTGCACTGAATCTGACGGTATTGTGAGGGATCTGTGCACTGTATCTTATTGCACTGTGAGGAATCTGTGCACCATCTGAGTGTATTGTAAGGGATCTATGCACTGCATCTCAGGGCACTATGAGTCTGTGCATGCTGCACTTCATCTTACTTCACTATTAGGAATCAATGCACAGGAGCTGCCCGTGCAGGTAAGGGTGGTGGGCGGGGTGGGGAGGGAGTCAACAGCCGACGACGAGGGAAAATTACATTTTAAAAAAAGAGAACCTCTTACCTTGCGCTTGCTTATTTTTAATGGGTTTCCATTTTGAATATATTACCAGGAGGACAAAGTTCCTGCGGGCAGGTGCAAAAAGTCACCCGAGCCCTTAAAAATAAATAAGGAGTGAAAGAGTTCCTAGTTTGAAGAACCACACAGGTAAGTGGAGGACCACTCTATGTCCTCTGTTGTCCTCACACACCCCGAAAGGTGTCATGCTTCATCATCGGGCGGTTGCTCCTCGTAGGGCCGGCGCTGCAATTCCCTACGGGCCCCCGAAGGGTCACTTTTTCGGAGATCTTTTTTGGAACCGCCGGATGGTGCATGTGGGTATGTGGAAAGTGGGTTCTGTATGGAGGGTAAAAAAGGTGCGTGCAAGTGAGTGAAAAACATGGTGGGTCATTATGCAGCAACTTGTATAGATGTACCCTGAGCAGAATTAAACTGCTAAAAAATTGTGACCCTGAAGGCACAATCTGCCCATGTGTAGGAAGGTGGATATCTGACTATGGTTACCCCCAAATTTTTGCCTAGTGTCTAGCTGGTTTTTCGACTTAGTTGGCCTGAGATCCTGCCATTCAGGACCTCAGCCCATCTGCTCTCTCTTTAAAATGGACTCCATGTACCCTAGGTACATACCCAATTGGTTGGATCACCCTGTCAGCCCCTGTACCAGTGTACACTAGGTACCCAGGGCATTGGTGTACCCAAGGCCTGCCCGGGGCTGAAGCATGTATTATGCCACCCCAGGCTTGGCCTAACAAATCTGACACAACTGGCTGATCACTCAGCTGGGGTAAGTTGGTGTAACCACCTCTTACTTAGGTGTAGTATACCTATACCTAACCTTAAATGGGACACCTGGTAACCTATAAGTCACTCCTATGGCAGGCCTTAACAATCCTGAAGGCAGAGTGCTTGGTTCCATGTGAGATGGTGCTCTGGCATGAGCTGAGCCTGTCTGCAGTGGTCGGAACAACTTCCTTCTACTGTTTCCAGATATCGTCATACCATATACTCTTAAGTGCATTATGAACCTCGCGGTTAAATGCTAACTTTGGTTTGGCTTTATCAAAACATGTCGAGTAAGGTGTCATACGAATTGGAATACTAACCCCTCGCCAATTCTGGCGACGGGGTTAGCATTCCACCCTTCTAGAGGGACACGACATGTACAGTACCTGAAACCCGGGTAAAATCAGACATAGCCTCAGCTCCACAAAATGGATGCTGCCACCACAGACACAAGTCTGCCCTCCTGCTGCTGGGAGTCCTTCCAGCTTGGGAGGTGTGGACAAAGGGTTTCCTGCCAGGGGAGGTGCGTGCACCACCCCAGACAGGATTTTGTGTATTGGTCAGGTAGGGCTTGAAAGAAACCAGACATGCCTGTGGCTCACAAGGAGCCTCGGGGCATATGCCAGTTCAAACCGGTCCTGGGGCACACCAGTCCCGGGCCTGGGGCGAGCTGGACAAAGGATTGGGGGTGTAACCACCCCCCTTCCTGGTCCCACCCTTAGGGAGGGACCTAGCAGGTAGTCCGGCCCCTAGAATCCGCTTAAAGGTAGGAGCTGTGTCCTAAGACTTCAGACATCCTGGAATCAACTTAAAACTAAGAAGAAGACGGGAACTTCGACGCTCTGCCGCACAGAGGACTGAAGCCAATCTCCCCTGTGGTCAGGGAGTGACCACCTTGCTAACGCAAGCACCATCCAGCGAATCAACGTCTGCTTTGCCGCCGCCTCCCGCCGGAGCCCGAGCCCAGAGACTGACAAGACCTGGACCTCCAGACCTCTCACCGCCCGATCCACAGTCCCTGCAAAGAAGAGACCCGTGGAGGCACCGAGACACGTGGAGCCAGCCATCTTGAAACGACCGCGACAAGCTGACCAGTGCAACAACCGAGGCTCCCTCCAAGTTGTGCTTTGGGTCCTGAGAAGCCCAACCCTCGAGCAGCATCTGCACCAAAGGTGAGCCCTCCAGCATCTCCACGATCTGCGTGGGGCCCTTCTGCATTTTGCCACTCGACGCGCCTAACCGGTTGCTGGCCCGCTGGCTAGTGGCCATCTTGGCGACGAAATCTACGAAAAACACCGCTGGTCTGGTTGCTCCAGACTGGCCCTTGCTCCCCTCCAAAGGAGCAGTTCCTCTGACCTTGCTGGTCAGAACTATCAGCTTAAACTCCTTGCCTACAACATTTGCTTTTGCCAAGGCTTGTTTGCTTCGATCAAGTCGCCGACACCGCCGACAGCGAGAGCCTGCGTGGGACAGCTCGTGACTCGACTCCTGGACGTCGTCGACCTTCAGGGACCACGTGGCTGCGGAGACAAGCTACCCCTCATCACCTGTTTGCACCCGACATCGCCTGGTACCCACCTGGTGCCACGCTGGTCACTGGCTAGTGACTGTGAACACTGTCCCCTCTGCTTTCAGGTCTTCAACATCTCCGATCCACTCTGGGATCAACTGCATCTCTTCCCGACCGACCGCCTGCAGCACTTTTGTCTACAGGCCCCACGGAACAGATAGAAGAAACCCGACGCACTTCGAGGCCTATGCACCCGCTTCCTGTGGGTGAGGTAAAGCTGGCACACCTGTGCCCAAGTGTAGTATTACATCTCTAGTGCCTGTGTTCCAAGTCTTAAGTTCCTAGGTCATCCGGAAGATTCCTTTTGCAGTAACTTTGTACTTTTTACGCACCCATTGAAACCTATGGGAGCACGCGTGTGACTATTTGCTCTGCACACGCCACCCGTGGACCTCCTGGTCACTAACTGAAGTTAGCTCCTTGTAGGCCCAGCGATTCTAGAGGCCCTAGGCCTTTTCCCTTTTCTGTTCGTGGTACTTATACCACTATTTTAGTATATGGTTCGAGTGGCCACCCGGGCCTATCCATATAAAGTGCAACTTCTGTGTATTCTACTGTAATCTTGTTTGACGATTTGTGCTCCTGTGCTCATAAAGAGACTAGGGGTTACTTTGAGAAATAAATACATATATATTTTGAATATATATCTGTGTGGTGTCCTTTCATTGGTATAAAAGGGGGTTACTATTGGTAAAACAGCTTGCTTAACACGCATCACGAGTTTAGCCTCAAAGACTGCTTAGCCTACGCTACCACTAGGGCAGCTAGTCCAAAAAGGTTGACTTACAACCACACCATAAGGGTTGCTTGGCATGGTACAAGGTGGTCACTAGAACTAGTGAACAGCATATACCAGGCCAACTTCTCACATTGGTGAGCAGCGGTTGGATTTGAGCTTGCTGTGTTTTACCATTGTAATCTCTTGGTTACCAATTGAAAGATCACATAGGTACCTGTAGGTACATATAAAACAAGATTAGATATACTTAAGTTCTACTGAACTTAGTTGTTGTAGAGCAAAGGGAGTAGCACACCCTGACTACAACTACTAGATAGGTTTAGTAGGTAAACCCAAGTGTAGGTAGATTGCAACACATCCACCCACACTTAAGAGCAATGGCTGGGGCAGAGGGGTCCACTGTACCCATCTCTGTTGAGAGTGACCCCCCGAGGGCACCATCCATCTATGCTAGCCTTAATCAGAATGAGCTCAGGCATTTGGCAACTCTTAGAGGCCTTAAACAGCCCAAGAACCCAAACTCTGCTGAGCTCAGAGAGCTCTTACAGAATGATGAGAATCAGAGAGCACTCAAGAAAGCTTCCCAGTTAGCCCCCTTAGGGACAGGAACAGGAGGCCCCCTTTCTGAAGATGCCACTGAGACACCCCTTTCCAATAGTCACCCCTTAGATGGGATGCCTACCACAGAGGAAGAAAGTGAGGGGGACACAGAAAGTGGAGAGGATGAAGGGAGAACTAGCCCAGTGCCAAGTGTTATACTTGGCCCAGCTAAACCAAGGCTATTGGGGACTGACAGTGGGTTCAACCCATTGGATCTCCCCAGTGGACTTAACCCAGGGCTTGGGAGGAGAAGGAATCACTCAGGTGAATCCAATGCTTCCCATGGCTCTAGAGGCTCTCAAGGTCACTCCAGGAGAAGGATGACCACCCCTCAGAGGAGGGAACATGAGGCCAAGATGCAAGAAGCCCAGCTGAGGATCAGGAAGCAGGAGCTAGAGGTAGCCCTGATGGAAGAGAAACTGAGCAAGGCTAGGCAGCATAGAGAGAGTGGGTCTATACCCACTGGTGGCAGCAATGTCCCTAGGGACAAAGATAGGGTCTTTGACAATAGGAACCTGTCCAAGATTGTGCCCCCCTACAAAAGTGGGGATGACATCCACAAGTGGATAACTGCTCTTGAGAGAGCCTGCAAAGTACAGCAGGTTCCTGAGGACCAGTGGGCAGCAATCTTATGGCTCTCCTTTGAAGGTAGAGGCAGAGATAGACTCCTCACTGTTAGAGAGGAGGATGTCAGAAACTACAGAGTCCTGAAGAGTGTCCTAGTTGATGGGTTAGGCTTAACCACTGAACAGTACAGGTTAATGTTCAGAGACACCCAGAAGACACAGACCCAGGACTGGTCTGAATATGTGGAATGTGCCACTAAGGCTTTGGAGGGTTGGTTGCTGGGAAGTAAGGTGTCTGATTATACAGGATTGTACAATTTGATGATGAGAGAGCAGATTTTAAGTAATTGTCAAAACCAGCTTCTCCATCAACACCTGGTAGACTCAGATTTGACCTCTCCCCAAGAATTGGGAAAGAGGGCAGATAAATGGGTCAGGACCAGGATCAGGCCTAAAAACCAGGGTGGTGACCAAAAGAAAGATACCACCAAGCCTCAAGAGAAGGGTGGGGATAAAGAAAAAGAGAAACCTTCCCCAGGGCCCCAAAACTCCACACAGGGTGGTGGGTCCCAAGCTCCCTCCTCTACCACAGCTAAAAAGCCCTACTGCCATGAGTGTAAAACTCCTGGGCATTGGAAAACTGACAGCGGTTGCCCAAGGGCTAAAAACAAAACTGTTCCTCCAATTACTCCTGTCACACCACCTATTACTGTCAGCAGTAATCCCCCAGGTGGTGGGAGTGCCCCCAGAAATCTGGGTGGGTTTACTTGGGGAACACAGGGGGACCCTGGCTTAGCCAATTCCCCTACAGCAACTACTCTTGTCTGTGATGGTGGCATGGGGTTTGCCAACTTCACTGCCTGTCCCAACACTTTGGGTAGGTACAGACAGGAGCCCTACATCAATGGTACCAAAGCTGAGGCCTACAGAGACACTGGAGCTAGCATCACAATGGTGGCCCATTGGCTAGTTCCCTCTGAGCAGCTTTTGCCTGGTTTCTCCTACCAGGTGACTAACATTGATGGCAAACAGAACAGTCATCCCATGGCAGAGGTATGTCTCAGCTGGGGAGGGGTCACTGGCCCTAAAAGGGTAGCAGTGTCCCCAACCTTGCCTGTAGACTGCTTACTGGGGAATGACTTAGAACTCTCAGCTTGGGCTGGAGTTGAACAAGACACCCATTCTAAAATGGTAGGCCTGTCACAAAAGGGTAGGGGGGTTGTGCCATTCACAACCCCTGTCCAAATAGATTTCCTCCCTGAAAAGGTTGGAAGGGCAGTGGTAGCCACAGCCCAGGCACAGACAGACTTCCCTGTAGAGACTGGCAGAGCTGTGACAGTCACAGCTCAAACACAAACTGAGGGCCCCCCTGAAAAGGTTGGCAAGGCTGTAATGGTCTCAGCCTATACTCAGACTGACATAGGTGTAGTGAAGCCTGAAACAATGGATCACTCCACACAAACTGAGAGTAGTGGGGAGGAAGAAAAGTCTCCCTCTCCCCAGACATTAGGAAAAGGTCAGCCTCCTCAGGGATCTGACCTCACCCCTTGTGAAGGAACTGCCCCAGAGGTAGCCAGGCCTGGCCTGGCAGAGCCTCTGATGTCAGTGGCCCCTTCCAAGGTGGGACCCAGTCTGGTGCAGGTAGCCTGCCTCTCTCTACCCTGCCTCAGTCAGCCCAGGGCTGCAGAGGTCAGGGAGGCCAGTGGACCCCCAGAGGGCCCCTGTCCACAAGAACCCCCCCATCAAAAGAATGAGGATTGCCTGGCTAGTAGCCCTAGTCAGGTGATGGGTAAAAACATTCCTGAGGGATCTCCTTTACAGGTAGTTAGGGACCTCCCCCAGAGGGATTCTGTTGGGCACAGGCAAACCTGGGACCTTAGGGCCCCAAACCTGACCTGTCCCTCCAGTAAGCCCACAAAAGGGACCCAGCCTCCAGCTTTTGGTAGCCAGAGGCTGACCCTGAGAGCACAGTGCAACTCAGTTAAGGAAAGAAAGGCATCCATGGTGAAGGATGATTGGAGGAAGCTGAGGCCTCACTTTGAGGACACTCACTTCAGTACTCCATCTCAACACCAGCCTTTTACTTTGCCAAGACACGCCAAAGGTAGAGATTCCCTATGGTGGAGACCCTCTGATACCCTTAGGGTGAGGGATTGCTTAGTGGACCATGAGACAGGGGGTAACCATGCCAGTGCTGGTTCCTCCTTATATGGCCACTTGGGCAATATAGGCTTACCTGGTCAAGGTCAGCCTTATCTCCCTTCGTTTGGGGGGGGGTTGTGTAGGAAGGTGGATATCTGACTATGGTTACCCCCAAATTTTTGCCTAGTGTCTAGCTGGTTTTTCGACTTAGTTGGCCTGAGATCCTGCCATTCAGGACCTCAGCCCATCTGCTCTCTCTTTAAAATGGACTCCATGTACCCTAGGTACATACCCAATTGGTTGGATCACCCTGTCAGCCCCTGTACCAGTGTACACTAGGTACCCAGGGCATTGGTGTACCCAAGGCCTGCCCGGGGCTGAAGCATGTATTATGCCACCCCAGGCTTGGCCTAACAAATCTGACACAACTGGCTGATCACTCAGCTGGGGTAAGTTGGTGTAACCACCTCTTACTTAGGTGTAGTATACCTATACCTAACCTTAAATGGGACACCTGGTAACCTATAAGTCACTCCTATGGCAGGCCTTAACAATCCTGAAGGCAGAGTGCTTGGTTCCATGTGAGATGGTGCTCTGGCATGAGCTGAGCCTGTCTGCAGTGGTCGGAACAACTTCCTTCTACTGTTTCCAGATATCGTCATACCATATACTCTTAAGTGCATTATGAACCTCGCGGTTAAATGCTAACTTTGGTTTGGCTTTATCAAAACATGTCGAGTAAGGTGTCATACGAATTGGAATACTAACCCCTCGCCAATTCTGGCGACGGGGTTAGCATTCCACCCTTCTAGAGGGACACGACATGTACAGTACCTGAAACCCGGGTAAAATCAGACATAGCCTCAGCTCCACAAAATGGATGCTGCCACCACAGACACAAGTCTGCCCTCCTGCTGCTGGGAGTCCTTCCAGCTTGGGAGGTGTGGACAAAGGGTTTCCTGCCAGGGGAGGTGCGTGCACCACCCCAGACAGGATTTTGTGTATTGGTCAGGTAGGGCTTGAAAGAAACCAGACATGCCTGTGGCTCACAAGGAGCCTCGGGGCATATGCCAGTTCAAACCGGTCCTGGGGCACACCAGTCCCGGGCCTGGGGCGAGCTGGACAAAGGATTGGGGGTGTAACCACCCCCCTTCCTGGTCCCACCCTTAGGGAGGGACCTAGCAGGTAGTCCGGCCCCTAGAATCCGCTTAAAGGTAGGAGCTGTGTCCTAAGACTTCAGACATCCTGGAATCAACTTAAAACTAAGAAGAAGACGGGAACTTCGACGCTCTGCCGCACAGAGGACTGAAGCCAATCTCCCCTGTGGTCAGGGAGTGACCACCTTGCTAACGCAAGCACCATCCAGCGAATCAACGTCTGCTTTGCCGCCGCCTCCCGCCGGAGCCCGAGCCCAGAGACTGACAAGACCTGGACCTCCAGACCTCTCACCGCCCGATCCACAGTCCCTGCAAAGAAGAGACCCGTGGAGGCACCGAGACACGTGGAGCCAGCCATCTTGAAACGACCGCGACAAGCTGACCAGTGCAACAACCGAGGCTCCCTCCAAGTTGTGCTTTGGGTCCTGAGAAGCCCAACCCTCGAGCAGCATCTGCACCAAAGGTGAGCCCTCCAGCATCTCCACGATCTGCGTGGGGCCCTTCTGCATTTTGCCACTCGACGCGCCTAACCGGTTGCTGGCCCGCTGGCTAGTGGCCATCTTGGCGACGAAATCTACGAAAAACACCGCTGGTCTGGTTGCTCCAGACTGGCCCTTGCTCCCCTCCAAAGGAGCAGTTCCTCTGACCTTGCTGGTCAGAACTATCAGCTTAAACTCCTTGCCTACAACATTTGCTTTTGCCAAGGCTTGTTTGCTTCGATCAAGTCGCCGACACCGCCGACAGCGAGAGCCTGCGTGGGACAGCTCGTGACTCGACTCCTGGACGTCGTCGACCTTCAGGGACCACGTGGCTGCGGAGACAAGCTACCCCTCATCACCTGTTTGCACCCGACATCGCCTGGTACCCACCTGGTGCCACGCTGGTCACTGGCTAGTGACTGTGAACACTGTCCCCTCTGCTTTCAGGTCTTCAACATCTCCGATCCACTCTGGGATCAACTGCATCTCTTCCCGACCGACCGCCTGCAGCACTTTTGTCTACAGGCCCCACGGAACAGATAGAAGAAACCCGACGCACTTCGAGGCCTATGCACCCGCTTCCTGTGGGTGAGGTAAAGCTGGCACACCTGTGCCCAAGTGTAGTATTACATCTCTAGTGCCTGTGTTCCAAGTCTTAAGTTCCTAGGTCATCCGGAAGATTCCTTTTGCAGTAACTTTGTACTTTTTACGCACCCATTGAAACCTATGGGAGCACGCGTGTGACTATTTGCTCTGCACACGCCACCCGTGGACCTCCTGGTCACTAACTGAAGTTAGCTCCTTGTAGGCCCAGCGATTCTAGAGGCCCTAGGCCTTTTCCCTTTTCTGTTCGTGGTACTTATACCACTATTTTAGTATATGGTTCGAGTGGCCACCCGGGCCTATCCATATAAAGTGCAACTTCTGTGTATTCTACTGTAATCTTGTTTGACGATTTGTGCTCCTGTGCTCATAAAGAGACTAGGGGTTACTTTGAGAAATAAATACATATATATTTTGAATATATATCTGTGTGGTGTCCTTTCATTGGTATAAAAGGGGGTTACTATTGGTAAAACAGCTTGCTTAACACGCATCACGAGTTTAGCCTCAAAGACTGCTTAGCCTATGCTACCACTAGGGCAGCTAGTCCAAAAAGGTTGACTTACAACCACACCATAAGGGTTGCTTGGCATGGTACAAGGTGGTCACTAGAACTAGTGAACAGCATATACCAGGCCAACTTCTCACACCATGGATCAGGGATCAAAGGCCAACATGTTTCGCGCCTCTATCGCCTAAGAGGTCGGTGGCGCTTCGTCAGGACCAAATTCTTAACAATAAGTGCACGTGAAAAATAAGTAAATCGAGTTAAAATACCCTCAATATCGGTCTGGGCAAACGCCTGTACACCCTCAGTGTGGTAACAGGTCAGCGATGAAGAAATCGCTCCAGGTCAATATCTAGGAAAGGAGAAGAGAAGAAAAAGACCACAGGGATTTGTATCAGAAAAACTTAATACAACATAAGTGTGCCACAGTCGTGTGCACATCAACCCCAAGCCAACGCCAGGACACAAGGCCTGGATATATAGAAGGGCACCAGCACCAAACACGGCATCTAACAGAATTACCCACCCAACAGTGGTCGTATCATGGCATGTCAAAAATGTAAACCGGTCATCCATATGTGGGGCCAAGGAAACATAATCTCACCAAATATGACACATTCCTTATCCCAAAAGGGGAAAAGCTCGCCCCTCGTGACAGAAATAGAAGCTATATTGACAGGGTTAAGACCTTACCTAACTGGTTCATTACACAAAAACCAACAGCTAGGCGTGTGGAATTCCTGCAAATTATTGGGAATTCAGCTCGGGTCATTACACCGCTGTACCGCCTCCATCCATACGGCCGCCAGTAAAGAGGGGTACACAATCCCTCACAACCACAACCTTTATTTGGGTAATGCACGAGTTGTCCCTTGACAAGGGTTAGGCACTACTTGTTCTACTCACACCCTACTGTGTTTCATATGGCAGCAATCTTGTTGGGGTTGGTCCTCTAGGGGCATTCACAATGTTAACAAATCTCATTCCTTATTACTCGCCCCCCTTTCCATTGGTTAGAAGCTATAGTGCATTCTAACCTTTCATGTGGTGTGCTGGCTGTTAATCACCAATATACATTGTTAATATAAGGTACATGCACGGGGGCAATTTTGCAACATACCATCTTCAACCATGGTTGCACATGATATCTTCATTACGCTAATTTCTGACATTGCGTTTGAGTGACATATTTTAAATAACGATGGTATGCCCGTACCGGGGCACAGGGGATTAGTTTCCCTCTCACACGCACGCGCACTATCAAGAATGCTATACGCATGCGCAGCTGTGCTTTGTTGCAAGCCCGGGACCCGGATATAGAATTGACCCGGTGAAAGGAATCACCTTTTGACGAGTTCCCGTGACCTATTTAAGAGGCAAGTGCTGCCGTGGGCAGATCTTTACTGGCAGCCGCATGGATGGGGGCGGTACAGCGGTGTAATGACCCGAGCTGAATTCCCAATAATTTGCAGGAATTCCACACGCCTAGCTGTTGGTTTTTGTGTAATGAACCAGTTAGGTAAGGTCTTAACCCTGTCAATATAGCTTCTATTTCTGTCACGAGGGGCGAGCTTTTCCCCTTTTGGGATAAGGAATGTGTCATATTTGGTGAGATTATGTTTCCTTGGCCCCACATATGGATGACCGGTTTAAATTTTTGACATGCCATGATACGACCACTGTTGGGTGGGTAATTCTGTTAGATGCCGTGTTTGGTGCTGGTGCCCTTCTATATATCCAGGCCTTGTGTCCTGGCGTTGGCTTGGGGTCGGCAGCTGATAAATGCGGGCAGAATATTGCTTTAAATTTGTGTGTATATCGCCCTCAATTAGTATTTTTACTATCTGAATACTATCTGGAGGATTTACATGTCCATCGGAGTTTCAGACTGTATATATTCTTCGGTCTGATTCACCAACAGAAGTTCTTGAAGAGTCTGGCGCACCATTTACACTTCAGCTGGGCTGGGCTGTCCACCAGCACCGTCACCCAAGTCCTGTTCCGCAGAAGTATCCGTAGTTTGCAGGGCATTTTCTTTAGTTAATCATGTCCCTTTCTTTCTTTTTAAAGTGAGTAATGGATTCCAACCTTTCTCTTCCTTCTTTACACTAACCTCAGCGTCTTGTCCTGATTCGCCTTTCTGATCAGTACACTCACTTTTTCTGTGGTATTCGGTCCGTCCAGTCCACTTGGCCCAAAAAGAATGAGAAGTAATGCTATTAGAATACAGATGCCAGTCTGGCTTTTATATTTTTGTACGGTCCGTCAAATTGTAGCCACATTGGCTGGACTTCTGAGTTGATGGAAATCCAGTCCTTTTTTTTTTGTGTTACTGTCTTTTTCGTCTTTTTAAACCCTTTCTATTCTCTGGTGTAGATTTACCTCACCAGAACCATCAGTCTCATTTTTTGTTGTGAGGTGCGGTTTGATGGCTCGTGACCCCAAAGTGTCACGCCCACAGAAGTATATGTTTCAAAATCATTTTAGGTGGCTCCTGTTCACACTCTTGAACAGGGACTGCTGAGAGCCTCTGGTGCATAGCCAAAGCCGCTGCTTCTCGGCTCAGCATGATTGAGGAAACTGTTTTAAGATTTCCCATTCCTTTCATTCCTAGATCTAGGGCTGGTGGAGCCTTGTACTCATTTGTACTCGCCTTAGTACATCAGGTAGTACCGCCGATGAGGGCGTGCCATGGGTAGTACGGTTGATACTTCATCTCATTCCGAGATCTAGGGCTGGTGCAGCCTTGTACTCATTTGTACTTTCCTTAGTTCATCCGGTAGTACCGCCCAATGACAGCATGCCATGGGTAGTACGATTGATACTTCATCTCATTCCGAGATCTAGGGAGGGTGCAGCCTTGTACTCATTTGTTCTTGCCTTAGTACATCAGGTAGTACCTCCGATGAGGGTGTGCCATGGGTAGTACGGTTGATACTTCATCTCGTTCCTAAATCTAGGGCTGGTGCAGCCTTGTACTCATTTGTCCTTACCTTAGTACATCGTGTAGTACTGCCCATGACGGCGTGCCTTGGGTAGTATGGTTGATACTTCATCTCATTCCTAGATCTAGGGAGGGTGGAGCCGTGTGCTCATTTGTACTTTCCTTAGTTCATCAGGTAGTACCGCCAATGAGGGCGTGCCTTGCGTAGCAGTGTAGATACTTTCCGAGGTGTTGTACGCCTCTGAAGGTGGCACCATTCCAAGGTGACGTCTCATCGCCACAGTGCTGCTCCTCTGGTTGGTGTTGCAAGCGATCCAGAAGGCAGTTTTGTTGCTTTTTATGGGCACTTTGGCCATAGTGGCGCTTATTGTCCGTGGACTGATTGCCTGTATGGAACCCGGTGCCTGTGGTACAGGTCCTACTCGACCCGCTCTGCCTGCCGTGTTCTGCAGCACATACTGTCTGAGTCGTCTACACAGGATACTGTGTGTACCGAGCCAGTACGGGATCAGGTGCCCTCCGCTTTAGGGAACTCAGTCTGACACTCTTAGGTATGTGGGGGTAAGTGACCAACAAACAATCTTGTGAACTGGAAGGGTGAAAGGGTCCACCGGGTCGCGATATGCTTGGGGCTGAGTAGGAACGGCTGCATCTTTGTAGGAGTGGAAAGCAGAGTACCGGCATCTACAGGATCAAAGTTCACCCATGAATAAAGGCACACACTGCTTGTGCATGTACAACAAATGTTACTGCACCCCTGTTCTCAGGGTTGCCTCTGTCTTCACAATGTTGTGTAACTTCTGCCCTGTAATTGACTCCGATCAAACCAGGAGCTCCGTGTTTAAAGAACCATTTTAACTAACGAAAGATCCAATGTGCAAATACAACAGATTTGTTTGGATTAGTAGTTTTGTGCTGAAAAAATATCCTAATGGTCCGCTCTGAAAAAAAAATCTACCTGAAATGTTTGTTAACTTCTCACATTGACCCCATAAATGCTGGCCCTTCTCTCTCCCATCCCACACTTGCTGAGCATTTTCTTTTACGTATTTTGGGTAGTTTGTGCTTAGGGTACATAACTTTTTTCCACGAAAGGTACCCATGGCAAATTTGGCACCCTCATATTTCTATCATCCTGGGGATTGTAAAGGTACCCAGGGTTTTTGGAGGTGACCCAGAAAATAGGCAAAATATAGCAACATTTCACATTTTTTGAAAAAATAGGGAAAAAGTGCTCCAGAGAAAACTGTTTTTTTCCCCTATAAATGTCATCATCGAACATTTGCTGTTCTAAGGTCACCATCTTCCCAGCTTGTAGGGTCAAAACACATTTATTACCACAGTTTTACCCCATTTTGCCTATTTTTTGTGCTCTCAACTTTCTTCCAGTTTTTGGTGGAATCCACTGTGAAACCCAGGGGGGATCCAGGAAAGCTGCAGATTTCTGAAAGTAGACAAAACTCAGAATTCAGAAAGGGGTCATATGTGTAGCTCCCTCAAGATTTCCCAAAGATGCTGACTGTTCAAATAACAAAATATTGAAAATGAGCAGGACAAAAATGCCATATGTGACAACATTTTCATCTGTGAATTTCTGTCAGAATGGCCAATTTACAAAACTGTTATTTGTACATCTCTAAATTTGAGGGTGCCCATACTAGAATATGATTCAGAGGACGAGTCTGGCTGAGGTGTTCTGGTCGGTCTGGAGGTTTTGTTGATTCCGGCGTAGAGGGCGTTGCCTTCGTCCAGTCTGCTCGTTACGAGTGCGCGGGTGACGGTCTTTCTGCTTTCGGTGAGGATCCACTTGAAGGTCTTGCAGGGGATGTGGAGGGAGTTGAAGCAGGTGGAGGCGACGGCGAAGATCTGGCGGGTCAAGGTTTGCTGTCTATGACGATCCTGCGATTCTTGGCATGGGTGGTGAGGGTATCGTCCTATCTTTAGTAGCCACCAGGTGGAGTCCCACGCTGAAGTGCGTTTCCTGAAGATCACGGTTTAAGTCCGTCAGTGTTCAGTTTTAGACGGTTGATCTTCATCCAGTGGGCGATTCCAGTCACACAGGAATAAAACCTCATCCGGGTAGTGGGCGTCTTGACCATGAGAGACAGTTGTGTGTCAGTGCAGGAGAGGACGTTGATTTTATGAGAGTGGATGAAGGGTTTGAGGGGGTTTCTTCAGCAGTGGGAGGGCAGTGGTGTGTTTCTCAAGTCGGTACTTCTTCCAGGTCTGTACGAAGATCGAGAGATCCACCGCCCAGGCACCGCCAACTCTGAATGCTGTATTAGCGCAGAGTATTGGAGTGGCCAGGCAAGGGAAAAGGGTTTAGGGGATAGGAGCTGCGAGGAGCGAGATTTCCAGAGGAGAGCATACATAATATTCAGATGGAACCTAAGTTTTGAGTTCCCCATAAAACTTCCCCCGCTTTTGAAGGATTCGTTTTTTTTACCCTGTTTGGTGAACTTAGAACTCTCTCTCTCTATTCTGCTTTTTTGAGGGTTTCTGTTTCTATACTGGCTCTCTTAAAATTAGGCTGGAAGGTAAAGGGGATCAGGTGAAGTCACTTGTTCAACGCTAACCTGTTAACACCTTAGACACTGCCCGACGGATACATTCCGTAAAGAGTTTCATTAAACATTTCCCTCCCTCTTCTTCAATAGTTCACTGCCCCAGGTTAAGTCATCTGGCTGCGAGAGATAGTTTTAAGAACTGAACATTAATATTCAAGAATCATGTTCTTTACTCTGCAGTCAAACGGGGTTGTCTCTGTGGAGCTGCCTTCCCTGGAATTGTTTCAACTAATAATGGTCTTTAGTGGTAGCGCAAGAAATTAGGTTACATTTGGTCTCTTACTTCGAGTTAGAACCAAAACTATGACGCCAAGGAATTCAGCTCTCTCTGCCTCTCTCGGCCCTCACCAGGGGGCATCCGCTCTGTCCCAAGTGAAGGCTGGATTACTCACAGCGTGAGCGAACTCACCACCAAAGCGCTCAGCTGAAGAAACGTTGGCCAACAAACTCCATCAACAAAACTGAGAGATCCAGTTTAGCGCGGGAGCTCAGGAAAGAAGGGGTTACTCCGATCATTTCCTGGAATAGTAATCACGCGGTTCTGAACAGGCACCCTTTTATACACTAACAACACCCAGCATGGCCAGCAATCGCTGCTTTTGGGGATTGCAGTGCAGATGCGCGATCGTTCTCTGGAACTTAATAGTTGGCAATATTAGTCCCATATTAAATCACAGAATCATCACGGGCAATACTGATTGCATATTGCAGTACATGTAGAGCCCATTTCAGGCAGTGATTACCTAACACAGTGGAGTTTGCAACAGGACTGCCATTTGGTGGTCTTTGCAAGCTAGTGGGCTTTTCCACAAGATAGTTGTCCTTCGCCTGAGTACGGGTCCTAGAGTGCTCACAACCAGGATTCTGAAGGTTGCGGAAAAGGTGGAATGATTGTGAGCGCTGATGTGTTGTGGTGCTCTGGAGTATGCTTGCTCGGGGCAGGGGTCCGATGGGCCCCCTGAGAGGATGAGCGTCATGGTGGTGGCAGACCATTGGATTGGCATTGGTTCTGTGGATAAGATCGGGAAGTGTTTGACTGGCCTGACCGGTCCGGTAGCAGGTTAAAGCTGCTGTAAATGGCAGTAATCTTGTGGCTGAAGAATTGAGAGCGGTCCTGCGAGAGGGTGATCAAGTTGGAGGCGGCTGATGGTGAGGTGAAATCCTTCACAATTGTGAAGATTTCTTTACGTCTGTTGGTGCTGCCATCAATATAGTCTGCCAGAGTGGCCCGTTTTGTGGTCTGGATCATTTGGTGAGAGGGTCTCAGGTCGTATTTGAACATGCTCCTCTGTTTATTTTCCTGGCTAATTCTTCATTTACGCTCTAGTTGTTTGCAGTGACGTTTCATCCGTCTGGTTCCCCTGTGTACTAACTAGCTTGCAGTCTAGATCTTGTTATATTGCAGTTGTGGAGGGAGCAAGGGAGTTGGCGCAGGAGGTGATCCAATTGTTGAAATTCTTCATGGCTTTGGAGAGGCTGGTTGCTGTGTTCAGGCCAGAGGGTGTTGAGAGCTGTGTTCCAGTCCTTGTCAGTGAGGCTGTTCTTGTTTTTGCGGGCTGGTCTGGTTGTGGTGTGTGTGTTGGACCAGGATGCTGAACTTGATGAGGGCTTGGTCTGTCCAGGAGACTGGTGAGGGCTCCTCGAATCTGATGTTGTCAAAGGTGGTGAAAATAGGATTCAGGAGGTGTCCAGCGACTTGGTTTGGTCCCTTTACTCTTTGGGTTAGACCCATGTTTGCAAAGGTTTATTTTTAGTTGGAGTTGGTGTGGCCTTCCAGATAGAACGTCACGTCTCCGAGTTGGATGTAATTACTAGTGTCCAGGGCTACTGGTGTGATCATGTCCGGTATGGAGCCAGTGAAGTTTGTTTGCGGTCCTGGTGGTCTGCAGATGAAAATGCCGCTTAGGGTGAAGTTGGCTGTGATGTTGTGTCTTTGGAGGTGGTGCCGCTAGTGGAGATCTTGTTGATGATGGTGATTCCGCCTCTGAGCTTGTGAAGTCTGTCTTGCCTGGTGATCTTACCTGGTGGGGGGAGGTGGCTGTCGTGATGCCAGGTGCTGATGCAGGGTTCAGCCAGGTTTCCGTGAGGAAAAGTAGGCCAGGGTGTTGTTGTGCAGTACGTCCCAGATCTCTGTGGTTTGGTTGGTGAGTGAGCGGATGTTGATAATCATGCATTTGAGTGTGGAGTGTTGTGTGACTAGTTGCGAGACTGTGTGTGCGAGAGAGTGGGGTGTTGGGTGCTGCTGGTGCGGATGCGGTGAGGGTTAGTGCATGAAAACTTGCAGGAAGCACAAGAAAACGCTCCCTCGATGTTGTGTGGGGCAGTGAGGCACCAGCATGTGGAAGGGTGGCTGGGGTTGAGGGCACGGAGGGTCGCAGTAGGTAGTAGTGGGAGTGGAGAGGACCAGGGTTCCTGTCACTGGGCATCGTCCATGCATGGATGGGCACAGACTGGCTTGCCTTTGGCATGCCTTCAGGGCATATGGCCATGTCTGAACTGAAGTGGCGGAGTGAGCTAAAGAATGATGATGGATTAAACCCAGATCAGTTGACTGGGGGTAAATGCATGCAATGTTCAACACTTCGTCCTTCATCCCCCTTGGTTTTGCTTTGTTCACCCTTAGTTGGCAGGGTATGCCCAGACGTGGGTCCCTTGCTCACTTTGCCACTGGATTCAAGCTAGCCTGGCTTATGACGGCTGTTTAGCCAGAAACCGGTCCAAGGATGCTTGTTTCCGGTCCAGGGAAGACATGGCTTGGCAGTTGGGGCTGGACTGTTCCCATGAGTTGCAGGGTCAAGACTGATTTACATATGGCCATGTGTGCACTGGGGTGGAAGAGTGAGTTAAAGAATGATGATGGACGATGGGCAGATGGATAAGATCCCCTCCCCCTTTGAACTTATATTAGGGAAAGAAACCAGTGACTGTCTGTGGCATCAGTTGCATGACAGCTACTACAAGAACGTCTGGTTCAAGTCCCTTTTTAGTGTTTTGAAAGAATGGAGTGCCATACGGAGAGCATGTGGAATTGGTAGATTATCATTCCACACACCCTTAGATAATCATTTTACAGTCCCATAAGTATTTAGAGACACTTGTATGGGAAAATGGAAGAGAGCGGGAATAAATAGAATTGGCTGTTTCTTTTCCACCACTGGTCTTCGATCCTTCGAAGAACTGAAAGAAGATTTTACATTGAATTGGCGAGAGTTTTTAAGATTTCTTAAAATTAGAGATCTTCTTGAACGGAAAGGAGAGGGACAGGCTAAATTTGGGAAAGTTTAAATTATTGAAAGGATAACCCAAACTAAAGTAAGCAGCCCTCCCAGATGATATGGACAAATGCTCCAAAAAATGGCAGGTGAAGGTAGGAGTGTCAGCCGAGACATTTTTTTATGCTCATGAGTTATTGCAGTCGGTTTTGACATCTACTAGGCTACAGGCAGAGTTTTATAAAATGGGATTCTTTTTGTATTATACACCTGACAATATCTCGAAATGGGGTTGAGGGAAGGGAACATCTTGTCCTCGCTATGCACTCTGTAAGGCAGATAGTGTTCATATTTTTGCATCATGTCAGGTTTTGCAGAAATTTAATAAAGATATCACAAAGTTTTTATCAGAAGTGTTAAAAACTGAAATAACACTGTCTGAGGATGTAATCCTGCTTGGGACTTTTGAGACTAATCGGCTAAGGGCAGGGCATGAACTGATTTTTATTTCTATGGCGGTTTTACGAATGTGTATTGCGGCTGCCTGGATGGATCCTAATGCACCGACTTTTCAACAATGGCTTGGCAGGTAGATAGCAATGTCTAGAAACAGCCATATATAGGCAAAAAGGGAGTAATCAGTATTAAAAAGGTATGCAAATTTGGGACCCTCTACGTGTCTGGATTCAAACTCAAAGTGGAGAATGAAGATGAAGTACGAATTTGCACTTCATTGTATCTGCACAAATCACCTTAGGATAAATCTTTTTTACAGGATTATTTTTGTCTTTTGTAGTAAATGAAGTAAATTCTATTGTAATTCGAAATTTGAGATGGAAGCAGTTTATTGCCTTACATGAAATAATGTAAAGAACTTTGGGAAGTAGGTGATGTATTAACTCCTACTCCTGTCTGCGTGGGGGAGTGGTGGGGTGGGTGGGACATGGGTGGGGTGAAAAATGCAAAATGATTATAGATTATAGGTTCACCTTGTCAAGTGACGCTATTCCATACATTAAAGGGGCTGAAAGATGCAAAATGGATCAGGACATTTGCGTCATTTACCTTATTCTGAGGGATGAACACGTGCCTGGTGTGTAGCGCCTCGTGTCTGGTGTGTGGTATTAAAGCGCCTCGGTCTGAGCCACAGCCCTGCATCCGACGCCTCTGGGCAGGTCCAGGGGAGCAGTGTCCCTCTTCGGGGCCTGTGCATAGCGCCCCGAGGCTCAGGGCGGAGTCAGAGGCGCTGTATGGGGTGGAATGAACTCTGGGCTCCTCTGTCCTTAATGAGAATCCTTCACCGAGAGGTCCTGTGAGAAGCACCGAGAGGCCTGTCCAGGGGTGCCGAGGAGGAGAGGCCTGTCCAGGGGTGCAGAGGAGGAGAGGTCTGTCCAGGGGGCAGAGGAGGAGAGGCCTGTCCAGGGGAGCAAAGGAGGAGAGGCCTGTCCAGGGGTAGAAGAGGAGGTGAGGCCTGTCCAGGGGTAGGAGAGGAGGTGAGGCCTGTCCAGGGGTAGGAGAGGAGGTGAGGCCTGTCCAGGGGGCAGAGGAGGAGAGGCCTGTCCAGGGGTGCAGAGGAGGTGAGGCCTGTCCAGGGGTGCAGACGAGGTGAGGCATGTCCAGGGGTGCAGAGGAGGAGATGCCTGTCCAGGGGGTGCATGGGAGGTGAGGCCTGTCCAGGGGAGCAGTGTCTCTCTTCGGGGCCTGTGCATATCGCCCCGAGTCTGAGGCTGGAGTTAGAGGTGCTGTATGGGGTGGAATAAAGTCTGGGCTTGGTTTTTGTGTGAGGTTGTTGGGGATCTGTAGTGATGTCATGGATACATGCACAAGATGAGCGCAGCGCATGGAGCATTTACCGAGGCTCTTGCGTGCGATCATCTTGTGTGTCAACATGTTAGTAATTAAAATGTGTTCCACGCTCCGCGCCGTGCACTGCTTAGCGGTTCTTTAAGCAACTGTAGTTTTAAGCTTGAATCCGTGGCAGCGGGACGTCGTGGGTGAACCTTGTACAGGAATAAACCATCTTTATTCTATACCTGCTTCCTGGATATCTGATTTAACATCTTGGCGACGATTAGATATTTCACCCACCTACCACTTTCTTCAATTCATTGGATTTACTTTCCACCCCGCTTTTCTTCAAGAAATCCAAGGACGCGCGTCGGAGTCTGGCTTCTTCATGTGCCTCTTTGTGAAGGCTGGACGAGACGCATTTGTCCTTGCTTCAATTTGAATCGCATTGCGGACCCTCGATTTTTAGCCTTTGTTCGCATTGAACATGTTTTTAAACTAGAGGGTTCACCAAAGTCCATAGTTACTGACAATGGTACGCACTTTTCATCACAACGTATGTGTAGATTTCTAGAATGTCACGACATACAACATTTGAAGGTCGCACTTTATTCCCCATCTTCAAATGGCCTAGTTAAAAGAGGTAACAGACTAATCAAGGAAGGTATTCAAACTGCTATTGCATCAAATCTAGATGTTGATGAGTATTTGAAAGATAAGGTTTGATCCTACAACACCACTCCCCATTCCACCACTGGGGTTGCACCTTTCACACTGTTGAGAGGTAGAATGGTACATTCAAATGTATTTCCCACATAGTTGTCTAACAAATCAGAACAGAAAATGGATTCAGTAGATGTGATTAGAGACAGGGTGAAGAACATCCAAGAAAACATGAAAAGTCAATTTGACTCAAACAAACGTTTTAGTGGAGATTCCTTAAAACCCGGCGATTGGGTGTTAATTAAAAAGCCCAAGAAAGTGGTGAAAGGTTCTTCTAGATTTTCCTCTCCAGTTCAAGTTAGCAAAGTATCTAAGGGTTCAGCCTTTTTACTCAACAAAGGGTGGTGGAACAAAATACATTTTGTTTTAATTTCCAATTCTCAAGCTGACATTATTTCTAACCATCATGGGTTAAATGCAGGTTATTCACAATCCTACAAATGGTTACAAGACGTGGTTCCTACAAAAATTCAAAACGTAGAAACTTTAGCTACACCTGCTCCTTCTCCTAAGCGTCAAGCACACTCTTCAGTTAGCCCTACAACTACACATTTGAGTGACAAAGAGGAAGCAATGTGCGGGAAAAACGTTATTCGCACAAGAAGGTTACCAGAGAAATACAAAGATTATATTCTGGAATAATGTAGTGTTCTTGTTACTTCTTCTGATTATGTAAAAATTGCTTTGCATATTATAATCTTACTTCCACTTATGATAGATTGTTACTTTAATAGATATGTATTTCTTATTTTCAATTGTTAAGGGGAAAGATGTTGTAGTGATGTCATGGTTACATGCACGAGATGAGCGCAGCGCATGGAGCCTTTAACGAGGCTCTTGCGTGCGATCATCTTGTGTGTCAACATGTTAGTTATTAAAATGTGTTCCACGCTCCGCGCCGTTCACTGCTTAGCGGTTCTTCAAGCAACTGTAGTTTTGTGCTTGAATCCGTGGCAGCGGGACGTCGTGGTCGTGGGTGAACCTTGTACAGGAATAAACCATCTTTATTTTATACCTGCTTCCTGGATATTTGATTTAACAGGATCCACCCCCTGTACTTTCACTCCGAGGTTCAGCTATTTAAAAAACTCTTTTAATTATATTAAAAAAAAACAAATTACTCACACCTCTTGTTTGGGGCCGGGCCGGGACTGTTGTTGCTGTGATCATAACGACAAGCCTCTCGTGTTAGTGGTAGTGGTGCTAGGACATTTCATTTTCAACGGGCGGGCCCCATGTGCACAGTATTTGCCAGGCTGAGGAGCTCACAGCCCCAAAGACACAGCCTCGAGGACCAGTCTCCACCCCTGATGACGTGGGGGTGAAGTTCGCCGCGGGCGCTTCAGGCTGAAGCCCTCTAGTGCAGGGGCTCCACGTCAGTCAGGGAGTGGAGAGGATGGTCGCCCCTCCCGTTCCCAACTCGTCATAGGGGGTGTGTCCATCCCTGTGACGAGTTGTGAAAGGGTGAGGTAGAGGCTGCAGGCAAACAGAAAGCTGGGAACTTGAGTCTGCGCAGTTTGTGTTCCGGACTTTGAAGACACACTGCGCAGACTCGAGGCGTCGGCTTCCCGCGCTTCTAATGATGACTGGAGCGTGTGGGAGCAGGGTGCCATCATTCATTTGCAGCTCCGGTGCCTGTGTTTCACTGGCAGCCAGGAGGTGAGGAGCAGACACGGTGGTCGCACTGCAGCTGCATGTCCACATCACCTGCAAGCTGCCCTTCCTTGCCCTGGCCTGATCCGAAGGTGACTCCTGTACAAAGGATGCATCGTCTGCACCGGTTCTCCTCTGCTCCTCAGGATGATAGCAGCTGCTTGTAGGTTTATTCTTGTCTTCATTTAGAGGTGCAGTCCATCCTGCAGGGTACCCTGCTCTCTCTCTGCCTTCTCTGCAAAGCTTGGGGAATATTTAAAGTTAGAGGGGTCCTTTGTGCGAGGCCGCAGTGGTCTCTTCCATGCCTGTGTGTGTTCACATTCGCATAAACATGTTTGTAGGAAACTTATCAATGTAGTGAGTAGCGACCTTTTACTCATGACTGCTGACCGGTGCAAATGTTCACCGCTAATGTTAAATGAAAGCACGGCAGAGAGTCCTAAAGACGGAGCAGCAGGAGCCTTAGCGTCTAGATTATTGCTCTCTTTCGACACCTGCTGGGAAAATTCATATTTAACTCACAATCACATAGTGCTTTAAATTAGATAAATACACTTCCAGAACATGTAAGGGGCTACCAAGTTGTACATAGATATCATCACGCATTACACCAAAGTATTTTTTTTGGTCTCACGTACGCAGCGCGCATAGGAGGAAACCTTTAGTAATCGATTCCCTTTTTCTGCAAAAAACGTGCACGCTTTGCATAGCTTTCAATGGCAACGTGTGCACGTTTGGCGATTCCCTTGTGGGAGCGAGCTTTGAAACCATCTGTTTGTAATTAACAGATGGTTCCTGCTCGATCCCGCAAGGGAAACAGGTGCTGGCCCCCTCCTCTCTCCCCTCCCCCTGCTGCCTCCTCCTGTCCTCGTGATTTTCTTTTTTACTTTTAGTTTGAGGCGTGCGTGCTTGTTTTTAAATGCAGTAAAAACGGAAAATAGTTAACTTTTAATAGTTGATGTTCTACCCTTCCCTAAGGACACAAACTGAGTGAGCAAGTGTGTGAACCAAATTACCTTGTGTTCCCTATGGCATCTACAGCACACAGTGTGTGTTACCCAGGTTTGATGAACGTGAGGGCAGGCTAGTTGTGTGGGATGGAGGCTTAAGGATGGGTTGGGAGGGGTCTAGTAAGTTATTAGTTTCAATAAAAGTGGTAAGTTGTCTATTGACCAATCTCTCCAGGGCCTTGGACAAGTATGGTAATTGAGAGATTGGCCGGTAGTTTGGTGGAGCGTATATTTCAGATTCTTTATCCCACCCTTCTTGGCTAGTTGTGTGGGATGGAGGATTGAGGATGGGTTGGGAGGGTCTGGGCTTGCCACATGAGTCGTGTTTGAACTGGTTGTGGTGTCGTGGAGTTCCTAAATCCTGGCTGTGTTCTTGGAAGCTGTGGTGAGGGGGTTTGCCAGGCCTGTGATCCCAGGCCTGGCCCCCAGGGTGCTGGCCGAGTCGGTGTTAAAGGGGCTGCTGCTGTGAAAGTCTTGAAAGTGACCAGCTGTTTCAGTTCTCGCACATGGGATGGATGCATCCGGTTTTCTGCTGGCAGTTTTAGGCACCAGAATATGCCTTTCAGACTCACAAGACCTAATGGATCATCATTTCCTTGGATATAGCATGCTCTCGCCCTACAGCGGGTGAGCTGTAAATCCAGAATTGAGTAAGAAGACACAACGGTCGGGGCCTGCAGCAGTTATCATTATATCTCATCGTTCCATGCATATCATGGTAGAAATGCAAGTAAGGTGATGTGAAGGAACCGTCACCATGGCTCTGCCCGCGTGTTTACCCAGCAGGCTGTGGGCAGGGGAGTGCCAAGGCGCTCTTTTCGTGTGTGTGTAACGTGAACCCCTAAAGATATATGGGCAGATTTACAAGCCCCTTGCTGCAAGGGCCTTGTAAATAAGCCCCATAGGGCCAACACTAAAACATGGTGGTTATTGGCAAAACACAGAAACAATCGACATGGGGGGGTTAATGGTCCCTAGACTGGGCCAATGGATGCAATGTGGGCCCTGTGAATGTTTGTGTGTCCACGCAGCTGGTGGCAATAGTAACGGGTGAGGTGTCTATCCCGCTGTGCTATATCCAGGCCGCTGCTCACTGCCCCCTATGTCCACGCAGCTGGTGGCAATACTAACGGGTGAGGTGTCTATCCCGCTGTGCTATATCCAGGCCGCTGTGCACTGCCCCCTATGTCCACGCAGCTGGTGGCAATAGTAACGGGTGAGGTGTCTATCCCGCTGTGCTATATCCAGGCCGCTGCGCACTGCCCCCTATGTCCACGCAGCTGGCGGCAATAGTAATGGGTGAGGTGTCTATCCCGCTGTGATATATCCAGGCCGCTGCGCACTGCCCGCCAATGTCCACGCAGCTGGTGGCAATAGTAATGGGTGAGGTGTCTATCCCGCTGTGATATATCCAGGCTGCTGCGCACTGCCCCCTATGTCCACGCAGCTGGTGGCAATAGTAACGGGTGAGGTGTCTATCCCGCTGTGATATATCCAGGCTGCTGCGCACTGCCCCTATGTCCACGCAGCTGGTGGCAATGGTAACGGGTGAGGTGTCTATCCCGCTGTGCTATATCCAGGCCGCTGCGCACTGCCCCCTATGTCCACGCAGCTGGTGGCAATAGTAATGGGTGAGGTGTCTATCCCGCTGTGATATATCCAGGCCGCTGCGCACTGCCCCTATGTCCACGCAGCTGGTGGCAGTAGTAATGGGTGAGGTGTCTATCCCACTGTGATATATCCAGGCCGCTGCGCACTGCCCCCTATGTCCACGCAGCTGGTGCCAATAGTAACGGGTGAGTTGTCTGTCCCGCTGTGCTATATCCAGGCTGCTGCGCACTGCCCCCTATGTCCACGCAGCTGGTGGCAAGAGTAATGGGTGAGGTGTCTATCTCGCTGTGCTATATCCAGGCCGCTGCGCACTGCCCCTATGTCCACGCAGCTGGTGGCAATAGTAACGGGTGAGGTGTCTATCCCGCTGTGCTATATCCAGGCCGCTGCGCACTGCCCCCTATGTCCACGCACCTGGTGGCAATAGTAACGGGTGAGGTGTCTATCCCGCTGTGCTATATCCAGGCCGCTGCGCACTGCCCCCTATGTCCACGCAGCATGTCAGTTAGTGGGTCATACAGATCTTCAGAATACTTTGTCATCCAGCCCTTGGCCTCTCTGCAATTATAATTCTGTACAACTGTGTGTCAAGGAGGTACACAGTTGCCAAAATAGTGGGAAGGCAAAAGTAAATGAAAATACAGTGCGTACAAGTGAGTCAGTGCGTTGTGTGTTTGGGGGTTGTGAAGTGGAGGAGATGGAAAGTGAATTCAGGGGTTAGTGAAAGGAGACTTCAGAAGGCAATAAATGCAGATAGACGAGTTTGGAGAGAAAAGGGTGCAGAGGTCTAATGTGGAATAAGCGTAACAGGCATGATTGAGACACTATGAAAACCGCTCCTCCTTACCCAGGCCACAGCAATGTTTCATTCAGATACATTGCATTGTTATCTTAAAATTTGTTATGAAGTTCTCGGATTATACTGAATAAGCAGCTTGCTACGTCAATATCATATGAAATCTGTTTATTGATGTCATAGCTACAATTTCATAATGGATTTATTAACCTTCATGCATTCTCAAATTTCCTTGAAAATGCACCATTTGCCCACTCTTTTTTTCAAAATTTTCCTAGGGGGAGAAATCTCCCCAGCCCCTGAACTCCCTATGAAGGTCGGGATCGCTCGCAATGCTCACTCGCCACAGACCACTCAGCCGGAAGTTTTACGCCTCGCCACTTTCAAATATCACCATCCGCCACTGGAAGCAAGTTCGATGTTCTGGCTTGTTTCCTTGGTTTAATCGTGTAAGCTCCTCGCAGTGCGTTGGTGGGTGCAGCGAGACAGAATGAGAGAAGAAAACCAGTGGCGTAGCCAGGGCGTCTTGAGCCTCAGTGCAAGTAGCGGAAATGAATACCCTTCTTCATGTAAAGTCACCGAAACAAACAGCATGACAAGCTTTGCTCTGGACATTATTTTTTATAAATCTAAAATCATTTTAGACACGGTCCATATTTACGAATTACGCAATTCATTTTTTTAAATAAAACTGGCTTTACCCAATATTTCACTGGCTGAGATGGCCCACATATCCCTGGTTTAAAGTGCAATGCTGTTCGTTAGCATGTACTTTTAAGCACCAGTTTTTTCTGGGAACAATTTGTTTTATATTTGAGTAGCTAACATTCCACCCTGAAAGAATGATAAATGCACGAAATGGACCTAGAATTGCTTTATTAACCTACCTAATTTCTCAAATTTGCTTGAAAAAGTACCATTTGCCCACTCTTTTTTCAAAATCTTCTCAGGGGGAGAACCCCCCGTAGGTGGTTCAGGCTCGCCACAGTGCAGTACGGGAATTGTTTTACGCCTCACCACTTTCAAATGTCACCAGCCGCCAGTCTGTCCCTAATGAGAATCCTTCACCGAGAGTTCCTGTGTCAAGCTGCTGCAGCCCCCGAGAGGCCTGTCCAGGGGTGCAGAGGAGGTGAGGCCTTCCCAGGGGTGCAGAGGAGGTGCGGGGTGCAGAGGAGGTGAGGCCTGTCCAGGGGTGCAGAGAAGGTAAGGCCTATCCGGGGGTGCAGCGGAGCTGAGGCCTGTCCAGGGGTGCAGAGGAGGTGAGGTTTGTCCAACTGTACAGAGGAGGAGAGGCATGTCCAGGGGTGCAGAGGAGGTGAGGCCTTCCCAGGGGTGCAGAGGAGGTGAGGGGTGCAGAGGAGGTGAGGCCTGTCCAGGGGTGCAGAGAAGGTAAGGCCTATCCGGGGGGGCAGCGGAGCTGAGGCCTGTCCAGGGGTGCAGAGGAGGTGAGGTCTGACCAACTGTACGGAGGAGGAGAGGCATGTCCAGGGGTGCAGAGGAGGTGAGGCCTGTCCACAGGGGGTGCAGAGTGAGGCCTGTCCAGGGGATGCAGAGGAGGTGAGGCCTGTCCACAGGGGGTGCAGAGGAGGTGAGTCCTGTCCAGGGGATGCAGAGGAGGTGAGGCTTGTCAAAGGGGTGCAGAGGAGGTGAGGCCTGTCCAGGGGTGCAGAGGAGGTGAGGCCTGTCCGGGGGGGGGGCGAGTGCAGAGGAGGTGAGGCCTGTCCGGGGGTGCAGAGGAGGTCAGGCCTGTCCAGAGGGGGTGCAGAGGAGGTGAGGCCTGTCCACAGGGGGTGCAAAGGAGGTGAGGCCTGTCCAGGGGATGCAGAGAAGGTGAGGCTTGTCAAAGGGGGTGCAGAGGAGGTGAGGCCTGTCCAGGGGATGCAGAGGAGATGAGGGCTGTCCAGGGATGCAGAGGAGGTGAGGCCTGTCCAGGGGTGTAGAGAAGGTGAGGCCTGTCCAGGGAGAGCAGAGGAGGTGATGCCTGTCCAGGGGGGTGCAGGGGAGGTGAGGGGTGCAGAGGAGGTGAGGCCTGTCAAGGGGTGCAGAGGAGGTGAGCCCTGTCCAGGGGGTGAAGAGGAGGTGTGGCCTGTCCGGGGGGGGAGCGGGTGCAGAGGAGGTGAGGCCTGTCCGGGGGGTGCAGAGGAGGTGAGGCCTGTCCACAGGGGGTGCATGGGAGGTGAGGCCTGTCCAGGGGATGCAGAGAAGGTGAGGCTTGTCAAAGGGGTTGCAGAGGAGGTGAGGCCTGTCCAGGGGTGCAGAGGAGGTGAGGCCTGTCCAGGGGTTGCAGATGAAGTGAAGCCTGTCTAGGGTGTGGGTTGCCTGGGTGGGGGGTGCAGAGGAGGTGAAGTCTGTCCAAGGGTAGATAGATTATTTTATTGTTTGATTAGTAAAAATCAGTTCAATAATGACGTACAGATACTAAAGCATATATTCATTGATGGTTAAGATGTTTACACACAATAAAAAGAATAAAAAAGATTCACGTATTTCTGAATTCATGCTACATAGTTTCCTCACAATCTATAAAATCCCAAATACGGCCCTGGTACCAATAAAGGTGTGATGTGTGATTGCAGTTAGTAGAAACTTATGATATTCAACAAAAATATTTGCATAAAACCTATTCCAATCTCGTGGGCTCTCTAAGTTCATTCTACTTCACGTGGGCTGCGTCACAGGGTGAGTTCTGAACCAAAGACCACTTCAATTATTTATTTTTGATCAGTGGGAGCATCTCCTTATTGCATATAGTGTAGTCTATAGAATAAATGCGGCCATTTGTTCTTGTCCAGTTTGGAGGGTTGCCCAGGGGGAAACGACCATTCAAAGTTATATAGCCCAGAATGTTGAACTGTGGTACCACGTATTCACCAAGTTTACTGTATTTGTTGCTGGTAGGCTTTGTTTGTTCCATAATGGGAGGACTTATTGCTTCGTGCTCGTCTGGGGAGTCTCGAAAGAGGTTTGTGTTGTAATCACCACTCATCAGACTTTCATAGGTTACACATGATCCGGAGCAGGTGATCAAACTTGGGCCTTTTCTCCCTGGTGCTTGGTGAAATATACACGTTGATCAAGAGCATTTGTTTGGAAGATTTGGAGCTTCTGATTCTAATACCGGTAATCCAATCTGCTTCCAATTGTAGCTGGCCGATGTTCACGTTTAACTTTCCAGTGCCTGGTGCAGAGGAGGTGAGGCCTGTCCAGGGGTGCTGAGGAGGTGAGGCCTGTCCAGGGGTGCTTAGGGGGTGAGGCCTGTCCGGGGGTGCTGAGGAGGGGAGGCCTGTCCAGGGTTGCAGAGGAGGTGAGGCCTGTCCAGGGGTGCTGAGGAGGTGAGGCCTGTCCAGGGGGAGCAGAGGAGGTGAGGCCTGTCCAGGGGTGCAGAGGAGGTGAGGCCTGTCCAGGGGTGCTGAGGAGGGGAGGCCTGTCCAGGGTTGCAGAGGAGGTGAGGCCTGTCCAGGGGTGCTGAGGAGGTGAGGCCTGTCCAGGGGTGCTGAGGAGGTGAGGCCTGTCCAGGGGTGCAGAGGAGGAGAGGCCTGTCCAGGGTTGCAGAGGAGGTGAGGCCTGTCCAGGGGTGCAGAGGAGGTGAGGCCTGTCCTGTGTTTGGCGTGAGTTGGAGGTGAGGGCTGCCCTGTGCTTGGAGGGTGCAGAGGAGGTGAGGGCTGTCCAGAGGGGATGCCCAGGAGGTGAGGCCAGGACAGAGGGGGTGCAGAGGAAGGGAGGTCTGTCCACGGTGTGCAGAGGAGGTGAGGCCTGTTCTGTGTTTGGCGTGAGTTGGAGGTGAGGGCTGTCCTGTGCTTGGACAATGCAGAGGAGCTTAGGCCTATCCTGTGCTTGGGGGTGTAGAGGAGATGGGGCCTGTCCCGGGGGCTGCAGAAGAGGTGAGGCCTACCCAGCTGGTACATAGCAGAGGTGAGGCCTGTCCTGTGTTTGGTGTGAGTTGGAGGTGAGGGCTGTCCAGTGCTTGGAGGGTGCAGAGGAGATGAGGCCTTCCTGTGCTTGGGGGTGTAGAGGAGATAGGGCCTGTCCCGGGGGCTGTAGAAGAGCTGAGGCCTGTCCAGCTGGTACAGAGCAGAGGTGAGGCCTGTCCTGTGTTTGGCGTGAGTTAGAGGTGAGTGCTGTCCTGTGCTGGGGTGAAACCTGGCCTGTAGGGGTAGACAGTGAGGCCTGTCCTGACTCTGCATGATTTACTATATGGTAATACTTCCTTGAAATGTTGCTCATTTTGCCCCTCCTTCAGTCCATATGAAACCAGAGTGCCCCCCCCCCCCCCTGATGAATACAGGCCCCAGCTAGGCCCGCAGGATACAAGGGTTCGCTCTCCTGTTGTGGAAATGTGGATTTTCCTGATCAGTTATGTCCCCTATCTTGGACCCCAACGGTTCTATATGCATGTTACAAACACGTGTATGTTCCCTCCAGTTCCAGTTTCGAAGACGCAAACACATGTGCGTCCACCATCAACATGTTCTCTGTCAGATCCGCCATTAATGGGCTGGATATTCGATTCTTAAGTATGAAAGGCCACCGACTTTATATGGCTCAGTTACTCCATTTTTACAGTTCAGGCGAAGTAGGCCCGATTCTGTCCTCAAAGCCTTTCCCTGCTCTCTGTCTCTGACAAGCGTCAGCTTGAGCTCGCATCTGTATCCATGAACTTTGTCCTATTTCTTGTGCAGCTAACGGTGCCTGCCTCGGCCAGTTTTGCCTGCCTGCCAAGAAGCTGTATTTCACCTTCGAATTATCTACTTTGCTCTTCAGCCGATGCATTCCTGTCTAGTGATTTAGGTAAACATTTCCTTTAGCTCTCGAGCAAAGGGCTTTGCCTCCCTGTCCTCATGCAAGTAATTCATAGCCCAGTTGCCATGGAAAGTTTTCTGCCTCTCGCATCTCATATAGACACTTAGACGTTTGTGCACGCACACAGTCAGTATAGAATAGATTCTGTCCGAGAGTCCTTCCTTGTGGATAACATAGTTCTTTAAACATAGGATGTTAGATATGATTTGGGATTAGGTTGACTTGACCCCCCAGACTTTTCGTCTCCACATGTAGAGTTAAATGTCAAGTCCCCTTCACCCCCTAGTTGCACGTCAATTACACGTCATGCTGCTGCGCGCGCATCTATGCCAAGTATTATCTTATAGATCCACCTATGTATGATAATCCTAACCAATCCTGTTTCTTTTTATTCCTTATTACGCCTAGTTTCGATTACGTATTTACTATGTCATTTTTCTTATCAATTGTTACGCCTTCTACATTCGTTTCATTGTAATGCATGTTCTATAAAAGCAATTTCCTGTCAATAAAATATCGTACTTCACTTCCTGAACCTTCTTGGTGACGGAACCTGAAGGCCGCCACTCGAGTCGGCCATTTTGGAATAAAGCCCATTCAGAAACCTCTTATACCACGGATTCTGCCTCTTATTATTCTGAGCTATTTTGTTTAAAGATCCAGTATGAAATTCAGTCCGGTAAAGAATTTATTTACCACATAATGGCGCCCGAATAGGGACACTTTCTCATCTCACGCGCCGGCGGTGCGTTGCAGGCCCAGTCTCCTGCCACAGCTGGACGGACCATAACGCGTACCAGCAGGATTTCCTGTAGCTCCCTCCGGTCAAGCGGGGGCGACTGAGGCTGCGATCAACCCAGACGAGGCGGTGAGAAGCGCGAAGTATCCCGACCAGAGCCTAGCTGAGAGAGCAAGATCCGAGGTATACAGAGGCCCACCAGGTTTTCGAAGTCCCGATGTCCAGAGGGTCCGATGTCCGAAATCGAGTCCAGTCCATTCTCCGAGGCCTTTTCGTTGTGAGCTACTCGGTGAGTACCATCGCCGGGGAGGCGTGTTGACGCGCACATAGGTTGTGCCGGTCAAGACGGATTTGGGTACACAAATCCGGTCTGCACTGTTTAGCAGTGTATATGTACGGTTTAGCCGTATATCAAGTATTCCGAAGTATCTAGTTATTGTCAAGAATTCTGCTTGGTGATTAGTTATGCAGACTATCATCATTGTTGGTCAATTTTAAGGGGTAAAATGTTTAGTGTTTAATTTCTAACGTGTTAAAAAATGTCCTGCATATTGTGGTATGAATGATTGTCCATTGTGCATTGTTCATTATTGTGTTTTTTTTGTATTAATTGTATTCAAGAGTAAGTACCAGATTAGTTGTCAATATGCCGCTCTTTTCGAAGTTAAGACAGATCACTACTAGAAAAGGAGTGCTTGAAGAGGCAGTTCCTATTCCTCCTAGGGACACTCCAGGGCACTTCATGTATCACAAGCATGGCTTAGACGCCATATTATTCCTAGATCTATGGGTGGACTACACCAAAGAGTTACCAGAAAATCAGAGATGGCCCGTCGCTGGGACCTGGGACGCAGAATGTATCATGAAAGTAGAAGAAGAGTTGTGGAAGAGGAAAGCTAGACAGTCACAGAAAGACGCTGTTGAGTTATGGCGTAAAGAATCGCATAGGCGCACCGAAAAAGCGCTAAGACAGGAAGAGAGAAGTAAAGAAAGTGCAAATAAGGTTCGAGAGAAGCAGTTGATTGAAGAAGGTACACGAGTACAAGCAGAACAAACAGAGAGACAAAGAAATGCCCTTATAAAAGGAATGTATCCCCTCCTGGCCGAAGGATTGCCTAAAGCCACTGCGGCCATACCAAAAGACTTGCCACCCCCATTGTTCCCAATAAAGGTACATCCTAAAGGACATCCTAGAACCGCCGAAGATATTTTTCTTTCCTCATATTTAGATGATGCAGTTCCCGAATATGCTAACCCCGCACCGCATAGACCGTCTGCTGGGGGGGTTCAACGTCAAGATCAAGATTCTGTCTCTGTGCCACAGCAAGCTCCGACACAAGTCACGACACAAGCTTCGGCAAGCGCATCTGCTTCCGCGTCTGTCCCCGCAACTGATTCTACAGCCGTGTCTACACCTGTAGTGGCTGTAGCACGTTCAACGAATCCTTTCACGTCTGACACCTCAGAGGGGGCTACTGGAGGTGCTACTAGCCTTCATTTCACGCCACCCAGAGGGAGTAAATTTTCTTTCCAAGAATCAGTACATGCACGTACGCCCAAACTTATAAATACCCGTATGCTTAAGGATCTTATGATAGATTGTAGATATGATCCGGTGCCCGGTAAAGAGGACGAAATGGTCCTGGCATCATTACGTGTTAGACGAGCTGCATCGTTTTTAGGGAGGCTACCAGGAATGGCTATGCATTTAGATAGCATATATCATTTTGTCCAAACAGGAAAAGATCCTGAATGCATTAACAGAGCTATGGAATATCAGAAAGTAGAGATACAGGGAGAATTGTTACGTTTTTTTGTAAATTGTGTGATCAGAAATCAAGACCGACCGGGGGTAGACCCGGAAATAATGCAAACTCTTACTAAATGGAGTCAGAATATCTCAGATGGAAAACATGATAAACAGGGAAGTATAGTAGCCATGTGCCGAAAAATCAGGAAAGAAGTAGAACACATACATGCAGAGAGATTGGAAACAGACGAGTTCGAGCAGGATGAAGAGTCCGAATCAGGAGATTCAGGGAGACAGCCAGACACCATAGCCTATGTAGGCAGAGGAAGGTCCTGTAATAATACCAGATGTTTTTCTGATCCAATACATTCTGTATGTCCAAACAATAGCAGAACCTATCCGACACCTATAATAAATATGAAATCTCCCGAACGTTTGTTTCAAGCCGCAGATAAAATACTCCGGGAACGAAGGGGTTACCACCTCCTCGATTCTATGGACGAACAAGAATTAGCAAGGTCAGCTGTTCATTGGATGGACAGTCCCGGTAAATATGGTGATGTGACAGTCGCACACACGTTTTTGAACCTCAGTCCAGATGAACAACGTCTAGCTGGGATCTATATGATTCAGCAACTTCTTATATTATATAAGAGCCAACATGCTGATCCTGGTCCCTTACCTGATATATTAACTGAACTACTTGCGGATAGATGGAGAGGTTCTAGTAACAAGTTAATTAAAGAAATACTAATGTCACGTAAACAGTACGTTCTTTTTGTAAGTCCAGATCCTTTCTCGATCCCCAACAAAGAAGGAACACCGTACTACATGGATAGACAGAATCCCTTGCGAGAAGTGCACCCAATAAAGGGTGAAGACAATAATTTTCACCGTGTATTTGTATACACACCCATAACAAAAATCGAATTGTTAGAAATGAAGAAAGTAGTACCAAGTCATGACAAAGACCCAGCGGGTTTCCACCGAGAAATTAAAGACATGTTACTAATGGGAGAATACACCTACCCTGATATTATGACGATATTAAAGGTGCTAATGCCTGCTGGCATTTATGAGAAACTGAAAGAAAAAGAGTGGGAAGTGGGAGACCAAAAGATAGATTGGACAGCATTAGAAACAGAAGAGAAAGCCCGAACTGCAGGTTCAGGACTCGGGGATAAAGTTAAAGCATTACCAGGTTTACTAGTACAGGTACTGCCACGTTTATTAACTACGAAAAAGGAAGATTGGGGTGCAATCACAGCCTGCAAACAAAAGCATGATGAAGACACAAGTGATTATTATGCACGATTTGAAAAATGTTTTGGTATAAACAGTGGTATAAAAGCAAGTAGTGACTCATATCCACATTTATTTGTGACAAAACTAGTAGAAAATGCATTGCCTCCAGTGAAGAATAGAATATTGAAATTCGAGAGTACCTGGCAAAGTAACACTCCGTCACAAATGCTACAAATGTTACAGTATCATCACAATAGAATTAGGGATGAACAAGAACACGAGCATAGACGCATGAAGGATACTAAAATGAAAATGCTAGTTTCTCAGACAGTACCAGCGGATGGTCACAAAAAGGGTGTGACACATTCTGGAGATTCTGCAGTTCCTGTAAAAGGAACCTGCAATTACTGTAAACAACTAGGCCATTATGTACACGATTGTCAAGTCCTGAAACGTAATATAGCCACAGGTATTGCAAAGGAGAGACCACGATTAGTTAGACAGGATCAGAATGAACAAGGAGCTATGCAGCATGGACAGTCCATGCCAGTTCAGCAACAGTCCATGCCAGCTCAGCAACAGTCTATGCCAGCCTCACAGCAGCCCATACAGTTTGTGCCAGCTGCACCACCGTTGCCTACTGCTGCCACACAAATAACTTCACGACAATTGTACCAGACCGCACAGTATGAATACCCTGAGTACCAACGTTATGCATGAACCAGCCTAGAGAGGGAAGTTGACTTACCCCTTATTGAGATTCCAGTAGATCAAGAAGGACCTTATGTACATAGTGAATTATTAGGTCAAGACAGAAAATTTTTACTCGATACAGGGGCAAGTCGAACAACCATAAAACGTAGTGAAGTTCCAGGGGCACCCCTCTCAGGCTCTCAAAATGTTTCCCTTGGTTTTTCAGGAAAGCCTATTGTTAATGAAGTATCACAGCCACTTCCGCTTACGATTGGTCCCTTGACACGAACTACTGATTTATTGCTTACCAAATCATGTCCAGAAAACTTGTTAGGAATAAAGACATTGAAAGCCCTAGGGGCTATTATCTGTTGTTCTCCGGAAGGAGTAAGATTGTTTTTACGTGATTTTAAAGGTCATTATGTATCCAGAGACATGGATCCCCGACTACAGACTTTACCAGCGCATCTATGGGCACAAGGCCCTACTGATGTTGGTTGCATGAACATTACACCATATCGAGTCACATTAAAGGCAGGAGTGGTATTGCCACGAATGCGACAATACAAGTTACCACAAGATGCTGTAGCGGCTTTACTGAAAATCATTGACGAGCTAGTTGCCCAAGGAGTGGTTGTGGAAACCGACTCCAATATATGTAATTCACCGATAATGCCGATTCTTAAACGAACTGATCCTATGGCCCCGCCAGTATATCGATTAGTTATTGATTTGCGCGAATTAAACAAGTGCATTGTGCCACAATTTCCTGTGGTCCCCGATATCTCATCATTGTTGACAGCTATTGATTCTCAAGCCACATTCTTTACTGTAATTGATCTCAAGAATGCTTTTTTCAGCGTTCCAATAGATCCGGAAAGCCAATATCTATTCGGATTTAGTTTGAATGGACGAAGCTTTAAATTCACACGCGCTCCTCAAGGATTTACAGAAAGTCCCAGCATCTATAGCCAAGCACTGAAACGAGAACTTGACAGCATCCACATGCCAGTTAACACGGCACTGCTTCAATACGTCGATGATCTGCTGATCACCGCACGAAGCGAACCCGAATGTGAAAAAGCATCACTGACAGTTTTACATTTTCTAGCCGACAAGGGGCACAAGGTGTCTCCTTCTAAGCTGCAATTCTGTGTCCAGCGAGTTATCTATCTTGGTCACTCGTTGTCCAAGGAGGGAAGGCAGCTTACACCTGACCGTATCCAGTTAATTGCAAACATGCCAATACCCAAGACACAAAAGGAAGTACGGGCTTTCATAGGCCTCACTTCATACTGTAGGCAGTGGATCCCTCAATATGCATTTCTAGCGAAACCACTCATTCAGTTGACAACACAGGAGGCAGCCACGTCGACTGTCCTCCCTTGGACTCAGGAACACACACTAGCTTTTGAGAGCTTAAAGAAAGCTCTATGTCAAGCACCTGTTCTAGCGACACCATGTTACAGCAAACATTTTACACTCTTTGTTACAGAACGTGCAGGTACTGCCTTGTCAGTGCTCACTCAGGAACAAGCAGGATCATGTAAGCCATGTGCTTATTTCTCCAGTACATTAGATCCCGTAGCTCAGGCTTTGCCTGCGTGCCTGAAATCAGTAGCGGCAACAGCTTTAGCAATCAGACAAAGCGATGCCATAGTATTAGGACATCCATTGACAGTACAAGTACCACATGCAGTAGAGGTTCTTGTGAATCGAACGCAAACACAACATTTGACCATAGCAAGACTTACTGGTTATGAACTGACATTGTTTCAGCCACACATAGAAATCAGACGTTGTAATACATTGAATCCTGCTACACTTTTACCCGTAATTGGAACAGACCCACTAGCTCACGATTGTGTTGAAGTTATTGAGATAAAGACGAAACCCAGACAAGACTTAACAGACGTTCCATTGTTAGATCCAGACCTGACATTGTATGTAGATGGTTCGTGTATGAGAACAAGTACAGGAAATTTAGTTGCCGCGTATGCAGTCACAACAGACACTGAAGTTATTGAAACAAACTGCATAGATACTTTGTCAGCCCAAGCAGCGGAGCTTATTGCTCTAACACAAGCCTGTATTCAAGCCACAGACAAGAAAGTCAACATATATACTGATTCACGTTATGCATTCGGAGTCGTACATGACTTCGGGGTGCTTTGGCGAGAGAGGGGTTATTTAACTTCTCATGGAACCCATATTCAGCACGGGTCCCTCATTCATGCTCTGTTAGATGCAATTCATTTACCGACTGCAATATCGATTATGAAATGTAAAGCACACACGAAGGTTTCTGATATCATTTCTCAAGGCAATGATTTAGCTGACAGAACAGCTAAACAGACTGCTCAGACTCGTACATCCGACATGACAAAGCCAATAGTTCAGACACCAACACAGTGTATGACGATTAAGGATCCCACACTTGACGTAATTGACATACAGACACATGCCACAGCAGAAGAAATAAAGAAGTGGACTGAACTAGGAGGGATCCAGACAGATCAAGGATGGATGACGAAGGAGAAATCTGTGTGGTTTCTTCCTGATTCCATGGTCCAAGCAGTTATAGCTACAGTTCACAGTCCAGCACATTTAGGAGAGAAAGCTATGTTAGACAGCATTCAGCACATTTGGTTTAACAAACATTTACGAGCAGCAGCTAAACAAAAAGTTCGTACCTGTATGATATGTTGTCAGTTTAATCCAGGAAAGAGTGTTCCTGTAGAGCAGGGTGGATTTCAGCCTCCTGACCATCCTTTTGAAGTCCTCCAGATGGATTATATTCAGATGGAACGATGTCGAGGATTCAAATATGTTCTCGTAGTTGTCTGTGCTCTCTCCCGTTGGACAGAGGCGTACCCCGTATCAGATTACACTGCCCCGACTACTGCCAAGCAGCTAGTTCGAGAATTCTTCCCACAGTACGGTTTACCACGTGTTGTATATTCAGATAACGGTCAGCCTTTCTCATCCGAATTAATGAAACATGTTTCACTCTTGCTAGGATATCAGTGGAAATTCCATTGTGTCCGACACCCCGAGGCAGCAGGACTCGTGGAACGACATAATCAACTTTTGAAAATCAGATTGTCTAAAATATGTCAGGAAAAAGGTGTGGACTGGATAGTAGCCTTACCAGTTGCGCTATTTTACATGAGGATGGTAGCACACTCTCGAACAGGGCTATCCCCTTATGAGGTGATCTTTGGTAGACCACCGAATATGTGGGGGACGCCTATACCCCGTAAAATAACTGATGTTGACTGTAATATGCTGACAGATTACCTGGCTTCCTTGATGTCTGCACTACAATCTTGTCGTTCACAGGTAGTCGCAGCTTTTCCCGACAACACTGAGGTGAAACCCCATGACGTAATTCCCGGCGATTTCGTTCTCGTCAGGAATTTTGATCGGAAGACTCAACTGGAGCCCAGGTGGAAGATTCCTAAGTTGGTCCTGCTGACAACCAGAACAGCTGTGAAGATCGAAGGGAGAAAAGGCTGGGTCCACTCCAGTCATATCAAGAAATTTCATGGACTTCCTCCTGACATAAACAGTCCTCCCCGTGTGTCTTCCCCCATTGACTCAAAGCTACCTTTGGCTGAGGCCAGTAGCACCGAACTCTATAAACTGAAACTCAGGTCCAGACCCAAACCGTCGGACGATTTGATTGTTTAAGTCCTCTCCAAGGTGAAGCGGTTGAATCTGTCCCGACATGTATCCCTTAGGTCTGAATCATGTACAGTCCAGAACCATATTGAAACGACATGCATACTGTAAATTACTGCGTAGCCACTGTATTGTGACTTTATTAATTTTGTTTTTCTTGAGTTTTTTAATAGTTACTGCAAGTATATTGTTGCATATGTACTATCCTGTTTCTAAACGTGCTTTCAATATAACTGATGAACATTCTTTTAGTGACCTACCCCCACATGAGTTGTCCTATAGACTTGCGCTGCGTAATAACACTTTCATTAGTATGTTACATCATTCTCATCAGACTAGTAATGCCACTAATTGTTGGGTGTGTGGTCGACTCCCTCCCTATCAGAACAACAAAGGAGTTCTGCCTTTCTTTCCACATCCGTTCACATATAATGGCACCTGTGGAGCATGGTTTAGTTTATTGAATTCCATAGATTCAGACACAGCAGTTTATCAACACCATTGGATATGGGGAAATCTGAATATAGTGTTATACAAAGTCTGTCACCCTGACAAGGAGGGTCACCCTAGTAGAACAGGGACGGATCTAGAAAACGAAGTATACAGATTAGGTAATTTTACACCTAATCTCATGATTCTGAATGTCGAATCCGAAGTTGAGCTAATTTTACCCACCATGTCAGTATTTCCAGTTAAAGGTGAATTATGTATACGAAAAGCTGGTTCCATACATATGGGCCATAGCAAATGCACCATTACAGTAGAATTTAGTGATGAAGGCAAATCTTCATTTAGAGCTTCACGCCACTCCTACTTCATATGTGGTCAGACTGCCTATATGGGTCTACCACCAGACTGGGATAGTACCTGTTACATAGCATTCCTTCTGCCACCTGTTTTCCTAGCTCCTCCTGATTATTATCGAAATGCTCATTTAGTACACAATAGAGAGCGAAGAGATCTCCCAGTTGTCGATTATACTGAGACGGCATGGGACAAGTATGTAGATTTCAATAAAGGTATTTTTCCATATATAGGTACAATTTCCAATAGTAAGCTGATACGTAGACTAACTAAGACTCTTGAAGCCGTAGTGAATGAGACTATAGCCGCCCTAGGCAATCTGACAGAGGAACAATCAGTGATGAGGATTGTTGTCCTTCAAAATCGGCTTGTCCTTGACGTCATCTTGGCCGATAGGGGCGGAGCTTGTAGGGTCATCGGATCCAGCTGCTGCGTATTCATACCAGAAAATTCGCCATCTGTATATAAAGCTATAACCCGCCTTCATAAGATTGTGAGCCAGATACACGAGAATCCAGGCACTTGGACTTGGTCCGGGTGGTTTTGGAGTGTGATATCAGCCTGGGGATGGAGAGTTCTATCCTTCCTAGGTATTGGCCTTCTTATACTCTTCAGTTGCTGTTTATGCCTGCAATGTGGACCAGCGATTTGTGGTTTGTGTGCCACATCGTGTATTCCACATCAAGGTTTCCGTTCAAAATCCCGGAAGAAGAAAGAAGAAGAAATGATGCTCCATGAGCAAATCGATGGATTAATGAAGATTGATGTTTCTTGACGGGCAAGTAGGGGACAAGGAGGGAATGTGGAAATGTGGATTTTCCTGATCAGTTATGTCCCCTATCTTGGACCCCAACGGTTCTATATGCATGTTACAAACACGTGTATGTTCCCTCCAGTTCCAGTTTCGAAGACGCAAACACATGTGCGTCCACCATCAACATGTTCTCTGTCAGATCCGCCATTAATGGGCTGGATATTCGATTCTTAAGTATGAAAGGCCACCGACTTTATATGGCTCAGTTACTCCATTTTTACAGTTCAGGCGAAGTAGGCCCGATTCTGTCCTCAAAGCCTTTCCCTGCTCTCTGTCTCTGACAAGCGTCAGCTTGAGCTCGCATCTGTATCCATGAACTTTGTCCTATTTCTTGTGCAGCTAACGGTGCCTGCCTCGGCCAGTTTTGCCTGCCTGCCAAGAAGCTGTATTTCACCTTCGAATTATCTACTTTGCTCTTCAGCCGATGCATTCCTGTCTAGTGATTTAGGTAAACATTTCCTTTAGCTCTCGAGCAAAGGGCTTTGCCTCCCTGTCCTCATGCAAGTAATTCATAGCCCAGTTGCCATGGAAAGTTTTCTGCCTCTCGCATCTCATATAGACACTTAGACGTTTGTGCACGCACACAGTCAGTATAGAATAGATTCTGTCCGAGAGTCCTTCCTTGTGGATAACATAGTTCTTTAAACATAGGATGTTAGATATGATTTGGGATTAGGTTGACTTGACCCCCCAGACTTTTCGTCTCCACATGTAGAGTTAAATGTCAAGTCCCCTTCACCCCCTAGTTGCACGTCAATTACACGTCATGCTGCTGCGCGCGCATCTATGCCAAGTATTATCTTATAGATCCACCTATGTATGATAATCCTAACCAATCATGTTTCTTTTTATTCCTTATTACGCCTAGTTTCGATTACGTATTTACTATGTCATTTTTCTTATCAATTGTTACGCCTTCTACATTCGTTTCATTGTAATGCATGTTCTATAAAAGCAATTTCCTGTCAATAAAATATCGTACTTCACTTCCTGAACCTTCTTGGTGACGGAACCTGAAGGCCGCCACTCGAGTCGGCCATTTTGGAATAAAGCCCATTCAGAAACCTCTTATACCACGGATTCTGCCTCTTATTATTCTGAGCTATTTTGTTTAAAGATCCAGTATGAAATTCAGTCCGGTAAAGAATTTATTTACCACACTGTAATGGAAGCTACAAGGAAGTTGGCACGGAAACTGCAAAGTACAAAGACAAAGTTTATTAACCCTTAAGGGTGGTCCTACAACCTATACAACACTCTTCAGTATTGCATAGAGTAGCACAAAGAACTTGCGTACACGGTCCCCTTTTATACACAACAGAGGGGCTCATAAGTGGGTGGATACAACATGAAGCAACATTCATTACCTTTTATGGTCATTTTCGATACAGAATCAATATTTGGGCGGAGTTAACACACCCCTTGAGCCCGCGAAAACATGGTCAAGCAAGGACTAACTGATAACAGATGTGGTCAAGTCTGGGCATGCGCCAGACGGACAAAGGAGCTATTTATAGACTGTTACTAGGCAGATAACGAGAGCAACTGACACGAAGATAGGACTCTTCTCGTGCTGAACACGTGGAGACATGACAACACAAAATGGAGTCCAAACATTAGTCAACATAAGGGAAGAAACTCGGTCCTAAAGGGGAATTCATGTCTTTAGTGAATGCTTAATCACATCGCTGTTTCAATTTTCAACAGACGACCCTTTCAGCATTTACTGAAGACATCCGGTTTATTAGAATAATCATCATATATGTCAATTTTCATCATTTCTTCTATTTCTCTAGTTAAATGTTTCTGATAGGTGACATTGGCAATAGCTTTCTTATTAGGAATACAGAATGACACACATAGGGAACAGAGTAAAGGACCACATTGGATACAAATACAACAAGAGAACAGAATTGCTACGATAATACAGAGACCAGTTAAAACCTTCCATCCCCATGCAGTGATCAATGCCCAAAACCATCCAGAAAAGGTCCAAGTGCCATTTTCTGTATGGATTTCAGCTGCAATTTTATGTAGTTTGTTGATAGCATTATAAACAGATGGCGAGTGGTCAGGAATAAACACACAACAACTACTTCCGATAATTTTACATGCTCCACCTCGGTCAGCTAATATAACATCTAACACCATACGATTCTGTAATGCAACAATCCTAGTAATTTGTAATTCTTCCGTAAGATTCCCAAGAGCAGCAGCGGTTTGATTTGTCACAGCCTCTACAACTCTTGTTAATCTTCGAACTTTCCTACTGTTTAGGGCAGCTCCGACAAAGAAAAACAATCCTAGGTTAAAATCAATATACTGTTGCAAACTAGTATCAGTTTGGTCAACATCATCAATAGATAGAGTACGTTTATACCTATTCACAGTCACATTATTCAACAACTTCAAATCTTTATGATAAGATGCAGGTGCCAAAAATACAGGAGGTAATAGGAATGCTACATAACATACTCCGGACCAGCCGGCTGGCAAACGATAATAACCCTTATTCCCACATACAAAATATGTATTATGGGATGCTAAAAAGGTACTATTATTCAACCCGTCAATGTTCAAGATAGTGATACAGTCACTAACACCAACAGGAATATAACCTACACTCTGAAGACACAGGTCCGCTTGAGCTTGTGCCACTTGAATCACAAATCGGTCTCTCCCCACAGTGTCTCTAGTGTTCGTGAAAATGTAGGGGATCGATTCATTGTCTGGTCGATACTCTTCCCATTCCCATATTGTCCCATTCGCTTGTGGATAACCATCTTTATCTTGGTGACATTCCCTATTAAGTCTAAAGAGTAATCGTCCCACTGTAGGTTTCCGTGTAGCAAAAAGCAAAGTGTACCATGCTCTACAGGAGCCATTATGAGAAAAAGGAAGAGGTATGAATGGCGTCCCTCCTTTCTTCTGATGAGCTGGCATCATACCACATATCCAACAGTTCGTAGCATTTGTAGCAACATGGGTATGATGCAACATCTGGATGAAAGTGTTATTCAAATAAGACTGACAATGCTTCAATTCTTGATACGGAAGGATATAAAAGTAGTGCTCCTCAGGCACTGGGGTGGTCAAAACAAGCAACTCACGGGCAGGAGTCACATCCTCAACAAACCATGTGGTTATCCCAACAATAGCTACTGTAATAATAAAACCTGTTGCGCAAAGAATCTTCCTCTTCTCCATTTTAGAATGAAAAGTCAATACCTTCCTGAAACTAAAAGGTTGTCAGAACTCTTCCCCTTAGGCAGCGGTTGATTTCTTCACCAGCGGGCCAAGACGGGTGTCGCTACACTAATGCAGGGCTGATCCCCCCCCCTTGCCACATTGGCTCTCCGTTTCACTAACCTAAGGGCCGTTCTGACAACTTTGGATACAGCAGTCACTTCCTCGGTCTGAGGTGATATCTTCTTCCTCCAGGAATCGCTTGGTCCGGAAAGAGCTCCTCAGTGTTGTTCGCTTCCACAGCACGGCCTTTCTCTGCAGTCAGAATTTCTCGATGGTCGGTCAATACAGCAGGCTCCACCAATCCGGGCGGCACTTTACGACAGTGCAGGGAGTGGATCCAGTTCTTTCGATTGGAAACCCGCACAGCCGTCCTCGTTGCAAGTAAGACTTGCTCAGGACCAACCCATCTCGGCTCCAAGCTGTTTGTCCTTTCAAAAATCTTCAGCATAACATAGTCTCCAGGCCGGAGATTATGACCTTCACCTGTGGACCGATCAGGGAGCGCCTCTCGGACCTGTTGATGAATAGAAACCAAATTATCCGTTAACTGCGCCAGATAATCATTCATCATTACACAAGGTACATCATACACAAACTTAGGTTTTGGTGGACCCCAAATATTCATTGGGCGACAAAGACGATCTCATAAGGTGTGAGACCGGTTCAAGAATGCGGTATCGATCTAATTGACAATAATGCCAGCGGTAAAGCATCTGGCCAAGTCAAAGAAGTCGAAGCTTGGATCTTAGCGATCTTGAGCTTCAGCGTACCATTATAATTCTCAACCAGTCCTGCAGACTGAGGGTGAAATACTGCATGGAACTTCTGGGTAATGCCTAGACCCTTCAGGACATACTTTATAACGTCCGCTATAAAGTGAGGACCGTTATCACTCCACAACAATCTGCAAACCCCGTATCAAGGGAAGAACTCCTTCAATAACATCTTGGCTGTAGTCATTGCAGTATTGTCTTTCGTAGGGTATGCCTCAACCCATTTACTGAAGGCACAAACCACCACTAGAACATACTTCAGGTTGTTACAGCGTTCAAGCTGGATGTAATCCATCTGCAAAACCTCAAAGGGTGCAGTAGGTGTCGCAAATCCTCCTGCTGGAGTTCGGGTACCCTTTCCTGGGTTATACCTCAGGCAAATCATGCAGGTCTGCACTACCCTCTTTGCCGTGCTAGCAATCTCTGGATGCTCCCAGACTTGAGTAAGCAATTTTACAATTGCGGAAGCTCCAACATGTGCTAGCCCATGTGCCATCTGAACCATAGGTTGTACAAAAGCTGTGGGTAACTTCCATCTATCCATCTGCTTATTTCTCCAACAACCTTCATCATCCAATTCTCCATCATTAGACCATTGTTCCCGTTCCTTATCGGAAGCGGTCCTCTGTATTTCCAGCACTTCTCTCCTTGCATCGTGCCATCTTTCTACCTGCGACTTCACAACGTACATTGCAGTAGCACCAGGCTGCATCGCAGTCTCTCGTGCCACCCGGTCTGCCAAAGCATTCCCTTCTCCAACTTTATCAACCACTTTCTTATGGGCACTGCATTTAATTATAGCAATCTTCTTTGGATATGTTAACGCAGTCAAAAGGTTGTGAACTAACTCGCCATGCATTATCTGTGCTCCATGTGACGTTAGAAACCCTCTCTCCTTCCAGAGTAGGCCGAAGTCATGCGCTACTCCGAAGGCATAGCGGCTATCTGTATAGACATTCACACACAATCCTGCACTGAGCTCACATGCTCGTGTTAATGCTATCAGTTCCGCTGCTTGAGCTGATTTCTGCGGTATGCTTGCTGTCTCCACTATTGTTCGCAGTGTGGTAATTGCATACGCTGCTGAAGTCGTACCATCTGGTAGCTTCAGGCATGATCCGTCCACCCACAGTTCTCCATCCACATCTGAAAAGGGCGTATCCTGGAGATCAATACGACCCTTTGTCTGTTCCTCAGTCACAAGAATACAATTGTGTGCTTTTTGTGCTTCAGACTGAGTTTCCGGGAACGGCAACAATGTGGCCGGATTTAACGTTACACACCTCTTTAACGTAATATGAGGAGCCAAAAGTGTCAACTCATATCCCGTTAAACGGGCACTGGTCAAATGCTGCGTCTTTGTCTGATTAAGCAGGGCATCAACAGCATGGGGGACTAATACCAACAGCTTGTGAGATAACACAATTCCCTCACTTTGACGTATTGACACAGCTGTCGCCGCAACCGAGCGAAAACAACCAGGCAATGCTCGGGCAACAGGATCAAGTACAGCCGAAAAATATGCACAAGGGCGCTGCTTGTCGCAGTGCATCTGCACTAAAACTGATAATGCACATCCATCTTTCTCATGCACATACAGGGAAAAGGGCTTCGTATAATCAGGGGTACCTAACACTGGTGCTGAACAAAGGGCCTGTCGCAATTGCTGAAAGGCAATTTCACACTCATTTGACCAGGGAAGAGGAATCGGTGTGTCCTTTGTCAAAAGGGCTAACAATGGTTTAGCTATGTGTGAAAATCCCAATATCCATTGCCTACAAAAAGAAACAAGACCCAAAAATGCACGCACGTCCTTCTGTGTGGAAGGCACTGGCGTGTCCAAAATTGCTTGAATACGATCTGGTGTGAGTGCACGCCCCTCCTTAGACAAAAGGTGACCCAAATAAGTCACCCTTGGTCTACAGAATTGCAATTTCTTCCTCGACACTTTGTGATTGTGAGATGCCAAAAAGGAAAGCAAGGATAACGTACTCATCTCACACAGCTCAGGAGTGTCAGCCGCCAACAAGATATCATCGACATATTGTATAAGGGCGACACCCTCGGGCAGAACAAAGGAATCCAATTGCCTTTTCAATGCTTGACTGTAAATGCTAGGGCTTTCTGTGTAGCCCTGAGGAACTCTACAAAATCGATAAGACCTATTATTCAAAGTAAAACCAAAAAGGTATCGGCTATCAGGATGAATAGGGATTGAAAAGAAGGCATTTTTCAAATCAATAACTGAAAACGTGGTCGCCGTTGGCGGGACCAGAGTAAGTAACGTCGTGATATCAGAAACCACCGGATACTGAGGTATCACGATCTTGTTCACTTCCCTTAAATCAATGATAAACCGATAAACTTTGGCATCCGCATCTTTCTTCAAGATGGGTAAGATGGGACTGTTGCAAACATTATAGGGAACTTCTTCCACTACTCCCACCTTAATCAAATCCTGGACAATCAGTATAAGTGCCTCCTCCCCCTCCTGGGAAATACGATACTGAGGGAGGCGCGGTAACACCGCACCCTCCTGGACACTAATGTGGACAGGCGGAATCACCATCTGTCCCACATCAGTATCCGAAGTAGCCCACAAAGTACGAGGGAGGGAAGCCAAGACAGCATCCTCTGCAACCACACACATACGTTCAGGCATAGGGTGATTATCGTTCAAGATCACACGCACTCCAGCAGGGGAGCAGCGGATCGTAGCCCTGAAGTGCTTGAGCATATCAAGACCCATAATGTTGTCAGGCGTATTCGGGGCAAGCAGAAACGGACAGGGTGCAGAAAAGGGATCAACATGGAATGCAAGGGGTCGGGAAAGAGGGCTTTGAGAGAGTGTACCATCAAACCCTACCGATGTAACCATTAAGCCAGATGGGGGAGCCCTCGGAACCAATTGTTTAGACAGCGCACTGCGAGTGGCTCCTGTATCAACTAGGAACCGATCAGTAGAACCCAAAACCTTTGATGAAACATAAGGACCCTTCTGATCAACCGGCACTTCAACGGATTCCAACCCCCATCCAACGCAATCCTACGCATGCTGCGAATCATGGTACCCAGAGCGGTCAGTCCCAGACATCTGATACTGGTGTTGCCGATCAAATACGTTAGGTCTATCTCGTTGCTGTGCGTTAGGGTCAAAACGAGCACGATCATTAGAATTTCCTCTGAAATTCGAAAAACCCCCTCTACTTCTCGGTGGTCCCTGACCTCGTCCCTGGCGAGATGCATACAACGCCGGACAATCTCTGGCCCAATGACCCGACTGTTTACAATACGCACATTGATTTCGATTAACATCTGACCGACCCGAAGGGGGACCATAGAATCCTCCCCTACCTCTATCAACACCCCGACGAGGCGGACCATACACTTGCGCTAACATCCCCTTTGTTTTTAAATCTTTCGATTTCTTCTCCTCCTGCCCCTTCGCTTCTTGCTCCTGACGCTCATAATACTGAGCTATAGTCAGGAGGGATGTCGGAGACGAGGTGGACCAAGAACTTTCACTCGCTTTTAAACGAGCTGCTATTTCCGGTAATAAATTTGCCACATATTTATCAACAAAAAGGTGTCGACCCGTATCATCCGTAAGTGACTGACCACTAAAATCATGAAATGTCTCCTCAAAGCACGTAAAGAAATCTGCAACTGATTCATCAACCTTCTCTTTACACGAGGCTAACATATTCCAGTCAATCTTTTTAGGGGGAATAATTGTTTTCAACTTGGTCAAAATAGCAGCGGGGAGATCTAAGATAATCTGAGGCGGTTTTTTGCGCGGGTTTCCTCTCCCTATCCTCATCCTCAATCTCAGACCACTTAGCCTTAAAAACGGCTTGATCATCTACCTTCCGCACAGATCGCCACATATCCGGTGGTAAGATAAGCCCAAAGAACAGATCTATATCTGCTAAGGTCATAGTACAAGAATTCAAGGCCCCTTCGACTTCTTCGTAAAAGGCCGCTGGATTCTTGCGGGGGTCAGGCAATGCATTCTTTAATGCCATAACATCAGCCCTATGCCAGGGAGTATAAACCCAATTATACACAAAATATCCCTTAGCATCGGCGGAAGTAATATCCGAACTAGTTCCCGCTCCTTTAGGAGGAACATACAAAGGTGCCGCCTCTCGCATTGGTTTAGCATGCACTAGTTCGTTCTTATCTGAATGAGAGGTAGATGAGTGGTCATCGCCGATACGTGAATCTGACTGCTTTTCCTCCTCTGCTTTTAGGCGCGCTCTCTCTTTAAGGTCACTCGCCGCGTCCCGTAATGCAAACAGCCGTCGAGCCGCATCAGGCGCCTTAGAGGGAGAAAAAACACCGTTACGTAATGCTTTAGCATCTAATACCACATCATCAGGCTCAAAAACATCTGAATATTTCCGAAAAACAGTAATCACTTCCTCAGAAAAGTGTCCCAAAAAATACAACTTCTCTCTATCCTGCCACTTTTCCCAAGAGTCCAACAATTCAGTGAGGGATAATCTGCCCTTAAGTGCACGAAAAGAAACTTTCCGAAGCTCACCCATTCGGTCAACCGATAACATGGACCGCGTGTCTACCTTATCCGAAGCCGATCCAGAATCCTGTGACCTCGGGGCAGACGCACCAACATAAGGGGGCGGAGAGCGATCTAATAAATTAAAATCATCTTCAAGATTAGTAAGGACAGGATAAAGTGGCTGACGAACAGCATATTGACCCGAGACTTGCAACCTACGCTCTTTCTCTTGTCTCTCCGTCAGTTCTCTTTCCTCCCGACGCTTCGCTTCCTGTGCTCGCACATGATCATTCTTCCGTTGCTCTTTTTCAAACAGCGCTTTCTCACGCTTTTCTCGCTCACGCACTTCCTTCACCCATAACCGCACACACTCAAACATATCTTGACGAGCACGCCGTTTACACATACACTGTTCCACATACTCAATCTTACGCATATCAAATGATCCATACAAAGGCCAGCGCAACTCAGGATCCTTTTTGGTGTATTTCCTCCATACTGTGCTGTACATTATAGAAGAAAGACCATGTTTCACATACATATCCCTATTAGGAGTCCCCTCTGGGGGAGCCGGAGCAGATTCCTCGAGGTTTAACCGGTTTCCAAAGCAGCAGCACCACTTACGGAGTGCGCTAAAAGCAGGCATGCTCAAAAATAATGCAAAATATGCAGTATTATCAAAAAAATGGCACTTAAACTTTGCGCCGTTCAAATTTACACAGCTCCGGAGAAATATCTCCACATTACCTGCCTATATGTGTTGCAACGCATATATTCTCACAGTAATCAATACAAGATATGACCGGTCATCACAAATCAAACTCAAATGGCCAACCCAGGCGTCAAAAACTCGGAGCAAGTACCGTACAACGGTTCTTACCAATCAAGAGTGTCCAGATTCCAACTGCCAAGCTCCAAAATTCGCCCAAACTGCTGTCACGGCAAAACCGACAGAAGAGGTCTCAGTCGAGGACCGGCGCCACCCAGATGGTCAGTTCGGAAGGGAAGGAAGAAAACCTCGGGATGCCAGGACTAAAATGCCTCTGGCAGTGATCACATCCCCGGCCAAATTCCTCACCTTCGTCACGACCAGTCCTTCGAGCATCCGAGTCGCCGATGAGCCCCACGTGACGGGCACCAATTGATGAATACAGGCCCCAGCTAGGCCCGCAGGATACAAGGGTTCGCTCTCCTGTAATGGAAGCTACAAGGAAGTTGGCACGGAAACTGCAAAGTACAAAGACAAAGTTTATTAACCCTTAAGGGTGGTCCTACAACCTATACAACACTCTTCAGTATTGCATAGAGTAGCACAAAGAACTTGCGTACACGGTCCCCTTTTATACACAACAGAGGGGCTCATAAGTGGGTGGATACAACATGAAGCAACATTCATTACCTTTTATGGTCATTTTCGATACAGAATCAATATATGGGCGGAGTTAACACACCCCTTGAGCCCGCGAAAACATGGTCAAGCAAGGACTAACTGATAACAGATGTGGTCAAGTCTGGGCATGCGCCAGACGGACAAAGGAGCTATTTATAGACTGTTACTAGGCAGATAACGAGAGCAACTGACACGAAGATAGGACTCTTCTCGTGCTGAACACGTGGAGACATGACAACACAAAATGCAGTCCAAACATTAGTCAACATAAGGGAAGAAACTCGGTCCTAAAGGGGAATTCATGTCTTTAGTGAATGCTTGATCACATCGCTGTTTCAATTTTCAACACCCCCCCACCCTCTTGACCAGAGAGTTCCCCGGATCCAGTTATTACATGCTCACCTGTCAAGAGAACTGACAGACAGAATAGGACCTTTCCTGCTGGTGGACACTGAACGCTTCCCGTCAGTCTCTCCATCGAGTGCAGTCCCATCGGTGCTGCGGCTGCACAGAAGCAAAGCACTCAGGTACATTCTATGACTTCACCTGTCAGAATGCCAGGAGTGCCCCAATATCTTATCCCACATGGCTGCCCTAGAGTGCTCTAATCGGCCCCAAATCAGTGAGATCGCCCTCCACACAAACATCTCTCCATCAAAAATATGTTCCATCTCAAAAGATTTCACCAGGTTCATCTAATGGATGAGCCGTGAGCAGTGCACATTCGAACAACCTCCTCGTATCCGTCAGGACGCACCAGAGCTGCTCCAATCTATGAAAAAGTTGAAGATGCATCTCGTTAAAGAACCCTACATCACTAGTGCATTAACCGTCCACCAACCAGATACGTCTCCTATCAAGCCTTAACTTTATGCTTGTCTTTGACCATATACAGTGCTCCATTGCCTCTCGGCTGGGTTTGTGCTATAGTAATACCATATACATACATACATACATTCATCCATATTGGCATGACTGGTGAACCCAAGTACAGCTTCCGTGTCTGCTCATATACCTGTGTTAAATTTTTTGAGGTTATTAATTTTTTTTAAGTAAATTTTGTGTTTTAGTTCCGTAGCGGGTTGTGGATTTATAGGGGAATAGGGTAGGAAGTAATCTAATTATAATAAATTTGATAATAATTTTTAGAAGTTTATAATTTATTTTTAAGTACATTTTGCGTTTTTTCCCATAGCGGGTTGTAGGTTTATAGGGGAATAGGGTGGGAAGTAATTTAATTATAATTAATTAATAAATAATTTTGATCAATTAATATTTACGTATTTAATATTTTATATTGTTAATTGTGGTACTTAATTCATTATTAATGAGTTATTAATTGGTTGTTAAATAATAATTATTTGCTAAATATCTTTATTGTGTTCTTTGTTTAGGAGCCGGTTGTGGGTTTATAGGGGAATAGAGTGGGAAGTACTTTAATTGTAAGTAATTAAACAAATGTTTTAATTAATTAATATCTATGTATTTAACATTTTATATTGTTAATTATTAATTAGTTATTAATTGGTTGTTAATAATTGGTAAATATCATAATTGTGTTATTTCTTTAGGAGCGGGTTGTGGGTTTATAGGGGAATAGGGTGGGAAGTAATTTAATTATAATTAATTAATAAATAATTTTGATCAGGTAATATTTATGTATTTAATATTTTATATTGTTAATTATTCATTAGTTATTAATTGGTTGTTAATTATTAATAATTATTTATTAAATATCTTAATTGTGTTCTTTTTTTAGGAGCGGATTGTGGGTTTATAGGGGAATAGGATGGGAAGTACTTTAGTTAAAATTAATTAATTACATTTTTTAATTAATTAAAATCTATGTATTTAATATTTTATATTGTTAATTGTACTAATTAATTTATTATTAATTAGTTATTTATTGGTTGTTAATTATTCATAGTTAATTGGTAAATATCTTATTTGTGTTCTTTTTTTCGGAGTGGGTTGTGGGTTCATAGGGGAGTAGGGTGGGAAGTAATTTAATATATATCAATTAATTTATAGTTTTAATTATTTGATATTTATGTATTTAAAATGTTATACTGTTAATTATGATAAATGATGTATTGTTAATTATTTATTAATTGGTCCATAAACATTATTAATTAATTATTCATTATGTTATTTGTGTCACTGTTTTAAGAGTGGGTTGTGGGTTGATAAGGGAGTAGGCTGGGAAGTAATTTAATTTTAATATATTATTTTTTATAATATTTATTTTAAGTTGTTTTATAGTGTGAATTAATGCATTGATTGTTTTTAAATTGCTTGTTCATTTTAATTAATTAATTATAAATTAATTATGTTAATAGTGTTATGTTTTACAATATTGGTGGTGTCATTTATAGGCCAATATGGTGGGAGGTAATTTTTTTTTAATTAATTAATTGTTTTTTAATTAATTTGAAATATTTAGCTTGATTGGGAATAGTAAATTATTCTCCTATGCAATCCAACACTTTCCCTACTGTTGCACTCGCTGGAGTGGAAATAGTAATTGTATTCCCTCCGCTATCCAACATTTTCCCTACTGTTGCTGCTATTGTAGTGTCAAATGTTATTGTAAAATATTAAAAATATTTAATATTTTAAATTAATATATATATATTTTATTTTTATTTTATTGGTGTGTCTATATATATATATATGTATATATGTATGTATATATATGTATTTATTATTTGTATTATGTTTCTAACATGTTATAATTTATTATAATAATTATTTATAAATATTAAGTACATTTATATATTATATTTTGTATATTTGTATGTTTACGTTTTTTTAACATATTTATTGTTCATAATTTTAAACATTTTCTAATCATTGTAACTTTTTTTATTATATATAGTATTTACTCTACTTTACATTATTTTCACACATTTAAAAAAAAACGATATTTTTAACAACAATATTTTCCCCCCGCTATTTTTGTACTTACCGTTATGTAGATAGGACTCCAATATTTTGGGCAATTATATTTTTGTCACGATATCTTTGTACTTTGATATTTTCTTTGTCGATATTCTGTCAGTGATCCATTGTAGTGCAAGGTTTGGATTTGGAGGGTGTTGAGTCTTGTGGGTTTGGTCGTAGATACCAGACGAATAAAAAGGTTTTGAAAAACATACTATTATACACCGACCGAAGGTGCTTTACAATGGTTTTGTAGAGAACAAGAGTTTGTTTTCCTTTGTCAGTTAAGGCAGTTGTTTTGGAAGATGAGATGGAGTGTGATTCATGTTTGATTCATTAAGCTCTTGGGTGAAGAGTCTCTTTTCTTCCTTTCAAGGTATTCTGGGACCGGCCAGGTGGTGCGCTGCCTCCCTCAGAGGAATAAACAAGATAACCATTAGGTAACGTTTCCTAGTGCCTTCTGTTTCCTTTTCTTTTATTTCTTCTCAAGTCTCTCTCTGAGTCTCTCTCTGTGTCTCTGTTTTTTATCTCTCTTCAGCTTCAAGAATTTGACTCCCTCTCCAGACCATTCTCAAGCTATATAGCTTATGATCTTAAAAAAAAAATGACATGGCTTTTACGTAGTCCTCTTCCTTATTTGTTTTTATGCTAGCTGTTTTAAGCGTGTTTCCTTACAAATGTTGGTATACTCCAGGGTCAGGCTAATTATCTCCAGTTTCATAAATTGTGTGATGTTTTTGTTATAATTAACCTATTTGGTGCAACCCTCCTTTCCCCCTTTGTCCTGCCATGTTTGGAATGATCTATTATCTGTTGGCCTGAAGGTATGGATGCTCAATCGATCAGTCAGTCAGGGGCTTGTAAAGCATGCTACTCACCTGTGACGGTCTCAAGGAGCGGGAGGGGGCAGCCTCGGGTCAGCCGAAAAGCATGGTCTTGAGGCTCTTCCTGAAGGTGTGGAGGGTAGGGGAGCATGTGATGTTGACTGGGAGCTCGTTCCAGGCCTTGGCTGTGATGTAGGAGAAGACTCTTCCACCTGCTCTGGTTCTGAGGACGCGCAGGGTCTCTGCTAGGGCGAGGTCAGCGGAGAAGAGGTTTCTTTTGGGTACATGGAAAGAAATTCTTTTGGTGAGGAATTTGGGTCCGATATTCTGGAGGGATTTGTAGGTGTGGGTGTGTAGCTTGAAGGTAACTCTCTTCTCGACCGGGAGCCAGTGGAGGTCTTGCAGGTGTTGGGTGGTGCCGAGGATGAGTCTGGCTGCGGTGTCCTGGATGGTCTGGAGTTTGTGTAGCAGGGATTTGTTGATTCCAGCTTAGAGGACATTTATGTAGTCCAGTCTGCTCGTTATGAGTGCGTTGGTGACGATCTTTCTGGCTTTGTGGGGGATCTATTTGAAGGTCTTGAAGGATGCGGAGGGAGTTGAAACAGGTGGAGGCGACAGCGTTGATCTGGCGAGTCATAGTGAGGGAGGAGTCTAGAATGATGCTTAGGTTTCGGGCGTGGTCCGTCGGGGTGGGTGGGTTTTCGAGGGCAGAGGGCCACCAGGTGTTGTCCCAAGTGGAGGGGGATTGTCCAAGGATGAGTACCTCAGTCTTCTCCGAGTTGAGCTTTAGGCAGCTGTTGCTCATCCAGGCTGCGACGTCTTTCATTACTTCCTGGAAGCTGAGTCTGATGTCTTCGGGGATCTCCATGAGGGAGAGGATGAGCTGGGTGTCGTCAGCGTAGGTTACTATGCTGAGTCCGTGCTGTCTGATGATGGTGGCAAGGGGGGACATGTAGATGTTGAAGAGCGTGGGGCTGAGCGATGATCCTTGAAGTACCTCGCAGTTGATCTCTGTGGGTTCGGAGAGGAAGGGGTTGGAGTCTGATCCTTTGGGTTTTGCCTGCAAGAAAGGAGTGGATCCAGTCGAGGGCGGTTCCCCGTATGCCGGCGTCATGGAGTCTGGCTGCAAGAGTGCAGTGGGAGACGGCTGCTGGGAGGTCTAGCAGGATGAGGGCCGCGGTGTTGCCCTGGTCGAGCAGCCTGCGGATTTCGTCGGTGGCGGCGAGGAGGGGTCTAGGTGCTGTGGTTGCTGTGGAATCTGGACTGGGAGGAGTCTAGGATGGCGTTCTCGTTGATGAAGGAGGTCAGCTAGGCGTTGACGAATTTCTCTGTGACTTTGGCTGCGAAGGGAAGGAGAGAGATGGGCCGGTAGTTTTTTCAGGTCAGTCTGGTCCACCGAGGGTTTCTTGAGGAGGGGCATGACCTCAGCCCGCTTCCAGCCATTGGGGAAGATGCCGAATTCGAAAGTGGCGTTTGATTGTGCGGCGTAGTTCAGGTGCAATGGCGGTGGCAACTCTGTGGGAGGTATGCGGCGGGCAGTGGTCCTTGGGGGCTCCTGAATGGGTGCTCTTCATGGTCTTTGTGGTGTCTTCGGTGGTGAACGGTGTCCAGGCAGTGATGGTGGGCTCGATGTCGTTGCTGGAGGGGAGGGTGGTTTCTGGAGTCCATTCGCTGAAATTGTCATAGAGGGTCTTAATTTTCAGGTGAAAGTAAGAGCTGAGCTTGTTCCAGAGGCCCTGGGACAGTGTGATGTCTGTGGCTTCGTTGGGGGGTTTGGTGAACTGCTGGATGATGTTGAAGAGTTCCTTTGGGTTGCTGGCATTGGTGAGGATATTGTTCCGCATGAAGGTCCTCTTGGTGGCTCTCATGAATTGGTGGTATTCTGTCATGGCTTGCTTGTCGGTGGTCAGGCCTTCGGTGTTTTTGCTGTTTCTCCAACGTTTCTCGAGACGTCTGCAGGCACGTCTGGCTTCTTGGAGGTTGGTGGTGAACCAGGCAGCCTTCAGGGGGCGTTGTCTGTCGGTATGGCGGCGGGGTGCGAGTTTGTCTGCGCAGCTGGTGATCCAATGGTGTAGTTCCGTGGCTGCAGAGTTGGCGTCTGTCGTGGCGGCAGGGGGGGTTGAGGATGAGTGTGGAGTTGAGGTGCTCCTCTGTGATCTTGCTCCAGTTCTTTCGAGCTGGGCGCGGGGCGGGCTTGTGTGCAGTGGTGGTGCTGAAAGAGAAGTGTATGCTGTGGTGATCTGTCCAGAGAGGGTGCAAGGTGTGGCTGAAGTGGAAGTTGGTCCCTCCTGTGAAGATGGGGTCAAGGGTGTGTCCAGCCTTTTGGGTGGGGGTGGTGATGAGCTGCTTCAGTCCGAAGTTGGCGAGGTTGTCCAGGAGGGCGGTGGAGTCGGGGTCGCTGCGGTTGTCGAGGTGGAAGTTCAGTTCATGGCGTGGGGTGCCATAAGGTCAGCAATGGCGGTGGTGAAAGGAGCGCGAGGCCCAGGGGGTCTGTAAGCGAGGGTGCCACGTAGCGTAGTACTGGGGCTGGTCAGGATCTGGAATCGGAGGTGTTTGGTGTTGGAGAAGGAGTCGTTCGTCCTTGAGGTGGAGAGTCGGAGGGAGCTCTTCTGTGCAAGGGCAAGTTCTCCTCCAGGGCGGTGGGGGCGGTCCTTCCTCTGGATCGTGTAGCGTTTGGGAATGGCGGTGGAGATGTCAGGGCAGAGGTGGTGTTTGTCCAGGTTTCTGTGAAGAAGACAACATCTGGCGAGAGGGTGTTGAGGAGGTCCCAGATCTCTACGGCGTGTCTGTGCAGGGCGCGTCCGTTGAGGAGGATGCACTTCAGGGCTTTGGTGGAGCGGGCGTCCGGCGTGGGTGCGGCGGCCGTGAGTGTGATGTGGATGGTGAAGGAATGTCGGCAGTGTCAGCAGGAGAATTGGCTGTGGGTGGTGTTCGGTGGCGACAGCTGGCAGCTGTTGTTCCTTCTGGGATTGAGTGCGAGGAGGGCATCTGGCTCATAGCGGTGGAATGTGGGAGATTCAGGGTCCCTGGCGCTGGTCGCGGTAGGGACGCAGACGGGTGCAGATGGGCTTGCCTTTGGCACACCAGCAGCACGCCCGCTGTGCGCAACAGCCATTAAACAGGGGAACGGATGGAGCGAAGTGCAGCTGGGAGGCGGGAGCGGGAAAAGAGGCAGGGGGGCTGCGGGGGCAGCAGCGGGGAAGAACGGGCGTGAACAGGAACGGAGGCGGGGAAGATCAGGGGCCAGAAAGCGTAGAGGCAGCAGAAGGCTATGAGCAAGAAATAAGGAAACTCGAAATGAAGCAGAATAAGAAGTAAGGCAAAAAAGGGGAGTAGAAGCTAATAAAAGAACTGTTGAACTCTGCCAGTGTATTCTCTTCATAACAGTTTTCTTCTTTCTGCCTCTTACTTTAGGGCTCTTATAAATACTAAGGTTTATGTGGCAAAGTGTGCCGCCACATATGGTCGTTGTAGCAGTGGCCAGCCACCCCATGTTCCCGCAAACCTCCCTCATCAATTTTTGAGATCCCACTAACCCTGGCACCCACCTGATGTAGCCACATTCCTCAAGGAATACGAATGTGGTGGAATCCTACCGCAGGTCTAGTCCCTTCTTGGGTTGGGAGGCACTGGGCCATGAGTACGCTTCAGTCCCGTGTTCGCCAGCAGTCCCTTGACTGTCTACATAGTTGTTTCCTCTATACCATGTGATTCTATCCTCCCCTCAGTCTGTTCATTCTTCGTCCTTCCTCTCTGGATCTGACTTCCACCTCTTTGCTTCCTCCCAGCCTGCCCTGTCCTGTTTGTCACCTCCAGGGCCACACTGGGTCTCTTTAAAGAAGGGTGGAAGATAGCCTATTTTTCCTTATTCCTCTGGTTTCTATAGTATTTGTCTTTTCTTATCCCATTTTAGTTTCCTTTCCCGTTATGCTGCTTTTTTTTCCTATTTCAGGTGTGGCAGTGTCTGGGTCCAGTCAAAGGAGTGTGACAAGTTCCGGGCCACCAGGTAAGTCCTTATCTTCCACATAATTTGAAATGGTAAATTCCACTGAGCTAAGTGGACACAGCCTCAGTCTACGGTGGTGATCCAGGGGAACAGGTGTAATCGGTGTAGAATCGGTTGTAGATTTATCAGAACCAGGACAAAAGATGGACCCAGTAGAAAGCTAGAGCACAGCGTGCAATAGTCGGAGTCATACATTCTTCAGCTGAAAGGTTTGACCTGCTCAATTTCACCAGCCCGTAAAGTGCGGAGGTAATCAGGAGATCTCAGTTCAGGGAAAAATCAGAGTTCAGACCGACAGCATGTCAGGCCCAGGATTTGCAAGGGAAAATAGCAGCGTGCCGTCCTTTTCCCACAGGGCAATTATACCTCCAAACGTTTTCAGTTCTTGCCAACAAAATAACTTGTACCCAGTTTGCATGATTTCCATTGGTCAAAATCCATGGTGCAACCGTGGTGTGATCGTTCTCTAACCCAATTCGTCCGGAACCCATACGCAATACCTTTGTTCAGTGTTCACTGTTCTTAACCCCTTCTGTGCTCATGACGGCCGGAGGCCGTCATGAGTAACGGCGGGCGTGTGCGCACGACGGCCAGGGGCCGTCGTAGCCACGTCCGCGATTGGAATGTCCAGCACTGCGGCGGAATTCGTGCCGCAGCCAAGGTGTTAAGAATGTGCAATATCACTTCCCTTCGGAAATAGGAAATACATTTGCAACTCAACGTGTCCACTCCACACGCTCTCTTCTGAGCTTGCAACAAAGTCAATACAATTTTATTCTAACAGAAAGGACGTCCATTTTTCAAACTGTAGGACAGAAACTTCAGCGATAATACTCGTAGCTACAGTGCAATCAGGACAACATTTTTAGTCTATTCGAAGGAAATGATGAAAGACAAAATACGTTTTAGAGGCCTACATGGAAAACCACTAAATCACTATTTTCTAAAGGAAAAACGTGCTAATATTGAAAACAGTAAAGAAATAGAGATGCATAAGAAATAATATGAAAACACCATTTCATTATACTTCTAAGCATAGCCTAATTACGTTTCATTAACAAACAAGCAATCACTTCCTCTCGGATTTAAATCTCAAAGAAAACATAAGCAGGACTCATTTTACTTGAGCATTTTCATAATCACATCTTGTTTTGAAACTACAGACGGCATTATTTCCTTCTACATTATTCCCATAGCACATTAGTAGGCTTCTCTCTCTGTCAGGAATGACTTAATCTCAAACCAGTTTGTGACCCTTCTGCATGCTTTTACGATGCAGTTTAAAACTCTCACGTGTTTCACGAGGCACACTGTTAGTCATGTTTCTTAAGTATGTATTATGTATTAGTATCACACCCAATGAGTAGGAATTGATTGAGCAAAACACTCTTAATAAAATAATCACGCTCCACCAGTGGCTCTTGAAGCAGTGATTACAACAAGGCAGATTCCTTTGTTCAATGAAATGTCCCTTCATGGATCCCTGAAATAAGGAATAGAAGAGTCCTTTAAATGGGCGGGTGAGTACACAACATCTGATAATTCATTAAAGGAGGTACAAATACCTTACTGTGATGCCAGTCGTCATCACAGAAAGAGTAAATTGTTGGTGTTGGATGCTTCTGAGAATCTGTGTCATGATGCATGTGTAACTTGTGTCTCTCTACAGTATTCACTACTTTTGTTCTCACGACATTGAGTTTCAGTGGTCCCATGTTCCCTGTCTATGCAGTATCCATGAACTGTTTCACCCCCTTGGAGTGCAACTCATTTATAATTTCTAACTCTATTTTTACAGGTCACTGAAGCAACAAAAGAAAAAGAAATGTTGCAATGTTGGAAACATTTTTAAAAAGGGTTATTTTGAGGGAAGTAGTAACATTCTAGATCTCTAAAGAAGAAACCAGTTCTGTGCGCCAGGAGTGGTGAGGAATTTGGTGCGGAAGAAACTGCTGAATGTGAAAGTGATTTATCGACTTTCTTGCAATCATTATTTGTTGTCAAACCCTCGAAGTACAATGACCAGGAACTTTTACCAAGTGTCAGTTATTGGGATTGAATAACCTCTGAAATAATAACTGTGCCCGCAAGTAAATTGAAAATCTACTGCAACTACTAATTATAAGAATATTTTCACTAAAAGGAAACATTTCACGATTGGTCGAGCAAAGAACATTGGCAACAACTGATCCTCACACAGAGCACTTGGGAATAATCAGTGTTGGATGGTTTATGAGAAATGCCCTGGAGACCTAAGCCTCTCCCAGCAAATCAGTCTCCGTAGACGTGACGTGATGTGACAGAACTGCCAGGAAGGCTAATAACCTCGTTTACAAGAGCGAGCTTTTGTCTCCGTCGCCTGTGATTCAGAGAGAAAGCATTGTATTTAAAAAATAACTGAAAATGTTCTTCTCAGATGTCATTACATCAAACACACTGGATTAATATCTACAATATAGAAAGCTTTCCCCCCCCAACTCTGTCTCTTGGGTTGATCTTTGTTGTTTCCAAGTGTGCCGGACCTCCAAAGTTAATGGTGTACCTTTTTGGGCCTCACCGGAATAGGAAGCTTAAAAAGGGCCAGTGTTACACTATTGATAATTCGGAAACTACCCGAGCATGTTTTAATCCCTGTTCATTACTTGTATAAAAAATTTACCTCACTTGTAAGTACTAATCCCCAAAGACCCTATCAGTGCTTTTAAAACTCCTAAATTAAATGCTATAAACTGCAGTCAGAATGAGCTTAATTCTACTTGAGAGAATCCTTGTGGGCATAACTTGGAGAAAATGAATCTATGAGGGCATCTTAATAGAAACAAGGGGCCCCTTAGTGAAAGTTTGTAAGACAAGTTAGATAGGGTGGCTTCAAAGGTAAGAACATTGATCTCCAAATAAAAGCTATAATTAGTTAAATTCAAATGTGAAGAAGAGCTTTGGCAGCGTAGTTTAGAAGTTAATGCTGAGTTTTAACATAAACAAGTACAGACTCCGGAATCAGATTCAGTCTTAAGATGGCCTGTGTCCAGGAACAAACCCAACTTGGAGATACAAACAACTTGAATAAGAGCAATGAATGTGAGAACAGCTTTAGTTATCAATCCCACCTCACTGGACATGAGAAAACTAGCGCTGGACGAAATCCTGAATGCCAGAAAGGCTTCAGTCGGAAAAGCGATCTCATTCAACATGTGAGAATCCACACTGGGCGCAAACCTTATCAGTGCAATGAATGCCAAAGAAGCTTTAGTTTTTTAAGCAGTCTCACTCAACACAAGAGAATCCACACCGGGCAAAAACCTTATCAGTGCACTAAGTGCCTGAAGTGCTTTCGTCAGAAAGACCATCTCATTCAACACGAGAGAACTCATACTGGGCTCAAACCGTATCAGTGTTCTGAATGCTGGAAAAGCTTCAGTCAGAAATCTACTCTCTCACAACATGCGGTAACTCATACTGGGCAAAAACCTTATCAGTGCTCTGAATGCTGTAAAAGCTTCAGTCGGAAATTCAGTATTACTTTACATGAAAGGACCCACACAGGGCAAAAACCTTTTCAGTGCTCTGAATGCAGGGAAAGCTTCAGTCAGAAATCTGGTCTCGCTCGTCATGAGAGAACTCACACTGGACTAAAACCGTATCAGTGCTCTGAATGCTGCAAAAGCTTCAGTCAGAAATCTGGCCTCGCTCGTCATGAAAGAACTCACACTGGACTAAAACCGTATCAGTGCTCTGAATGCTGGAAAAAGTTCAGTCAGAAATGTGATCTCGCTCGCCATGAGAAAACTCACACTGGACTAAAACCGTACCAGTGCTCTGAATGCTTGAAAAGCTTCAGTCAGAAATCTGGTCTCACTCAACATGAGAAAACTCACACTGGACTAAAAACATATGAGTGCTCAGAGTGCCAACAAAGCTTCAGTTGTAAGGCCAGTCTCATTCAACACGAGCGCATACACACTGGGCAAAAACCTTATCAGTGCTCTGAATGCTGGAAAAGCTTCAGTCATAAATATGGTCTCACTCAACATGAAAGAACTCACACTGGACTAAAACCGTATCAGTGCTCTGAATGCTGGAAAAGCTTCAGTCACAAACATGGTCTCATTCAACATGAAAGAACTCACACTGGACTAAAACCGTATAAGTGCTCTGAATGCCAGAAAAGCTTCAGACAGAAAATAGCTCTCACTCTCCATGAGAGAACTCACACAGGGCACAGACCTTATCAGTGCTTTGAATGCTGGAAAAGCTTCAGTCAGAAATCTGGTCTCGCTCTTCATGAGATAACTCACACTGGACTAAAACCGTATCAATGCTCTAAATGCCAGAAAAGGTTCAACTTGAAAAAAAGTCTCACTAGACATGAAAGAACTCACACTGGGCAAAGACCTTATCAGTGCTCTGGATGCTAGAAAAGCTTCAGTCAGAAGTCTGGTCTCACACAACATGAGAAAACTCACACTGGGCAAAACCTTGTCATTGGTCTAAGTGCCAGTGAAGCATGTGCGGGAGACTGTTTGATTCAACATGAGAAAATCCACAGGGAAAAAAATTATCAGTGCTCTCAGTGTGACAAAAATTTCAGTTATAAAAGCAACCTCTCTACATGACAGAGACAATGTGGGAGAGTAAAGGGTGCTCTGAGGAGGAGTTTTCAGCATTGCAAAACCTTCACATGAAGCAGTCACAAAGACATCAATCAATTTATCGTCCAACAAACTGTTTACTGAGAAAAGCGCACAGCTAGGGATTGAAATTTGTGAATTAACCTCATTCCTTAGTGACTATTTGTGGCCTCATTCCATTCAGTGTATTTTGCTCCCTAAGTGTTAATAAACCATGGCTCTGACCCACCAAGTCCATTTGATCCTGAACTTTGAGGCCACGCCTCCAAGGATCTGGAATCCAAGTAACCTCAAACTGCAGCCTTCATGAACCTCACCAGGGAGCTAATCTTTAATATGTTCAACTAGGGTGGAGCGCCCCCTGTATAAAAATATATGGAATATTTCGAATGTTTTTTAAACTTAAAAAAAGAAATCTTTTTAAGTTAAATATTATTGTAAATTAATTGTATGTACTTTAAATGTAGAACAAAATGCTTCAACACTATTAACTTGTATTTTAATTAAATATTTAATTGATTTTAAATGTGTTAAAAATGTTTTTTAAAGATTTGTTTAAAAAATCCCACTAAAAGTAAAATCACTGTATTTTCTTACTATGTACTAAATTGCCTTACGTACCTCTGTTCAGATGGGACACAGCCTTACAAAAAGTTTTGTATAGAATTAATTGTTTTTTTTTTAAAAAGACAAAGGGCCATATGTAGGTAGCTAAATACCGGTCGGTAACGGCCGAAATTCGGTAAATATCCCGTTACCGACCGGTATTTAGGCATGTGAGATGTAGGAGGCATGAATTAAGGATTCGGTAATTTACCGAATCGGTAATGGATCAGTAAAATACTTTCAAAAAGCTATATTTGGCTGATTTAAAAGTGCCATGTGGCAGACATACATGCCCACATGTGCACACATGCACGAATCAGGGGTGCAACAGGGTGTCAATGTGACACCCTGCCACCCAAGGATATGCTTCCCCTATTACCGATTCGTTATTTACCGAATCGGTAATAGTAAATGGCTTCCCATTCATTCCTCCAGGCCCATAGGAATGAATGGGAAGGGATGCATTATTACCGATTCGGTAAATACCTATTCATAAATACCGATATTTACCGAATCGGTAATAATTACCGATTGTTTACCTACATACTATTTACCGATTCATAAATACCGAATCGGTAAAATTCGGTATTTATGAATCGGTAAATAGCATGTTACCTACATATGGCCCAAAATAATTTAAAATAATGCATCTTTATTCCTTATGAGGTTCTATTTTTAGGTCTCGGCTAGACAGTGCTTGCGCTGTCTCAAAGAGACATGTTTATTTCCTTTATGGGCTTCAGACCACCCACAGACTTACCATTTGCTGGCTCCACCATCGACCTGATATAACTTATCCCCAATTCTCCATGGCATGCATTCGTCATGTCTCTACCTGCGTTTAGCCCTCCCCGAGAGCATGGACCAATTACTACTATCCATACCCAGCTGCCATTTTAGCATTTGTTATCAGTGCTACTTTTTCCTTTAATTTAGAGCACTTGAGACGAGCGCTCATGTTTATGGAGCACCGCTGTAAACAGGGATGAAAATCTTGTTCTTATCTCATAACGTTTGCTGTCCATTCAAACACCGAGATCAAATGTTAGACGCTGTCTCATCTGCTGACTGCTCTCATATACAATGGCTCTGCCCTGTGTTCTGCCTCTGTGCCTCTCGTCCCTTACATTGTTTTCTGCACCCCCCACCCCATACAGTTCATTTGCGCCTCACAATGCGCATGAAAGATGAACACCGAGATCAAATGTCAGACGCTGTCTCATCTGCTGACTGCTCTCATACACAATGGCTCTACCCTGTGTTCCGCCCGTCTGTTTCGCCCCATTCACGTTACCTGCACCCCAACACCACCACCACCATACAGCACGTTTGTGCCTCACAATGTGCATGAAAACTGAAGACCGAAATCAAATGTCAGACGCCGTCTCATCTGCTGACTGCTCTCATATACAATGGCGTCGCCCTGTGTTCTGCCTCTCTCGTCCCTTACACCGTTTTATGTGCCACCCCCCCCCACACCATACAGTGCATTTTCTTCACAATATGCATGAAAATTGAAGACTGAGATCAATTGTCAGATGCTGTCTCATCTGCTGACTGCTTTACCCTAAAAGAAGTGCAGCACGAGGCCGCTTAAAAAAAGGAAAACAAAGGAACAAATCTTGCGCAGCTCTCCCCAGCACAGCAAGAGAGCCCCTGCTACTGTATTTACTGCTTTCTCAGAAAATCACCCCATAATACCTTCGGGGCCTTGCTGTTTAAACACTTTTTGGCCCATTTCTCTGCTTGTGGTTGTCCCAGGATGACGGGACCACCACCAAAAAGTCAACACAACGCATCCTTTCTATTAAAGGTACTGTCATAGTCCTCACCCTAAGTTGGGGGACTCCAAAATGATCACCTCCCCTGGATTTCCGTGTCTTTTTGAGCTCTCCCATGGCTGTAGCTTTTACTCTACAGCCGGTAGTGTTTCAACCTCTGGGGGCCACATGCATGGTAATTTAATGGCATTTAATTAGACCTGGAAGGCCTGGAAATCCACAAATGTGATGTTGATCTTATACCCTCAAGGGCCTGACTATATGGTTGCAATGCAATGCTTTTTCAATGTGATGCCCTCTATGGGTTGTTTTTACCATTGCAGCTTTGATATCAAACCCATGAAAGAATACACAAAGACAAGGTTCATTACTGATTCATTCTTAATGGGGTTACCATGATAATTGCAAATGTTTTATTGATTACCACAGTAACTAACGATTTTTGCAAAAGGTATGTGTTTATTGCAAAACAATTGATATAACTAACTAGAGATGTTTGGGTGACCCCTCTAAGGGGTCCCCAGTGAGTCCGCAAGGCATCTATGGTATGTTCCATCTTCCAATGTACATATTTGTAAATTATTGTGCAGTATTTAGTAGTGTGTGTAATAAATGTACTTCTCATTTTTCTAAAGAAAATGTACTGACTGGACAATCCGTTATTGGGTGTTATAATTGCGTGACAGTGATTGGTGATTACTAGCCCACACCACCTCCCTTGAGTAGGCCTTGGACTGCTCTGCCAGCTAACCTGTGAGAGTCAAGCACTACAATAGCGTGTTTGGTTCCCAGTGAAGACAATTGTGGACAAATCTTTATGTAAGCCTGACTGCTCAGTGCCAAACTACCAGAAGTTGAGCACAGGTTTTGCAGCGTGATTCTTTCTGTATTCACTATGCTGTGCATTATTCCACCATCTAGTGGTTGGGTCCGGAATTGTAGTCTTTTTTCTCGCTTTTTTTTTTTTCTCTCTCTCCTTGGCACAGGTGGGTGTCGACGACCCACCATTTGGTGTCCTTTGTGACGTCGGCGCGCTTTCTGCGGTAAGCTCCCACCATTGAAAAAGGAGATATTCAACGAAAAATCAAGTTTTTCAACTACACCGGACCACAGGTCAGGTACCCGGAGCAACGAGGGAGAAGTTTTATTAACAAAATCTCGATGTTCGATGGAGAATGCGTTTGCAGGGGGCTCAGTGAGCGCGGGTATGGACAAAACACCGTTCAACTTTTGCACCAATTGCCACCACAAGTACGCACAGAAGGACCAGCATCCAGTCTGCAACCTTTGCCTGCCGCTCGACCACAGAAGCGAAGACTGCAACGCCTGCTCGGCGTTTACACCCAAGACCCTCAGGATAAGAGAGAGGCAGAGAAGAGCGAACCACAACATGCTGGGGCAGGGGCCACCTCCATCGCTACGAGACCTGGGCCTCTCCAGTGGAGAAGAGGACAACATTGCCGAAGGACCCGACGACTGCGCGGTCGTCGTGGTCCATAAAACGTCAAAGGAGGTATGGGAGTCGTCGATCTCTAAACACCCAAGCGACGCTCGAAAGAGTGAAGCAAAAGCCCTGAGCGACACTCGTAAGGGTGAAGCAAAATCCTCGAAAGGAGCTCTGCCGTCGAAACATTCGACGAAAGCAACAGCCTCCAGAGAAAGTCAGCCAAGCGGATCCTTCGAAAAGGACTCCCAATTGGCAAAAAACATAGAAAAGATGTCGAAGGTTGCCCTCGAGAAGGACACCTCGGCACCGAGGAAAGAGGGACCGACGTCGACGTCCTCGAAGAGAAGCGCTCCAACTCTCGACGCGGAACATGCCGCTGAGATGGAGAAGAAGAAGAGGACGCTCGAGGCCGAAATGGTGAGCATCCTACAACGGAAGAAGGACTTCGACCAGAAGATGAGCCAATACACCATCCTGCCGAAACCCGCGGTCAAGGTCGAAAGGTACGACGAAGACGCGGAACCGCCGAAAACACTCAAACCAGTCGAGGAACTGGGGCAGGAGGACTACTATTTCGAGGGAAAGGGCGACGAAGATCTGCAATCCTACCGGGACTCGACGTCCTCAGAGACACAAGACGTGGATTGGCAAGATCTCGACACCAAATCGCCGGAACGCCCTGCTCAACAGGCACACATACCAACACTGGGATGAAGTGGGGCAGCTCCTAAAGCACCTACCAGATCACCACCAACAGAGAGCTGCTCACCTGGTAGAGGAAGGAAAGAACTTGGCGAACACATGCCTAAAATCGACGCTGGATGCTGCAGAAACATCAAGCAGACTAATGATGATAGGGGTGACTTGGAGAAGACACGCATGGCTGAGAATTTCAGGATTCAAGCCTGAGGTACAAAGCAACATCTTAAATACACCCCTTAATTGAGAATAGCTGTTCGGCACACCAGTGGACGACAAGTTGACAGCTCAAAATGGACAACGAAACAGCAAGATCCATGGGAGCGCTGCATTTCAGGAGGACGAGAAGAGGCACACCCGCAAGGAGACCGGGTGGTAGAAGTGGAGGCAACGTGCCGACCACATCGCACTAAACGTTCCAGCAAGGCTACCAAGGGAACAACCAAGGCCAGCAGCAGCAGGGTCAGCAGCAGCAGAACTGGCAATACCATCTCCGGGGACAGTCCTTTCGAGGGCGCGGAAACGGACGAGGTCAGACACGGAGGGGAGGACAACAGCCCTCAACCAAGTGACTCCGCCATGCATCAGGCCCCCACCCCAGTAACACCTCAGGGTGGCGGGAGAAACAAAAGGAGAAGATGCAACAAAACGTTCAGCAACAAGCAGTTCCTCAAACACTCAACACCGGTACGGGGACGAATAAGAGACTTCATCCAGGAATGGAGGAAGTTCACATCAGACAAATGGATCCTAAACATCATACAATACGGATACTGTATAGAGTTAGAAAGACAACCTCCAAATAGAAAACCAAGAAGAAAGGCACACTCAGCAAAGGAGCTCTCGCTCTTGTGGGAGGCACAGGAATTGCTCAGCAAGGAGGCAATAGAAGTGGTACTGCAAAACCAAAGGAACAATGGAGTTTACTCAACTTACTTCCTGGTACCAAAGGTAGACGAAACACTAAGACCTATCCTAGATCTGAGGTTCCTCAACAATTTCATAAGGACACAAAAATTCAAGATGACCGCCCTACAAGAGGTAATACCACAAATACAGCAAGGAGACTTCATGGCTACTATAGACTTGAAGGACGCATACCTTCACATTCCCATCAACCACAAACACAAACGCCTGCTAAGGTTTGTGATCAACCAAAGCCACTACCAGTTCACAGTACTGGCATTAGGACTAAAATCCGCACCAAAGGTGTTTACAAAATGCCTAGCAGCCGTCGCAGCACACATTCGAAGGCAGAGGATACATGTATACCACTATCTCGATGACAGGCTCGTAAAGGCAAGTTCATACGATCAATGTAAACTACACATCCAGCAGGTCACACTGACAGAACTGGGTTTCTCGATTCATTGGGAGAAATCGTCAACAGAGCCAGAGCAAGTCAAGATATTCTTAGGGGCAGAGATCGACACCATACAGGCCTAAGTGTTCCCCAGCAGAAAGAGAACTTTGGCGGTACTGAAGGAAACACGTCACTATCGCAGGGGGCAAGTTCTGACAGTGAGGAAGGTGAGCAAGCTGATGGGAATGATGGCGTCTTGCATTCACCTAGTCCAAGATATTCGGCTACACATGAGACCATTCCAGGAATGGATACAGCAGCAATTGTCAAAGGCAACCGGGAGTTGGGAAGATCTAGTGGTTGTCACACATGCAGTGCATCAGGAAATAGCATGGTGGAACAAACAAAACATATCACAGGGGAAACCATTCACTCAACCAACTCCAACAGTGACCATCACAACGGACGCCTCCCAGCTGGGGTGGGGTGCGCACACGAACAGACTGAAGGTGAGGGGGCTATGGTCGCAGCAGGATGCGGTCAAGCACATCAACTACCTGGAACTAATGTTACTAGCCCTGAAAGCCTTTCAGAAGCAGCTGTACGGAAACAGGGTGTTGATCCAAACAGACAACACCACGACCATGTTCTACATCGACAAGCAGGGTGGGACACAGTCAGTAGCGCTATCAAGCCTGGCACAGGAGATATGGTCCTGGGCCATCCCACTAAGGATAGACCTACTAGCAATACATCTCCCAGGGAAGGACAAAGTGGAGGCAGACAGACACAGCAGGCAGACGTCAGCATCACACGAATGGTAGATCAACCAACAGGAATAACGGAAGGTATTCCGAAAGTGGGGTACAACGCAAATAGACCTATTTGCAACACACCAGAATGCAAAATGCCAACACTTCACATCCAGACGACCAGGCCATCGGTCACATGGGAATGTGCTATGGATAAGTTGGTCAAAGACATTTGCATACGCTTTCCCCCCCGATCCCACTGATACACAGGGTACTCAGCAAATGCAGGATCAGCAACATGACGCTAATACTGATTGCACCTCAGTGGGCCAGACACTCATGGTTCTCGCAAGTTGTGGGGATGGCGCAGGCGCCAGCGCACAAATTCCCAAACAGAAGGGACCTGTTAACATTGCAGAACTGGAGGGTGCTACACCCAGAGCCAGAAAGCCTCAGCCTGGCAGCTTGGCTCCTGAAGACTGAGAGTTTGCACACCTCAAGCTACCAGCGAGCACAATGGCAGTGCTCATGGAAGAAAGAAGGCCTACCACAAGGAAATGCTATGTAGCAAAGTGGAAGAGAATCTCAGAATGGTGCATTAGGGAGAATTTGCAAAGAGAAATCACAAGGGAATCAACAGTGCTAAAATACTTAACACATCTGCTGCAAAGCAAACTAAGCTACACATCCCTAAGGATACACTTAGCTGTGATTGTGGCTTATACTAGAGTAGAAACGGGGAAGAGCTTCTTCACCTCCCAAGTCGTAAAGAGATTTCTGGAAGGGGCGAAGAGGATCGCACCTCCAAACAGAATGCCAGCACCAGCCTGGAACCTCAACGTAGTACTGACACAATTGATGAAGGCACCATTCGAGCCCATGCACAAGGTTACACTGCACATGCTCACACTAAAGACGGCCTCATTAGTAGCTATCACATCACTACGGAGAGTAAGTGAGTTGCAGGCGCTAACACCTCAAGAACCATACCTGCAGATACACAATGATAGGATTGTAATGAGAACAGACCCACACTTCATGCCAAAGGTGGTGTCCCGGTTCCACATCAGCCAAACAATCCAAATACCTAATTTTTTCCAAAAACCAACCACAAGCACAGAGAGAGCGCTGCATTCACTGGACGCCAGAAGGGCAGTGATGCACTACATAGAAAGAACAAAGGAGCGTAGAAAGACAAAGCAGCTCTTTGTTTCCTTCGCAAACAGTTTCTTGGGACGGCCTGTTACCAAGAATATCATTGCACGATGGATTGCGCAAACCATACAACTATGCCACAAACAAGCTGGGCAACAGTTAGAAGGAGCAGCTCATGCTCACTCATCGAGGAAGAAAGGAGCAACAATTGCATTTCTAGCTAACACACCAATTCAAGACATTTGCCAAGCTGCAACATGGTCTTCAGTGCACACGTTTATGAAGCACTACTGTGTGGATATTCAAATGAAAAAGGAAGCGCAAGTGGGACAGAAGGTCATACAGCACATTTTTAGTAACCAGTGCTCATCTTCCACCCAGCCACCACAATAAGGACAAACCGCTACAAAGTCTATGCACAGCATAGTGAATCCAGAAAGATTCACGCTGCAAAACATATACTTTCTTACCTGTCGGTGTAGTTTTGCAGCTTGAAGACTTTCTGGATTCTCTAGCGAACCCACCCTCCTCCACCAGAAAGATGAGAAAGGAGGAAGGGGGTTGAAAATGGACAAAAAATTAAGAAATTAGAGAAAAAACAATAATAAAACAAGAAAAGAAAAAAAAATCTGAAGATGGCTACCAAAGGTGGGAGCTTCCGCAGGATGCGCCAACGTCACGAAGGACACCAAATGGTGGGGCATTGACGCCCACCTGGCCCATGAAAAATAAAGAGAGAAAAAGACTACAATTCCGGACCCAACCCCTAGATGGTGGAATAATGCACAACATAGTGAATCCAGAAAGTCATCAAGCTGCAAAACTACACCGACAGGTAAGAAACTATACGTTATCTTTTAGTGTGTATCTAGCTTACCCTGTAGAGAGCAGTGGTTCCTGCCTGGGTGCATACCTCAGACAAACAGGAATCCCATTTCTAACATTCTATCAACCATCTTAAATCAGCTATTTAGGGTCAACGAGCCTCCTACAGCTCATTTCATATAACATGAATATCAACATTTCAGAGCAGGTTGAAGCCACACCAGCAGATCTTTCAGCAACATCATAGCAAGTGAACATTACACGGTCTTTGAGTCAGTGACCTCACATAACCTTTGACCAAGTGACATTGCAGGAATTCACATCATATGGTGTTTCTTATACATTTCAGTCCCTTATTGCATGTGGTCTGTAATTGGTGAGCTATTTATAGCACCAAATAAAATACAACTCTACTGAGTCAGAAGGTGTAAAGTGTGATAAATACCACCCAGTGCACAGATTTGTTCATACCGTGTTTGTTACACACATTTTCAAACCAGGAGCCAGTGAAGAATCCTGAGCCAAAAGATACTCACATTGAAACGCCTGTAGCTGTCGAATTGCAGAGACCTATTGGATTTGTCAATGCTTGTTAGGTCTCTGCCTCCATTATTTTCTAAGGGAGGGCGTAGCATTACCAGTGGTTGGCCATGCGTGGTGCTGCATTTTCTATTGCTCCACTTTGGCTGCAGTAAGGTACATTTGTACATTTGACTCCACCTCTTTTTAAGCGTGTGCAGACGTGCAAGTCCACACTTTTGAGTAACTTTATACTCGTAATGGTGAATAGTGAATAGCTAAATGTAGCAAAGTCACTCTAAGGGCATCCTTGTACAAATAGATTACTCATAGATGTAAGGTACCATTGTGAATAGCCCTCGAGGGGTCCAACTCGAGTGTTTCATTTTTGTGGTAACGCTAAAGTGGGCGCAGGCACTTGAGCTGTTATTAGAGTGAATGGGATGATCCTCTGCGAACACCAGAGCACTCGTCCAATGTGTCTGTTTGGCTGAGGAGCGGCAACGAATATCTTGAAGTAATTTCCTGGACCTGCTACGTTATTGAACCTCCTGAGGGACTCTTGTTGCAGCTATTTGATATTACCGTAGTAGGATCAGGTAATTTTTCCATGTTTTTAACCATGTTATCATGATTTGGTTTAAATTTTCCATTCTCCTCTTCCTTTTACCTGATTAAACTGTGTTTACCACCACATTGGCGCTGAAATATCCTTTCCAGTTAACTGGTTCTGAGGCACTCTGATCCTTTTTTATGTGATAAACAGTTTTTACCCTCGCTGTATTGCTACATCATAAGCACCGAGAGCCCAAAACCTGAGATTCCCGCTCCTTGATTTGCCTTTATTGGTATTCTACCTTTCCACTTGGATACCTCAAATCTGGGTCACTGGTTGTCCCTTGCACCTACTGTGTTGCAATTTGACTGTTACAAGTTTCATGTTTGAGCCGCCAGCGTGAGCTCCAGTACACTGCTTGTCTCACACCGCGTTCCATGCTTTGGCTTGTATCATCGACCTTGGACCATCTCCATAACCTGAAAGCTCTGAATACTTCGCAGCTGTTGTAACGGTCTGAAGTTTCACACATTTCGATGGCCATAGATTCTGGTTTGACTTGATGACCCAGTTCTACTTAAAGGGCATTTTGTACTTCAAGCCACTTCTGTGCAGCTCGGCACCTTCTGTGATTGGTTCAGCCCAAGCCCTTGCATCAAATTCCAGTGTTAATCATTACCGGAGACTAGACTTACCTTTCTCCCTTCAGCATGGCTAGCGAGGACAACCACTATTTTGTATGTGGCTTCAACATTGCATCAGTGGATTGCCATTTAAATTTTAATTTTATTAGCATTTGTTTTTGGTTTAGAATACATGACTAATAGTATCCTTTATTTCCTTTAGGACAGTTGTTTTTGCTAATTAATAATCCCTAACTCACAATTATCCCTTTAATTTTGCTTCTGAATAATTATTACACCCGCGGCCCCATACAAAGACAGCACAATCGCCAATAGGCCGCAATACACTGACATGCATACCCCCTCCCAGGACGTCCCTGTCCAAGCCACCCCCACCCACCTTGATAAACATGGAGCATCGTCTCGCCCTTCTTGAAAGCCACTTAGAAACGATCACCCTGGGCCTGAGGGAAATCTTAACCAACCTCGACAGGGCACGACAGCCAAGGCTAACTCCTCCCCAGACTTCCACTCTGACCAGCTCCACCCAACTAAGACTTGACAACATGCCACGTCCAAGTGAGTTCCCTACCACCCCGTGACCCTGACACAGAGACCCATAGAAAGCGATACGGAGAACCGAGCTCAAAGACCCAGAAGAACTAAAGTCACTATGTTCGCAAACGAAGCGGCGAACCTATCTTTAACATACAACTCTCCTCCCACAGCCTCTCCTAAATCCAAGATCCAAGTGATCACCAGTTTCGGAAGGGATCTCCGCCCCCTGAATTCCCCAAGACCATCGGCCCTCCTCACTACCTTACCGAGGGCCCCCCTCGTAAAGAAACACAACAACGTGGGGTCCTCTACCAACTGCATGCTCATCAATTGCAGATCAGCCTCCAAATATGCAACAGAATTAGCAGAAACCATCCTCTCCCATGACATTGAGATCGCGTTCATCACTGAGACTTGGCTTAATGAGCTCACCGCTCCAATCCTAGATGTGTTGGTGCCCCGGGCTACACTATCATCAGCAAGGACAGAAAAGATCAAAGGAGTGGAGGTATAGCAATCATACATAAGAACAACATTGCCATTATGGAAGTGAACAACTTCAATTACAGCACCATTGAACAGACCCCCCAGGATATAGCGGCATGGATTCGCAAATTTAGCGGCACAAATATGGAAATTTAGCGGCACAATTATGGAAATTTAGCGGCATTTTTGCGGCACTTTATTTTACTCATAATCATTCATTTTCAGCCGTAAGTCAATGGAAACTCTTTTAGCAGAGTATTCCACTTTGAATAGGGAACCTGGAATATGGAACAGATGAAGCAGCCCACAGGTGAAGGCTGTTATCCTTTGGAAATGCAATTCTCCATTTGCTTTAGTATAGGTTGGTAGCAGTTATCACACCTTTTGACACATTGCGGGACCGGTGTTTGGCACATCCCTAACCCTTTTCTCGCCTGAAAGTCTGAGGGCGGCTGGACACATGCTAGACCTAAATAAATATGGCACTTAAAAGTCACCCACAGGTCTGCACCACACAGAGTTGCTCTTTGCCCTTGTGCTTTACATGCCTTCAAGGCCGCTTGGATCAGGTCCTTTACTTATATTGGATCAGGATCCTGCAGAGTAGAAAACGCTCCCGGTTTGCTGGGCCATCAGATGTCTTGAGTATATCAGATGCTGCCTCCACCTCACAGAAGTGTATGGACAGCAGGTGGTCTGATTGAGGGGAGAAGAGTTTAATGGGGAGTTGTTTTCGATACCCCTGTGGGCAGGTGCGCAACACCCATTGGACGCAAAGGGCTTCAGCCCCCCCCGTCATGTGCGGCAGCCCAGACAGCTTCCCGGACACACACACAGCCGCACCCGAGCACTTCACAGGTCTTTTAAAGACCATTTGCATGTTAATGCGGCCTCACTGCTGTTTCACCCCTTCTAAGAGCCCCTGCAGCTCCACTCTGCATTTGTCAGTGCGTTTCTGTTTGTGCACCTCTGTCTGTGCGTCTCTGTCTGTACCTCAGTGTCTGTACGTCTCTGTCTGTACGTCTCCAACTGGGCATCTGTTTCTGTGTGTGTCTCTGTGTGTTCATTTCTGTCTCTGCATCTCTGTATGTACGACTTAGTGTGTGGGTCTTTGGTTGGATGTGTTTCTTGGTCTGTGTGTGTTTCTGTCTCATTGTGTGCACTCTGTCTTAATGTATGCGCTCTGTCTCCGTATGTGCCTTTGTGTGTTGTATGTGTGTCTGTGTGTATTTCATTGGTATCTCTGTCTATGTGTGTGTCTCTGTATGTGCGTCTTTGTATGTCTGTCTCTGTGTGTGTGTCTCTGTCTTTGGGTGTCTCTCTTCGTGTGTGTTCCTGTCTATGTCTATCTATCATTGTGTGTCTGTTTTAGTGTGTCCCTGTATCTCTTTCTCTGTGTGTGGGTCTGTTTGTGTTTGCCTATGTGTGGCTCTTGTGTGTTTGTGACTCTATCTATGTGTGTCTATCTGTGCCTGTGTGTGTGTCTCTGTGTTTGTGCGCCTCTGTTTGTCTGTGTGTCTGTCTCAGTGTGTAGTGTAACGGCCGCGGTGGAAAAGGACGTAGAAGAAGACTTCAGTGGCAAGACAGAAAAGGAAGCTTACTAAATTGCCCTTTAATAGTCAACTGTGAAAACACTTCCAGCTGACTTTTAAAGGACCGTTTAGGAAGCGTTTTCACTCTGCCATGGGTGAGTTTGCCGAGGCCAGCAGTAAACAGAGAAGATGGCTGCAGAAGCATTCATAGTGAATACATTTTAATACGTCTTCACTATGTATGCTGCAGCAGTCATTTTCTGTGTTGGCTGTTGGCCTCACTGTGCTGTCGTTACCGTTACAAGTTACAAAAATACACTGTAGGGGTCCACGGAACATTGCATGTTTGTAAAATACTCCTCACACAACAAATGTTAATTTACGTCATACTTCATTATTGGGGTCTTGCTGTTATTGCTACCTGACAGGGGTTGTACATTGCCGATTTCGCAGGCACTTTTGTAAAAATTGCGGCATTTTTACAAAAGTGCCGATTTCGCGGGCACTTTTGTAAAAATCGCGGCATTTTTACAAAAGTGCCGATTTCGCGGCAAGCCGCGAAATCGCGAAATCCTGGAGGGTCTGATTGAATGTCTTCCCGCCAACATCAAGACAAATGACAATAGAGCAATACTCTGCCATCTTCCATACCAACCCCCAGGCAACACATCCGCATTCACGGAACACCTCTACGACCTGATTGCTCACTGCTCACTCAGTGATTCAAACAACCTTCGGTGGAATGATGCTAACAACCTGCTAATTCAAACCCTAATCAATCTCTTCCAGGACAATAATCTTTCCCAACTCTCTTCAGTAGAAACGCACAATAAAGGAGCAACCTTAGATGCCATTATCGCTCATCATGACGCAGTTACGATCGACCACATCCTCCCCGTGGACTGGTCCGACCACCACAACATCCTATTCCACATCTCCCAAAAGGTTCTTTTCCAGCCCCCCCTCGCAAGACCCCCCCAAATGGTCTGGAAATCTAACCCAGATTCCCCTAGCCGGCCTAGAGGAAAGGATATGCCCGATCCTCCCCATCGCCTCTGATCTCCTCACCACAACTGAACTCACCTCGCACGACAACTCGAATATGATGTCCATTCTTGATCAAATAGCCCCCCGGACATTTTTACAAAAAACAGGAATATCCCATCAAGATCATGGTTTAACACTGACAACAACTCAGAAAGGAGAGAACTAAGAGCCACAGAGAGACTCTGGAAAAACAACCCTTCCGCTATCCTCCGGGAGCAACTCAAAGCAGCCCGCAGGAAGTATAACAAACACATCCAGAACGAAATAACCTCGTTTTTCTGCACCGCGCTAGACAACGCAAAAAACAGGCCCAGGGAGCTCTTTAACATCATCAGACAGCAACCCTCCAAGCCCACTACCTCCTCAATGCAGGCTTCCAAAGAGCTCTGCCACAACTTTGCCAACTTCTTTGAGAACAAGATTGAGCTCTCAATGAACGTCACCATCACCTCCTCCCGCAAGAGCATCTCGCCTGGGACAATTGACAACGCATCCAAGCCCCCTACAAAGCCCTGGAAAACTTTCACCCTGATACATGAAGCAGAGATAGTCAAACTAATCACCACATCCAATCCCTCCTCCCACGCTGTAGATGCTCTACCCTCACAACTGACCAAAAAGCTGAAATTCTCCCTCGCTCCACAGTAGATAGTTATAGTTAGGACCGTGTTTCCATAGGAAATCCGCAACATTCTATTTGGAATAACTTTGGCGCCGATTGACGAATCAAATAGGTGGGGCGCTCCGCTCCTACCCTGAAAGTCTCGGGGGGATTCGTCAAGCGGGGGCTGAGAAAAAAGGGGGGTCCCAAAACGCGTTTTCCCCATGCATTTTTCCATAGGGACCTTTAGTCCAAGGTACAGCCCGAACGGCTGAACAGAATTACTTGAAATTTGGCAGAGAGGTAGTACTCAGCTCAGGGAAGTGCCTTTTGCAGGTCTGGTGTCAATCTGTTCAGTAGTTCCTGAGAAAATCAAAAGTAAAATCATATATATATGTGGGCGGAGCCTAACCACACATCTCATCCTGAGATCTGATTGGCTGTCAGCAATTCATCCAAGAAGTGTTGGCAGCCATCTTGGGACCAATATACATGATAGCACCTCATTAAAAAGCATTGCAGTTAATAGAAGGTTTTAAGACTTTAGTTCATTATAAATCATTTGTTGATGGTACCATACTCATTTTAGGAATTGTGGTATGTTCTAAGGTGATTTCACCAGGTGAAAAAGCCTTCTGCTGGGATATCATGATTGAGAGAAAAATATTTTCTCATGCTTTTCCCACAGAGGTTTGGAAGGTGATCTATAAGCTAAACTGAGAGCTTATTTTCTGTAAATTCACATTATCTTTCTCAGTCATGTGAGAATGAAGTCTGACATTCTCAGTAAAACATGTACATCCAACAAGGGCAGAGACTGTCAGTTGATTCCTTTGTGTTCTACTGCAGCTTCCCAGAGTGTTCCAAAGAACAACTAGAGCGCTAACAGTCCTACTTATGATAAACGTATGGCACACCTGAAGCCATCTTGCTTGGATTAAAGTGGTAACTCTTAAAACATTTAATTTAAAAAGGAACAAAATGAGGGGGTTCATTTTTCCATAAAAAGTATGATTAGTGCTGCAGAAAGAAAAATTAGGGCACATTTTGAGTGACTTCTCAAATCCTCTTCTGTTTCAAAAATTCTGACATGCAGACTGAAACATGCACTTTCAATACCAGCAACAGTTTTCCCTGGTGAGCAGTAGCTTTACAGTAGCTTTACTACAGTGATCTAATGAGCAAAAAGAGTGCTAACATTCTGAATTTATGGCAAATGTGTGACACATCTGAATGCCTTCTTGATGGAATCAAAGTAAAAAACTGAAAGTATTTCCTACTGAGGAGACTGCAGTAAATGAAGAAATTAGGAAACTTCATAACAAATAAGTCTCCCAAGATGGCCACCGGAGACAAAAGAGCCCAAATGTAGCCCAAAATCACCCAGATGTAGCCCAAATATAGCCCAATAACAGAAGTGTGCAAAACACTTATTATTTTGTGTTTTTGCAGTGTTATATAGTGCAGACTTGTCAGGTATTGGAGTGCTTTACATGAGCATTGGTTACATCACACAAGAACAAATTCATTTTGGTTGTAGACATGGGGAGACTAAGTGATTTGACCAGAATCACAGAATGTCGAGCTGAAGCAGAAACTCCAACCTGGTTCCCCAGTTGCAAAGTATGCAGTTCTGGAAGTAACACCACATCCTCTCCCCTAAGTGCAGCATTTAATCAAGTGGTCAACTGGATAAAAAAACATAAAGATAACAAATAATTTAAAAGTGCTTTGTCGCTATTTGAAAACTCAGAAAATATGTCCTTATTTTAGTCTTTTAGAGCACTAACCATAATTTTGATGCCAATAAGACCCTCTCATATATGTAATTTCTAAAGGAAATGCTCTAGGTATTACAGTTTTGATTACATCAAGATGACGTCAGGCATTCCACACTTTTGTAATAAATATAGAATGTTAGCAATCTAGTTGTTCATTAGGATACTGTTGAGAGACAGAGGCCAGGGGCACGGACTCTGAAAATTGAAGGCAGGTAGGAGGGTGCAAATGCAACAATTTAACCACACTGAGCAGGCAGGAAGGGCCGTGGCAGCACAACAGACTATGGAGGGCAGTGGAAAGGGGGGCAGGGGCAACAAACCAACAATACAGGACTTGCAAGAGAGGCTGTGGCAATGTAATAGACCATTGTGGGCAGAAGGAAGAGGCAATGGTAGTACAACCATACATGCCAACAGACCCGATTCAGCCAGGAAACGTCCAATGTTTTTAAGCTCAAATGGGCTTTATTTAATCTGTCTCCTGTCTACAATCTCCTCTTTTTCAATGTAACTCAAAGGGGAAAATCAATACCCCAGTTTTTTTTCAAAATCTCCCTCTTACCAAGTTCAAAATGTTCGCAAGTATGGTACATTGTTGGACCCGGCCTCGTGGCGTGGTCCTGACTTCCCTGGGGTTGGGCCCGTTCCCCGCCCTGGCTTCCACGGGCTACCCGTTCGAGCCGCACGAGGTCACATACACCTCGGGGCTCCACCATTTTGTTGCCTGCCTGCATCTCTCCTGGGCCGGGCGCCTCTCCTGCTGGGCGTCTGGCCGCTCCCAACCCGGCCTCTCTGCCCCCCGGGCGCAAGGGTCCGGACATCAAAGGGCTCCAGGTCTATATCTGGGGCGACCCCGCAACAGACCAGCAGTTGTATCCCGGAGTCGAGAGCCCTGCTGATCGAATCGCGGCCGACCCTACGGAGAAGAACTCTTGCTTGAAACCACCACGAGCCCTGCAGACTGCGTCGCGGCTCCTTCTTGCTGAAACCTTGAAGCCCCCCCCCCCCCGGAACATCGGGGCCCTGCTGACGCTGTCGCGGCCCAACCTCGCTGAAACCTCCCTCGGAGCCCTGCGGACGACGTCGCGGCTCGAGCTGAGCAGAAACCATCTTGAGAGCCCCGCTGACCTGGTCGCGGCTCCCCACGAACTGAACGCCAGAGCCCTGCTGACGCCGTCACGGCTCGACCCCTCCGAGATCCAGAGGTCCTCCAGCTTGAGGATAAGAACTGGGCCCCAGGTACCCTCTTACCAAGCTCCTGCCAAAGACTGTCCCGCTACCCCTTCCCTTCTAAAAGAGACACTGAGACTTTTTGTGGATCCCTTGATCCCTTTTGTGTAAATATTGAACCCGTAACCTTTAAGTGCTGATAAAAAATTGCTCGTCTTGAGACAACCTCCTTGAGTCCGGTGTGGTGGTGTTACTGTGCTAGTACAGGATAGGAGAAGGACCTCCCCGGAGGCTTCTCAGCAGCGCTCGGCTACTTCGTACAGTGTGGGGGCCCCTCTGGGTGGTCTCGCCGACTCCCCGAGGTCCGCCTTCCAACATACATTGGATCATGGAAGGAAATGGGGTAGGGACATGGACTTGGATAACAGAGGACAGGAGGGACATGGAGAGGTGCACCAAACTGACCCTGTAGGGCAGGCATCAGGGTTTGCAGCAGCACAATACACCACACAGGGCATGCGGGACGGGAGTGCAGCACAACAATCCATAGAAAGCAAGAGGGAGGGGACAGGACCATGTACATGGACAACAGAGAACAGAGGGGCAAGAGGCAATGGTAGCTAGCTGACCATAATGGACAGACAGGAGAGAAAGCTGCAGCATAACAGACCATAAAGGGCAGGAGGGACGGATCAGGGGCATTACAATGGAACAGACAAGCCAGGAGGGAGGGAGTAGGGGTCTGCACATGTAAACAGAGGGCTGGGGGCAAGGGGGCAGGGCAGGAGCAGCAAGATAGCCATGGAGGTCAGGCAGGATGGGCACTAGAAGCAAGACACACCATGAAGAGCAACAGTGAGATTGTGATGGCATACACACAGACCATGGAAGGAAGGTGGGAGGGGGTCAGGGGCAGCTAACTGACCACACAGGGAAGGTGGGAGGGGCCATGGCAGCACAGAAGACCATGCATGGCAAGTGGGAGGGTTAGTGGCAGCACAATGGCTATGATGGGCAAGAAGGAGGGTGCAGGGGCATGCGCAAAGGACGATGGAGGATAGAAGGGAGGGTTAGGACCTGTGCACAGACAAGAAAGTTCAGGGGAAGGGGCCTCACAACAGACCGCATGGGGCAGGCAGGAAGAGCAGTTGCAGCACAACAGACCAGGGAGGGCAGAAGGGTGTGGCAGTACAATGGACCATGTAGGACAGGAGGAAGAGGATAGGGGCATGGCTTGTGGACAGGCAGGGTGGAGGTGGCAGGGACACGTTACAGTCATCTGACAATGCTAGGCAGGTGGGAGGGGAGTGGCAGCTCAACAGAACACTCAGAGTAGATAGGAGTGGCAGGTCCATGGAACATGGTGGGCAAAAAGGATGGAGCAGGGGCATGCACAAAGACATCGGAGGGAAGGGGGAAGGAGAATAGGGGCAGCAAGCTAAGCACAGAGTTTAAGCAGGAGGTCAATGATGGGGCATAGAATTGGGCAATGGAGGGCAGGAGGAGTGGACTGGTACATCATACTAAATTGAGGGCAGTGGCAGCACATCAGACCATGTATGGCAGGAGGGAGGAGGCTAGTCCATGGATTCACACAACAGAGGATAGGGAGGAGGGGGATGGGGCAGCAAGCTAACTATTCAGAGAAGGCGGGTATTAGGAACTTTATTGTTTTTAAAACGTGTGTCTGTGCGAACTACTTAAAATATGAACAAGTATGCAGCATAATCTCACTTTTATTCAGGAAGAAGAGGACGTTTGTGACTGTGACTCCGGGCTCACTTGGCAGAAACACCCCCTGACCCTCCACCCCCTATCGCAAAATGTAATGCCTGTGAAAAGGGTAGGTGAACACAGTGTTATATAGAACATAGTCCTGAGAGCACGATTGAAAATGAAAACTAGATATAGTGTATGGTATAAACTATGCACCAAAAAGTGTGATATAAGATGAACCGGGCGTGAAATATAATATGCAATACATTGTGCGCAATGACAGATTCATTGGAGAGCGCGAGATAGCACAGGCACTAGCGCGTGCTATGCGATATGCGCCTTGGAGTGTAATATGCACAGGGCAGTGTTGTGTAACCTAACTAGTCTCTAAAGTTGTAATATAAAATATGTGCTGGGGAGTGTAATGTTGCATATGCACTGTGACAAAGATATGGATCCCAGATTGTAATATGTATGGCATAGCACTGTGCGTTATAACATAGGCATCGAGGAAGGCACGTTAGATGGGGCAATATAACCCGTGCGAAGACAAGTGTGGCATGACATATTCACGGGGTGGTGTTACAGTGCACATGGGCTAGAGAGTGTCATAGCATACGCACTAGCTAGTGGAATACAACACAGAGGTGTGTGGCACTCAGCAGGCAATGGTGGGTGTAACACAGCATTGGGCTCTGCCAGGAGCGCGCTGTGACTCTCAAGTGATGTTCGTCCCCTTTCCAGAGAGTAAAATAAAAAGTATTACACATCCGGCAGTGGATGTGTGTTTTATTAACCGTGAGGGGGGTTTCTTGCATAGTTTTGGTCGTGTTAGACCCGGCCTCGTGGCATGGCCATCCCTGTCCCCGCACCACATATCCTGACCCATGCACCTCATGCAGCCCCCGAGCACACGGCCTAGCCGATCCTTCCCACCAGAACACACACACACCCGACCTGGACTTCCCCGTCCGTGGCCTTCCTCCTTTCGGCCACACCGGGCCCGCGCGCCCACTTCATGCACCAAGATGGCCGCCCGGCCCCCAGCGCGACCCTGGCCTAGAGGCGCCACTCCGGCTGGAAGACATCGCGCTCCCATTGGGATGAGAGAGGGAGGAGCAGTTTCCATCGCACCTCTGAGCTCCCCTGGGAAGGTGGGTTTCGATCGGCCCTCCGGCCTCCCCGAGGGCTGGCTCCACGCCTGCTGGGTGTCTGGGACTCCTCCCAACCCGGCCCTGAAAGGATCAAAAGACACTGGCAGGAAACCCCGACAAGCGACCCCCAGGTGACAAGACCCCTGCCTGCACAGACTCCGGACATCAAAGAGGGGTCGACCTATAACAAGGTGTGCTCTGGGACTATCCGGCAGATTCGCCTTTGGAAACACCTGAGCCCTGCTGAGTGACTCGCGGCTCCCTGAAGATCGTAAGATCTCCGAACTTGTGCTTGAGCCCTGCTGAGTGACCCGCGGCTCCCTGAAGATCGTAAGACCTCCGAACTTGTGCTTGAGCCCTGCTGAGTGACTCGCGGCTCCCTGAAGATCGTAAGACCTCCGAACTTGTGCTTGAGCCCTGCTGAACGACTCGCGGCTCCCACAGACTCTCCTGGGCCCGCCGGACCCCGACGACGACAAGCGTATCCCCCAGCTCGAGGATTGTGAGCTGTGCGCCGGCTACGCCCCTGCATTTGATCCATATCCCCAAAGACTGTCCCGCTACCTCCTACCCTCCCCGAGACTCTGTGAGCCCGTGCTCCACTTGTATATATTTGCCTTGCTGATCATAAAGATCCTACGACTCCGATTTGATAAAGATTTGTTCTTAAGAACTCACGGTGTGGCGTCTCTTTGTCGTGTGGTGCCGAGTGTACGATCCTAGATACGAGATTCCTCCCCTGAGGAGTCTCCCGCCAGTGCCCGGCTACGATACCTCGAGGGTTGGTCTCAGGATAGTCAGGGCCCCCCTCCGGGCTCCTCTGAGGTCGCATTCTAACAGGTCGAATTTTAGTCGAATCCCCTTTGAATGGCTTGGTGTGCATGTGTATTAAATGTGCCCGTCAATAGCTACCCATGTTTGTATAAATAAACGACAAGGGTGTCTACCGGGATTAGGCACGGTAGGGCATCAGACATATCAGAGCTTCACTAGTGGTGTAAATACATTCCACGTGGATTCATTGTATGCATAGTCGCCTTTTAATGAATATCACGCAAATCGTCATGGTGATAGGTATGTACGGTTTGTCCAGCATGTCCTAGGTGTGTCTATAAATATATATTTTTTTAAAAACAGTGGCCGGCCCTGGGGATTGGGGTCAAAAAAATATAATTAGGAGACAGGCCCTGGGGGACGGGGTCATCAGGGCCAATAAATTAGAATAAGAAGGGGAACCACACAGCCCCCCTTCTTAAAAAATTAAAATAAATAAAAGACTGGCATCGTGCCGGAGGCCACGACCCCTCCTTGCAGCACTCTGCAAACGCGCCCCCTGGCGAGTTGTAAGTTGGGAAATTAATTCCTCTTCAATACTGAGGGTCCCTGAGGGCCAACTAGCCCAACAGGCATCTCCAGTATGTGCCAGGGAGCTGCGCTGCAGACAGGTATTCTGAGGCCAAGCCCCTTTTTACACCTCTCTGCAACGCAGCTCTGTGGCGCTTACTGGAGGTACCTAGTGGTCTAGTTTGACCCTAGGGACCCTTAGGATTCAAGGGGACTTAATCTCTCAACTTAGAACAGCCACAGGGCGCGTTTACACAGTGATGAAGGGAGGGGACGGGGCCTGAGGTAACGTGTGCAAACACGCACTATGGCACGTTTTAAATTGGGGATATAATTTCCCTTCAATACTGAGGGCCCCTGGGGGCTAACTAGCCCACCAAGTGCTTCCAGTAAGCGCCACTGAGCTGCATTGCAGAGAGGTGGTCCAGGCCGTGCCACTTTTTACACCTCTCTGCAACGCAGCTCAGTGGCACTTACTGGAGGTACCTAGTGGGCTAGTTGGACCCTAGGAACCCTCAGGATTCAAATGAAATTAATCTCCCAACTAAAAACGGACACGGGGCGTGTTTACACAGTGGTGAAGGGAGGGGACGGGGCCTGAGTTAACGTGTGCAAAAACGCCCTGTGGCCTGTTGTAAGAGGTAGTTTTAATCCCCCTGCCCTATTATATACTAGGGGCTTACAGAGGAGGTCATGCTAATCACAGGGGGACCCCAACGCATAGTGTGCCCTAGTGTATGTAGGTGTTTTCACTGTATTCTAAGTGTCTTTTAACATAGCACTGGCTCTAGGACTGGTTAGTCAGACTCAGTTACCACCAGTATCCGTCTGAAAAAGTTGAGGGTACAGGATGATTTTGCAACAAGGATTCTTTCTGCTCTTCTTTTTGTTCTTTCTGAACGTTATCCTTCTTCCTGCACTTTGAGGACTTCTGTTGCTTCTTTCTGCACTTCTTTTTTTTCTTTCTGTGCATTTTTTCTTCTTTCTTCACATGTCCTATCTCTGCAGGCATAGTTAGAAATTAGCATTTAAAAAACCTTTGAAATTCACAGAAAAAACCATAGGTTTCAGGCACGTTATAGTTAGGAATTAGCATTTAAAAAACCTCAGAAATTCACTGAAAAAAACATAGGTTTCAGGGGTGTTATAGTTAGCTGGACTTTTCACTTGTACAAAACCATTGAAATTCCCCCGTTATAGTTAGTTCAGCTAACTATAACTCGCGCGCCCGCAATGCACTGCTGATGACGTCACATATTACATCACTCATGACATGGTCAGTGACATCACTCATGACATCACTGATGACATCTCAAATGACATCACTGATGACATCATCCAGTGAATGTGTGTTTTTCTGAAAATTAAATATGTTTTATATATGTATATCTCAAGGTCGATGGAAGAATAAATGGGTATATAAGTGTCTAAATGGATGATTTGTTTTTGAAAAATTAATTGTGTAACTGACTGATTAAGTGTATCATAGTGAATACATGGCTTAGTGAGTAATGTTTAAATATGTAAATATCTGTATCAGTCTCTCACTTTGTGTATAAGTGGCTGCATGGGTTTGTGAGTAGCTACATGGGTGTCTATATAGGTTATTAGTTGGTTTTTTGAGTATCAGTCTGAGTGTCTGCATGGTTCGGTGGGGGGTATTACGTAGTGCATAGGTGCATGAATGAGTGACTCACTGTTTGTATGTGTTGAAGACAGCATGTGTGCAGGACTGTATGGGTGGATGAGTGTGTGTATGGGTGTGTTAGTGAGTGAATGACTGTCTCAATAGTGTCTTTATGAGTAACTACATATGTTTTAAACTAGTATATGTGACTATTGGTGTATATAAGTGAGTATATGTGAGAGTGAGAGATTGAAAGAGTTCCTGTATGAATAAGTATGTGTTTCTATAAGTGATTGTTTAAAAGACTAAGTATGTGTAAGTTTCCGTAGAAGTAAGTGTGGTGGTGTGTGTATAACTGTATATGCAAGTAAATGTATGTTTGATTCTTTATTAGCATGAGTGACTATGTGTGTGAGTAACTCTATGGATGAGTGGCATTGTGTAACATGATGTATAGGTGTATGAGTACATATGATGAGTGAGTACATGTATGAGTGACTGTATAGGACCGTTGGTGAATGAGTGGATGTGTATGTGGATCTTAGAATTACTGAAGAGGTTGTTGTAACTGGTATTGGTATGTCCATTGTTTTGAAAATTTTAGTCTCTATTTTTGAATGTGTGTATCAAAGTTTATATTAGGGTGAGAGGAGGTCTGCCACTCTATCACAAGGATGATGTCATCAGTGATGTCATCAGTGATGTCTTGAGTGATGTCACTGACCATGTCATGAGTGATGTAATATGTGACGTCATCAGCAGTGCATTGCGGGCGCGCGAGTTATAGTTAGCTGAACTAACTATAACGGGGGAATTTCAATGGTTTTGTACAAGTGAAAAATCCAGCTAACTATACCACCCCTGAAACCTATGGTTTTTTCAGTGAATTTCTGAGGTTTTTTAAATGCTAATTCCTAACTATAACGTGCCTGAAACCTATGGTTTTTTCAGTGAATTTCAAAGGTTTTTTATTTTTTTATTTTTTTTTGTATTTTTAATTTTTTATTCAATTCAGTGAGGCAAGAATGTTACACAGAATTCATAATGTACAGAAAAACAGCCTTAAATTAAGTACGTATACAAACATACAATCAAATACAACAAAAATAATCCTTGACTTTACAGACAAACCCGAAGCTGATCATCAAAGATATATTCCTATAGCCAATTTGCGATCGGCTCCCATATTGCTACCCCGAGCTTCTTTCTTGCCCTACCTTTTAATTTATACAGGGCCATTTCCAAATTATACAATGATATAAGCTTAGCCCTCCAATTATCAAAAGAGGGGGGTTCTGAGTCTAACCACTGAGATGTTATACATAGCCTCAACACCGACATACATATGAACTTAAATCCTCTGTATAAAACCGTTTTACTCCCCGCCTCCGTACCATGTTCTATTCCAAACAGAACCAAATGTGCAGTCAAAGTGATCGAGATACCCAAAGATCCTGAAATAAAACGTTCAATATCCAATAAAAGTTGGGAGAGCGATGGACAGGAAAAGAACATATGTATTGAGTCTGCAGCATATAACCCACATCTAGCACAGCTCGTCCCCCTACCCACCTTCCACTTTGTAATCTTTGCTGGCGTATAATATAGGTTAAACGCGGCCATATATGCTTGACTTCTTAAACTGCCAGAGAGCAAAATAGCATTAGCAGTCCTCCAAGCCAGCTGAAGATCAATATTGGTCAAGGTTAGTTTCCCCTCCCACATTACCTCAAATTTGTGGATATCATCAGGCTCCTTCAGCATAAATTCTTCATATAATTGTCCGATTTTAGATTTACGCTTTATCAGCTCCAAGATCCGAATCTGGGACACTTGACAATTCCCCTCGCAATTTCAGCCTGAAGGTAGCTTCTAAGTTGCAGATATTTAAAAAAATCCGCCCTACCAACCCCAAATTTCTCTTGTAACGATAAAAAAGTAAGAATATTGCCAGTTTCAAAAAGATCCCCTATTACTCTTATACCTTGCTGTGACCACCTCCTCATAACTGAATCATGACATATAGTGGAAGGCAACACATACGAATCAAAAGGTGTACACCATAAGATAGTGGGCATATCTAATTGTTTCCTGAACCTCCTCCATACTGCATATGCTGCCTGTAAAATCTTAAACCTAGTCTTTTTATAGTAGCTAGGCTCTAGTACTTTAACCAACAATCCTCGAGCCGAGTCACCAAGACACCATTCGTAGATTGAAGGAGAAAAGGCAGCCTCCAGTACCTCGGTATTTCCACATAACAAAACCCCCATATATTGAAACAGTGAAACACAATAATAAGCATAAAAATTAGGAATAGCGAGACCTCCCCGCTCTGCCGGCAAATATAACCATTTCATCGCCCTTCTAGAGCGCCGATACCCCCAGAAAAACCGTGAGCACATACGCTCCATTCTCTTAAAAAAAATATTAGGAAACATAATTGGGATCGCCCGAAACAAATATAAAAACTTCGGGAAGATTGACATTTTTAATACATTCCCCCTTCCATATATAGATAGATGGAGCCTATTTATGCGCTCCAAGGTGTTAGTTACTGATATGATCAGTGGATCAACATTGATCCTTGGTATCTCTTGAATTTTAACAGAGATAAGCACCCCTAAATACATTGCCTCCTTGGATATATCGATCCCTAATGGTAAACCAACCTCCGTGTGTAACACCTGTGTCTTGTCCAGATTCAGTTTATAGCCTGATACTACACCGAAGTCTCTAGTAGCAACCACAATTCTTTCCATGGCTTTCCCCATATCCGCAGACAATACCGCCAAATCATCTGCATAGGCCAAAACTTTCCCTGAATACAGGTGTGCTTTAACCGGACAGATTTCAGAATCAGCCTCCAATCTGTTTATAAGAGGATCTATATATAGAGCAAACAGAAGTGGAGAACAGGGGCACCCCTGCCTCGTGCCCCTGCTAACCATAAACCTCTGAGACTCTTCTCCCTCTAATCGTACTATCGCATTCGGCATACAATACATAGACTGTATTGCTCTTATAAAGTTCTCGGGAAAGGACTTCCACCTCATCACTGCCCACAGAAACTCCCAGGAGACCCTGTCGAATGCCTTTTCGGCATCCAACAGGGCCACCCCCACAGGAGCCCCCGTTGCCTGTGCCCAATCGAAAACCGAGATAAGCCGCCTAACGTGGTCCGTAGTACCTCTCCCAGCAATAAATCCGTGTTGCCGTAATGAGACTAAGGGGGTAATAACCGACCCCAGTCTCTTTGCTAAGCATTTAGAATATATTTTGTTATCGGCATTTATGAGGGAGATTGGACGATATGAAGAGTGCTCACAAGGATCCTTTCCCTTCTTCTTAAAAATTATTATTACTGTTTCCGACCAAGAGGCTGGGGGAAACCCCCTAAATGCAGCCTCGACCACCAAAGTAAATAACCCAGCTAACCTCTTCCTAAACTTAGTATAAAACTCCAACGGGATTGAGTCCGACCCCATCGCCTTCCCTGAGGCTATTGAAAGCATAGCGATCTCAATCTCCTCCCAGGAAATCCCATCTACCAATTCCTCTTTATCCCCCTGTTCTAACTCAAGAGGGCTTGTTTCCTCTAAATATTGCTGTATTCCTCTAACCGGTTCTGCTGTATATAAGTTCTCATAATACTTTTTAAACAAATCATGAATTAGGGAGGGAGTCTCTAATACGTTCCCGTCCCTATCCTTAATCTTTAATATCCTGGAATAGACCTCCTTTTGTCTAAGCCTTTTAGCCAAGACACTCCCAACCTTTTCCCCATATTCGTAAAACTCCCTTCTGTGAACTTGGTATTTAGCAGCTGCCTCATCAGCATATCCTTGATATACAATTGAGCGAAACGCAGCTACTTCCGCTTGAGCCTCGGTCACTCTCCCAGCTAGTTTTATCTCAGCAACTAGTTTCTGCTCCAGCAGCGAAAGGGCCGCCAAGTCGTTTAGACATTTCACACGGTCCTCCTTCCGCTTCCTTGCTGCAAACCTTATTGTCTCGCCTCTTATACCCGCTTTAAGAGCATCCCACACAATCTCGGTCCTAGCAGATCCAGTGTTCAGCTGAATAAAATCAGGGATCCATTGTTCCATCCAGCTACAATAGTCATGATTCATCAGTAACTTCCTATCAAAAGTCCATTTCCTTACTTTGGCTTTTAACCCACCACATTCAAACTCCAATACTACTGGGCTATGATCAGAAATTATCTTGGGGGGAACATTTATAGAGGCACTCAGTAATATAACATCAGAAACCAAAAATAGATCAGGTCTTGCCATCATCTTGTGTGGGGCAGAAAAATACGTAAACCCATCTTGCCCTGTTTTTAGTTCCTCCCAAACATCATATAAACCTTGATCTTGAACCAGAGCCTGCAAGCTCTTAAAAGCTCTATGTTTCCTGCCCTTATAGACTTTGGCTGTCCTTATATTCAATTGTGGATACATATGTATATTTAAATCCCCACAAACCAGCATAGGCTGAGGATAACTAGACAACTCCGTATTAATTACCTGAAAAAAGTCTGGGTCATCTTCATTTGGTGCATATATTGAACACAGCGTCATTACTTGCCGTGAAATTGCTACCTCCATTAACACCCACCTCCCGAATGTATCCGCTTTATATTTTTTAACCTCCAACAGTCCCCTTTTAGCCAAAATTGCAACCCCCTTTTGGTTAACTGCCTGCGATGTGCATGCCAACACTTCGAGCCCCAAAGAGCCGAGCCAGGCCCTATTAGACCATGCTATATGTGTTTCTTGTAAGAAGAGCAGATCCCATGAACTTTTATACACTATTCTGGCCAATACTCGTCTTTTCTTAACATCATTTAGACCACAGATATTTAATGAGCAGCAAGTTAATTTCATCATTCAAACAAAAGAAAAAATTCTTACGAAAAAAAGACACACTTATATCAGATAGCTTGCTCCGCTTATATTTGATACTATCAACATTTTCCAAAGACATTGTGCTGTTTTTTACCTCGAGCCCCACTGAATTGATTACCACCCAGCCCCTACCCCCCTTCCTGAGAAAATCAAAAGTAAAATCATATATATATGTGGGCGGAGCCTAACCACACATCTCATCCTGAGATCTGATTGGCTGTCAGCACTTCATCCAAGAAGTGTTGGCAGCCATCTTGGGACCAATATACATGATAGCACCTCATTAAAAAGCATTGCAGTTAATAGAAGGTTTTAAGACTTTAGTTACATTATAAATCATTTGTTGATGGTACCATACTCATTTTAGGAATTGTGGTATGTTCTAAGGTGATTTCACCATGTGAAAAAGCCTTCTGCTGGGATATCATGATTGAGAGAAACATATTTTCTCATGCTTTTCCCACAGAGGTTTGGAAGGTGATCTATAAGCTAAACTGAGAGCTTATTTTCTGTAAATTCACATTATCTTTCTCAGTCATGTGAGAATGAAGTCTGACATTCTCAGTAAAACATGTACATCCAACAAGGGCAGAGACTGTCAGTTGATTCCTTTGTGTTCTACAGCAGCTTCCCAGAGTGTTCCAAAGAACAACTAGAGCGCTAACAGTCCTACTTATGATAAACGTATGGCACACCTGAAGCCATCTTGCTTGGATTAAAGTGGTAACTCTTAAAACATTTAATTTAAAAAGGAACAAAATGAGGGGGTTCATTTTTCCATAAAAAGTATGATTAGTGCTGCAGAAAGAAAAATTAGGGCACATTTTGAGTGACTTCTCAAATCCTCTTCTATTTCATTAAAAAATTCTGACATGCAGACTGAAACATGCACTTTCAATACCAGCAGCAGTTTTCCCTGGTGAGCAGTAGCTTTACTACAGTGATCTAATGAGCAAAAAGAGTGCTAACATTCTGAGTTTATGGCAAATGTGTGACACATCTGAATGCCTTCTTGATGGAATCAAAGTAAAAAACTGAAAGTATTTCCTACTGAGGAGACTGCAGTAAATGAGGAAATTAGGAAACTTCATAACAAATAAGTCTCCCAAGATGGCCACCAGAGACAAAAAAGCCCAAATGTAGCCCAAATATCACCCAGATGTAGCCCAAGTATAGCCCAATGACAGAATGTCCCAGAGTGTTCTTAAAAACAACTAGAGCGCCTACTGTCTTCATTATGACAAAAGTATGGCACACCTGAAGCCATCTTGATTGGAATAAACTGGTAACACTTAAAACATTTAATTTAAAAAGGAACACAATGAGGGGGTTCATTTTGCCATAGAAATAATGATTAATGCTGAAGAAAGAAAATGAGGGCACATTTTGAGTGACTTCTCAAATCCTCTTCTATTTCATTAAAAAATTCTGACATGCAGACTGAAACATGCACTTTTAATACCAGGAGCAGACTTCCATGGTGAACAGTAGTTTTACTACAGTGATCTAATGAGCAACTAGAGTGCTAACATTCAGAATTTATGGCAAATGTGGGAAATATCTGAATACCTTCATGATGGAATCAAAGTAAAAAACTGAAAGCATTTCCTACTGAGGAGACTGCAGTACATGTGGAAATTAGGAAACTTCATAACAAATAAATCTCCCAAGATGGCCACCGGAGACAAAAGAGCCCAAATGTAGCCCAAAATCACCCAGATGTAGCCCAAATATAGCCCAATGACAGAAGTGTGCAAAACACTTATTATTTTGTGTTTTTGCAGTGTTATATAGTGCAGACTTGTCAGGTATTGGAGTGCTTTACATGAGCATTGGTTACATCACACAAGAACAAATTCATTTTGGTTGTAGACATGGGGAGACTAAGTGATTTGACCAGAATCACAGAATGTCGAGCTGAAGCAGAAACTCCAACCTGGTTCCCCAGTTGCAAAGTCTGCAGTTCTGGAAGTAACACCACATCCTCTCCCCTAAATGCAACATTTAATCAAGTGGTCAACTGGATAAAAAAACATAAAGATAACAAATAATTTAAAAGTGCTTTGTCGCTATTTGAAAACTCAGAAAATATGTCCTTATTTTAGTCTTTTAGAGCACTAACCATAATTTTGATGCCAATAAGACCCTCTCATATATGTAATTTCTAAAGGAAATGCTCTAGGTATTACAGTTTTGATTACATCAAGATGACGTCAGGCGTTCCACACTTTTGTAATAAATATAGAATGTTAGCAATCTAGTTGTTCATTAGGATACTGTGGAGAGGCAGAGGCCAGGGGCACGGACTCTGAAAATTGAAGGCAGGTAGGAGGGTGCAAAGACAACAATTTAACCACACTGAGCAGGCAGGAAGGGCCGTGGCAGCACAACAGACTATGGAGGGCAGTGGAAAGGGGGGCGGGGGCAACAAACCAACAATACAGGACTTGCAAGAGAGGCTGTGGCAATGTAATAGACCATTGTGGGCAGAAGGAAGAGGCAATGGTAGTACAACCATACATGCCAACAGACCCGATTCAGCCAGGAAACGTCCAATGTTTTTAAGCTCAAATGGGCTTTATTTGATCTGTCTCCTGTCTACAATCTCCTCTTTTTCAATGTAACTCAAAGGGGAAAATCAATACCCCAGTTTTTTTTCAAAATCTCCCTCTTACCAAGTTCAAAATGTTCGCAAGTATGGTACATTGGATCATGGAAGGAAATGGGGTAGGGACATGGACTTGGATAACAGAGGACAGGAGGGACATGGAGAGGTGCACCAAACTGACCCTGCAGGGCAGGCATCAGGGTTTGCAGCAGCACAATACACCACACAGGGCATGCGGGACGGGAGTGCAGCACAACAATCCATAGAAAGCAAGAGGGAGGGGACAGGACCATGCAGATGGACAACAGAGAACAGAGGGGCAAGAGGCAATGGTAGCTAGCTGACCATAATGGACAGACAGGAGAGAAAGCTGCAGCATAACAGACCATAAAGGGCAGGAGGGACGGATCAGGGGCATTACAATGGAACAGACAAGCCAGGAGGGAGGGAGTAGGGGTCTGCACATGTAAACAGAGGGCTGGGGGCAAGGGGGCAGGGCAGGAGCAGCAAGATAGCCATGGAGGTCAGGCAGGATGGGCACTAGAAGCAAGACACACCATGAAGAGCAGCAGTGAGACTGTGATGGCATACACACAGACCATGGAGGGAAGGTGGGAGGGGTTCAGGGGCAGCTAACTGACCACACAGGGAAGGTGGGAGGGTCCATGGCAGCACAGAAGGCCATGCATGGCAAGTGGGAGGGTTAGTGGCAGCACAATGGCTATGATGGGCAAGAAGGAGGGTGCAGGGGCATGCACAAAGGACGGTGGAGGATAGAAGGGAGGGTCAGGACCTGTGCACAGACAAGAAAGTTCAGGGGAAGGGGCCTCACAACAGACCGCACGGGGCAGGCAGGAGGAGCAGTTGCAGCACAACAGACCAGGGAGGGCAGAAGGGTGTGGCAGTACAATGGACCATATAGGACAGGAGGAAGAGGATAGGGGCATGGCATGTGGACAGGCAGGGTGGAGGTGGCAGGGACAGGTTACAGTCATCTGACAATGCTAGGCAGGTGGGAGGGGAGTGGCAGCTCAACAGAACACTCAGAGTAGATAGGAGTGGCAGGTCCATGGAACATGGTGGGCAAAAAGGATGGAGCAGGGGCATGCACAAAGACATCGGAGCGCAGGGGGAAGGAGAATAGGGGCAGCAAGCCTAGCACAGAGTTTAAGCAGGAGGTCAATGATGGGGCATATAATTGGGCAATGGAGGGCAGGAGGAGTGGACTGGTACATCATACTAAATTGAGGGCAGTGGCAGCACATCAGACCATGCATGGCAGGAGGGAGGAGGCTAGTCCATGGATTCACACAACAGAGGATAGGGAGGAGGGGGATGGGGCAGCAAGCTAACTGTTCAGAGAAGGCGGGTATTAGGAACTTTATTGTTTTTAAAACGTGTGTCTGTGCGAACTACTTAAAATATGAACAAGTATGCAGCATAATCTCACTTTTATTCAGGAAGAAGAGGACGTTTGTGACTGTGACTCCGGGCTCACTTGGCAGAAACACCCCCTGACCCTCCACCCCCTATCGCAAAATGTAATGCCCGTGAAAAGAGTAGGTGAACACAGTGTTATATAGAACATAGTCCTGAGAGCACGATTGAAAATGAAAACTAGATATAGTGTATGGTATAAACTATGCACCAAAAAGTGTGATATAAGATGAACCGGGCGTGAAATATAATATGCAATACATTGTGCGCAATGACAGATTCATTGGAGAGCGCGAGATAGCACAGGCACTAGCGCGTGCTATGCGATATGCGCCTTGGAGTGTAATATGCACAGGGCAGTGTTGTGTAACCTAACTAGTCTCTAAAGTTGTAATATAAAATATGTGCTGGGGAGTGTAACGTTGCATATGCACTGTGACAAAGATATGGATCCAAGATTGTAATATGTATGGCATAGCACTGTGCGTTATAACATAGGCATCGAGGAAGGCACGTTAGATGGGGCAATATAACCCGTGCGAAGACAAGTGTGGCATGACATATTCACGGGGTGGTGTTACAGTGCACATGGGCTAGAGAGTGTCATAGCATATGCACTAGCTAGTGGAATACAACACAGAGGTGTGTGGCACTCAGCAGGCAATGGTGGGTGTAACACAGCATTGGGCTCTGCCAGGAGCGCGCTGTGACTCTCAAGTGATGTTCGTCCCCTTTCCAGAGAGTAAAATAAAAAGTATTACACATCCGGCAGTGGATGTGTGTTTTATTAACCGTGAGGGGGGTTTCTTGCATAGTTTTGGTCGAATTTTTGTCGAATCCCCTTTGAATGGCTTGGTGTGCATGTGTATTAAATGTGCCCATCAATAGCTACCTATGTTTGTATAAATAAACGACAAGGGTGTCTACCGAGATTAGGCACGGTAGGGCATCAGACATGTCAGAGCTTCACTAGTGGTGTAAATACATTCCACGTGGATTCATTGTATGCATAGTCGCCTTATAATGAATATCACGCAAATCGTCATGGTGATAGGTATGTACGGTTTGTCCAGCATGTCCTAGGTGTGTCTATAAATATATATTTTTTTAAAATAATAAAAAACAGTGGCCGGCCCAGGGGATTGGGGTCAAAAAAATATAATTAGGAGACAGGCCCTGGGGGATGGGGTCATCAGGGCCAATAAATTAGAATAAGAAGGGGAACCACACAGCCCCCCTTCTTAAAAAATTAAAATAAATAAAAGACTGGCATCGTGCCGGAGGCCACGCTCCCTCCTTGCAGCACTCTGCAAACGCGCCCCCTGGCGAGTTGTAAGTTGGGGAATTAATTCCTCTTCAATACTGAGGGTCCCTGATGGCCAAGTAGCCCAACAGGCATCTCCAGTATGTGCCAGGGAGCTGCGCTGCAGACAGGTATTCTGAGGCCAAGCCCCTTTTTACACCTCTCTGCAACGCAGCTCTGTGGCGCTTACTGGAGGTACCTAGTGGTCTAGTTTGACCCTAGGGACCCTTAGGATTCAAGGGGACTTAATCTCTCAACTTAGAACAGCCACAGGGCGCGTTTACACAGTGGTGAAGGGAGGGGACGGGGCCTGAGGTGACGTGTGCAAACACGCACTATGACACGTTTTAAATTGGGGATATAATTTCCCTTCAATACTGAGGGCCCCTGGGGGCTAACTAGCCCACCAAGTGCTTCCAGTAAGCGCCACTGAGCTGCATTGCAGAGAGGTGGTCCAGGCCGTGCCACTTTTTACACCTCTCTGCAACGCAGCTCAGTGGCACTTACTGGAGGTACCTAGTGGGCTAGTTGGACCCTAGGAACCCTCAGGATTCAAATGAAATTAATCTCCCAACTAAAAACGGACACGGGGCGTGTTTACACAGTGGTGAAGGGAGGGGACGGGGCCTGAGTTAACGTGTGCAAAAACGCCCTGTGGCCTGTTGTAAGAGGTAGTTTTAATCCCCCTGCCCTATTATATACTAGGGGCTTACAGAGGAGGTCATGCTAATCACAGGGGGACCCCAACGCATAGTGTGCCCTAGTGTATGTAGGTGTTTTCACTGTATTCTAAGTGTCTTTTAACATAGCACTGGCTCTAGGACTGGTTAGTCAGACTCAGTTACCACCAGTATCCGTCTGAAAAAGTTGAGGGTACAGGATGATTTTGCAACAAGGATTCTTTCTGCTCTTCTTTTTGTTCTTTCTGAACGTTATCCTTCTTCCTGCACTTTGAGGACTTCTGTTGCTTCTTTCTGCACTTCTTTTTTTTCTTTCTGTGCATTTTTTCTTCTTTCTTCACATGTCCTATCTCTGCAGGCATAGTTAGAAATTAGCATTTAAAAAACCTTTGAAATTCACAGAAAAAACCATAGGTTTCAGGCACGTTATAGTTAGGAATTAGCATTTAAAAAACCTCAGAAATTCACTGAAAAAAACATAGGTTTCAGGGGTGTTATAGTTAGCTGGACTTTTCACTTGTACAAAACCATTGAAATTCCCCCGTTATAGTTAGTTCAGCTAACTATAACTCGCGCGCCCGCAATGCACTGCTGATGACGTCACATATTACATCACTCATGACATGGTCAGTGACATCACTCATGACATCACTGATGACATCTCAAATGACATCACTGATGACATCATCCAGTGAATGTGTGTTTTTCTGAAAATTAAATATGTTTTATATATGTATATCTCAAGGTCGATGGAAGAATAAATGGGTATATAAGTGTCTAAATGGATGATTTGTTTTTGAAAAATTAATTGTGTAACTGACTGATTAAGTGTATCATAGTGAATACATGGCTTAGTGAGTAATGTTTAAATATGTAAATATCTGTATCAGTCTCTCACTTTGTGTATAAGTGGCTGCATGGGTTTGTGAGTAGCTACATGGGTGTCTATATAGGTTATTAGTTGGTTTTTTGAGTATCAGTCTGAGTGTCTGCATGGTTCGGTGGGGGGTATTACGTAGTGCATAGGTGCATGAATGAGTGACTCACTGTTTGTATGTGTTGAAGACAGCATGTGTGCAGGACTGTATGGGTGGATGAGTGTGTGTATGGGTGTGTTAGTGAGTGAATGACTGTCTCAATAGTGTCTTTATGAGTAACTACATATGTTTTAAACTAGTATATGTGACTATTGGTGTATATAAGTGAGTATATGTGAGAGTGAGAGATTGAAAGAGTTCCTGTATGAATAAGTATGTGTTTCTATAAGTGATTGTTTAAAAGACTAAGTATGTGTAAGTTTCCGTAGAAGTAAGTGTGGTGGTGTGTGTATAACTGTATATGCAAGTAAATGTATGTTTGATTCTTTATTAGCATGAGTGACTATGTGTGTGAGTAACTCTATGGATGAGTGGCATTGTGTAACATGATGTATAGGTGTATGAGTACATATGATGAGTGAGTACATGTATGAGTGACTGTATAGGACCGTTGGTGAATGAGTGGATGTGTATGTGGATCTTAGAATTACTGAAGAGGTTGTTGTAACTGGTATTGGTATGTCCATTGTTTTGAAAATTTTAGTCTCTATTTTTGAATGTGTGTATCAAAGGTTATATTAGGGTGAGAGGAGGTCTGCCACTCTATCACAAGGATGATGTCATCAGTGATGTCATCAGTGATGTCTTGAGTGATGTCACTGACCATGTCATGAGTGATGTAATATGTGACGTCATCAGCAGTGCATTGCGGGCGCGCGAGTTATAGTTAGCTGAACTAACTATAACGGGGGAATTTCAATGGTTTTGTACAAGTGAAAAATCCAGCTAACTATACCACCCCTGAAACCTATGGTTTTTTCAGTGAATTTCTGAGGTTTTTTAAATGCTAATTCCTAACTATAACGTGCCTGAAACCTATGGTTTTTTCAGTGAATTTCAAAGGTTTTTTATTTTTTTATTTTTTTTTGTATTTTTAATTTTTTATTCAATTCAGTGAGGCAAGAATGTTACACAGAATTCATAATGTACAGAAAAACAGCCTTAAATTAAGTACGTATACAAACATACAATCAAATACAACAAAAATAATCCTTGACTTTACAGACAAACCCGAAGCTGATCATCAAAGATATATTCCTATAGCCAATTTGCGATCGGCTCCCATATTGCTACCCCGAGCTTCTTTCTTGCCCTACCTTTTAATTTATACAGGGCCATTTCCAAATTATACAATGATATAAGCTTAGCCCTCCAATTATCAAAAGAGGGGGGTTCTGAGTCTAACCACTGAGATGTTATACATAGCCTCAACACCGACATACATATGAACTTAAATCCTCTGTATAAAACCGTTTTACTCCCCGCCTCCGTACCATGTTCTATTCCAAACAGAACCAAATGTGCAGTCAAAGTGATCGAGATACCCAAAGATCCTGAAATAAAACGTTCAATATCCAATAAAAGTTGGGAGAGCGATGGACAGGAAAAGAACATATGTATTGAGTCTGCAGCATATAACCCACATCTAGCACAGCTCGTCCCCCTACCCACCTTCCACTTTGTAATCTTTGCTGGCGTATAATATAGGTTAAACGCGGCCATATATGCTTGACTTCTTAAACTGCCAGAGAGCAAAATAGCATTAGCAGTCCTCCAAGCCAGCTGAAGATCAATATTGGTCAAGGTTAGTTTCCCCTCCCACATTACCTCAAATTTGTGGATATCATCAGGCTCCTTCAGCATAAATTCTTCATATAATTGTCCGATTTTAGATTTACGCTTTATCAGCTCCAAGATCCGAATCTGGGACACTTGACAATTCCCCTCGCAATTTCAGCCTGAAGGTAGCTTCTAAGTTGCAGATATTTAAAAAAATCCGCCCTACCAACCCCAAATTTCTCTTGTAACGATAAAAAAGTAAGAATATTGCCAGTTTCAAAAAGATCCCCTATTACTCTTATACCTTGCTGTGACCACCTCCTCATAACTGAATCATGACATATAGTGGAAGGCAACACATACGAATCAAAAGGTGTACACCATAAGATAGTGGGCATATCTAATTGTTTCCTGAACCTCCTCCATACTGCATATGCTGCCTGTAAAATCTTAAACCTAGTCTTTTTATAGTAGCTAGGCTCTAGTACTTTAACCAACAATCCTCGAGCCGAGTCACCAAGACACCATTCGTAGATTGAAGGAGAAAAGGCAGCCTCCAGTACCTCGGTATTTCCACATAACAAAACCCCCATATATTGAAACAGTGAAACACAATAATAAGCATAAAAATTAGGAATAGCGAGACCTCCCCGCTCTGCCGGCAAATATAACCATTTCATCGCCCTTCTAGAGCGCCGATACCCCCAGAAAAACCGTGAGCACATACGCTCCATTCTCTTAAAAAAAATATTAGGAAACATAATTGGGATCGCCCGAAACAAATATAAAAACTTCGGGAAGATTGACATTTTTAATACATTCCCCCTTCCATATATAGATAGATGGAGCCTATTTATGCGCTCCAAGGTGTTAGTTACTGATATGATCAGTGGATCAACATTGATCCTTGGTATCTCTTGAATTTTAACAGAGATAAGCACCCCTAAATACATTGCCTCCTTGGATATATCGATCCCTAATGGTAAACCAACCTCCGTGTGTAACACCTGTGTCTTGTCCAGATTCAGTTTATAGCCTGATACTACACCGAAGTCTCTAGTAGCAACCACAATTCTTTCCATGGCTTTCCCCATATCCGCAGACAATACCGCCAAATCATCTGCATAGGCCAAAACTTTCCCTGAATACAGGTGTGCTTTAACCGGACAGATTTCAGAATCAGCCTCCAATCTGTTTATAAGAGGATCTATATATAGAGCAAACAGAAGTGGAGAACAGGGGCACCCCTGCCTCGTGCCCCTGCTAACCATAAACCTCTGAGACTCTTCTCCCTCTAATCGTACTATCGCATTCGGCATACAATACATAGACTGTATTGCTCTTATAAAGTTCTCGGGAAAGGACTTCCACCTCATCACTGCCCACAGAAACTCCCAGGAGACCCTGTCGAATGCCTTTTCGGCATCCAACAGGGCCACCCCCACAGGAGCCCCCGTTGCCTGTGCCCAATCGAAAACCGAGATAAGCCGCCTAACGTGGTCCGTAGTACCTCTCCCAGCAATAAATCCGTGTTGCCGTAATGAGACTAAGGGGGTAATAACCGACCCCAGTCTCTTTGCTAAGCATTTAGAATATATTTTGTTATCGGCATTTATGAGGGAGATTGGACGATATGAAGAGTGCTCACAAGGATCCTTTCCATTCTTCTTAAAAATTATTATTACTGTTTCCGACCAAGAGGCTGGGGGAAACCCCCTAAATGCAGCCTCGACCACCAAAGTAAATAACCCAGCTAACCTCTTCCTAAACTTAGTATAAAACTCCAACGGGATTGAGTCCGACCCCATCGCCTTCCCTGAGGCTATTGAAAGCATAGCGATCTCAATCTCCTCCCAGGAAATCCCATCTACCAATTCCTCTTTATCCCCCTGTTCTAACTCAAGAGGGCTTGTTTCCTCTAAATATTGCTGTATTCCTCTAACCGGTTCTGCTGTATATAAGTTCTCATAATACTTTTTAAACGAATCATGAATTAGGGAGGGAGTCTCTAATACGTTCCCGTCCCTATCCTTAATCTTTAATATCCTGGAATAGACCTCCTTTTGTCTAAGCCTTTTAGCCAAGACACTCCCAACCTTTTCCCCATATTCGTAAAACTCCCTTCTGTGAACTTGGTATTTAGCAGCTGCCTCATCAGCATATCCTTGATATACAATTGAGCGAAACGCAGCTACTTCCGCTTGAGCCTCGGTCACTCTCCCAGCTAGTTTTATCTCAGCAACTAGTTTCTGCTCCAGCAGCGAAAGGGCCGCCAAGTCGTTTAGACATTTCACACGGTCCTCCTTCCGCTTCCTTGCTGCAAACCTTATTGTCTCGCCTCTTATACCCGCTTTAAGAGCATCCCACACAATCTCGGTCCTAGCAGATCCAGTGTTCAGCTGAATAAAATCAGGGATCCATTGTTCCATCCAGCTACAATAGTCATGATTCATCAGTAACTTCCTATCAAAAGTCCATTTCCTTACTTTGGCTTTTAACCCACCACATTCAAACTCCAATACTACTGGGCTATGATCAGAAATTATCTTGGGGGGAACATTTATAGAGGCACTCAGTAATATAACATCAGAAACCAAAAATAGATCAAGTCTTGCCATCATCTTGTGTGGGGCAGAAAAATACGTAAACCCATCTTGCCCTGTTTTTAGTTCCTCCCAAACATCATATAAACCTTGATCTTGAACCAGAGCCTGCAAGCTCTTAAAAGCTCTATGTTTCCTGCCCTTATAGACTTTGGCTGTCCTTATATTCAATTGTGGATACATATGTATATTTAAATCCCCACAAACCAGCATAGGCTGAGGATAACTAGACAACTCCGTATTAATTACCTGAAAAAAGTCTGGGTCATCTTCATTTGGTGCATATATTGAACACAGCGTCATTACTTGCCGTGAAATTGCTACCTCCATTAACACCCACCTCCCGAATGTATCCGCTTTATATTTTTTAACCTCCAACAGTCCCCTTTTAGCCAAAATTGCAACCCCCTTTTGGTTAACTGCCTGCGATGTGCATGCCAACACTTCGAGCCCCAAAGAGCCGAGCCAGGCCCTATTAGACCATGCTATATGTGTTTCTTGTAAGAAGAGCAGATCCCATGAACTTTTATACACTATTCTGGCCAATACTCGTCTTTTCTTAACATCATTTAGACCACAGATATTTAATGAGCAGCAAGTTAATTTCATCATTCAAACAAAAGAAAAAATTCTTACGAAAAAAAGACACACTTATATCAGATAGCTTGCTCCGCTTATATTTGATACTATCAACATTTTCCAAAGACATTGTGCTGTTTTTTACCTCGAGCCCCACTGAATTGATTACCACCCAGCCCCTACCCCCCTTCCTGAGAAAATCAAAAGTAAAATCATATATATATGTGGGCGGAGCCTAACCACACATCTCATCCTGAGATCTGATTGGCTGTCAGCACTTCATCCAAGAAGTGTTGGCAGCCATCTTGGGACCAATATACATGATAGCACCTCATTAAAAAGCATTGCAGTTAATAGAAGGTTTTAAGACTTTAGTTACATTATAAATCATTTGTTGATGGTACCATACTCATTTTAGGAATTGTGGTATGTTCTAAGGTGATTTCACCATGTGAAAAAGCCTTCTGCTGGGATATCATGATTGAGAGAAACATATTTTCTCATGCTTTTCCCACAGAGGTTTGGAAGGTGATCTATAAGCTAAACTGAGAGCTTATTTTCTGTAAATTCACATTATCTTTCTCAGTCATGTGAGAATGAAGTCTGACATTCTCAGTAAAACATGTACATCCAACAAGGGCAGAGACTGTCAGTTGATTCCTTTGTGTTCTACAGCAGCTTCCCAGAGTGTTCCAAAGAACAACTAGAGCGCTAACAGTCCTACTTATGATAAACGTATGGCACACCTGAAGCCATCTTGCTTGGATTAAAGTGGTAACTCTTAAAACATTTAATTTAAAAAGGAACAAAATGAGGGGGTTCATTTTTCCATAAAAAGTATGATTAGTGCTGCAGAAAGAAAAATTAGGGCACATTTTGAGTGACTTCTCAAATCCTCTTCTATTTCATTAAAAAATTCTGACATGCAGACTGAAACATGCACTTTCAATACCAGCAGCAGTTTTCCCTGGTGAGCAGTAGCTTTACTACAGTGATCTAATGAGCAAAAAGAGTGCTAACATTCTGAGTTTATGGCAAATGTGTGACACATCTGAATGCCTTCTTGATGGAATCAAAGTAAAAAACTGAAAGTATTTCCTACTGAGGAGACTGCAGTAAATGAGGAAATTAGGAAACTTCATAACAAATAAGTCTCCCAAGATGGCCACCAGAGACAAAAAAGCCCAAATGTAGCCCAAATATCACCCAGATGTAGCCCAAGTATAGCCCAATGACAGAATGTCCCAGAGTGTTCTTAAAAACAACTAGAGCGCCTACTGTCTTCATTATGACAAAAGTATGGCACACCTGAAGCCATCTTGATTGGAATAAACTGGTAACACTTAAAACATTTAATTTAAAAAGGAACACAATGAGGGGGTTCATTTTGCCATAGAAATAATGATTAATGCTGAAGAAAGAAAATGAGGGCACATTTTGAGTGACTTCTCAAATCCTCTTCTATTTCATTAAAAAATTCTGACATGCAGACTGAAACATGCACTTTTAATACCAGGAGCAGACTTCCATGGTGAACAGTAGTTTTACTACAGTGATCTAATGAGCAACTAGAGTGCTAACATTCAGAATTTATGGCAAATGTGGGAAATATCTGAATACCTTCATGATGGAATCAAAGTAAAAAACTGAAAGCATTTCCTACTGAGGAGACTGCAGTACATGTGGAAATTAGGAAACTTCATAACAAATAAATCTCCCAAGATGGCCACCGGAGACAAAAGAGCCCAAATGTAGCCCAAAATCACCCAGATGTAGCCCAAATATAGCCCAATGACAGAAGTGTGCAAAACACTTATTATTTTGTGTTTTTGCAGTGTTATATAGTGCAGACTTGTCAGGTATTGGAGTGCTTTACATGAGCATTGGTTACATCACACAAGAACAAATTCATTTTGGTTGTAGACATGGGGAGACTAAGTGATTTGACCAGAATCACAGAATGTCGAGCTGAAGCAGAAACTCCAACCTGGTTCCCCAGTTGCAAAGTCTGCAGTTCTGGAAGTAACACCACATCCTCTCCCCTAAATGCAACATTTAATCAAGTGGTCAACTGGATAAAAAAACATAAAGATAACAAATAATTTAAAAGTGCTTTGTCGCTATTTGAAAACTCAGAAAATATGTCCTTATTTTAGTCTTTTAGAGCACTAACCATAATTTTGATGCCAATAAGACCCTCTCATATATGTAATTTCTAAAGGAAATGCTCTAGGTATTACAGTTTTGATTACATCAAGATGACGTCAGGCGTTCCACACTTTTGTAATAAATATAGAATGTTAGCAATCTAGTTGTTCATTAGGATACTGTGGAGAGGCAGAGGCCAGGGGCACGGACTCTGAAAATTGAAGGCAGGTAGGAGGGTGCAAAGACAACAATTTAACCACACTGAGCAGGCAGGAAGGGCCGTGGCAGCACAACAGACTATGGAGGGCAGTGGAAAGGGGGGCGGGGGCAACAAACCAACAATACAGGACTTGCAAGAGAGGCTGTGGCAATGTAATAGACCATTGTGGGCAGAAGGAAGAGGCAATGGTAGTACAACCATACATGCCAACAGACCCGATTCAGCCAGGAAACGTCCAATGTTTTTAAGCTCAAATGGGCTTTATTTGATCTGTCTCCTGTCTACAATCTCCTCTTTTTCAATGTAACTCAAAGGGGAAAATCAATACCCCAGTTTTTTTTCAAAATCTCCCTCTTACCAAGTTCAAAATGTTCGCAAGTATGGTACATTGGATCATGGAAGGAAATGGGGTAGGGACATGGACTTGGATAACAGAGGACAGGAGGGACATGGAGAGGTGCACCAAACTGACCCTGCAGGGCAGGCATCAGGGTTTGCAGCAGCACAATACACCACACAGGGCATGCGGGACGGGAGTGCAGCACAACAATCCATAGAAAGCAAGAGGGAGGGGACAGGACCATGCAGATGGACAACAGAGAACAGAGGGGCAAGAGGCAATGGTAGCTAGCTGACCATAATGGACAGACAGGAGAGAAAGCTGCAGCATAACAGACCATAAAGGGCAGGAGGGACGGATCAGGGGCATTACAATGGAACAGACAAGCCAGGAGGGAGGGAGTAGGGGTCTGCACATGTAAACAGAGGGCTGGGGGCAAGGGGGCAGGGCAGGAGCAGCAAGATAGCCATGGAGGTCAGGCAGGATGGGCACTAGAAGCAAGACACACCATGAAGAGCAGCAGTGAGACTGTGATGGCATACACACAGACCATGGAGGGAAGGTGGGAGGGGTTCAGGGGCAGCTAACTGACCACACAGGGAAGGTGGGAGGGTCCATGGCAGCACAGAAGGCCATGCATGGCAAGTGGGAGGGTTAGTGGCAGCACAATGGCTATGATGGGCAAGAAGGAGGGTGCAGGGGCATGCACAAAGGACGGTGGAGGATAGAAGGGAGGGTCAGGACCTGTGCACAGACAAGAAAGTTCAGGGGAAGGGGCCTCACAACAGACCGCACGGGGCAGGCAGGAGGAGCAGTTGCAGCACAACAGACCAGGGAGGGCAGAAGGGTGTGGCAGTACAATGGACCATATAGGACAGGAGGAAGAGGATAGGGGCATGGCATGTGGACAGGCAGGGTGGAGGTGGCAGGGACAGGTTACAGTCATCTGACAATGCTAGGCAGGTGGGAGGGGAGTGGCAGCTCAACAGAACACTCAGAGTAGATAGGAGTGGCAGGTCCATGGAACATGGTGGGCAAAAAGGATGGAGCAGGGGCATGCACAAAGACATCGGAGCGCAGGGGGAAGGAGAATAGGGGCAGCAAGCCTAGCACAGAGTTTAAGCAGGAGGTCAATGATGGGGCATATAATTGGGCAATGGAGGGCAGGAGGAGTGGACTGGTACATCATACTAAATTGAGGGCAGTGGCAGCACATCAGACCATGCATGGCAGGAGGGAGGAGGCTAGTCCATGGATTCACACAACAGAGGATAGGGAGGAGGGGGATGGGGCAGCAAGCTAACTGTTCAGAGAAGGCGGGTATTAGGAACTTTATTGTTTTTAAAACGTGTGTCTGTGCGAACTACTTAAAATATGAACAAGTATGCAGCATAATCTCACTTTTATTCAGGAAGAAGAGGACGTTTGTGACTGTGACTCCGGGCTCACTTGGCAGAAACACCCCCTGACCCTCCACCCCCTATCGCAAAATGTAATGCCCGTGAAAAGGGTAGGTGAACACAGTGTTATATAGAACATAGTCCTGAGAGCACGATTGAAAATGAAAACTAGATATAGTGTATGGTATAAACTATGCACCAAAAAGTGTGATATAAGATGAACCGGGCGTGAAATATAATATGCAATACATTGTGCGCAATGACAGATTCATTGGAGAGCGCGAGATAGCACAGGCACTAGCGCGTGCTATGCGATATGCGCCTTGGAGTGTAATATGCACAGGGCAGTGTTGTGTAACCTAACTAGTCTCTAAAGTTGTAATATAAAATATGTGCTGGGGAGTGTAACGTTGCATATGCACTGTGACAAAGATATGGATCCAAGATTGTAATATGTATGGCATAGCACTGTGCGTTATAACATAGGCATCGAGGAAGGCACGTTAGATGGGGCAATATAACCCGTGCGAAGACAAGTGTGGCATGACATATTCACGGGGTGGTGTTACAGTGCACATGGGCTAGAGAGTGTCATAGCATATGCACTAGCTAGTGGAATACAACACAGAGGTGTGTGGCACTCAGCAGGCAATGGTGGGTGTAACACAGCATTGGGCTCTGCCAGGAGCGCGCTGTGACTCTCAAGTGATGTTCGTCCCCTTTCCAGAGAGTAAAATAAAAAGTATTACACATCCGGCAGTGGATGTGTGTTTTATTAACCGTGAGGGGGGTTTCTTGCATAGTTTTGGTCGAATTTTTGTCGAATCCCCTTTGAATGGCTTGGTGTGCATGTGTATTAAATGTGCCCATCAATAGCTACCTATGTTTGTATAAATAAACGACAAGGGTGTCTACCGAGATTAGGCACGGTAGGGCATCAGACATGTCAGAGCTTCACTAGTGGTGTAAATACATTCCACGTGGATTCATTGTATGCATAGTCGCCTTATAATGAATATCACGCAAATCGTCATGGTGATAGGTATGTACGGTTTGTCCAGCATGTCCTAGGTGTGTCTATAAATATATATTTTTTTAAAATAATAAAAAACAGTGGCCGGCCCAGGGGATTGGGGTCAAAAAAATATAATTAGGAGACAGGCCCTGGGGGATGGGGTCATCAGGGCCAATAAATTAGAATAAGAAGGGGAACCACACAGCCCCCCTTCTTAAAAAATTAAAATAAATAAAAGACTGGCATCGTGCCGGAGGCCACGCTCCCTCCTTGCAGCACTCTGCAAACGCGCCCCCTGGCGAGTTGTAAGTTGGGGAATTAATTCCTCTTCAATACTGAGGGTCCCTGATGGCCAAGTAGCCCAACAGGCATCTCCAGTATGTGCCAGGGAGCTGCGCTGCAGACAGGTATTCTGAGGCCAAGCCCCTTTTTACACCTCTCTGCAACGCAGCTCTGTGGCGCTTACTGGAGGTACCTAGTGGTCTAGTTTGACCCTAGGGACCCTTAGGATTCAAGGGGACTTAATCTCTCAACTTAGAACAGCCACATGGCGCGTTTACACAGTGGTGAAGGGAGGGGACGGGGCCTGAGGTGACATGTGCAAACACGCACTATGACACGTTTTAAATTGGGGATATCATTTTCCTTCAATACTGAGGGCCCCTGGGGGCTAACTAGCCCACCAAGTGCTTCCAGTAAGCGCCACTGAGCTGCATTGCAGAGAGGTGGTCCAGGCCGTGCCACTTTTTACACCTCTGCAACGCAGCTCTGTGGCACTTACTGGAGGTACCTAGTGGGCTAGTTGGACCCTAGGGACCCTCAGGATTCAAATGAACTTAATCTCCCAACTAAAAACGGACACAGGGCGTGTTTACACAGTGGTGAAGTGAGGGGACGGGGCCTGAGGTGACGTGTGCAAAAACGCCCTGTGGCCTGTTTTAAGAGGTAGTTTTAATCCCCCTGCCCTAATATATACTAGGGGCTTACAGAGCGCCAGGAAGCCGCTTGGCCGCAGTGCGCTTAATCAAATACTTTTTTCATTTCATTTCATTTCATGCTAATCACAGGGGGACCCCAACGCATAATGTTCCCTAGTGTATGTAGGTGTTTTCACTGTATTCTAAGTGTCTTTTAACATAGCATTGGCTCTAGGACTGGTTAGTCAGACTCAGTTACCACCAGTATCCGTCTGAAAAAGTTGAGAGTACAGGATGATTTTGCAACAAGGCTTCTTTCTGCTCTTCTTTTTGTTCTTTCTGCACGTTATCCGTCTTCCTGCACTTTTCTTCGTCTTTGAGGACTTCTGTTGCTTCTTTCTGCACTTCTTTTTTTTTCTTTCTGTGCATTTTTTCTTCTTTCTTCACATGTCCTATCTCTGTAGGCATAGTTAGAAATTAGCATTTAAAAAACCTTTGAAATTCACAGAAAAAACCATAGGTTTCAGGCACGTTATAGTTAGGAATTAGCATTTAAAAAACCTCAGAAATTCACTGAAAAAACCATAGGTTTCAGGGGTGTTATAGTTAGCTGGACTTTTCACTTGTACAAAACCACTGAAATTCCCCCGTTATAGTTAGTTCAGCTAACTATAACTCGCGCGCCCGCAATGCACTGCTGATGACGTCACATATTACATCACTCATGACATGGTCAGTGACATCACTCATGACATCACTGATGACATCTCAAATGACATCACTGATGACATCATCCAGTGAATGTGTGTTTTTCTGAAAATTAAATATGTTTTATATATGTATATCTCAAGGTCGATGGAAGAATAAATGGGTCTCTGATAGCACCCTGTGATGAACATCTAAAGCAGACAGGCTACACAAGGGGTAAAGTACCCTCTGTCATACATTATACGGGTATTGGAAGACCAGCAAAGGAGTACGGACATGAGTCTGAATTCGGGGATGCTCTGTGGTATGTACATACTTGGGAGACAACCATCTATCAAGTGAGGAGACGCTGTGGAGAGCTTGTGCTGGCTGCCGTTCTCTTGCCGTTTTCTTGACTTCTATAGCCTGCCTGCCATATCACTGATCCTTGCGGTACCCGCTGCGCGGGTCCCGCATCGCCTACCTTGTCGGGACTGAGGCTACATCAGACTAGAGCCGATTTGGGAAAAAGGGGGTGGTGATGGACAGAGTTTCTGAATGATGCAGAATACTCTTACCAAGTCAAGAGATCATGGTTTTAATCCATCACCGTTTTTTAGCTCACTGCACCATCCCAGCTCAGAACCTGGCTACATGCAAATTAGTCTGTACCTGTCCCAGTGCATGATGGGAACAGGGCAAACCAAACTACCAAGCCAATTCTTATACTGGGAAGGAAACAAGCTTCCGGGGACCGGTTTCTGGCATCACAGCCTTCGTCGGCCCGGCTTGCCTGAATCCTGATGGTGCAATGAGCAAGGGACTCACGTCTGAGCATACCCTCCCACACTGAGTGTGGATAAAATCGATTTGGGAAAAAGGGGGTGGTGATGGACAGAGTTTCTGAATGATGCAGAATACTCTTACCAAGTCAAGAGATCATGGTTTTAATCCATCACCGTTTTTTAGCTCACTGCACCATCCCAGCTCAGAACCTGGCTACATGCAAATTAGTCTGTACCTGTCCCAGTGCATGATGGGAACAGGGCAAACCAAACTACCAAGCCAATTCTTATACTGGGAAGGAAACAAGCTTCCGGGGACCGGTTTCTGGCATCACAGCCTTCGTCGGCCCGGCTTGCCTGAATCCTGATGGTGCAATGAGCAAGGGACTCACGTCTGAGCATACCCTCCCACACTGAGTGTGGATAAAATCGATTTGGGAAAAAGGGGGTGGTGATGGACAGAGTTTCTGAATGATGCAGAATACTCTTACCAAGTCAAGAGATCATGGTTTTAATCCATCACCGTTTTTTAGCTCACTGCACCATCCCAGCTCAGAACCTGGCTACATGCAAATTAGTCTGTACCTGTCCCAGTGCATGATGGGAACAGGGCAAACCAAACTACCAAGCCAATTCTTATACTGGGAAGGAAACAAGCTTCCGGGGACCGGTTTCTGGCATCACAGCCTTCGTCGGCCCGGCTTGCCTGAATCCTGATGGTGCAATGAGCAAGGGACTCACGTCTGAGCATACCCTCCCACACTGAGTGTGGATAAAATCGATTTGGGAAAAAGGGGGTGGTGATGGACAGAGTTTCTGAATGATGCAGAATACTCTTACCAAGTCAAGAGATCATGGTTTTAATCCATCACCGTTTTTTAGCTCACTGCACCATCCCAGCTCAGAACCTGGCTACATGCAAATTAGGCTGTACCTGTCCCAGTGCATGATGGGAACAGGGCAAACCAAACTACCAAGCCAATTCTTATACTGGGAAGGAAACAAGCTTCCGGGGACCGGTTTCTGGCATCACAGCCTTCGTCGGCCCGGCTTGCCTGAATCCTGATGGTGCAATGAGCAAGGGACTCACGTCTGAGCATACCCTCCCACACTGAGTGTGGATAAAATCGATTTGGGAAAAAGGGGGTGGTGATGGACAGAGTTTCTGAATGATGCAGAATACTCTTACCAAGTCAAGAGATCATGGTTTTAATCCATCACCGTTTTTTAGCTCACTGCACCATCCCAGCTCAGAACCTGGCTACATGCAAATTAGTCTGTACCTGTCCCAGTGCATGATGGGAACAGGGCAAACCAAACTACCAAGCCAATTCTTATACTGGGAAGGAAACAAGCTTCCGGGGACCGGTTTCTGGCATCACAGCCTTCGTCGGCCCGGCTTGCCTGAATCCTGATGGTGCAATGAGCAAGGGACTCACGTCTGAGCATACCCTCCCACACTGAGTGTGGATAAAATCGATTTGGGAAAAAGGGGGTGGTGATGGACAGAGTTTCTGAATGATGCAGAATACTCTTACCAAGTCAAGAGATCATGGTTTTAATCCATCACCGTTTTTTAGCTCACTGCACCATCCCAGCTCAGACTAGAGCAGCAGGGCTGTGAGCGCCAGGGTTGGGACTACATTTCCCAGGAGTCCCTGCGTTTGGTATCACCTGCACCTGGACGCTCTCCCTGTTTGCCCCGCCTCCGACCACCGACTGAAGAGTGCAGGCTTGCACTAGTAACATTGGGAGACAACCATCTATCGAGTGAGGAGACGCTGTGGAGAGCTTGTGCTGGCTGTCGTTCTCTTGCCGTTTTCTTGACTTCTATAGCCTGCCTGCCATATCACTGATCCTTGCGGTACCCGCTGCGCGGGTCCCGCATCGCCTACCTTGTTGGGACTGAGGCTACATCAGACTAGAGCAGCAGGGCTGTGAGCGCCAGGGTTGGGACTACATTTCCCAGGAGTCCCTGCGTTTGGTATCACCTGCACCTGGACGCTCTCCCTGTTTGCCCCGCCTCCGACCACCTATTTCCTTTATCTGGAACTGCTGCTGACGCTGCGCGGGAGTGCGCCGGGAGAAGCCCGGGACAAGGGCGGGACAGTCTGCGACAGTCCGCGACTGGTAGAGACTGGACTGGGCTATTTACGCTGCACACTTTATTTAGGTAAAACTTTATTTTTGTATTTCTAAGGGTAATCGCGTCCATAGTGTATTGTGGTGCATTATGTCTATTCCAAAGCTTCCTACGGCCATAAATACTATGGATAACTATCTGGTGCAGGTAGTAGCCAAAATCAACAGCGAGAGGAGAGCCTCTCTGGGGTTGGATGTATCCCCGGAACTTGCATTGATGGATTTCCCCTCAGCTGATTCACCTGATTTAGCTAGTAGCAGTAATAATGTGATACTATCTGAATCTGCTGAAAGCACCAACTTGACCCAGCCTAGTTGTGCTGCTGTGGCAAGTAATAGTGAGGAGGAGACCGAATTGTATACAATAGGGGAAAAAGCCCCAGTGGTTGTTCCACGTATGACAAGAAGAGTAGGTAAGGGTCAGCCTACTCGTGGAGGCCTACGCTCAAGTCGGAAAAAGCCGGCTTCCCCACCTAATAAAGCAGCTGGGGTTGAGGAAGAGGGGTCGACTGATGATATTTGTATGGCCCTAGCCAACGCTCAGTTTAAGAAGCCGTTGGGTATGATTGACTCGAAAGTTGGTGGCATCGTTAAACCCCTGGTCGGCAGGATAGAACAGTTAACTGCAGAAGTGAACAGGCTGGGGGATCTCTTGGACAAAACTTTAGTTAAAGTAGGGAGTCTACCTGACGAAATTGTAACTAGAGTGGAGACTAAAAAGGGTACAGGTAGTCCGGATGATGGAGGAGCAGTGACTGCTTTGCCTAGCCAGCCGGTGGTTCCACAGCTAGCCACAGGGGTGGCTGTTTCAGGGGATGCTGTCCCTCAAGGTGAATTTATAGCTGTGAACACAGCAAAGGGTTCGGCTGAGCTCATTGTTGAGGCTTCCCCTCTGGTACTTGTGTTAGCCAACGTCCCCATATTGTCTCCAGGTCAGGAAGAGTCTACTCCTTCTCTGTTGTCTAAGGCTCTATACTGGCTGTCTAACAACATGGTGATAACTCCCTGGGGCAAGCAACAGCTGGCAGCAGAATTAGTTATGGCAAGGAGGGTGGAGTGGATTGGAAGCAGCCCTAAAAGATTTCAGGGTGATTGTGTTGTTTTAAATTTTTCAAACCCTGAAGTATTAATCGATATTCTTCCGAATCTGTTACCGCCACAGCGAAGAACTGCTGATATTATCCCTCTGACCCTAGACTTTTTCTATCACCGGAGAGGGAGGGGCCCCAACCCGTCTATGCTGCGGACGAAATGGAGCATGGTGTCAAAACTGGGGAGAAGGGGGTCACAATCTGCCGAATGCGGCTTTAATACAGGAAGAAGGGTTGTACATTCTGAAGAGTGGGGAATACATTTAGAAAATAGGTTCTCGGCTCTTTCAAACTTAGACGAATGCGACTGAATTCTTGGGGCCGAAAGTATTGTTCTATCTGAGTCAAATGATCAGGGTAGAAGCAGTCCATCTACATTTCAGGGTATCGAATGTGGAAATAAGTTATCTCCTTGTAAGGCTATCTGTAATAGGGGCCAGCCTAGTGCTGTGGATTTAGTTATGGGTAACCTTGGCACTCCTAATTTTATCCTTAATACGTTAGTGGGTACTATGACGGGGGCACCAAACTTAATCTCTTGGAACTTGGCAGGTTTTCACTCTAAAATTGAGTGTGGGGATTGGCTTGGTTTTGTTACCTCATTTGATGTATGTTTATTTCAAGAAACCTGGGCATGTGAACCTGTTTTTGTTTTGGGGTACTTAAATTTTTCTGTACCAGCTATAAAAGGACCAAGAGGGAGACCAATGGGGGGTCTTACCATCTGGGTTCGACAGTCCCTCAAACTTTCTATTAAATGTATGGTGACTAATTCTAACGATATCCAGTTAATTAGGATAACTAATGATACCTCAGGTTCTCTTGATGTTTACAACGTGTATGCTAGAACCACCAAGGGTGGACAATCAGGAGTGTTGAATGCCCCCAGGGGTGGACAATCAGGAGTGTTGAATGCCCCCAAGGGTGGACAATCAGGAGTGCTGAATGCCCCCAAGGGTGGACAATCAGGAGTGTTGAATGCCCCCAAGGGTGGACAATCAGGAGTGTTGAATGCCCCCAAGGGTGGACAATCAGGAGTGCTGAATGCCCCCAAGGGTGGACAATCAGGAGTGTTGAATGCCCCCGAGGGTGGACAATCAGGAGTGTTGAATGCCCCCAAGGGTGGACAATCAGGAGTGTTAAATGCCCCCAAGGGTGGACAATCAGGAGTGTTGAATGCCCCCAAGGGTGGACAAACAGGAGTGTTGAATGCCCCCAAGGGTGGACAATCAGGAGTGTTGAATGCCCCCAAGGGTGGACAATCAGGAGTGTTGAATGCCCCCAAGGGTGGACAATCAGGAGTGTTGAATGCCCTGGGCGACCTCCTCGACATTAATTCACAAGGCAAGAATATTGTTATAGCAGGCGATCTTAACCGGACCTTTGAGCCCTTAGCGACCGGCGAGGCTTTTCTTGGAGCTGAAGAGGATTCACTTTGGGGTATCCCTGCTCTAGAACTGAAGCCAGTCACACGTTGGACTGAGGACATAATAGGCCTGAATGCTATGTGTCTCGAAAAGGGACTAAGAGCCTTAAATGGTAGAACAAGATCAGATATAAAAGGTTCTATGACTTTTGATAATGGGAGACACAAAAGTAGAATAGATTACGTAATTTGTAGCATGAATCTATGGTCGTCTGTATGTGGCATGGAGGTTGTTGAGAGACCTGAGAGTGATCATCACCCTCTGTGTGTGGTGCATAAATGGTGGACAGCTTTGAACGATTTGAATTGCTCTAACGTCCTTGCCCCTCCTCTTGCCATTCCTGGCAATGACTTGCGCAGGTTAAGGTGGGCTACTGTGGAGACCAACCAACAGGTGATTGACACTATTAACCTAGAAACTGACAAATCTATTATGGCCATGGAATTGATTAGTGCTCCTCTTGGCTTGGCTGAGGTGGTTAAGATCCACGATTCTCTCTTTGGTCAAATAAAAAAACATTTCCTAAAACCGGTTGCACCTAAAGGGGCAAGAGTATGCAAAAATGCAAAATGGTATAACGCCAATTGCAGAGCTGCCCGACTCGCTTTGGGCCGTGTAATCAAAAAGAGGGATCCAGTGGCTATCTCCCTAGCCAGGAAGGACTATAAAGTCTGTATAGTAAATGCCAAAAAAGCTTGGGACGAGCAGCATTGGTTAAATCTGAAAAGAGCTAGTGACAATAGGGATTCCAGATTGTTCTGGAATATTGTTATGTGGGGTTGTGAGAAAGCAGCGGACCCCCCAAGTAACAATGTCCCCCAAGAAGACTGGGTGAAATTTTTCAGCTCTCAATACGCCAGTAATAATCAGATAGCTTGTGAGGATAGTATTGCCTGGTCTTTTTCTCAAGAGAATCTCTTCACCTATAAGGAGACAATGTCTGCCCTCAACACAGTAAAAAGAGGGCGTGCCCCTGGTTTAGATGGTGTCCCTGCTGACATCTTTATAAACGATAAGGAGCGATGGTGTAAATATATTCATTTATTGATTAACTCCATCGCAAAAGGTGCTGAGGTTCCGGCATCCTGGCGGGGTGCTGTGATCATCCCAGTGTTTAAAAAGGGCGATAGAGCTCAGCCAGGTAATTACAGGCCAATAAGCCTCATTGACACCGTGCAAAAAATAGTTGGCCGCGTTGTTGTAAACAGGCTCCTTGACTGGGCAGAGGAGAATAATATATTGTCTCCCTTCCAAGCAGGGTTCCGAAGAGCGACGAGTACTGTAGACCAGGTCTTTCGCTTTCAATTACTGCAATGGAGGACTGTGGTGCTGGGAGAAGGCAGCCTATATGCGGCCTTTGTCGATTTACGGGCTGCCTTCGACCTGGTGCCACGGGCCAAACTGTGGCAAGTTTTACATAGCATAGGGGTTCCACCGGAGCTATTATCGCTGATAATGCGCTCCACGAGCAAACTTTTGCGAAAATTCAGTGGGGTGGATACGGGATGGTCACAGCGGACTTTTCCGTTGAGCGTGGAGTGCGTCAAGGATGTTCAATGGCTCCGACCTTGTTCACTCTATTTATTAATGGTGTAGTCTCCCGCATGTTATCAGCGTCAGTGGATGCTCCTTCACTTGCAGATTTAAAAATTCCCATTTTAATGTTTGCGGACGACACGCTTATTTTATCAAAAACACCTAGTGGTTTACAGCGTGCTTTGACTATACATTTTGTGGCGAACATGGCCTAGAGGTGAATGTCACTAAAACCAAATTAATGTTTTTTAAGCCGCATCGTAATTTTAAACCAAAAATTGTCATGAATGGCCGGTCCCTAGAGGTGGTGAAATCATTTATGTATCAGGGCATACAAGTTGCAGATAATAATAGGTGGTGCGAGCACATAGACATCGCTACATTGCGACACAAGCAATTATCTGGTGCCATTAGTTTGGAACATAGGAAGTCTTTGACTAAACCTATTAAGCCAACACTGAAGGTTTACGAAGCGAAGGCAATTGGTTCCACTCTTTATGGTGCGGAGATGTGGGGGTTCGAAAAATTGAGTTCCCTACAAATCTCCGAGAACAAGTTTCTACGTTCCATTACAGGTACCCCGAAAAGCAGCCCATTGTTGCCTTTAAGGTATGACCTTGGTAGGAAACAAATCACGGACCTAGCTAGACTCCGCCCAATATTGTACTGGCGAAGGCTCTGGACAACTCCAGAGCTTTCTCATTATGCGGAAGGGTTTATTGATGTTATTAAGGCTGACCGCTTCCATAAGATCGGATGGCTTAAATCATTAAAAGCATCATTGATTGAGCTTGGGCTAACCTCATTATGGGCAGACCCAGCTGGTGTAACCTTTCCTGCTAAATCTGTCATAAAAAATATATTTTGGGAATATGTTGTGCATAGAAGTCTGAGTAAAGCTAGTACTGGGTCCCTGACTGCTGGCTTTCTGGAAGTCAAATTATATCCCTCTTTGGAACCCTATTGGGACATTATTACAAAGCCGGGAGACAGAAAGCTCCTTTTTCAGTTGAGAGTGGGAGCTCTTCCCATAAGGTCCTTCACATCAAAATGGGTAGAAGGGGGGTGTGACTCTTGTCCGGTATGCGGGCAGGGGAAAGAAACTCTTGGCCATTTTCTGTTCGTCTGTCAGGCTTATTGTGAGCCAAGACGTGTTTGGTTATCACCTATGTGCAGGAATCTTGGGACTACCTGGAGCTCTGTTGCTCTGCGTATTATATGTACAAGCCCAGTTACTTGGATATTAATTGCCACCGCTAAATATATGGGATGGGCATGGACGATCAGGCAGAGACTGCTAGTTATTTAACTATTCTCTGTTTGAAAATGTTTCCCATGGATATTATCATTAATTAATTTTAGATAATTAGTTTTATATGTTGGCTAAATTTTTAAGATGTATCTGTATTTTATCATATTTTTGTTAAACAGGTATTATGGGAAATTGTTTGCAAATGAATGTATTTTAGTTGATTTAATATTGCATTATTTGATTTGAATCGACTGTATTTCAACTGCATTTTAACTATGAGTGTTTGTCCTGCTTTTATGAGTAATCACTCGAATAAAACATTATTTGACCTTGACCTTGACTAAGGCGTTCTGTGACCATGTAGAAGAACGAGGCTGACGACAAAGCTCCTTGTTAGTGTCATGGAACTCAGAGATGGTTTAAAATATTCTTTTAAATAAGCCTGGGCAGTGAGCTCCGCTCAGTTTGTGGAGTTTTCTGCACTCCACGGGGCATGCGGAATTTCGCTTGTGCTCGTCAACTTCAAGTTGGTGAGTTTGAGTGAGATTTCTGAACACGGGTGGTCGGATTTGTCAATGCAAGTGGTCACGACAGGTCGCGACCACTCACATTGAGAAACCTCCCATTCGCCTTGAGAAAGCTGCAGCTCGAGTAGAAAATCTGCGTGTGCCCTCTTTCACTGCGCATGGAGCTGCGCAATGCTGTCTTTGTAGTATATGCTAATTTTCCGGAAATCACAATTAGAAGTATGCATTGTCACATTTATCCATCAAAATGTATCCTCCGGGCCAATGCCCGGTATATATCGTGTAAACTCAATAAAATATATTGTTAAAAAAAAATTGCTATAAGAAACATGGGATATGCTTAAAAATGTTTACTTTTAAAACCCAAGCTTAGTGTATTTAATATGAACAGTAACTAAACAGAATGTGAAAATAAATGCAGTAGTGCATGACATGGTCAGTGAAAACAATATGAACATTTCTAATATGATTTGCAAGTTCTATCATCCCGCCACCCTAACTCTGTTTCCAAGCTCTATGCTAAAACTTAGCTCAAGCTGTAAATAGAAAGCCTGTAAATCGAGTTTCTTAAGCTCGATCACACAGCGTACCTTCTCTCGGTGTTTAGCTATTCTCTATCACAACTTTGCCCCAGTATGATAACAGTTTCTTAAGATCGATCGCACAGCGTATCTTCTTCGGTGTTTAGCTATTCTCTATCACAACTTTGCCCCAGTATGATAACAGTTTCTTAAGATCGATCGCACAGCGTACCTTCTCTCGGTGTTTAACTATTCTCGATCACAGCTTTGGCCCAGTATGATAACAGTTTCTTAAGATGGATCGCACAGCGTACCTTCGCTCTCTGTTTAGCTATTCTCTGTCACAGCTTTGCCCCAGTATGATAACAGTTTCTTAAGATCGATCGCACAGCGTACCTTCTCTTGGTGTTTAGCTATTCTCTATCACAGCTTTGCCCTGTTATGATAACAGTTTCTTAGGATGGATCGCACAGCGTACCTTTTCTCTGTGTTTAGCTGTTCTCTATCACAGCTTTGCCCGGGTATGATAACAGTTTCTTAAGATGGATCGCACAGCGTACCTTTGCTCTCTGTTTAGCTATTCTCTGTCACAGCTTTGCCCCAGTATGATAACAGTTTCTTAAGATCGATCGCACAGCGTACCTTCTCTTGGTGTTTAGCTATTCTCTATCACAGCTTTGCCCTGTTATAATAACAGTTTCTTAGGATGGATCGCACAGCGTACCTTTTCTCTGTGTTTAGCTGTTCTCTATCACAGCTTTGCCCGGGTATGATAACAGTTTCTTTAGATGGATCGCACAGCGTACCTTTTCTCGGTGTTTAGCTGTTCTCTATCGCAGCTTTGTCCAGGTGTGATAAACAGGGCAAGGCTGAAGGCCACTCCCAGAGCCTGTCTCCCACAAACTGGGGTGACTTCTGACACAACAGTTCCATTGAGAAGCCTCTATAGTATTGGGGGTACATGGTGGATCTAGTCTGAGCCTCATTACGTACAGGAGCAAATGGCACAACAAGTGTATTGCCAACTTGAGGGGGGGTGCAAGTTGCATCTAGTCTGATCCTCCCCCATACAGAGCTGAAGGGAACAATAATTGGCATTGTCACCTTAAAGGGGCAAATGATGTGTCTTGTCTTATGCTCACGCCAAACCAAAATCACGGGCACCAGAAGGGAAATGCAACCTTTGGGGCCGGGGCTCACAAGCTGTGTCTAATCTGATCCCCACCCCATGCAGGAGTAAAGAGCATAATGCTAACTGTGGGTGTAGGGGCCAGGTCTACAGGGTTTAGTTTCCTAACCCACAGGCTAAAGGACTTAGTATAGTGTTCCACCACTGAGTAAGGGAATCCGGGTTAAATGTAGCCTCGCACAACTCACTGAGCATTCCTGCAGGTGGTACTTGATGTCAAAAGTTTGTCAGCAGTTTATGCCATAACAATAAAAACTTTGATATTTACAGCACATAATAAAACCATCATAATTCACTTAAAACAATGTAAGCACAGTTCACATAAAAACTACTACACTTTGTGAATCATCCATGATCTGACGTAAAATGCAAGTGCAAATGGATGACGTACATCACTATTAAAACCAATCAATAAGATCGAGCGGTCATTAGATCTTACAAAGCGAACCAGCTAACAAGCGCGTACCGAGGTGCAGATACCGGTGTCTCCTCTGCTTGTTTCCTACTCGGAGCAAGTAAACCTGCTAGGAAGCCTGAAAGCTGTCTTATAAACAACAGAAATAAAAGAAGAGCACAAGCCTGTTTAGGGGGGTGCAGAGGACGTGAGGCCTGCCCAATTGGGGTGTACAGGAGGTGAGGTCTGTCCACGGGGTTGCAGAGGAGGTGAGGCCTGCCCAGGGGTTGCAGAGGAGGTGAGTCCAGTCTAGGGGTTGCAGAGGAGGTGAGGCCTGTCCAGGGGGTGCAGAGGAGGTGAGGCCTGTCCAGGGGGTGCAGAGGAGGTGAGTCCAGTCTAGGGGGTGCAGAGGAGACGAGGCCTGTCCAGGGGGGTGCAGAGGAAGTAAGGCCTGTCCTGTGCTGGGGGGTGCAGAGGGGGTGAGGCCTCTGGGGATGGGGGGGGCCGGGGGAAGTGAGGCCAGTCCAGGGGCTGCAGTGGAGGTGAGGCCAGTCCAGGGTGTGCAGAGGAGGTGAGGCCTGTCCAGGGGGTGCAGACGAGGTGAGGCTTGTCCAGGGGTGCAGAGGAGGTGAGGCCAGTCCATAGGGTGCACAGGATGTGAGGCCTGTTCAGAGGGGTACGGAGGAGGTGAGGCCTGTCCAGAGGGTGCAGGGGAGGTGAGGCCTGTCCAATTGTGCAGAGGAGGTGAGGCATCTCCTGTGCTGGGGGGTGCGGCGGACGTAAGTCCAGTCCAGGGGTGCAGGGGAGGTGAGGCCTGTCCAGGGGGTGCAGAGGAGGTGAGGCCTGTCCAGGGGTGCAGAGGAGGTGAGGCCTGTTCAAGGGATGCAGAGCAGTTGAGGCCTATCCTCTTCTTGGGTGGGGGGTGAAGAGGAGATGAGGACTGTTCATGGGGATGCATAAGAGGTGAGGCCTGTGTCCAGGAATAAATCCAGTAAATCCAGTATTTGAAAAGCGCGAACAATTGCCCGAGGGCGTCAAGGCGCTGGGGGCTGTCGGGAAGATTAGGCGAGCTATTGCAAAGAGTCACATGGTGCTGAGCCCTGGCCGCTACACCTCTTCCGAAGGGTGCAGGGGAGGAGACGCCTGTCCAGGGAGTGCTGAAGAGGTGAGGCCTGTTGAGGGGAGTGCAGATGAAGTGACTCCTGTCCAGGGGGGTGAGGAGGAGATGAGGCATGTCCAAGGGGTGCAGAGGAGGAGAGGCCTGTCCAAGGGATGCAGAGGAGGTGAGGTCTGTCCAGGGGTGCAGAGTAGGCGAGGCCTGTATGGAAGTGCAGAGGAGGTGAGGCCTGTCCTGTCCAGGGGGGTTTGGAGGAGGTGAGGCCTGTCCAAGGGTGGTGCAGAGAAGGTGAGGCCTGTCCAGGGGGGTTTAGACAAAGCCAGGCCTGTCCTGTGCTGAGGGGTGCAGAGGTGAGGACTGTCCAGGCAGGTGCAGAGAAGGTGAGGCCTGTCCAGGGGGTGCAGAGTAAGTAAGGCCTGTCCTCTGCAGGGGGTTTCAGAGGAGGTGAGGTCTGTCCAGTGTTTTGCTGTGGGGTGGGGGGGGGGTGCAGAGAAGGTGAGGCCTCTCCGGGGGTTTAGGCAGGTTGGGTCAGAGGAGGTGATGCCAGTCTAGGGGGTGCAGAGGAGGTGAAGGAGGTCCACCGGGTGCAGAGGAGGTAAGACCTGTCCTGTGTTTTGCAGAGGGGTGGGGGATGCAGCGACAGTGAGGCCTCTCCGGGGGGGTCAGTGGAGGTGAGGATAGTCCAGGGGGTGCAGGGGAGGTAGGGTCTGCCCAAGGGGTGCAGAGGAGGTGAGGCCTCTCCTCTGCTTGGGGGTATGGAGGACGTGAGTCGTGTCCAGGGGGTGTGTAGCAGGTGAGGCCGGTCCACGGTGCTAGGGAGGTGAGGCCTGTCCAAGGGGGCTGCAGAAGAGGTGAGGCCTGTCCAGGGGGTACAGAAGAGGTGTGGCCTGTTCAGGGGGGGGTGCAGAGGAGGTGAAATCTGTCCTGGGGTGCAGAGGAGGTGAGACCTGTCCTGTGCTGGGGTTGCAGAGGATGTGAGGTCTGTTCTGTGCTTGTGGGGCGCAGAGGAGGTGAGGCCTCTCCAGGAGGGGTGTCTGTCCTGATAGGGGTAAACAGAAGGTGAGGCCTGTCTAAGAAAGAAGCAGAGTAAGTAAGGTCTGTCCAGTGGTGTACAGAGGAGGTTAGACTTGTCCAGGTGGTGCAGAGGAGGCAGACTTGTCCTTAACAATGAAGAAGAGGTGAGGCTTGTCCAGAGGGGGCATAGTAGCTGAGGCCTGTCCTGTGCTTGAGGGGTGCAGAAGAGGTTGGGCCTGTCAAGTAGGGGTGCAGAGGAGGTGAGGCCTCTCCAGAGGTGTGCAGAGGAAGTAAGGCTGGTCCTGTCCAAGGGGGTGCAGCAGAGGTGAGGCCTATCCTGTGCTGGGGGGTGCAGAGGAGGTGATGCCGGTCTACAGGGTGTGGAAGAGGTGAGGCATGTCCAGGGGGTGCAGATTAGGTGAGGCCTGTCCACTGCTTGGGTGAGTGCAGAGGAGGTGCATCCTGTCCTGTCCAGTGGGGTGCAGAGGAGGTGGGGCCAGTCCACGGGGTGCGGAGGAGGTAAGGCCTTTCCAGGGGGTGTAGTTAGGTGAGGCCTGTCCAGGGGGTGTAGATTAGGTTAGGCCTGTCCACGTGATGCAGAGGAGGTGAGGCCTGTTTAAGGGGTGCAGAGGAGGTGAGGCCTATCCTGTCCGGTGGGGTGCAGATGAGGTGGGGCCTATCCTGTCCACTGTCTCTGCTGCTGTTCTCACCACCCAGAGATGCTCCTTTCAAGGAAAATTGCTTTATTTTAAGAGCTCATAATTCTGAGTTTTTTAAAAGTATCTGGAGTTTTCCATAGGGCTCCAGACGGCTCAGGACAAAGGCACACATCTTCTCCAGTCATGAAGTTTATTTTTACAAACCACTGTTTTGAATGAAGTAACAAAGACTACAACTCCCAGAATGCACTCACTTGTTAAAGGAAAAGTACAGCCATGAATATTCGGGTATCACTTTATGGAAATATTTGGTACCTCCCCGGGGCAACGTGGCAGAGAAGACCGGTCAATATTACAAATATGAAAGGACTTTCACTCTCAGCCTCTTTCTGCATATTGTGAGTCCAGTGAGATCTGGGATAACGTGAATCTCTCAAGGAGATTTACCTCAGTTTCATCTGTTTCATGGAGAAATACAATGAAAAACAAGGGGTGCAAGTCCAGCGCCCCAGTCTCTGGTGTCCATGGGTCTCTGTACTGGCCCTTCCCTGGTCCTGCAAGAGAGGACGAACCGGCTGCTTAGTCTGGTCTCTCGAAGTGAGCGAGAGCGAGCTCCGTATCCTGGCCCGCAGCAGGCCCCCGCTCACACCCTGGTCCCCACCAGCAACCAGCTCATATCCTGGTCCTCAACAGGCCCCCGCTCACACCATGGTCCCCACTAGCATCCAGCTCATATCCTAGTCCTCAACAGGCCCCGGCTCACACTCTAGTCCTTCCCAGCTCTCACTCTGGTCCCCACGAGGCCCTGATCACATTGTGGTCCCCACCAGGCCCTCAGACCCAGCTCACATCTTGGTCCACCAGGCCTCGACTCACAATACTGGGCCTCAGCTCACCATTCTGGACCCCGGCTCACCATACTGGGCCCGGCTCAAGTTCTGGTCCTCCCCAGGCCCCGCCTGACGCCCTGGTCCTCGTCAGGGCACAGTGGATGCCCTGTTTCTCCCCAGGGATTGGCTGAGTCCCTGGTCCCCCCAGGGCAGGCTGACATCCTGGTTCTCCTTAGGCCCCAGCTCAGCTTACTGTGCCTCGAGTGACGGCCAGACGCGGTAAGTCCCGATCTTTGGAGGACCTCCAGACGAGTGCTTCCTCCATCGTCAATTTTGCGAGTACCATGGACGTCACGGTTGGGGCCAATTGACCCAACCTTTTATGGGCCATATTCTCAAGAATGTGTGATAACCATCGCAAAAGTAACTTAACGCAACTTCCAACATCGCAGTCTTTCACAGGAAAATTACGCCGTGATAACGAAGCATTCTCAAAATGGCAGCCCCATGCGATAGTCACCAGATAATGCATCAAATGTCCGCGTAAAAACCAACAGCACGCCGCAAAAATGCAAAACACGAACGCAATACATCTAGCAATGGGGCCAATCACGGTACAAAAATCAGCGAAACCAGCCACAGGCCTGCAATTCACATGCGTCAGGCGGGAAAAATCACCATAAAAGTAGAAAAAAACAGACAAACAAATGCCGAACAACAGCAAAGCACAATGGATGGTGCCGAAGCAAGTAGGGAGGGGAACCTGAACCCCACAAGCCCCCCGGAGGAACAGCCTGGGACCTCGGGGTCAGGGAAGGCCAAGGAGAAGAAGAGTAGGAAGAAGGGGTTCAGCCCGCAGGACAACAGGATCCTGATAACGGAGGTGGTCGAACCCCATCAACAACTGTTCGTCACCTCCACTGTGTCATTAGCAACCAAAAATGGACTATGGCAGTCCATCGTGGACAAGGTGAATGCAGTTGGAGTGCTGAAGAGGACAATGGAAGAAGTCAAGAGGCGCTGGAATGACGTCAAGTGCAAAACCAAGCTGAAACTCACCAACAACCGGAAGGCAGCAATGCAGACTGGAGGTGGGAGTCCAGCGCCACAAGAGGAGCTGGACTATATGGAGGAAATGGTGTCCACAGTCACCAGTGGGGAGACGGTGGCAGGAGTCAGGGGACCAGACACTGCTCAACATGACCAGACACAACAGCACCTGGGTGAGTAACGACCAGGGACTGGGGGGACGGGGGGAGATGGGCACAATGGCACACATGTACAATTAAGTAGAGCACATTTGCGGATAAACCATGCCCCAGCCCCCAACTCCCACCAAGATACCAATGTACCCAAGTATGCAACATCTCAGCACTGTATAAGCACAGAAGTCAAAGGCACACCACATGAAAGGGATAAGGGGCAGCAAAATAAGAGCTGCAGGGGCAACTCCTCCGAAATGCAGCATACACACACACAACATGCAGAGCACATCATCATTGGCAACAGTGTGGTACAAACCGCAACACGTCCACAACAGAACACAGGACACAACTGATGCCGACTGGGTGTAGATAGACACTGGCCAATCACAAGTGGCAATGCAGGTGAAATGTGAGTTAAAAATGCACAAGTACAAACACAAACACATCTGTTGTCGAAGTGTCCACTGTTCACCCTCAAATAGGCAGCTCCTCCCAAACAGCCACGATGTACACAGTCACGCAGTCTGTATGTAAATATGGACAATACGATAACATACATGTGAACACATTGTTAAACTGCATCTCCCCTTCACATTGCAGAGAGAGAATCAACAACTCCTGCAGAGCAGCCCGGCCCTCTTGATGAATACAGGCCCCAGCTAGGCCCGCAAGACACAAGGGTTCGCTCTCCTGTAACGGAATCTATAAGGAAGTTGGCACGGAAACTGCAAAGTACAAACACAGCATTTATTAACCCTTAAGGGTGGTCCTACAATCCACATAACACCCTTCAGTATTACATGGAGTAGCACAAAGAACTTGCGGACATAGTCCCCTTTTATACACAACAGAGGGGCTCATAAGTGGGTGGATACAACATGAGGCCGAAGAACATTACCATTTATGGCCATTCTCGATACTGAATCAATACATGGGCGGAGCCAACACACTCCTTGAGCCCGCGAAAGCACATGGTCAAGCAAGGCTAATTATAACAGATGTGGTCAAGTCTGGGCATGCGCCAGATGGACAAGAGAGAGCTATTTATAAACTGTTACTAGGCAGATTACAAGAGCAACTAACACAGAGGTCGGACTCTCCTCGTGGCGAACACATGGCAGCATGTCAATACAAAATGGAGTCCGGACTTCGGTCAACATAACGAAGAAAACATGATCTAAGGGGAAAGCATTAATGTCTTCAGTAAATGCTTAATCACATTCTGTTTCAATTTACAACAGACGACCCTTTCAGCATTTACTGAAGACATCCGGTTTCCAAGAATAATCATCATATATGTCAATTATCATCATTCCTTTAACCTCTTTAGCTAGACCCTTCTGGTGAGCAACATCGGCAATAGCTTTCTTATCTGGAATGCAGAATGAAATGCATACGGAACAGCACAATGGTCCACATTGAACACACATACAGAAAAAGAACAGAATTGCTATAATAATACAGAGACCAGTTAAGACCTTCCATCCCCAGGCAGTAACCAACGCCCAAAACCATCCAGAAAAGGACCAAGTGCCGTTTTCTGTGTGGATTTCAGCTGCTATTTTATGCAGCTTGTTAATGGCGTTATAAACGGATGGCGTATGATCAGGGATGAACACACAGCAGCTACTTCCAATAATTTTACAGGCTCCACCTCGATCAGCTAGCATTACATCCAATACCATACGATTCTGCAATGCAACAATCCTAGTGATTTGTAACTCTTCCGTGAGATTCCCAAGAGCAGCAGCAGTCTGATTTGTCACAGCCTCTACCACTCTTGTTAATCTTCGGATCTTCCTACTATTCAAAGCGGCTCCAACAAAGAAAAACAGTCCTAAGTTAAAATCAATATACTGTTGCAAGCTGGTATCAGTTTGATCCACATCATCAATCGATAGAGTACGTTTATACCTATTTACAGTCACATTATTCAACAATTTCAAATCTTTATGATACGATGCGGGTGCTAGGAATACAGGAGGTAATAGGAATGATACATAGCATACCCCAGACCACCCAGCCGGCAAACGGTAATAACCTTTATTTCCACATACAAAGTAGGTATTATGGGACGCTAGGAAGGTACTATTATTCAATCCGTCAATATTCAAGACAGTTATGCAATCACTGACACCAACAGGGATAAAACCCACACTCTGGACACACAGGTCCGCTTGAGCTTGTGCCACTTGGATCACAAATTTGTCCTTCCCCACAGTGTCTCTGGTGTTCGTAAAGATATAGGGAATGGATTCATTGTCTGGTCGGTACTCTTCCCATTCCCAGATTGTCCCATTCGCTTGTGGATATCCATTTTTGTCCTGATGACATTCTTTATTAAGTCTGAAAAGCAATCGTCCCACTGTCGGTTTCCGCGTGGCAAACAGCAAAGTGTACCATGCTCTACAAGAGCCATTATGAGAGAAAGGAAGTGGTATGAATGGCGTACCTCCTTTCTTCTGATGGGCCGGCATCATCCCACATATCCAACAGTTCGTAGCGTTCGTAGCAACGTGGGTATGATGCAGCATCTGAATGAAAGTGTTATTCAAATAGGACTGTCGATGCTTCAACTCTTGATACGGTAATGTATAGAAGTAGTGCTCCGCCGGCACTGGAGTCGTCAACACAAGTGTTTTCCGAGCAGGAGTTACCTCCTCCACAAACCATGTTGTTATCCCAACAAGAGCTACTGTTAGCATGAACCCCAACGCACAAATAATTTTCTTCTTCTCCATGTCAAAAGAAACAGTACCCTGATATCTTCCTGAAACTAAAAGGTCTGTCAGAACTCTTCCCCTTGGGCAGCGGTTGATTTCTTCACCAGCGGGCCAAGACGGGTGTCACTACACTAATGCAGGGCTGATCCCCCCCCCTTGCCTCATCGGCTCTCCGTTTCACTAACCCAAGGGCCGTTCTGACAGTATGTCCCGGTACTGGAAACCTCACTTCCTTGGTCGAAGATGATATCGCCTTCCTCCAGAAGTCGCGTGGTCCGGAAAGAGCTCCTCAGTGTCATTCGGCTCCGCAGCACGGCCTGTCTCTGCTGCTAGAATTTCACGTTGATCGGTCAGCACGGCAGACTCCACCAATCCGGGCGGTACCTTTCGACAGTGCAAGGAATGGATCCAATTCTTCCTGTTCGAGACTCGCACAGCCGTCCTCGTTGCAAGGAGGACTTGCTCAGGTCCTACCCATCTCGGCTCCAAACTGTTCGTTCTGTCGAAGACTTTCACCATGACATGGTCACCAGGCCGGAGACCATGTCCTTCGCCGGTAGACCGATCAGGGAGCGCCTCTCGGACCTGTTGATGAATAGAAACCAAGTTATCCGTTAACTGTGCCAGATAATCGCTCATCATTACACAAGGTACATCATACACAGCCTTAGGCCTTGGTGGACCCCAAATGTTCATTGGGCGTCCAAATACTATTTCGTACGGCGTAAGGCCGGTTCGAGAGTGTGGCACTGATCTAATTGACAATAACGCCAGTGGCAGGGCGTCTGGCCAAGTCAAAGACGTTGAAGCTTGGATTTTGGCGATCTTAAGCTTCAGTGTACCATTATACTTCTCGACTAGTCCTGCAGACTGAGGGTGGAACACGGCGTGAAACTTCTGAGTGATGCCTAGGCCCTTCAAGACATACTTTATAACATCCGCTACAAAGTGAGGGCCATTATCACTCCACAGAAGTCTACAGACGCCGTATCGAGGGAAAAACTCTTTTAGCAGTAGCTTCGCCGTGGTCATTGCAGTATTGTCTTTCGTAGGGTACGCCTCAACCCATTTACTGAAAGCGCAAACCACTACTAGAACATACTTCAAATTGTTACAGCGCTCAAGCTGGATATAATCCATCTGCAGAACCTCAAAGGGTGCAGTGGGCGTCGCAAATCCTCCTGCTGGAGTTCGAGTGCCTTTTCCTGGGTTATACTTCAGACAGATCATACAGGTCTGCACCACCCTCTTTGCCGTGCTAGCAATCTCTGGATGCTCCCAGACTTGGGTAAGCAATTTCACAATTGCGGAAGCTCCAACATGTGCTAGCCCATGTGCCATCTGAACCATAGGTTGTACGAAAGCCGTGGGTAACTTCCATCTATCCATCTGCTTATTTCTCCAACAACCCTCATCATCCAACTCTCCCTCTCTAGCCCATTGCTCCCGCTCTTTATCAGAAGCGGTCCTTTGCATTTCTCGCACTTCCTCCTTCGCATCACGCCATCTCTCCACCTGTGATTTTACTACATACATGGCAGTAGCGCCGGGCTGCATCGCAGTCTCCCGTGCTACTCGGTCTGCTAACGCATTCCCTTCTCCAACTTTATCAACTACTTTCCTATGGGCGCTACACTTAACAATGGCAATTTTCTTTGGGTATGTCAATGCGGTTAAAAGATTGTGGACTAACTCTCCATGCATTATCTGCACCCCATGTGACGTTAAAAACCCTCTCTCCTTCCAGAGTAGGCCGAAGTCGTGCGCTACTCCGAAGGCATAGCGGCTATCTGTATAAACATTCACACACAATCCTGTACTGAGCTCACATGCTCGTGTTAATGCTATCAGTTCCGCTGCTTGAGCTGATTTCTGTCGTATGCGTGCTGTCTCCACTATTGTTTGCAATGTGGTAATTGCATACGCTGCTGAAGTCGTGCCATCTGGTAGCTTCAGGCATGATCCGTCTACCCACAGTTCTCCATCTACATCTGGAAAGGGCGTATCCTGGAGATCAATACGACCCTTTGTTTGTTCCTCAGTCACAAGAATGCAATCATGCGCTTTCTGCGCCTCAGGCTGGGTCTCGGGGTATGGCAACAATGTGGCCGGGTTTAATGTTACGCACCTTTTCAACGTAATATGAGGAGCCAAAAGCGTCAACTCATATCCCGTTAAACGGGCACTGGTCAAATGCTGCGTCTTTGTTTGATTAAGCAGGGCATCAACAGCATGGGGAACTAACACCAACAACTTATGGGATAACACAATTCCTTCACTCTGCCGTATTGACACAGCTGTCGCCGCAACCGAGCGAAAACACCCTGGCAATGCTCGGGCGACAGGATCAAGCACAGCCGAAAAGTATGCACAAGGGCGTTGCTTATCACCATGCATCTGCACTAAAACTGATAATGCACATCCATCTTTCTCATGCACATACAACGAAAAGGGTTTTGCATAATCAGGGGTCCCTAACACTGGTGCTGAACAAAGGGCCTGTCGCAGTTGCTGAAAAGCAGCATCACACTCATCTGACCAAGGGATTGGGATAGGCGTATCTTTTGTCAAGAGAGCTAATAATGGCTTAGCTATGTGTGAAAACCCCAATATCCACTGTCTACAAAAAGAAACAAGACCCAAAAATGCACGCACATCCTTCTGCGTGGATGGTCTCGGTGTGTCCAAAATTACTTGGATACGATCTGGTGTGAGTGCACGCCCCTCCTTAGACAAAAGGTGACCCAAATAAGTCACCTTTGGTCTACAGAATTGCAATTTCTTCCTCGACACTTTGTGATTGTGGGATGCTAAAAAGGAAAGTAGGGATAACGTGCTTTTCTCACACAACTCCAGGGTGTCAGCCGCCAACAAGATGTCGTCGACATATTGAATGAGGGCGACCCCCTCGAGTAAAACAAAGGAATCCAACTGTCGCTTCAAAGCCTGACTGTAAATACTAGGGCTTTCTGTGTAGCCCTGGGGAATTCTACAAAAACGATAAGATCTATTGTTTAATGTGAACCCAAAAAGAAATCGGCTATCAGGGTGAATGGGAATAGAAAAGAAGGCATTTTTCAAATCAATCACTGAGAACGTGGTCGCCGTAGGCGGGACCAAGGTAAGCAACGTCGTGATATCGGAAACCACCGGGTACTGAGGTATCACGATCTTGTTCACCTCCCTCAAATCAATTATGAACCGATAGACCTTTGCATCCGTGTCCTTTTTCAGAATAGGGAGAATCGGACTGTTACAGATATTATAGGGAACTTCTTCCACTACTCCTACTGCGGTCAAATCTCGCACAATCTGTATGAGAGCTTCCTCGCCCTCCTGGGAAATACGATACTGCGGGAGGCGTGGTAACACCGCCCCCTCCTGGACTCTAATGTGGACCGGAGGAATCACCATTTGTCCCACATCTGTGTCCGAAGTCGCCCATAAAGCTCGGGGGAGGGTAGCCAACAACGCATCCTCTGATATCGTACACATCCGCCCAGACCGGGGGTAGTTGTCATTTAAGATCACCCTCACACCCTCAGGGGAGCAGCGAATTGTGGCCCTAAAGTGCTTTAACATATCAAGGCCCATAATGTTATCCGGTGTATACGGAGCAAGCAGAAACGGACAGGGCGCAGAAAAAGAATCAACCTTAAATGTAAGGGGCTGTGATAGAGGGCTTCGGGAGAGTGTACCGTCAAACCCTACCGATGTAACCATTGAGCCGGATGGGGGAGCCCCCGGAACCAAGTACCTAGACAATGCACTACGTGTCGCTCCTGTATCCACTAGGAACTGATCAGTAGAACCTAAAACCTCAGCCGATACATAAGGACCCGTCTGATCGACCGGCACCTCAACTGATTCGGACCCCCATCCAACGCATTCCTATGCATGCTGAGAATCGTGATATCCCGATCGATCGATGTCCGATACGTGATACTGATGCTGGCGATCGAAAACGTTTGAGCTATCTCGGTGCTGCCCAGCAGTATCGAAACGGACATTATCGTTAGAATTCCCTCTGAAGTTCGAGGAACCCCCTCTACCTCTCGGGCCACCCGGAGTATGCCCCTGACGCGAAGCACGCAACACTGGGCAATCCCTGGCCCAATGGCCTAATTGCTTACAATACGCGCACTGGTTCCTATTCAAATCAGATCGGCCCGAAGGGGGACCATAAGATCCGCCCCTTCCTCTATTATTACCCCGTCGGGGCGGGCCATATACTTGTGCTAACATCACCTTGGTTTTGAGATCTTTCGATTTCTTCTCCTCCTGGCCCTTCGCCTCGTGCTCCTGACGCTCATAATACTGAGCGATAGTCAGAAGGGCCGTCGGTGTCGCGGAGGACCAAGAACTCTCACTCGCTTTTAACCGGGCCGCAACTGCCGGTAGCAGATTAGCCACATATTTGTCCGCGAAAAGGTGGCGGCCCGTTTCGTCAGTAAGCGACTGGCCACTAAAGTCATGAAACGTTTCTTCAAAGCGCGTGAAGAAATCTGCAACTGACTCGTCAACTTTCTGCTTACATGCAGCTAACATATTCCAGTCAATTTTTTTAGGGGGGATAATTGTTTTCAACTTAGCCACAATAGCCGCAGGGAGATCTAAAATATTCTGGGGTGGTTTCTGTGCGGGCTTCCTCTCCCTGTCTTCGTCCTCGAGCTCAGACCACCGGGCCTTGAAGGCAACCGCATCATCTACCCTTCGGACAGAGCGCCACGTATCCGGCGGTAGAATAAGGCCAAAGAACAGGTCTATATCCGCTAAGGTCATAATGCAAGAATTCAAGGCCCCCTCGACTTCTTCATAGAAGGCCGCTGGATTCTTGCGGGGGTCAGGCAATGCATTCTTTAACGCCATAACATCGGCCCTATGCCATGGAGTATAAACCCAATTATACACAAAATATCCCCTAGCATCGGCGGAGTTAATGTCCGAGCTAGTCCCCGCTCCTTTAGGAGGAACATACAAAGGCGCCGCCTCTCGCATTGGTTTAGCATGCACTACGTCATCCTTATCTGACTGGGAGGTGGATGGGTGGCCCCCTGCTGCAAACGAATCCGACTGCTTCTCCTCCTCCGTTTGTTGGCGTGCTTTCTCTCCAAGGGCCAGCGCCTCGTCCCGCAAGGCGAACAGCCGCCGAGCCGCCTCAGGAGCCTTAGAGGGAGAAAAAACACCGTTACGTATTGCTCTGGCATCCGAAGACACTTCGTCAGGCTCAAGGACATTAGAATATTTTCGGAAAGCAGCAGTCACTTCATCCGCGAAATGACCCAGAAAATACACTTTATCTCTCTCCTGCCACGTCCCCCAAGTTTGGAATAATTCCTCCATGGATACCTTGCCCTTAAGTGCACGGAAGGAAATTTGCCGAAGCTCAGCCATCTGTTAGGCCGACAGCATGGACCGTGTGTCTACCTTACCCGAAGCCGGGTCAGAATCTTGCGGCCGTGGAGCAGATGCGCCAACATAAGGGGGCGGAGAGCGATCTAGCAAATAAAAATCATCATCAGGATTATTAAGGACAGGATAAAGTGGCTGGCGAACAACATATTGCCCCGAAACTTGTAGCCTACGCTCTTTCTCTTGTCTGTCCGTCTGCTCTCTGTCCTCCCGACGCTTCGCTTCCTGCGCTCGCACATGATCATTCTTCCGTTGTTCTTTATCAAACAGCGCTTTCTCACGCTTCTCTCGCTCACGCACTTCCTTCACCCATAATCGCACACACTCAAACATATCCTGACGAGCACGTCGCTTACACATACACTGTTCCACATACTCAATCTTCCGTATATCAAACGATCCATACAAAGGCCATCGCAACTCAGGATCCTTCTTCGTGTATTTCCTCCATACTGTGCTGTACATTATGGAAGAAAGACCATGCTTCACATACATATCCCTATTAGGAGTCCCCTCTGGGGGAGCTGGAGCAGATTCCTCGAGGTTCAACCGGTTACCAAAGCAGCAGCACCACTTACGGAGTGCGCTAAAAGCAGGCATGCTAGGAATAATGCAAAATATGCAATATTATAAAGAAAAATGGCACTTAATCGTTGCGCCGTTCAAAGTTTACACAGCTCCGGAGAAATCTCTCCACATTACCTGCCTATATGTGTTGCAACGCATATATTTTCACAAAGACAAATTCAAAATATGACTAGTCATCATCAATCAAACTCAAATAGCCAAACCAGGCTTCAAAAACTCGGAGCAAGTACCGTACAACGGTTCTTACCAATCAAGAGTCCAGGTTCCAACTGCCAAGCTCCACAATCGCCCAAACGGCTCTCACGGCAGGACCGACAGAAGAGGTCTCAGTCGATGACCGGCGCCACCCAGACGGTCAGCTCGGAAGAGAAGGAAGAAAAACCTCGGGATGCCAGGGCTAAGACGCCGCTGGCAGTGATCACGTCCCCAGCCAAACTCCTCACCTTCGTCGCGACCAGTCCTTCGGGCATCCGAGTCGCCGATGAGCCCCACGTGACGGGCGCCAATTGATGAATACAGGCCCCAGCTAGGCCCGCAAGACACAAGGGTTCGCTCTCCTGTAACGGAATCTATAAGGAAGTTGGCACGGAAACTGCAAAGTACAAACACAGCATTTATTAACCCTTAAGGGTGGTCCTACAATCCACATAACACCCTTCAGTATTACATGGAGTAGCACAAAGAACTTGCGGACATAGTCCCCTTTTATACACAACAGAGGGGCTCATAAGTGGGTGGATACAACATGAGGCCGAAGAACATTACCATTTATGGCCATTCTCGATACTGAATCAATACATGGGCGGAGCCAACACACTCCTTGAGCCCGCGAAAACACATGGTCAAGCAAGGCTAATTATAACAGATGTGGTCAAGTCTGGGCATGCGCCAGATGGACAAGAGAGAGCTATTTATAAACTGTTACTAGGCAGATTACAAGAGCAACTAACACAGAGGTCGGACTCTCCTCGTGGCGAACACATGGCAGCATGTCAATACAAAATGGAGTCCGGACTTCGGTCAACATAACGAAGAAAACATGATCTAAAGGGAAAGCATTAATGTCTTCAGTAAATGCTTAATCACATTCTGTTTCAATTTACAACACTCTCTTCTCTGAGGACGAAGAGGACCACCACAGCTTCGACTCTGACGCCCTCCAAGAGTTTATTGACAGCCTCCACAACACACCTCCAGGAGCAGGGCAGCCCAGCTGCATCGAGGATACTCCACCCCTGCACAGACCACACAGAAGGCAGCACCCACCACCATGGCTGCCTCCCAGGACCCCAGGAAGAACACTTGGCCTTCCAACGCCGTGTGTTGGGGTGCCAGGCGCAGCTGGCTGAACAGGTGCGGGTGGGCTTCGACCGCATGGCAGACAAACTAGATGCCATACATGGGTGTCTAAGTCCCATCAGGGACCACTCACAGTGCCTAATGGGCACCCACAGTCCGCTCCATGCTCTCTAACGGACCATCACTGACATCGCTGGAGCCCTGACTCAGAGACTAGAACAACTGTCCAGTCAGAGTGGCTCTAGCGATGTCACCCGGGAGTTGGGACACATGCGGAGGTTAATGGAGACCATGGTGTGGACCAATGCGGAAAGAGCGGCTGCCACGGCTGCACACCAGCGAGTGGTTGCTGGGTTCCTCAATGACCTCAAAACCATCCTCATGGCATTGCTACCACAAGACCTGGCGCTGATGCATGCTGCTGCTACCACTTCATCCACTTCTCCGCCCCTGAAGTGTCAGTGCCACACAGTGTGGCAGCCATTCCACCTGCGGCCCCTAAGGTACCACTGCCACACAGTGCAGGAGACAGAACACCACCACCCACATGTGAGGCACATGGAACCTCAGAGGACGAAGATGCAGATGACACCTCCTTCGTGGTAAGAAGGACACAGTAGCATTCATCTCCGCCCTGTGGCCGGTTTCAGCCTGGTACTGCCCTCTGCATCATCACCTTCCACTGTCCCCCGATGAACCCTGCGACACTCACCTTGGACCTCGACATGGACTGCCATATTCTGTTTGATTGCCAACGACACAGCAGTCAGACTGCGGACTGTACTCTTCCCCTTCCTTTGGACTTGTCATTCCCTGAAGGACTCTGGCTGGGCCTCCAAGGGCCAACATCCTCATGTGTGGTGTGCACGGCCCTGTACTGCTCCAGATGCAACACTCCACTGAATGTGCATTAAATATTCTTAATCACACAGATGTGTTGGGTCCTTGGTCTGTCATGTGCGGTAGCATGGATGAATGTAGGGTCGGTGAATTCCTCTTACGTCCATGTGGCGCATGTCGTTGGACTTGGGTGGTGACACATTGCCGAATGTTGTCCGGGTGGCGCCAACGCCACAACAGCAACACACGCATTTGTTACTTCCCTGTCCAGCTCCATACAGTACCACACCCAGAGCCCCAGGGTCTTTGTACAAACCCTTACGCTGCACTGGCATATGCCAGGCCAGCCCACTACGGTTACGCTCACAGGGGACGACAACAACGCTAGATGTGCCAGGACTTCCCTGTAGTGATCTGCTGATCACAGGTCTAGTTGTCAGCATGCCACAGCCACTCCCTCACGGCTGGTATACACCCACGCCACACCTATCCAGCACACGCGTCACAGGACATGAGACCCGGGCATTAAAAAGGGCCGGGCGCACGTGCTCGATGCCATTTCCGACCTCTCTCGGGGTGTATCCGTGTGGTGTGCATGTGGGCATGGGGGCCCAGGGGCCCGGAGGTGACATGATGGCATCCGCACCACGATACCCAATCATAGAGGGTCCATAACTTTTGGAGCACAGACTTGGTGGCACCGGATGCACTGCAGCCGGCACAGGCACACCGCCACGGGACAGTGACTTACGGTGCTCTGAGGTAGGGGCACCGTAAGTGCTGAGCGGGTGTGCAGCCTGTGATGATGCCCCGTCCTGGCGGTCCGGACAGCTCAGGTTTTGTGTGCCCTGCTGAACCGCAGTTTAGGCCTGAGCCATCGGACAGCGGGGGGCCTACCGTCATGTGGTGTGGCCTCGCTGGTCACAGAGTTAGTGGCACCTCAAGGGCTGAGCGGGTGTACAGCCTGCGATGATGCCCTGTGCACTACTATGTCCTCTGCCATGGAGTAATCAAGACCCAGCACCAAATGTCAGACCTGGTGGCCTGCGGAGCGGGGCTGCATGATGTTGAGGGTGTCCTGTCCGCGGGCCCCGGGCTTGGGACTTGCACCGTCACGTGGTGGGCCCTCTTTTCTGCACGCTGGTGGCGGAATGTGAGCAGAGAGGCCTGGGTGCGCAGGAGGGGCTGGGGGATGCACCACTGGGCGGCAGGAGGGGCTGGGGTACAGCTGCCTGAGTGCGCTGGGCGGTGGAAGGGGCTGGAGTGCAGCTGCCTGGGTGCGCAGGGGCGGACAGGCGATGACTTTGTGTGCAATTGGATGTACTTTGCCATTCATGTATCTGGACTCTGTTTCAGATGACGGATGTTTCAGATGTGGGACCTGGTGAACTGCACTACATACCAGCAAGTTGGAGACACACTGGTGGCAGCAGGTGAGCAGTGTGGCCTGGGTGCGCAGTGTTGGCACTCTCTCCATGTCCCTCGTCTTTTTTCTGTCTCTCTCCACCTCTCTGTCTGTCTATCACTCTCTCCCCTGCTCTGTCGGTCTATCACTCTCTCCCACTCTCTGTCCTTCTATCACTCTCTCCCCCTCTCTGTCCATCTATCATTCTCTCTCTCTCTTTCTCTCTCTGTGTCTCCCTCTCTCGTTCGCTCCCTCTCTGTCCCTTGATGTGCACAGGACACACCTTCTCATCATTATAATTGTCTTGCAGGCTGTGACTTAGGGATTGTCACGAGGGGAGCCGCCATGTGTCTTCTTTTCTGTTCCGTGTTTCTTTGAATAAAGTTTCATTTGTTGATTTGCAGGCGAATGTGTGATGCTCATTTTTGTGACGACACATGCATGCCACCAGATTTGATTGTGCGACATCATGATTCCGTGTAGTTGATGTGGCATGTCTTTGCCTGGGGGTAGGGGGTCCGGGGGGGTCCTGGGGGTTGTGGCGGTGGGTGTTGTGGTCCTGTTGGGGCTACGAGCTGCATGATCAGTGGCTCCATGGCATCTGTTGGCCTTCAGGTGTGGCTATGGGCTGGGCTCCCTTTTGTGGTGCAGGCTGTGGTCCGACTTTGCACCAGGTCAGAGCAGGTGTTAGTTTCCTGCTGCTAACGTGCCTTATCGCATGTTTTGTGTTCTCATCGCCGATCTGGCTGGTCGTTGAGAATGTTGCGGAGTGGTGTTGTCGCGACTTTTTGCACAGGAACGCCTACTCTGCATCTCTTTAGCAATTGGTGCCAGGGTTGTCTGTAGCGATGTTTTTTGCGGCTGCTATCGCAGGCAAACTGGTGCTATGGGCTGTTTGCATCAGCTTGTCAATGGGGTGATAACTTGTTAGAAATGGGGGTCTCTGGTTGGCAGTGGATGGCCACTGTCCAAGCAGGGACCCTCCTTTCTAAGTCAGTGGGAAGGGCTGCACCCCTTTGACAACCCCTGCTCCACCCTGTGGTGACGTAGCACGAGCAGTTAGGCTAATCTCAGAGGCAGTGTGTTAAGCATCTATGACCATACACAGTAATACAGTGAGGAACACTACAAAGGGACACGACACAGGTAGTTATCAAAAATAGTTATCTTTATATATAGGCTTATCACAAGACCAAATAACGAGAAAGCCACAATACTGTACAAAAATAATACTCTCTTGATGCAAAAATAGTTCAAATGGGGAATGCATAGTTCAGTTCAGGGCAGTGGTCTGAGGTTCTGGACTTTTAAGAGTCCAGAGGTGTCAGGGAAACAACACCCGAAGACCCCTGAGTTCCTTCCTGTCTCGGCGCACAACATAAACAGAGATGCGGGTTTCTCGATGGTGGCGTCAAAGACCAAGGTTTATTTACTGCAGGGACACAGAAGTCATAGGAACCACACAGAGGCAGAATCTACGAGACAGTTCAAATTGCATTAAGTGGGTTGCGCCTTAAATACACGAAATATGTCTTTAGGCAACATTACACGAATATTTCTCATGCCCAACCCGGTATCCCAAACAGACAATAAATATACATCAAACAATAATTAGTCGTAGGTTTTCGGTATTCGATCAGGTCCCCTTGTCAGTTTTCCATTCTTTGCCCGATCCTCCCCATCATAAAAATCGTAACCTCCCTATTGTAAAAGCCCAGAAGGAGAGGAGTAGAGCCAGGTGCAAAGGATTGAAAAGTAGGATAAGAGGTGTTTATGGATCATAAATGGGCATGGCTACCGTCTTCGGCCTCTCAGTCAGGACAATGGTCACGAGAACCAGTATAGCAGGACTGGCCTCAGGCAAGGGAGGCGGCTTGATTCTGCCTAGTCATGCAGCGTCAGCCTTTCTGGGGGCTCGAGCTTACGTGTCCTTAACAAGGTGATTCTGCCGGGGTCATCGTCCGTTCATTGACTATGTGAGGGCAAGAAACAAAATGGATGCCGTATCTAAAATGGATGCCATGACTTAGCAACAGAATGCCCTATTTCTCAGTGTATTCATGTTAGTTGCGCAGCGAAAACACTGTCATGTACATAATGGATCATTTGCGGTTCATTGGTACCAAAATCGTGTCAGTACTACGATACCGAATACACGGGTTCGGATTGCTACAGAACCTCAGACCGTCCTTTTGCCCTTACATAGGCAATAACCTACTCTATGTCAGAGTCCATTTCTATGTTCATCAGGTCACTGATATGTTGCTGAAGCATTACTCTATCCCGTGGCGTATCTCTAAAAGCAGGTTGTCTTCTTACGCATGACGAAACACAAACGCTACATAAGGCAGGACCACACTGAACAATGAGACACCACGAAAATAAAAATACCAACACAACACCAGTGACTATCAGAACCTTCCATCCCCACGCAGATAACAGACTCCAGAACCATCCCATTAATGACCAGTCACCTTCCTCTACATGGATGGAGTCCGAGATTTTGTGTAACTTAGAGATGGCTTTGTATACCGTTGGCGCATTATCTGGGATAAAAACACAGCAACTTGATTGGATCATCTTACATACCCCACCTCGATCTGCAAGTAATACATCAAGGACCATACGGTTCTGTAGCGTCATGAGGCGATCCGCTTGAAGCTCAGCTGTCTGGTTACTAAGGGCACCCGCAGTTTCGGTAATAGTGGATTCAACTACCCGTGTTAGTTGACGTAAGTTTCTACTGTTGGCCATAGGCCCCCAGAATGGAAGGAAACCTTTGAAGAAGTCTCCTGCTTCTTGGCCAGCAGTATCTTCTTTACTGAAAACACCTCTCACAACTCTAGTTTTGTGATAGTCCGGTGCAGCAGTGTATGTCGGAGGTAACAGTTGAGCGATATAACATGAGCCTGAGAAGTCAGCGGGCAGCCATGTGTATGCTCTGTCTTGACAAACAAAATAGGTGCCCTTAGCAGCTAGGAATGCAGGGGAAGATTGTGATGGGAAAACGTATGTTTCGATACAGTCACTCTTCCCTAGTCGAGCTTTCGGATTCCTCCCATTTCCTTGCAAACAGACCTGACCTTGGTGGGGTACGACCCAAATCGGAGTTGAGCTTTTACGTTTGTTCTCACCCATAGTAATGCCATATTCCGTAACGTTCCAACCCATGTAAACTCGCAATTCATCCTTGGGAATAAACGGAGTGTTATTGACATCTCTAACCATGTCAGTAATTCCCTTTACCAAGGCTCTGTTAGCGGAATTATATCTAGTGAAACGCGGAGGTCGTGGGGGATAGGTCTCTAGGGCATAGGCGAACATGGTCTGAAATGCCCAGAATGATCCATTATAACTAAAGGGCAGAACCAGATAAGGGATGCCCTTATCCATGGTATGTGGTATCAAGCCACACACCCAGCAGTTCGTTGTGTTAACCACTAGTTGATGTTGGTGCAAGAGCTGAATGAAAGTGTTATTTATGAACTCGGAGCGTCGAGCTTGCTCGTGTGCAGGAAAAGGATGGAAAGAATGAATAGAAACAACAGTCGGAGAAACAGAAACATGGGGAGATACTGTAGACGTAACAGGTGCAAAGATCAATTGAATACCAAAAATAATTCCGCCTACCAAAGTTATTAAAACAATCAGAAGTGTCAGAGCACATTGTATTAAGAAACATTTGCTATACAATATGTCATATAGTTTTGTCTTGTGCACATTTATGACGTAAGCCCGTCGCAGTTCAGGAAGCTCCATCTTCTACAACCGTTCGCAACGGATGGTTTGTACCTGTTAAAAAATTGCCTCTGTCTACCCTGGGGGTTCCCAAAGTAAACAGAAGAAACCGACCTTGTGTCTGGTTCCCTGCAAATTAAAACAAGGCACATGTTACGACCCTACGGTAACCCAGACGGCAAGGTGAGAGAACAACAAAAACAAAAAGATAAAAATTTAAAGCAAACTTCCTGACTGAATGGAATGCGAGAAGATCAAAAACAGTTTTCAGACAAAAAGGTAATTATGCAATGTCATTAGTTCATAGCATGAGAACGTAGATTATATCTGTACTTTGCAGGTCTTGTCTGATTTTGAAATAGCTGGTCTACAGGTGTAGAAATGTTCGACTCCACAGGTGACAAATGTTCATTTTGTACAATACTCTGTTCTGGGTACGAAAGAGCGGTTCCTGCTGAGGTGTCAGAGTTCTGTGTTTCAGTTCGTTTGTCCGTTATGTACTCTGCATCACTGAATGGGATGAGCCTAGGAACAGGTTCTGTCTCGGATACACCAAATCCCTGTCTAACCCAGTTGTCGTAGGGGAGTGGGAGAGGGACACGCTTCGTATGGCTGGCGTGCACCCAATTCTTTCTTCCAGCTAGGCGTACAGCAGTTCTCGTTGTTAGGAGTACTTGAAACGGGCCTACGAATCTTGGCTGAAGGTTCCGGGTTCGTCCGAAATTCCGGACCACCACTTGGTCGCCGGGTTTCAACGTGTGGCCTGGACTCTCTGGCAGTTTAGGCAAGGATTCGAATACCTGTTGATGAATAAGGCTTAGTTTAGCAGTCAGGTCATAAAGATAATCAATCAACATTGGATATTCGATCTGTTTGAATTCCTTTGGCCTAGGGACTCCCCAAACATTAGCAGGGCGACCGAACACAATTTCATATGGGCTAAGCCCTACTCGAGAGTGTACAGTCACTCTGGTGGACAGTAGAGCTAAAGGCAGTGCATCTGGCCAAGATAGACCAGTGGAAGCTTGAATTTTAGCAAGTTTCAGCTTCAAGGTACCATTGTACCCTTCAACCAAACCTGCCGACTGTGGGTGATTCGCACTGTGGAACTTCTGGGTGATACCCAGACCCGTGCACACACTCTTCATAACTTTCCCTACAAACTCACTTCCATTGTCCGACCAAACAATCCGTGGCATACCATACCTAGGGAAGTACTCTTTGAGGAGGATTTTGGCAGTGGACATAGCAGTGTTATCCTTTAATGGATATGCCTCAATCCATCTTGAAAAGGCACAGACTACCACTAGGACATACTTAAGATTGTTACACCTGTCCATGTGGATAAAATCCAACTGAATCACTTCAAAGGGACAAGAAGGGGGAGCAAAATGACCAGTTGGGGTTGGGGTTCCCTTGCCAGAATTATGCATCAAGCATATCATGCAGTTTTTCACCACTCTCTCCGCACACTTAGTAATTCCATCATTCTTCCATACTGGAGCTAACATTTTACAGATCCCTTTCGAACTGATGTGCGCCGTCCCATGCGCCATTGTGACTACTGCGAGCACATACGCATCAGGTAACATCCAACGCTGCTGTTCAGACAAATCAACCCAACATCCACTTGAATCCATTTTACCCGTTTTCTCCTTCCATTCATTTTTCTCATTTTCAGTTGCTTTATTCTGAATTGCCTTCACACTTTCAGTCGTATTCTCACTCATCCCTGATTCAGCAATCCATCTTGCAGACGTTGCAACGTACATTCGGCTCGTCATGTTTTTGGCCGTCTCTTTGGCGACCTCATCAGCAAACGCATTCCCACGGCCAACATCATCCGTAATCTTTCGATGTGCACTGCACTTCACAATCGCAACTTCATTCGGTAGGGTCAGGGATTCCAATAGATCGCTGACTAACTGTCCATGTTGGATCTTAGTCCCGTGGGACGTGAGAAAACCTCTTTCTTTCCACAGGCGTCCAAAGCTATGTGCTACACCGAAGGCGTATTGGCTATCAGTAAACACATTCACTCTCTTTCCCTCAGCTAAAACACACGCTCTTGTTAGTGCAATTAATTCTGCAGCCTGGGCAGAATTCTGACTCACTCTTGCGGTCTCCACAATTGTACTCAAAGTCGTAACTGCATACGTGGCCGTCACATCACCATTCTGTAGTTTAAAACAAGACCCATCGACGTACAAAGTGCCATCTGGATCTAATAACGGAGTGTCTTTTAAATCAATCCGACCTTTTGTCTCTTCTTCAGTTCTGAAACAACAGTCATGGGGCTCTGAATCACTCGACTCTAGAGTAGTCGGCAACAGCGTTGCTGGATTCAATATGTTGCATCGCTTGATCTGAATGTGACTTGCCAAAAGCGTCAGCTCATAGCCTTATAGTCTAGCACTGGTGAGGTGCTGAGTTTTCGTCCGATTCATGAGTGTATCCACGGCATGTGGAACCATGACTACTAACATGTTGTTCATGACTAGTCCAGCAGACTGTCGAATAGCCACTGCAGCTGCTGCTGTGGCTCTTAAACAACTTGGCAACGCTCTGGCTACCGGGTCTAATGTAGATGAGAAATATGCACAAGGTCGCTGTTTGTCACCAAATTGTTGCGTTAAAACACTCAACGCACAACCTTCTTTTTCATGGACATATAGTGTAAACGGCTTACTGTAGTCAGGAGTACCCAACACAGGAGCTGAACACAGCGCATCACGTAAGTTGGAGAAGCTCTGTTGACATTCATCAGACCATGGCAAAGGGCTCGGAACACCTTTTCCAGTCAGGGCTACCAATGGTTTTGCCATGAGAGAAAAATTTGGGATCCATTGCCTGCAGTATGACGTAATACCCAAAAACGCACGCACTTCTCTCTGTGTGCTTGGTACAGTCATCTGCGAAATTGCTTTGATTCTCTCTGGGGTCAACCTTCTTCCCTCCTTTGACAAAAGATGACCTAAGTAGGTCACTTCTTGGCAACAATATTGTAGTTTAAAAGGTGAAACCTTGTGATGCAAATCTGACAAGTGACGTAATAAAGAAATTGTAGCTGTCTTGCAAGTTTCCTTGTCATCGGCGGCCAGTAAAAGATCATCTACATATTGGATCAGAGCAACACTAGGAGGAAGTACAAGAGTATCCAATTGACTTTTCAATGCTTGGCTGTAAATTGAAGGGCTCTCACAATAGCCTTGTGGAGCGCACTTGAACCTGAAACTGCGACCTCCTAGGGAGAAACCAAAAATGTCTCTACTTTCCTCGGCTATCGGGATGCTAAAAAATGCATTTTTCAAATCGATCACTGTAAACCATGAGGCCGAGGCAGGAATCAATGTCAATAATGCAGTGATATCTGGTACCATAGGAAACTGCGGAATCACTATTTTGTTAACCTCTCTGAGGTCAATCACAAATCTGTAGATTGGAGGTTTGGAAGGGTCAGTGCGTTTTAAAATCGGCAGAACAGGACTATTACAGACATTTCCTCTAGTTTCCTCTATCACATCTTTCTGTATTAAGTCTTTCACGATCAGTAAAAGTGCACGTTCACCTTCATTTGAAATTCGATACTGTGGGATTCGTGGGAATCTAACATTCGCTTTCAGACTTACCACATAAGGGGGAATTTCCAAAAGGCCTACATCGTTAGGACCAGTCGCCCAAAGAGTATCAGGGAGAGAACGCAGCTCCGGTGGGAGCTTATCCATTGACATGTACATTGGAGAAATGACTCTCTTGCCTAATGTGAGCTGCACTCCCGAAGGAGAACAGTACAGTGTCGCATGCAGGCGTTTCAACAGATCTAAACCAAGCAGATTCTCATTACAACCGGTTGTTAGGATAAGGGGTGCTTCTAGTTTGCATGGCCCAACAGAGATTGACAAAGGACTAGAAACAGGATTGTGAACAGGGGCGCCTGAGAAACCTACTGAAGTGTTCGTTAAGCCAGACAAAGGTGCGCCAGGGAGTTTCGCATGCATAATTGAACTTTTTGCCGCACCAGTATCCAACAGAAACGGTTCGACCACGCCTGATGTAACTACTGCGACATAAGGTCCACTCTGATCAACTGGAACTGATACTACTCCCTCTCTTTGCCTGTGGCTGTCCTAGCACTCGCTTCTCTGAATCTCTTCATTATGATCATAGTAATCCTCAACATGATACTGTGAAGATCTACCTGGTTGCGCAGATTGTACATTTCGCTGATCGAAATAATTTGATGGGCGATCGGCCTGTGGTGTCATAGTACCACGTCCTCTACCTCTAGGAGCTTGCATAAACCTGCCATTACCTCTCTGAGCTGGGACACCACTGGTCTGTGCGTGCAGTACTGGACACTCGTTCTTATAATGGCCCTCCTTTTTACAATAGGCACACTGATTCCATGCTAACTGTTGTTGAGGAAAACCATAATTAAATCTTTGGGACGTCCCTTGCTGGAATTGTGGCTGTTGCTGAAACTGGGGTCGCTGCTGTGAATCTGACTGATTCGAGCGAGGCGGATATGCCTGTTGTAATAGTACTTTAGTCTTTAAATCTTTTGTCTTCTTTTCTGACTTTTCTTTCTCTTCTTTCTCTCTATTCTCATAATACTGAGCAGTCGCAAGTATCTGTGCTGTCGTCGACACTGCCCATGCACTCTCAGAATCTTTTAACTTGTTACTAAGCTCAGGCAGTAAATTAAACACGAACTTGTCGACAAACAACCTCTGACCTCCCTCAGTGCTCATATCTTGCCCACTGTGGTCTACGAAGGTCTCTTCAAATCTAGTGAAGAAGTCAGAGACGCTTTCGTCCTTTTTCTGTTTGCATGCTGATAGTTTATCCCAATTTACCCGTAACGCTGGCATCAGTGTTTTCATCAAATTAATTATTCTGCCAGGTAAGGCAGCAATCAGAGGTTCAGGTTTAGCACCGCCAACTTGTTGCGCATCTGCCGCTACAATAGCTGGCCAATCACCTCCTAGGGCGACTGGGTGGTTCTCTTGCCGGATCTTGGCCCATATAGGCTGTGGTACTACATTGCCAAATAGCATTTCAATATCTGCCAAATTCATGACACATGCTTGAACCGTCTGCGTTAATTCTTTATAATAACCAGCAGGGTTTTTACGCGGGTCCGGCAACGCTTGTTTTACTGCTAATACTTCGGACCGCTTCCAAGGGATGTGTATCCACACTCTATGGAAATGTGCTGGAGCAGCTGCAATACCATTAACCGCATCAGTGGCAACTGCTTCGCGCCATATGGGCGGAACTTCCCTCATCGGATATTGACCTCGTCTTTTCCTAGTAATCGGTGAACCATCAGGGTCCCTTGGCGCTCGAAGAGGGGAATCATCCCTATAAGCTAAAATCTGTTCTATCGCTTCCCCTACTTCTGAACCTATTACCATTCCTGCGGCAAATTTCTGCTGAACATTTATCAGGTTAGAGGGGACAGAATCTAAGTCATCATTATCCCATTCCTCACGCACAAGAGAACACATCACGTCAAAAACATAACGTTGAGTTGGTTCATTCCATTGCATAAAGGTATCTAACACTCTTCGTGCATCATACTTCGCAGCTTTCGACATCCACCTAAGAGCTGTCGAATCTAACATTTCTCGTTCCTGGGGACCAGGAAGCTGGCTACGTCTCTGTGTAGAGCCAGAAACGGGGGTCCCAATTAAAGACCTGTAGAGAGGAGTTAAGATATTAGTTACAGAGTCGGTTATTTTCCGACGAACAGAAAGCGGAGTCAGAATGTTTACAGGGTTCGGGGACAGGGCAACTGGAGCAGAAGAAATAGTAAGGGTGGGTGTAGCAGGTAAAGCAGTTTGCGAAACGGCAGGTAAAGGCGGAACAGGCGACCCAGGAAGAGGGGGTGCCGAAGGAACATTAACCACGGGAAGGACAGGAGCTGGAATCAAAGGAAGTGGAACAACTATTCCAGGCTGACCAGCAGCTGGTTGTACAACAGGTAGTAACTGTGGTGCTGTAGTAATGCCCTGTGCATACGGTGGAGGTGATCTCAACAGGTAAGACAACAGAGGATCTTTTTCGTGGTCCTCTATCGGCCTAGTAGGACAAGATGGCAATACAGGGTAACATTTATCAATTGCCAAATTATATTTTCTATTCGCTATCTCCATTGTTTTCTCAGTCTCGTTGACATGCAGCTGCCTAGCAGACTCCATTAAAGTCAACCCTTTCTCTTTCTGTTCTTTCTTCGTCTTCCTAATTTCTCTCTGTTTGGCTTCTTTACGCCATACACGAAAAGAATCAAACATTGCCGGCCGGGCTTTCCTTTTAAACAACTTCATTTCTAGATTGTCTAGAATTTCACTTTCGAAGCTACCATGCGGTGGCCAACTAAGGACACCATCTTTTCTGGTATAACGGACCCATACTTCATTATAAGCAATGGGACCTACACCATGTTTACAATAGAGCTCATATGTAGGAGTTCCAATCGGAGGAACCGTACACGAATCCTCCAACCGGGAATCCCCGTTGCAACGTAACCAGGACAAGAAACAATTACTACTGTTAGTCATGACAAACGAAACCAAATTCCAACCAAAATGCGCACAGAACTTAGGCCTACCAAAATGAACCAATACCAAAACAAAGATTATCTTAACAAGAGCAACCAATGATAATCTAGGAATTCAAAAACAAACGTATCTAGACAACCAAACTGAGCGCGACCCACTTAATACTTAACTGAAATGTGGAAGACGTCACCAAGGAGAACCCGTCTACGTCTCGCCGTACTAAGGTCTGCACCTCGGGTCCAAGACAGGGCGACAGTCAGGGCAGCGGTCCTCTGAAGCCGTCTGGGAACGGGAACCCTCGTAGAAGAGATCGTCGGGCCACTTTTACGACATGCAGGGATCGATGAAGCGGGGTACCTCCCTCCGGAATCTTCACACGAAGCTCCTCGAACTTTTCAGGCTTTGGACCGGTACCGGATGACGTCGCCCCACGTTGGGCGCCAATTTGAGGTTCTGGACTTTTAAGAGTCCAGAGGTGTCAGGGAAACAACACCCGAAGACCCCTGAGTTCCTTCCTGTCTCGGTGCACAAAATAAACAGAGACGCGGGTTTCTCGATGGTGGCGTCAAAGACCAAGGTTTATTTACTGCAGGGACACAGAAGTCATAGGAACCACACAGAGGCAGAATCTACGAGACTGTTCAAATTGCATTAAGTGGGTTGCGCCTTAAATACACGAAATATGTCTTTAGGCAACATTACACGAATATTTCTCATGCCCAACCCGGTATCCCAAACAGACAATAAATATACATCAAACAATAATTAGTCGTAGGTTTTCGGTATTCGATCAGGTCCCCTTGTCAGTTTTCCATTCTTTGCCCGATCCTCCCCATCATAAAAATCGAAACCTCCCTATTGTAAAAGCCCAGAAGGAGAGGAGTAGAGCCAGGTGCAAAGGATTGAAAAGTAGGATAAGAGGTGTTTATGGATCATAAACGGGCATGGCTACCGTCTTCGGCCTCTCAGTCAGGACAATGGTCACGAGAACCAGTATAGCAGGACTGGCCTCAGGCAAGGGAGGTGGCTTGATTCTGCCTAGTCATGCAGCGTCAGCCTTTCTCGGGGCTCGAGCTTACGTGTCCTTAACAAGGTGATTCTGCCGGGGTCATCGTCCGTTCATTGACTATGTGAGGGCAAGAAACAAAATGGATGCCGTATCTAAAATGGATGCCATGACTTAGCAACAGAATGCCCTATTTCTCAGTGTATTCATGTTAGTTGCGCAGCGAAAACACTGTCATGTACATAATGGATCATTTGCGGTTCATTGGTACCAAAATCGTGTCAGTACTACGATACCGAATACACGGGTTCCGATTGCTACAGAACCTCAGGTCTCTGTGACCCTTTTACTCACAGTTCCTGGATGTTGTTGTCAATAATCCACAAAATGCCGCTACGGCGTGATAGCGATGTTTTTCCTCACGCTCTTGGTCGCGGCGGCTCGCAAATGGACCTTAGCGATGGTTTAGAGGCCCGCAAACGTGCGGGGCGATGATCAGGTCAGCGAGCACTCAGCGGCAGCAGCGGGATGGATTTCCAAGCGCTCTTCGGCTGCAGCGGCTGGCAAACGGGCGATAGCTATGGTTTCGAGGCCCGCAAACGTGCGGGGTGATGATCAGGTCAGCGAGCACTCAGCGGCAGCAGCGCGATAGATTTACGAGCGCTCTTCGGCCGCGGCAGCTCGCTAATGGGCGTTAACGACAAGATGGCGATCTGTAAGCGTGCGGTGCGATGATTTGGTCAGCGAGCACTCAGCGACAGCAGTGCGACGGATTTCTTGGCGCTCCTCGGCTGCGGCGGCTCGCTAACAGGCTTTAGTGATGAAATGAAGTCTACTGGGCCTGAGACTTTAGTCAGGAGGCTAGTTCTCTCTCTAGCCCTTGGGTGATTGCAGGTTCAAGATTAAAAAGTTCTCTTACAGCTCCTTTTCCCTCTTCTTTCCAGTCCAATGACAACTACTACAGGCCAATCCAGGGAACTGCACACAACGCAAGGACAGTCCTCTCCTGCAGTTTCCTTCAGTTCCACTGACAGAGGTTGGTCTTGAGATCCAGGGGCAATACCATTTGCAGGGGATTGGGCACACATATTTATACCCCAAAAAGTATTTGTTCTTCCAAGCTACCAGGCCCTGAACCCAGCCAGAACCAGTTCTGCATCTTCTCTTTCAGAAAAGGGGGCCTGCTATCAGACACACAGCAGGAGGTGGAGCCAGCATTCACCTTGCCAGGCACAGCCCTATTCAGGTCAAGCAGCTGCCCCTCCCCTCACTCAGGAAGGAGACCTCTCTATTCAACCCAGGTCTGACTCAGCTCGCCCTCCCCCTCCAAAACCAGACAGTCAATACACAAGACAGCAGAGCACACTGGAAGGCTTAGGCAAGAAAATACTTACTTTCTAAAAGTAGTATTTTCAAACACAGAATATAAAAATCAACTCCACTAAAAGATGTATTTTAACATTCTGAGCTCAGACACACTAAATTCGTCTTTCTACCATGTACCTGGACTCAGTTAGGACTATAGGGTGTAATAGTCAAACCGCCCATTCTGGCCTATGGTGAACAGGTAGCCTCACAGTAATAAAAAACGAAATTGGGTGTAATTCACTACCAGGACATGCCAAATACACCAGGGCATGTCCTACTTTACACATACAATGCACCCTACCATAGGGGTGGCTTACATGATGCCAAGGGAAGGTCCAGGGGCTGGGAAGTGGGTGCACTTCACAGCCAAGATGGCAGTTCTAGACTGCACACAGACACTGCAGTGGCAGGTCTGAGACACACTTTACAAGCTGCTTCTGTGGGTGGCACAACCCAGTGCTGCTGGCCCACCAGCAGCATTTTGGTCCACTAGCCCTGGGCACACACAGGCCACATTACTAGGGACTAACAGGTAGACCAAATAAGGCAATCAGGGATACATCAATTCATATGTCATCTTTACACAGGGAGCATCCGCGCTGCGGCACTGAATGGCAGTGGCGCAGCGCCCAGAGCATCTATCACCAGAAAAAACAGAGGAGGCACAGCGAAAAAATGGAAGGGAGACTCATGCCAATGGTGCCAGGTCTAACACATGTCCCCCCCCCCCAGCTGAAATGTGGGGAGAACTACACATCCCCTGGGAAGTTCTCATCACTAAGGCAGAAAAATCTGGACAGACCGTCAGCATTGGCGTGCTCTGTACCAGGGCAGTGTTCCACCGTAAAGTCCATCCCCTGTAGGGAAATGGACCACCTCAACAACTTGGGATTCTCACCCCTCATTTGCATCAACCATCTGAGGGGCCTGTGGTCTGTCTGAACCCGGAAGTGAGTCCCAAGCAGGTATGGTCTCAGCTTCTTCAGCGCCCAGACCACAGCAAATGCTTCCCGCTCAATTGTACTCCACCTCTGTTCCCGTGGCAGTAACCTCCTACTAATGAAGGCTACAGGTTGGTCTAGTCCCTCCTCATTGATCTGTGACAGAACGGCCCCCACACCATGTTCGGAAGCGTCTGTCTGGACAATAAATTCTTTAGCAAAGTTGGGTGCCTGGAGTACGGGCGCTGCACACATGGCAGTCTTGAGGGCATCAAAAGCTTTTTGACAGGTGTCAGTCCAGTTCACAATCTTTGGCTGCTTCTTGGAAGTCAGCTCAGTCAAGGGGACAATAATGTTGCCATACCCCTTGACAAACCTCCTGTAGTACCCCGTGAGTCCTAAGAAGACCCTCACCTGCGTCTGGGTCCTTGGGGGCTCCCAAGCCAGGATGGTCTCAATCTTGGGCTGCAGGGGTGCCACCTGGCCACTCCCCACTTGGTGTCCTAGGTAAACCATAGAACCCTGCCCAATCTGGCACTTACTGGCCTTGATTGTGAGGCCTGCTCTGCACAGCACCATCAACACTTCCCAGCGGTGGCGCAAGTGATCCTCCCAGGAGGAACTGAACACTGCAATGTCGTCCAGGTAGGCGGCACTGAAATCCTCCAGCCCAGCCAACACCTGGTTGACCAATCTCTGAAAGGTGGCAGGGGCATTCTTCATCCCAAAGGGCATCACACGGATTTGGTAGTGCCCATCTGGTGTGGAGAATGCTGACCTCTCCTTTGCCCCATCAGTCAAGGCGATCTGCCAGTACCCAGACGTCAGATCAAACGTGCTGAGGTACCGGGCAGCCCCTAGCCGATCAATGAGCTCATCTGCTCTGGGGATGGGGTGCGCGTCGGGTCTTGTGACCGAATTGAGACCTCGGTAGTCCACACAGAACCTTAGTTCAGGGGCCTCACCAGGCGCGGCAGCTTTCGGTACCAAGACCACTGGGCTGGACCAAGGGCTGCTAGAGGACTCAATCACCCCTAGGGCAAACATTTTGGAGGCTTCCTCCTTAATGTAGGCCCTGACCCTGTCAGACACCCGGTAAGCCTTATGCTTGACAGGGGGGCTGTCCCCGGTGTCTACCTCATGGACGCACCAGTCAGTGACACCAGGCACTAGGGAAAACAAATCTGAGAGTTGTCCCAACAGCTGGTGACAATCTCTCTGCTGCTCAGGGGTCAGTGTGGTGGAGAGGACCACACCCTCAACTGACCCATCCTACTCTTTTGCGCACAGGAGGTCAGGAAGAGGCTCTCTCTCCTCCTCCATTCCAGCATCTGTGGCAAGCAACATGCCCACTTCAGACCTCGCAAGGTGGAGCTTCAGGCGGTTCACATGCAGGACCCGCAGGAGGTTCCTGGGCGACTGAAAGTCCACCAAGTAGGTAACTTGACTTTTGCGCTCCACCACCTCAAATGGACCGGTCCACTTATCTTGGAGCGCACAAGGCTCCTCTGGGGCCAGTACCCAAACCTTCTGACCAGGTTGAAACTTGACCAGAGTGGTATTCTGATCGTGCCAACGTTTCATCTCCTCCTTGCTGGCTTCCAGATTTGCCTGAGCAATCTCTCTGAAACTGGTTCCTGAAGGCCAAGATGTAGCTAAATACGTCTTCGGGAGGTTTCCTGGGAGATTGCTCCCAGCCTTCCCTGACCAGACTCAGAGGCCCTCTGACCGGGTGACCATACAGTAGTTCAAAGGGGCTGAACCCTAAGGACTTCTGGGGCACCTCACGGTAGGCGAACAACAGGCATGGCTAGAGGACGTCCCACTTACGCCTCAGGGGCTCCTCTAGGCCCATAACCATACCTTTCAGGGTCCGGTTGAACCTTTCAACCAGGCCATTTCCTTGGGGGTGGTTAGGAGTGGTGAACTTATAAGTTGCCCCATACTCCTCCCACAGAGACTTCATGTACTGGGAGATGAAGTTGGTTCCCCTGTCAGACAACACCTCTCTGGGGAACCCCACACGGGAGAAGATCCCCATCAGTGCACATCCCACCACGGGAACCGTCACTGTCCTGAGCGGGATGGCTTCAGGGTACCGGGTAGCATGATCCACCAAGACCAGGATGTACCTGTTGCCCATGGCTGTCTTGGGGTCCAGAGGCCCCACAATGTCAATTCCCACTCGCTCGAATGGGGTACTCACAACTGGAAAGGGCTGGAGTGGGGCCTTGATCTTCCCCCCACTCTTCCCACTTGCCTGGCAAGTCTCACAGGTCCTGCAATAAGTATCTGTACTTTTGCGCCTCTGGGGCCAATAGAAGTGGGTGACCTGTCTCTCAAAGGTCTTGGTCTGCCCCAGATGTCCTGCCAATGGAATGTCATGAGCCAACCCCAGTAGGAAGGCTCTGAAGCACTCGGGTACCACCAGCACACGGGCCGACCCCGGCTCAGGAGCCTTAGGCTCACTATACAGGAGACTGTTCTCCCAATAGATCAGATGCCACCAGACATATCACCTGCTGCCTGGGCTGCAGCCTGATGCCGCATACCCTCAAGAGAAGGGCAAATTTTGTGCTGCTCACAAAAGTCCTCCCTGGTGGGCCCCCCTCCTGCTGCCAATGGGTCAGCTCAGGCAGGTCCCCCAGGTCGGTGCTTTGCTGACCGATAGGATCCAGGGCATCCCCCGTAAGGTCTGCTCCTTCCTGGGCCGTGGGAACTAAGGGGGCTGGTTTCCCACCCCCCCTGCTCCTTCTCTCTAAGGCAGGGATCTGGGCCATACTTTCAGGCTCCAGACTTTTCTCAACACCCTTTTTGGCTGCCATGGACCGAGTGGTGGCACACGCCCATTCAGGCAGACCCAGCATTTCCAAGTGAGACCTCCTCTCCACCGTAGCCCATGGATAGTTCTCCAAATCATTGCCCAACAGACAGTCTACAGGCACAGCGGGCCTCACAGCTACCTAAAGAGTTCCTGAGACCCCCCACTCGAAGGGAACCTGAGCCACCTCACATTGGCTCTCTGAGTTGTCGGCTGACACTACTGGGCAGAATGCATGGGGAATAATCTGCTCTGGGGACACCAACCGGGAGCTGACAGCAGTTACACTGGCTCCAGGGTGCTTGAGAGCCTCCACTTTATGGCCATTGATGGTCACCCACTGCCTGTATTTCTTAGTGTTGTCAGGCAGTGCAGGTTTAGGGACCATCTCGCAATCTCCTAGGGTGACAAGGGTTAACTGTACAGGGTCCCACCCCTCTTGGGCATCCATCTCTTCTCCTTCCAAGGCTACACTAGCAATCTAGTGGGGTGGCGCACGGGGGGTGTGGCAGTAGCCCTCTGAGGACACTGGGGATCAAAGGACCGGTGGCCCACTTGGCCACAATGATAACAAGTAGGGGGCCCCCTGTGAATAGGCCTACATGTCGAGGGTATTGGCTTCCTTTCTTGGGGAGGCTGGGACACCACTGCTTGGTTCCCTTGGGCATTACTTTGGGGCCCTCAGTGGAACTCCCTTGGTTGACCCCTGTCCCCCCACTTCTCAGCTGGGGACCCTGCCTACCTCTGGCGAAGTCTCCCATTGGACCCTTGTGAAACCTGGTGCTGACCCAGCGGTCCGCCTCCTCAGCAAGCTTCGTAGGGTTAGTCAGCCTGCAATCAATGAGGTGCTGGCGTAGCTCAGGAAAACAGTTATCAGATAGATGCTCCCATGCAATCAAATCATACAGTTGCTCAAAAGTTTGTACTTTGCTACCTTTTACCCAGCGTTCCATTGCTCTTCAAAAAAAGGACACACAGTCCACCCATGTGTTACCTTCCAACTTCTTACAGGACCTAAACCTTTGTCTGTACATCTCAGGGGTCAACCCTAAGCGGGTCATCAGTGCTTCTTTCATGTGTTCATAAACCATTCTCCTTTCTGGGGGCAGGTCCAACAAGGTGTCTCTCCCCTCACTCACAAACCGTCCCCACAACCCCGCTCCCCAATCCTTCTTGGGGACCCGATGGGACACCATGGCTATTTTATAAGTGGCAAACCATTGCCCAATATCCTCACTCTTGTGGAAATCTTTAATAACTTCTTTAGGAATGTATACTCTGCTCTCCGTCTGTACTACTGGTATGCTGCCACCAGAGGGACTGGAGGTCTCTCCACTCTTTGCCTTAATCTCCAGCTCCCTCAATGCTCTCTCATGCTCAAGCTTCATTTTCATCATTTCAAACTCTAGCTTCTTGTTCTCAAGGTCTCTCTCCCTCTGATCTTCTAGTTGCATCTTAGCCATCTCCATCTTATAATAATAATAATAATAATCCACATTTGTAAAGCGCGAACAATCACCCGTAAGGGTCTCGAGGCACTGGGGGCCGTAGGGAAGATTAAGCAAGCTATTGCCCAGAGTCACATGGTGCTGGGCTAATCTGCTGCCGGCTCCGGGGATCGAACCGTGATCCCCAGATTCCGGAGTCAGTCACCCTGGCCACAGCGCCACACCTCTGCCACCTCTTATGGCGTCTCTCTCTTTCCCTGTCCTCCATCTCCTCTGGGGACAGACCCCTCGCCGACACACTCGTGCCCGGGCTGGAAAGCGCTTTATCACCTACTACATCAATCACTTCATCCACATTCTCTCCCTCCTCCACAGGCTCTTCCATATTCCTAGGGGCATCCCTGGCTGCTAGCTAGGCCTTCAGTGCCTTGCAAAACTCTTCTTTCCCGGGGAAACCTGTGGTAGGGACTGTAAATTTCTCGCAAATAAATTTGAGCTCCTTGGAAGTGTAGGTATCTATCTTCTCCTCTTCCCGGGAGAACTTTTCTGGGTCAACAGCTCTGGGCTTGGCCATTGTATCAATAACGTGGTGAGCAAAATAACGATGGATTAAACCCAGATCTGTGACTGGGGGTGAATGTTTTGCCAATGTGTAACATTCCGTCCATCATCTTGTGTGTTTTGCTGTTAGCCCTATGTGGGAAGGGTATGCCCAGACGTGGGTCCCGTGCTCACTACGCCACTGGAGTCAAGCTATCCTGGCTGAAGAGGGGTGAAACCCTGAAACCGGTCCTAGGATGCTTGGTTCCGGTCCAGGGAAGACATGGCTTGGCAGTTCGGGCTGGACTGTTCCCATGAGGCACAGGGTCAAGACTGATTTGCATATGGCCATGTCTGAACTGGGGTGGCGTGGTGAGCAACATAACGAGGGATTAAACCCAGATCTGTGACTGGGGGTGAATGTTTTGCCAATGTGCAACATTCCGTCCATCAGCTTGTGTGTTTTGCTGTTCGCCCTATGTGGGAAGGGTATGCCCAGACGCGGGTCCCGTGCTCACTACGCCACTGGAGTCAAGCTATCCTGGCTGAAGAGGGGTGAAACCCCGAAACCGGTCCTAGGATGCTTGATTCCGGTCCAGGGAAGACATGGCTTGGCAGTTCGGGCTGGACTGTTCCCATGAGGCACAGGTTCAAGCCTGATTTGCATATGGCCATGTCTGAACTGGGGTGGCGTGGTGAGCAAAATAACGATGGATTAAACCCAGATCTGTGACTGGGGGTGAATGTTTTGCCAATGTGCAACATTCCGTCCATCATCTTGCGTGTTTTATCTTATCAATAACTGGCACTCTTAATCAAAAATAGACTAAAAAAAAAATAATCCTCAAATACGTATGTGGTATGTTATGTTCTGCACTCACTAGTAGTGTACACTATAATTACTGTATGCGGTCACAAACGCAAGTCCAGATCTCCGCTGACCACCAATGTTAGAAATGGGGGTCTCTGGTTGGCAGTGGATGGCCACTGTCCAATCAGGGACCCTTCTTTCTAAGTCAGAGGGAATGGCTGCACCCCTTTGACAACCCCTGCTCCACCCTGTGGTAATGTAGCACGAGCAGTTAGGCTAATCTCATAGGCACTATGTTAAGCATCTATGACCTTACACAGTAATACAGTGAGGAACACTACAAAGGGACACGACACAGGTAGTTATCAAAAATAGTTATCTTTATATATATAGGCTTATCACAAGACCAAATAACGAGAAAGCCACAATACTGTACAAAAATAATACTCTCTTGCTGCTGCAAAAATAGTTCAAATGGTGAATGCACAGTTCAGTTTAGGGCAGTGGTCTCTGCGACCCTTTTACTCACAGTTCCTGGATGTTGGTGTCAATAATCCCACAAAATGCCGCTACGGCGTGATAGCGATGTTTTTCCTCACGCTCTTGGTCGCGGCAGCTCGCAAACGGACCTTAGCGATGGTTTCAAGGCCCGCAAACATGCGGGCGATGATCAGGTCAGCGAGCACTCAGCGGCAGCAGCGCGATGGATTTCCGAGCGCTCTTCGGCTGCAGCGGCTCGCAAACGGGCGATAGCGATGGTTCAGGCCTGCAAACGTGCGGGCGATGATCAGGTCAGTGAGCACTCAGCGGCAGCAGCGCGATGGATTTCCGAGCGCTCTTCGGCCGCGGCAGCTCGCTAACGGGTGTTAACGACAAGATGGCGATCTGTAAGCGTGTGGTGCGATGATTTGGTCATCGAGCACTCAGCGGCAGCAGTTCGACGGATTTCTTGGCGCTCCTCAGCTGCGGCGGCTCGCTAACAGGCTTTAGCGATGAAATTAAGTCTACTGGGCCTGAGACTTCAGTCAGGAGGCTAGTTCTCTCTCTAGCCCTTGGGTGATTGCAGGTTCAAGATTAAAAAGTTCTCTTACAGCTCCTTTTCCCTCTTCTTTCCAGTCCAATGACAACTACTGCAGGCCAATCCAGGGAACAGCACACAACACAAGGACAGTCCTCTACTGCAGTTTCCTTCAGTTCCACGGACAGAGGTTGGTCTTGAGATCCAGGGGCAATACCATTTGTAGGGGTTTGGGCACACATATTTATACCCCAAAAAGTCTTTGTTCTTCCAAGCTACCAGGCACTGAACCCAGCCAGAACCAGTTCTGCATCTTCTCTTTCAGAAAAGGGGGCCTGCTAAAAGACATACAGCAGGAGGTGGAGCCAGCAATCACCTTGCCAGGTACAGCCCTATTCAGGTCAAGCAGCTGCCCCTCCCCTCACTCAGGAAGGAGACCTCTCTATTCAACCCAGGTCTGACTCAGCCCGCCCTGCTCCTCCAAAACCAGACAGTCAATACACAAGACAGCAGAGCACACTGGAAGGCTTAGGCAAGAAAATACTTACTTTCTAAAAGTAGTATTTTCAAACACAGAATATAAAAATCAACTCCACTAAAAGATGTATTTTAATATTCTGAGCAAAGGCATACTAAATTTGTCTTTCTACCATGTTCGTGGGCTCAGTTAGTACTATAGGGTGTAATAGTCAAACCGCCCATTCTGGCCTATGGGGAACAGGTAGCCTTACAGTAGTTGGGTGTAATTCACTACCAGGACATGCCACATACACCAGGACATGTCCTACCTTACACATACAATTCACCCTACCATAAGGGGGACTTACATGATGCCAAGGGAAGGTTCAGGGACTGGGAAGTGGATGCACTTCACAGCCAAGATGGCAGTTCTGGACTGCACACAGACTCTGCAGTGGCAGGTCTGAGACACAATTTACAAGCTGCTTCTGTGGGTGGCACAACCCAGCGCTGCAGGCCCACCAGCAGCATGTTGGTCCACTAGCCCTGGGCACACACAGGCCACGCTACTAGGGACTAGCAGGTAGACCAAATAAGCCAATCAGGGATACATCAATTCATATGTCATCTTAACACAGGGAGCATCCGCGCTGCGGCACTGAATGGCAGTGGCACAGCGCCCAGAGCATCTATCAGCAGAAAAAACAAAGGAGGCACAGCGAAAAAATGGAAGGGAGACTCACGCCAATGGTGCCAGGTCTAACATAACTTTATTGCGACTTTGGTTGCGATAAAGTGTCGTTACCTCAGCGATAGCTCCTTGAGGATATGCCCCTATATGTTATCCAGAAGGTATACTCCACTTCATCACTTTTTTTAGCTTTTCACTTTCACACAGGACTATCACAAGAGTCCAGACTATAGGGGACGGGACCTCTATTATACATACCCGTAACGCCCCCTCTAGAGTAGATGAGGATCCCCCGGTCCTGAAGAAATGGCAAGCTCCAACTGGACGATTTAGGGCATGAAAGATGTCGACCACCTCCAAACCATACACATCATCCTGAGCTCAAGAGGGTATAATGTTCCCTCTTCAGCCACAACTTTTCATTCGGTTGTTTTAACTTATAGCATAGGAGCCCAGTGAATAAAATTGTTTTTGGAGAATCATATAGCTATTTATAATTCACACTTTTTTTTTCTTCCCACCTCTACTCATCACGCATATGTCCCATCACCTCATTTTAGCTTCACGTCGGACACCAGAGAAGACCTCAGATAAAGACTGTGAGAAGTTGGCCTGATATATGCTGTCCACTAGTTCTAGTAGGCACCTTGTATCAGTCCAAACAACCACTTATGGTTTTTAAATGGTTCATAAATCATGGGAGTGTAATTATTGAAAAATTTTGTGTAAATGTTTGAAGATTTTCTTATGCACTTGTATGGCCCGAGTGTCCGAAATAACGTTTTTAACAACTTATGGTGATTGGTTAAAGACAACCTTTATTGAAAGCTATCCTAGTGGTAGCTATGGAGAGCAGCCTTCAGGCTACGTCTTGAAGGAATGTAAAGCAGCTTGTTTTACCAGTCTATAATCTCTTGAATGACCAAATGAAAGGACAACCACACCAGGTATATATTTAAAATATATGTATATAAGATAAAACACACCCCTCTAGTCTCTTTATGAGGCTGGAGTTCGAAGTACTTAGGTTACAAGTTAGTTATCAACAATATTAGCACAAATACACGTTTGGGCCCTAGGGGCGTACCAAACCATATACCAAAAAAGTGGTATAAGAACCACGACTGAACTAGACACAAGGCCTAGAGCCTATAGAATCGCTGGGACCCCAAGGAACCACCCAAGGTAGTGACACAGGGGACCCACGGGGGCCGCGTGCAGTGTGTAAACACAACCGCGGGTTCCCGTTATCTTCTATGGGCAATGTCGCGGTTGGGAATTTAAAGATTAGGGACACTTAGAATCGAGTCAGGACCAAACCCTTTTGGACTTAGGCAGTTCTAGGGCTAGCACCCACGGGAGCACCGGAGTACTCGAGTTACCTCACCCAGGGAAGCCAGGTGCATAGGTGTCTTTTGGTATCGGGTCGCGTCGTCGATTCCAATGGAAGCCTGCAAAGAACTGCTGCTGCCGTGAAGAGGAGAAGTGTCCAGAGTGATCCAAGCCTGGATCTAGGATGGAAGGAACCTGAAAGCAGAGGGGACAGAGTCTGGGTCACTTGCGAGTGACCAGGGGCACAATGGACCAATGCCCACAGATGTCGGGTGCTTCAGGTGAGTTGACGGGTGTCTTGGACGAAGTCCACGAGCTGGATTCGAGCTGTCCCACAAAGTTTGTCAAGTGCTGCGGTGTCGCCGATCAGAATGGACCCAACAAGCCTTGGCAATGGCAAGTCTCGTGGAAAGAGAAGAAGGACGTCGGACGTTTGGGCCCTAGGGGCGTACCAAACCATATACCAAAAAAGTGGTATAAGAACCACGACTGAACTAGACACAAGGCCTAGAGCCTATAGAATCGCTGGGACCCCAAGGAACCACTCATGGTAGTGACACAGGGGACCCACGGTGGCCGCGTGCAGTGTGTAAACACAACCGCGGGTTCCCGTTATCTTCTATGGGCAATGTCGCGGTTAGAAGTTTAAAGATTAGGGACACTTAGAATCGAGTCAAGACCAAACCCTTTTGGACTTAGGCAGTTCAAGGGCTAGCACCCATGGTAGCACCAGAGTACTCGTGTTACCTCACCCAGGGAAGCCAGGTGCATAGGTGTCTTTTGGTATCGGGTCGCGTCGTCGATTCCAATGGAAGCCTGCAAAGAACTGCTGCTGCCGTGAAGAGGAGAAGTGTCCAGAGTGATCCAAGCCTGGATCTAGGATGGAAGGAACCTGAAAGCAGAGGGGACAGAGTCTGGGTCACTTGCGAGTGACCAGGGGCACGATGGACCAATGCCCACAGATGTCGGGTGCTTCAGGTGAGTTGACGGGTGTCTTGGACGAAGTCCATGAGCTGGATTCAAGCTGTCCCACAAAGTTTGTCAAGTGCTGCGGTGTCGCCGATCAGAATGGACCCAACAAGCCTTGGCAATGGCAAGTCTCGTGGAAAGAGAAGAAGGACGTCGGTGCAGACCAGCAAGGTCTGAGGGACGCACCCAGCGAGGGTAAGTTGGGACATGTCTGGAGCAACCAGGAAAGCCCAAGCAGAAGAGGAGTTGCCTTTGTGGGGACCCACTAGCCAACGGGCTAGCGATCCCAAAGAAGCCTCGAGTGGTCGCACTGGAAACTGGCCCACGGGTCACTCATGGAGTGGAGGCCAGATATCTTCGGTGTAGTCAGTGCTCAAGGCTGGGGCTACTCGGAGCCCAAAGCAGAACTTCAAGGATAAACAGGAAGTCGATGTACCAGCAATAGTTTGCGGTGCCCGGGGATCACGGTTCCTCGTCACCCACGATAGCCACGGGCCTCAGCTTTGCTGTGGACTTAGGGTAAGACTCGGGGAAGTCAAGAAATCCACCTCTGGTGATGCAGAGACTTCGGTGTCCAACGGGAGCTTCGGAATTGCAGACCGGACAGTTGCTTTTTTGGTGCCTGCCAAGCAGGGGATTCACTCCTTGACTCCAAGGGAGATTTTTTCAGTCTTCTAGTCGAAATAGAAAGTCGAAGGTCCAGGATATATGTTGCAGAGGTTCGTCCAGGGTAATCCAAAGTCACATGGACTGGGTTCCCATACTTATGCTAAGTTTGGGGGTTGAACATACTCTAGGGACCCACCTATGGGAGGGTTTGGAAAGAGGGATGGTTACACCCATTTCCTTTGTCCAGTTTCGAACCAGAGCAGGGGCAGGTAGCCCCTGCAACCGGTTTGAACTGGACTATGCAGAGGGACACCAAGTGTGCCCCCAGTGCAGGACTTCAAAGCACCAGAGAGTGCTCCCGCCAAGCTCCAATACACATCTGCCTGTCTGGGGAGGTGGTTACTCCTCCCTGGGACAGGAAGCCTATTGTCCAGGCCTCCCCTGCCGGAGTTTCGGTCAGCAGCAGGAGGCCAGACTCGTGTCTGTGGCAGAGGCATCCATTTTGTGTTGCCAGGGCTGTAGAAAGTCCCACCGGGTTAGACCAGTGTGAACATGTCTCTCCCTCTAGAAGGGTGGAATGCTACCCCCGCCGCCAGAACTGGCGGGGGGTGTAGTATTCCAAAGCATTCGACACCAAACACGACATGTTTCCGTGCAGCCAGTCCAAAGTTAGCATTTACCGCAAGGTTATAATGCACTTAAGAGCATATGATCAGGCTGTACCTCAAACAGCATCAGAGGAGGTACTCCGAACGCTGCAGAGGGATTGTTAAGGTCTGCCATAGGAGTGGCTTATAGGTTTTATATGTGTGTGCAATGGTAGTGATATAGGTAGCCTATACCACTGTAAGGGGGCAAGCACCACCTTACCCAGGCTGCAGTAGCAGACCGGTGGTGTCATTTTGGAGTGCTTCCCAGGGATGGCATAATACATGTTTCAGCCCCTGGTAGGCCTCTGAGGTACCTATGCCCTAGGTACATAATATACCATATACTAGGGGCTTATAAGGCACTCCAGAATCCAATTAGATATGTACCTAATGTACATGGAAACCATTTTAGAGAGGAATCAGCTAGGCTGGGGTCCTGATTAGCAGGGCCACAGCCAGACTAAGGTCGAAAAACAGCAAAAAGTGGGGGTACCCATGTGAAGCAGATCCTACAAAGAACCCCCATGCGCTGGCCCAACGAGGAGCTGCCCGATGATGAAGCATGACTCCCTTCGGGGTGTGTGAGGGTTCTTGCTTCTAATTGTAGGTATTCCCCCTCCATAAGAACTTGGTTTTTGTCATGGCCGCGGGTCACCATACCTGCCCTAGCTCAACAGCTTGGTCATCACCATCCCGCGGCACAACATCTTTGTCCTCGTCAGGCCCCGGCTCACATCCTGGTCTTCACCAGGCCCCGCCTCACATCCTGGTCCTCACCAGGCCCTTAATCAGTCAATGAATCAATCAATCAATCAAACATTTATAGAGCACAGCAAATCACTCGTGAGGGTCTCGAGGTGCTGGAGACGACTGCTGCGTGGTGAGTTAATTTGAACATCCAAGTCTTGAGTTCTCTCTTGAATTGATGGAGTGACTGCTCAGCAGGCCAGTGGGGTGTCTGTGAGGGACAGGCCAGCAGATAGAAGGTGTCTGGTCGGTTGGTTGAAGGTGAGGTGTTTTTTGATCTATGCTGGTCTGTTATATTCCATATAGGTACCCTAATATAGGTGCAGGTAACATTGCAACCTTTCACCTATATCCTTCCCTACATTACATACATAACGGTTTACAGGGACTGACCGTTCACCCTGATACGACACTGCATTCAGAACACGGGCTTTCCATAGTTCGAATCTCATACATTATGCATGCGGTTTCTTGGAAGCACAGCAGGACTACCATCTCCTGTATAATATCTATGTATAAAGTTCATGCCCAACATCATCCTTAGGCCGACACAGTAATACAGTGAGGTAGGACCCTTGGGAGACCTATGGGTATATATGTATCGCATCTTGCTTAGAAAAGACAGAAGAGACCGAGTCTTCCCGGCCGACACACTGACCAGAGACACTGATGATCCTGCACGCAGACACTCCAGTTCGCAGTGGTCTAAACATCCCTCGTGGGGTGTCCAACTCAAGCCCAAGATGGGCTCCCACAGTCTCTCACTTCAGGTAATGAGGTTGACTAAATCCTAGAGGAATTCTTGGCCTAACACCTACGCACATGCTAGGTACACTTATGTACATCTAGTTAGGGAGGCATTGTAGGAGTACGCACTTTTATTATCATGTGTTTTATATACTTATATGTATTCATGATTACTGCAAGATGGTAGAGCTATACCATCCATTTACTTGCATAATGCTTCTAATAATTTATCTCTGCTACTGTATAACAGTTGGTGCAGCTCATCCATTCTACACTAGAATAACAACTGTTCAATAATTGAAAACGCCCAGCCTGTTTATTCTGTGTATCTCTCTGAGACAAACAAAGTAAGCACGAGTGACTGAGCGAAACGTAGTATATTGTTTCCACAATCCTGGGGGATCAGGGTTGTCATGTCCGATGGTTGCCAAGAACTATTCTCTCCCCGGTAAGAGGAGATTCTAGTGGCACTGTGAGCTAGCTGATACAGAAGGCCAACATACCCGGTGGGGGTGTACAGAGTCAGTCTGACACCAATGCTACAGTGTATGCTGTCCGAACATGCAGATCCTGTATAGTATTTATAGGAACTACACGACAGGTCCCTCGTTCAGGGCCTTGCAAGCATGGGTCAGCATCTTGAACAGGTATCTTTTCCAGATCAGGGGCTAGTGTAGTTTCTTGAGGTAGGGTGTGATGGGGGTCCTTCTGGGTAGATCGGATAAGTCTTGCCGCTTATTGATTTATTGTCTGGATTCTCTTCAGGATGCATTTAGTGATTCTACGTAGAGTGTCTTTCCATAATCCAGTCTGCTGGTGATGAGTGCCTTCGTGACCATCTGTCTGGTGTTGACTGGGAAGAACTGGTGGAGCATGCAAATTGTGTGAAATCAAGCGGCTGAGACTGCGTTGACTTGTTTCTTCGTAGATAGCTTGCTGTCCAGGATGATTCTGAGGTTGGGGGCATGGTCTGTTGGGGCAGGGAGCAAACATAGTTTTATTGGCCACCATGCATCGTTCCATGGCAAGGCACTGCTGCCGAAGACGAGGGCTTCTGTCTTGTCCGTGTTAAGTTTGAGGCAGATATCCTTCATCCAGTCAGTGCCCTTCATCATGCATCTGTGGAAGTTGGCCCTGGTGGTGGATGGATCTTTGGACAAGGAGAGGATGAGCTGGGTGTGTCATTGGCGTAGGAGACAATATTGAGTCTGTGCAATCTCACTGTGTCAGCCAGGGGGTCATGTAGGTGTTGAAGAAGGTGGGGCTGAAGGTCCATCCTCGGGGCATGCTGCAGATGATCTTCTTGGGTTGCAAGGTGAATGGGGAGGTGGATCCTCTGGGTCCTATCGGTGAGGTTTGAGGCAATCCATTTGAGGGCGTTTCCTTGGATCCCGATGCGGTGAAGTCTGTTGATCAGGATGTGATTGTAGACATGGTCAAACATCGCTGAAAGGTACAGAAGGAGAGGGCTGCTGTTTCTCTGTGGTCCAGGAGGGCCCTGATATTATCGTTGGCTATGATCAGGGCTTACTCAGTGCTGTGATTGTCTCAAGAACTGGATTGGGAGCAGTCCAGGAGGATGTGGCATTCCAGGTGTTGGGTGAGTTGCTGGTTGATCACTTTCTCGAGGACCTTTGCTGGAGATGGCAGAAGAGAGCTGGAGCAGTAGTTCTTCAGTTTGGCTAGTTTGGTGGATGTTTTTTTCAGGAGGGGTTTTACTTCGACGTGTTTCCAGTCCTCAGGAAAGGAGACCGAGTTGATGGAGCTGTTCAGGTCTTCCCTGAGCTCGTTGCCGATTGTCTTGCTTCCGAGGTTTATAGTGTGGTGGGGGCCAGTGCTCGTGGGTGCTCCCTGGCGCACGGAGTTCATGATGGAGATAGCTTCTTGCATGGTGAGTAGGTCTCAGTGGGTGAGCAGGTGTTCGGGTTATTGTTCATGAGTGTGAGCTAGTTGATACTGTTGGCGGCGGAGTGTTGGCGTTAGAAGTTTTCATAGATGGTCGAGATCTGTTCGCGGAAGAGGTCAGCAGGGTTGTTGCACAGTTCCTGGGAGATTAATGTTGTTCTTGGTGGCAGTGGAATTGGAGAACTCCTTCACGATAGTGAAGAGTTCCTTGCTGTGGTTTGTGCTGGCTTTGATGTGGTCTACTATGGTGTTCTTCTTAGTTTTTTTCAGGAGGCGGTGGTACTAGGTGAGTGTTGTCTTGAAGGACAGTGTGGTCTTCCGTCTTTTTGCTGATTTGCCACTTCCTTTCTAGTTGCCAGCAGTTGCACTTGGTCGATTGCAGTTCCTCGGTGAATCAGCTGGCTCTCTTGCTTGGTCCTTTGGACTTGGCTGTCTTGGAAGGAACTATAATGTCAGGGCATTCTGTTATCCACTGGGAGAAGTTTTTTGCTGCTTCTTCTTGGTAGGGTGTAGAGTCTGGGAGGTGTGAGCAGAGAGCGTTGTTCCACCAGTCTTCTGATATTTCTTTCCAGTCTCTGCGCTTTGATCTGGGGGGCTCAGAGTGGGGGTTGGTGGGTCCTGCGATGGTTAAGTGGACACTTTAGCAGTCAGACCAGGAGAGTTGTGTGGAGCGGATGTACTTGACTTTGTCGCTGGAGGTGAAAATGGGTTCGATCGTGTGTCCTGCGATTTGAGTAGGGTCGGTGACCAGCTGCTTGTGGCCGATGTTACTCATGCTCTTCAGGAGGTCAGTGCAGTTGGCATTGCTAGGGTCATCGATATGGAAGTTGAGGTCCCCTAGGAAGATGTATTGCTCAGAGTCGATAGCGATTGGGGTGATGATTTTTGGTATGGCGTTGCAGAAGATGGGGCGTGTTCCTGGTCTGTAGGCAAGTGTGCCTCTGATGGTGCTTTTTCCGTTTGTGGGAAGTTGGGAGTTGAGGTGCTCCATAATCGGTATCGGGTCGTCTGGCAGCGGATGGCTTGCTTGTAGATGATGGCAATTCCACCTCCTTGTTTGTTGGTTCAGTTCTGGTGTGTTATTTTGTAGCCTTCAGGGATGGCGATGGCGATGTCTGGAGCGGAGGTGGGGTTCAGCAAGGTCTCTATGAGGAAGGTGACATCCAGGGTGAGGGATGAGGTTGTTTCCCAGATCTCCGTGGTGTTTGCCGAGTGAACGTGTGTTGACTAGGATGCACTGGAGTTCAGTAGCGGTGGTCTAAGATGACATGGTGGACATGGTCACATTTGCTGTATCTCTGGTGTCGTTGGTTGTCTCTGTGCTGGAGATGAAGCAGCAGTGTCAGTAGGTGGCCGGTCCTCTGGTGGTGCATGGGGAAGTGCAGCAGCAGTTGGTATCGGTGCGTTGGCTCAGAGGTCTACAGCGGTGTAGCTTAGTGGAGTGAAGGTGAGCAGACGGGCTTGCCTTTGGCGCATCTTCAGCACTCCGGCTGTGCAGCTGCACAGCAGCCTGCATAAGTAGTCCTGGGAGATTGAAGGGGCCCGCTGAGAGGTGGGAGGGTGGGAGCTGGAAGTGGAAAAGTGGGAAAACTGGTGGGAGAATCGGCGGCAAATACCAATACAAACAATAGTAAATCTCCTAAACAACTGGAAGAACCCCCAAGGCACTAAAAAGCCACCCAGTAAAAATCTGAGGCAACAACAAAACAAAATAAATAAAGTAAATGTAAATACGATTTACAGGCCAGGCAAGGCCCCCACAGTGGGATCAAACCAGGGGGCTCAGGAACTGCAGCGGGTCACCTAACCAGGGGAGTCAGGGTAGATGAACTGCATCAGCGGTGGAGCAGTGAACAAGACCACGGAGGTCAAGGGCTGCTTACAGGGGTCGCAGAGTGGCCTCCATAAATAGTCATAGGAGGTGAGAGGGGCTTGCAAGGAGGCAGGAGGGCGGGAAGACGGGAAGCGAGAAATCTGGTGGAAGAATCGGCAGAAAATACCAATGCAAACAATAGGAACACTCCTGAAAAACAGGAAGAACCCCCAAGCCACTAAAAAACCACCAAGTAAAAACCTAAAGGAAGAACAAAACAACACAAATAAAGTAAACAACTGGTTCGAACCAGGGACTCGGGGACTGTGGTGCAGTCACCTAACCAGGGCAGCCAGGGCAGATGAACAGCGGCAGCGGGGAGCAGCGAACAAGACCATGGCGGTCAAGGGCTGCTTACAGGGGCCATGCAGGGGCCTTCATAAGTGGTCTGGGAGGTGGGAGGGGCCGGCAGAGAGTCGGAAAGGGAGGAGGATGGGAAGCTGGAAAACTGGTGGGAGAATCGGTGGCAAATACCAATTCAAACTATAGGGAAAACTGAACAACAGGAAGAACCCCCAAGCCACTAAGTCACTAAAAAACCACCAGGTAAAAACCTGAGGCAACAACAATACAAATAAAGTAAATGTAAATAAGATTTACGGGCCAGACAAGACAAGATTCCCACAACAGGGTTGAACCAGAAGACTCTGGGACTGCGGCACAGTCACCTAACCAGGGTCTAGCGCTCCAGAGACTGGAAAGGGTGAGTCTTGGGGAAAAAAGTGCTTGCTTGGTTTTTATCCTTTTTGAAAGATCTGACCCTAGCGTAGCATTCGCTAACTTCAGATAAACCCGTAAGACGATCACCACAGGAACCCCAGGGACTGGTTTTGAGGCCCAATCTATTCAATATTTACATAGCCCACTTGGCCAGCCTGATCGAGTCATTCTATATCACCTCTACTCGATGATACACAAATCATTAGATTAGAAGAGAATACACCTGATCGAGTCATTCAATATCACCTCTACTTGATAATACACAGAACACTAGATTAGAAAAAAATATGCCTTATTGAGTCATTCGATATCACCTCTACTCGATGATGCACAAATCATTAGATTAGAAGAAAATATAGGTAAGATGGCCAGTAACTTCAAGAGGAATATGGCTCATTACATCGCAATGTATTACATTACGTGCTTTTACAACACGGTTGTTACAACAACTGTGTTGTTAGTACCCAATGCATGTACATCGCAAGTCATTACAGTGACATGCACTAGGGGGCGTGCTGGACTTAGGAAATAGTATTAATTACTATTTCTACTCCAGTTTGCGCAACAATAGTGAAGGTGTTGGAATTCATTTCCAATACCTCAGTGCCCCCTAGTGAAGTCGTTGTAATGACTTGCGATGTAAATGCATCGCATACTAACAACGCAGTTTTTTGTAACGACCGCATTGTAATAGTAGCGCGATGTAATGACAGCGTTGTAAATGCTGATTCCCTTCAAGAGCTGCCTCCAGGAAGTCACTGATTGAAGGAGCACAAACCCCCTGGACCTCAACAGTGAAACAGCTGAAATAGTGGTATTTGGAACCCGAGCCTCACTGCACAAGGGTCGTGGTGGTGTTGCTGGGACCTCCGCCAACCCCATCCCATCAGGTCAGCAACCTGGGAATTTGGGTGGACTTGCATCTGTCCTTAAAAGGACACATTAAAATCACCTACTCTACATGCTCCTGAAAGGTATCGGAAAAATACTTCCGTTCTGCTTCATCTAGGAGGGACCTGGCTCTGGCCCATATCCTACCGAGAACAGATTTCTGCATCTCTTTGTACATAGGTATAGCTAAATATCTCTTACATAGGTTCAATCAATCAATCAATCAATCAATCATGGGTTTGTAGAGTGCAAGCTACTCACCCAGACCGGGTCTCAAGGCGCTGAGGGAAGGGGAGGAGAAGGGGGGGTCCCGCAGTTCCAGAGGAGGTCACAGAGTTCAATCGAAGAGCGAGGTCTTGAGGTCCTTTAGGAAGTGATGGAGTCTGTCGGAGGCGTGGAGGGAAGGAGTTGCATGCCTTGGAAGTGAGGAAGGAGAAGGAGCGTCCTCCTGCTGTGGTTTTCATGACGCGAGATACCTTTGCGAGGGAGAGCTGGGCCGAGTGGAGCGGAGCAGAGAGAACGCTGGGGAGTGTGGAGTGAGAGGCGGTGGTTCAGGTTGGCAGGTCCGGTGTTATAAAGGGCATTGTGTGCGTGGGTGAGAAGCTTGAAGGTGATTCTCTTCTAAGGGTGGGTGGAGTCGGCGGAGTCACACATCGCGGAAATCCGCAGAGTTGAAAATAAACTCTGTATAAATTCTGCTCCGTTGCTATGCTCTATCCTAATTAACAAAATGGAATCCTCACACCCCTTTGGTAAAGCAACAAGCAACTCTACCTTTACATGCTAAAAAGCATGTATTTATCTCACAAAAGTGAAACTGGAAATATAGCAAGCATTGAGAGAGGTGATGATTTTGGGGTCCCCCTAACCTAGGGAGAGGACCAAGCAGACGTCTTGAACACAAAGAGCATATAATGCTGAACGATTGGTGGTGGTCCCATCCTCCTAGGACCACCCCAAGCACAGTTATTGGCAAAAATACAATGCCAACGAAAGGCCCCGCAAAGCATTATGGGGCGAAATTCTAGAATGCAGTGAATATTATAGTATTGGCTCACCCGCTGAGCCGCTGAGCAGGGGGAGAGCCCCTGCATCTTGAGGAATGGTTTCATCTACGTCTGGTGGGTCTGATGGAGGTGCCCATCCCACCGGGCATCTCAGCAGTGATTCTTGGTGGAGGGCAGCTCGGGGAGGAAAAACTGAACGGGACTCCCACTTAAATTGTCGTAGCTTCTCCATCAGCGCTTCTCTTATACGAATGCGCTTTTTTACATGCAATCCTTACTGGTGACTGGCTATTTCTTACGATGTTCTTTTCTTTCCTTTTACACACTGATCTCTGCCCTTTACAGATTTGAACAACAACCTATTTAACATAAGATATTCTGGTAAGTTGATCTCAACTAAGAAATGTTTCCATTTATTAAATGCATGCACAACCAGTATGCATCTTTGTCAACCATTGAAATACTATTACGAAAACGGGAGAAATGACGAGTGCACCTCCTTTTGCCCTAATTCCTTTCACTGCTTCTTGATTATTCATATGCACTGCAACATGTCCCTAACCAGGTGGTTGTCCTGCTCCAACAAACCTAAGTGGACCATGTAACGGAGCAGGAAGGACCGAGCTGGAGGAAAGTATGGACTGTTGGACATACGTGCCATTTTCACCCCCTCTTGTCCCCTTACCACAGGAAGACTGGGTGCCGGCTACAGAAACCGCGACTCTGGATCAAATCGACGGAGCGGAGCCCTTTAACTGGGCTGACTACACAACCCTGGATACTCCCCCTTGTGACGTCACGACTCCGGGAGCGTCAAATGGAAGCGAGACCAGGAAGTGGGCGGACGGCGATTCCCGGAGGAGCGGAGCAGGAGAGTGGAGCATACGTGAGGAGTCGAGCAGCGGACTGGAAGGAAGACCCCGGAAGACTGGCGAGGAGGAACGAGGGCGAAGCGGAGAGAAGGAGACCAGACGGCCAGGAGGCCCGGGACCCACGAAGCGCCCCGCCACGTTCCCAGGGGAGGAGCGTGGCTAGGACAGGTACAGGACCGCATAGTGGGCTGGATGGGGAAAAGGGAGCAGCAGCCTCCTTAAATGTATCGTGCCTGACATCGAGCCTGTTATACCTGTTTTATTTTGGGTTTCCTCCTTCCCCTCCTTTGATTTCTCCCACACGTTGTAGGCTTAGCCTTGAATCCACTACTCACACGCCGACCTCGTAAAAGAGAAAGGGGGGGCACTACTGCACAGTTAGGGGTATCCTCACTCCCGGTCCCGGGTCAGGTAGTATTGGGCCTGAACGTCCCACTGACCATATACCTTGTCTTTCCTTTACTTTTGGGGCCATCCACTTCCCTGGGGAGACCGGAACACCTGAACAATCGTGGTTCCAGGCCCTATGAAGCAGAGGACCCTCAAGGCGGAAGACGCTCCTAAACCCACCACCACGGATAAGGCGCATTTGCCCGTGAAAGACTAACTAGCAGACAAAAGAAACGCTATACCTCAATAAAACCCCGTTTACCAAGAGCCGGTGTTCAGTCTGTCCCTGCGCCGCCGTTACAACTGGTGTCAGAAGTGGGATCACCATCCTACTCTGTCGTAACGAGATGGAGGCCCTCATACAGCATCTGATTCAGGGACAAGAAAAGCTAGGTTGGGCAGTCGAAAGACAAATGACATCCGCCCAAGCCGACCGGGAACTATTTCAAAAATCATTGACTGCCCACATCGAGTCCCTCCAAAAAGACCTGACTGAAGCGGTCGTTCCCGTACCAGCTGAAAGAAGAACGCACGTTCCACATCCCACCGGAATAGCTCTTCAGAAGTATGTGACGGGGGAAGATCCCGATGCTTTTCTAACTAATTTTGAACGGGCAACAAGGGCGTGTGGCTGGCCGGAAGACAAGTGGCCTTTTTTTCTTAGCCCCGTTGTTAACGGGCGAAGCACAGTCCGCTTACCAAGTGGCCAATCCCGTGGGGACCACTCCATATCCGATCATTAAAGAAATTATATTGGAACATCTCGGACTCGATGCAGAGGCCTACCGAGTACGATTCCGAAAGGAGAGAGGGGTCACCGGCGAAAACCCAAAGGCCTTGTACTTTCGCTTAAAAATGGCAGCCGATAAGTGGCTAAGGCCTGACAGTAGCACCAAAGAGGAAATAATGGCTCGAATTTACCTGGAACAGTTCATGGAGGCTTTGCCCTACGGGATGCAACGATGGCTGAAGCAACATCCAAACCTCTCAGTGGCCCAGACTATCGAGATGGCCACAAACTTTGCTAGAGCACAACCTCGCTACGGTATAGGGGAGCATGAGAAAACCCCCTCAAAAGGGCTTACCGTGGTACGACCAGAGAAGAAAGTGAAGGGGCAACCCGACGTCTTGCGTCCCAAACCAGGAAGAACGGACCTCCCGTCCATGAGAGGGCCGGAATGTTATGACTGTGGTGAGTGGGGACACATTGCCCGCCTCTGTCCCCGGAAAAGAACTGAGGAGCCGATGGAAGTCGGATATCTCCCCTCGACAGTCCTATATTCGGCGGAGTTGGGTGCCTCTTACTATGTACGTGTACAGATGAATGGCAAGGTGGTAAAAGCCCTATTAGATTCAGGGTGCAGGCAGTCAGTAGTTAGGAAGACCCTAGTCCTCCCCCAAAAGTACATCCCCAAACAAGTAGTCCACATCAGGTGTATACATGGGGATGTGAAACCCTACCCCCTGGCCCGTGTACAGATAACACCTCTCAACCGGGAAACTCACACCGTACGAGTGGGGGTGGTAGACACCTTACGCGAGGAAGTGATTCTAGGGGTTGATAATCCAGGTTTTCTATCTCTGTTCAGGAACGTGTTAAAAGTGGGTGAACAGAATACCCTCCACCCCTCCCCTGCACTGGTCAGTCAAGATCCCTGGATCACTGATCGTAGCTTCAGATTCGCTCAAGCAAATGACCGAACTTTGTTCAATGCTTGGGAAGACGCTCACAAGAATCAGACGCGGGTAGGTGAGATATACCCCCGGTTTTTGATTAAAAACGACTTATTATACAGAGACGGGAAGAAAGGGGAAGTTCTCCAACTGTTAGTCCCTCAGCCGTTCAGAGATCAAGTCCTATTTTTTGCCCACGCACACTTAACTGCAGGGTATGCAGGCAAAGAGAAAACCATTACTGGTGTCCTACGGTGTTTTTATTGGCCGGGAATATGTAATGATATAGAAAAGTATTGCCAATCCTGTGAGACGTGCCAAAAGAAAAGTGCCTATAGGCCCCCAGCGGCCCCCTTCAAACCGATGCCGATAATAGGAGTCCCTTTCGAGAGAGTGGGCATGGACCTTATCGGTCCCTTGCCCCGAACGCAAAGAGGACACGTACATGCCCTCGTGATTGTGGACTACGCCACCCGGTTCGTGGAAGCCTACCCTCTCAAAACACCCACCACCAAGAATCTGGCAGAGAAACTGATAGAACTGTTTTCACGAGTCGGGTTTCCCAAGGAGGTGGTAACTGACCAAGGGACTCCCTTCACTTCCCGTTTAATGAAAGAAGTCTGTCGCACTCTGGACATCCACCAACTGCGTACATCAGTGTACCACCCACAGACGGACGGTCTCATGGAAAGATATAACCGCACCTTGAAGAACACGTTAAAGAAAATGCTCACGTGAGAAGGACGAGAGTGGGACCGTCTACTTCCCCTGGCTTTATACGTATTGCGATCACAATTCGAGAGCAGTTTGGGTTGTTCAGCTTTTGAGTTATTGTATGGGAGACAGCCAAGGTCGTTGTTGGAAATGACCAAGGACGCGTGGGAAACCGAAGAAAGACAAGACCACTGCTCCTTGCTAGAGTACACCCAACAGCTGAAGTCTAAGATAGGCAAACTAAGAGACTTAGCCTATAACAATCTAGAGAGAAGCCAAGACAAACAGAAGAAGTACTATGATAAAGGAAAGAAACTCCGAAGGTTACAAGTCGGCGACTGGGCACTCGTCCTTCTTCCTTCTTCAACCAGCAAGTTCAAAAGCGAGTGGCAAGGCCCGTATCAGGTGAGGGAGACCATAGGCGAGACAACCTATAGAATACAGATGTCCCCCTCCAAAGTACAGAGCTATCACATTAATTTATTAAAAAAATGGTTTGGACCCCTACCAAAAGGGGCACACTTTTTGGTTCCCACCGGTAAACAATCAGTCTCCACGATAGGAGAATTGATTATTAATACAGAGCTCCCGGAGGCCCAAAGAAAAGAGCTAACGGATACCCTGATGTCCTTCGCGGAACTATTCTCGAACGTACCAGGGAGAACTCATCTCATAGAACATGGAATAGAGACGATTCCGGGCAAACTGGTCTGGCAAAAAGCCTACCGGATCCCCGCCGCCAGGAGGGAGGCGATCAGAAAGGAAGTGGAAGAGATGTTAATGTTGGGAGTGATAAGACCCTCCACGAGCGAATGGATGTCCCCCATCGTCATGATATCGAAGCCGGATGGGTCCACCCGCTTCTGTATGGATTTTAGGGCCCTTAACGAAATCTCTACCTTTGACGCGTACCCCTTACCAAGGGTCGACGAGTTAATTGAAAAAATAGGAGACGCCGCCTACATTACCACGTTCGACTTAATGAAAGGCTATTGGCAGGTGCCCTTGAGAGAAACGGACCGTAAAAAGACTGCTTTTGCTACTGACCAGGGATTATTCGAATTTACGGTTTTGCCTTTCGGACTCCACGATGCCCCGGCTACGTTTCAACGCCTGATGAATACCATCCTACAGGCCTTTCCTACCTTTAGCTCTGCTTATCTAGACGACATTGTGGTCTATAGTCGAACATGGGCTGAACATCTCCAACACCTGACAATCATCGTCAACGCCTTGAGACAGGCAGGACTGCATGTAAATGCAAAGAAATCAAAGGCAGCCTGCCAGCGGGTCAAGTACCTGGGAAATGTGTTGGGAGATGGGGTCATCGCTCCACAGACAGAAAAAATCAGGGCGATAGTAGCGACCCCTTTTCCGACCACCAAGAAAGAGCTGCGGGGCTTTTTAGGGCTAATTTGGTACTACAGACGGTTTATTCCTAACTTTGCAGTTAGCCACCCCCTTAACAGATCTACTAAAACGAGAAAGCTCCCCCCTATGGTTACACTCCCCCTCCGATGAGGCAGTACAAGCCTTCCAAAACCTGAAAACCACTATCACGACAAAACCTGTGTTGATTTCCCCCGACTTTGACAAACCCTTCTTGGTAGCCACCGACGCCTCAGAAACAGGGATAGGCGCAGTGTTATCTCAAATAGGGGGGGACAGGCTTGAACATCCCGCAAATTATTTCCCAGAGAGGTCAAGTATCCCACTATTGAGAGGGAATGCCTGGCCCTGAAATGGGCAATCGAAAAGCTAAGATACTACCTAGAGGGCAAGCCATTCATTCTCTACACGGACCATGCTCCCCTGAAGTGGATGTATAAACAGAAAAGCCAAAATCCACGTGTATTAAGATGGTTCTTGTCTCTACAACCATTCTCTTTTGAGGTGCGGCGCAAAAAAGGGAAGGACAACAGCAATGCAGACTTCCTGTCCCGGTCTGGGAGAAGCCAGGGGGGGAGGTGTGTAACGGAGCAGGAAGGACCGAGCTGGAGGAAAGTATGGACTGTTGGACATACGTGCCATTTTCACCCCCTCTAGTCCCCTTACCACAGGAAGACTGGGTGCCGGCTACAGAAACCTCGACTCGGGATCAAATCGACGGAGCGGAGCCCTTTAACTGGGCTGACTACACAACCCTGGATACTCCCCCTTGTGACGTCATGACGCCGGGAGCGTCAAATGGAAGCGAGACCAGGAAGTGGGCGGACGGCGATTCCCGGAGGAGCGGAGCAGGAGAGTGGAGCATACGTGAGGAGTCGAGCAGCGGACTGGAAGGAAGACCCCGGAAGACTGGCGAGGAGGAACGAGGGCGAAGCGGAGAGAAGGAGACCAGACGGCCAGGAGGCCCGGGACCCACGAAGCGCCCCGCCACGTTCCCAGGGGAGGAGCGTGGCTAGGACAGGTACAGGACCGCGTAGTGGGCTGGATGGGGAAAAGGGAGCAGCAGCCTCCTTAAATGTATCGTGCCTGACGTCGAGCCTGTTATACCTGTTTTATTTTGGGTTTCCACCTTCCCCTCCTTTGATTTCTCCCACACGTTGTAGGCGTAGCCTTGAATCCACTACTCACACGCTGACCTCGTAAAAGAGAAAGGGGGGGGGCATTACTGCACAGTTAGAGGTATCCTCACTCCCGGTCCTGGGTCAACTAGTATTCGGCCTGAACGTCCCACTGACCATATACCTTGTCTTTCCTTTACTTTTGGGGCCATCCACTTCCCTGGGGAGACCGGAACTCCTGAACAATCGTGGTTCCAGGCCCTACGAAGCAGAGGACCCTCAAGGCGGAAGACGCTCCTCAACCCACCACCACGGATAAGGCCGCATTTGCCCGTGAAAGACTAACTAGCAGACAAAAGAAACGCTATACCTCAATAAAACCCCGTTTACCAAGAGCCGGTGTTCAGACTGTCCCTGCGCCGCCGTTACAGACCATTTCTTCCATGTTTATGCTAAAAGCTAGGATTATTTTCCATACATTGTTTCTGTCCAATTAAGCATATGTATTGAGTTTATTTACCCCTGTGGGTGGTTTTCACCCTTGTTTATAAGTAGGGCTCCCGATTTTATGTTTTTTGTTTTTTTTACATTTCTCTCTTTATTTATCCATTTCTATTTTTTGTCAACTTTATCTGTATTTATCCATATTTATTATGCGTTTTGTGAAATAAATAAAACTGAAACTGGTATATTTCCACATTTATTTAACCAATAAATATGCAGTCATGCTTGAATGCCTGCCAGGTTTCAGTGATATGAACACCCGTAGAAGATAAATCAATGCATTTTTATGAAAATATGCACTTTTCAGTATCAGCCTTGTGCATATCTACTGCTGTTTAAGCCTCTTTACTAAAATTCTTTTCTTTTTTAACCACTTTACCTATAAATCCTCGCAGTTTTTGACCTGGCAGTCATGGCAAAGTGTATTTAGAATCACTGAAAAAACACCCAATTTCCGCTTTTATCAACATTTAAAAATAAATACAGACAAGAAAATAAATGATTATATGTCAACCGAAAAAAGGGAGCCTTATTTATAAGATGAATAATAATAATTGTTCCTAACGTGTACTTTCACTTTAATGTACTTCTTTGTTTATCTCCATTTATCTTGGGTCTATTTACCCGTATGACTTTAATTGCACTGTATTATCATCATAACTTACATATTTTTGCTTGAACCCTTCTTCCTTTCCCTCTAATCCCACTGTCACACTCCATCCACCGTATCGGGTGTCACTCACATTTTCCTTTACAATTTCCTTTTTACTTGCCTCTCACCTATCATCTTTCAACTATATACTCTCCCCACCTCCTCTCTACCTCTACCTTACTTTCTCTCTCTCCCGATTTGCCATCCACCCTTGTGGAATTTTCTATTTTTTCACTATCAGCCTTGAGAAAGCCCTGCTGAAACACGTGTTGGCTGTTCTTTTCTTTTGCACATGCTTTCAAATAAAAAAGACTGCTACAACTGAGTACTCAACATCCTGCATATACTACGCTCAATACGAAATTTTGGGATTTATTTTCCCTAACAATTCATAAAATCAAGAGGGCACAAACCAATCATACACGTGAATACTCAGCATTCTTATATGTCCTTGCTTTTTGCCGGGTATTAGCCGGCCCGAGCTATGACATCCCATCATGCTTTGCTAAATAAAGTCCCTAAGTTCAGGAAAACCAGAATAGGTGGCTACCCTCTGCCTGTGGTGATGGCAGATACCTGGAATGCTCTCCCACCTGCCCTGTGCGCCCAAGAAAACTTGAGATCTTTCAAGAAACAACTCAAAACCTTTCTGCTTTTAAATAGCATCCAGGTCTCCGCATTCGTGTTCAGAGGGTTGTGATTTTGCTACTTATGTTGTCATATTAGCGTCAGGACACTTGCATCCCAAAGGAGCTGTGCAGGGCTATATAAATTGGCTCTCACATCCATCGATCTCCGGAGAAGAGATCGTTGCAGCTATAGACGCCCTAGCAGGAGGAAAGGCTTCGGGATCTGAAGGTCTGATGTAGAGTTTTACAAAGCTTACAAACATATACCGGCCCGCATCTGCTGGAGGTGTATTCCGAGGCATTAAAGGTTGGTGTGTTGCTGCCGTCTATAAGTGACGCAATCATATCAGCGGCTGACGACTCCCTGGAATATAGCGAACACAAGGAGATGATGGACGGAGCGCTGAAACTTTTCAGACACTCACCCCCAGTCACAGATCTGTGTTGAATCTATCATCGTTCTTTAGTTCACTTCGCCACCTCAGTTGAGACGCAGCTATATGCAAATCAGTCTTGATCATGTGCCTCATGGGAACTGTCCAGCCCGAATTGCCAGGCCAGGTCCTCCCTGGACTGGAAACAAGTATCCTGGGACTGGTTTCGGGGTAACACCCCTCAACAGCCAGTTTAGCTTGAATCCATTGGCAAAGTGAGCAAGGGACCAAAGTCTGGGCATACCTGGCCAACTTAGGTAAAAAAAAGCAAACACAAGGAGGTGATGGATGGAGTGCTGAAACTTTTCAGACACTCACCCCCAGTAATAACACCCCTCATGAGCCAGGCTGTACTTGTTTGGTGCTGGGAGGCAGGGCTGGACTGGGAACCGAAACCGGCCCTGGCAAAGAGCTTGGCCAGCCCCGGGCTTTGGAGAGGCGGGAAATGGAGGGGTATGTGGGAATGGGGGTGGTGCTGGAGGAAAGCTTTGTGCCACTTTTGTTGCTGGAGGATGATGTTGTAGCAAAACCGTCCCCTGATTACAAAACCTGCCCCCACCCTGGCGGCCCAAAGGGAGAAACGCCAGGTGCCCTATACGGCCAGTACGGCCCTGTTGGGAGCCAGGAGCTGCCGGGTAGGAGGGATCCCGCACACTGCAGCCTCAGGGGGGAGGCAGGAGCTGCCAGGCAGAGGGGATCCATCACACTGTAGCCTCGGGGGGAGGCAGGAGGTGCCGGGCAGGAGGGATCCCACACACTGCAGCCTCAGGGGGGAGGCAGGAGCTACCGAGCGGAGGGATCCCACACATTGCAGCCTCGGGGGGAGGCAGGAGCAGCTGGGCAGGAGGGATCCCACACACTCCAGTCTCAGGGGGAGGCAGGAACTGCCGGGCAGGAGGGATCCCGCACACTGCAGCCTCAGAGGGGTGGCAGGAGCTGCCGGGCAGAGGGATCCTGCACACTGCAGCCTCAGGGGGAGGCAGGAGCTGCCAGGCAGGAGGCATCCCACACACTGCAGACTCAGGGGGGAGGCAGGACCTGCCAGGCAGGAGGGATCCCACACACCACAGCCTCAGGGGGGAGGCAGGAGCTGCGGGGCAGAGGTATCCCGCACACTGCATTCTCAGGGGGAGGCAGGAGCTGCCGGGCAGGAGGGATCCCGCACACTGCAGCCTCAGGAGTGAGGCAGGAGCTACCGGGCAGGAGGGATCCTGCACACTGCAGCCTCAGGGGGGAGGTAGGAGCTGCCGGGCGGAGGGATCCCGCTCACTGCAGACTCAGGGGGGAGGCGGGAGCTGCCGGGCAGGAGGGATCCCGCACACTGCAGCCTCAGGAGAGAGGCAGGAGCTGCCGGGCAGGAGGGATCCTGCACACTGCAGCCTCAGGGGGGAGCCAGGAGCTGCCGGGCAGGAGGGATCCCGCACACTGCAGCCTCAGAGGGGTGGAAGGAGCTGCCGGGCGGAGGGATCCCGCACACTGCAGCCTCAGGGGGGAGGCACGAGCTGCCAGGCAGGAGGGATCCCACACACTGCAGCCTCAGGGGGAAGGCAGGAGCTGCCGGGCAGGAGGGATCCCGCACGCTGCAGCCTCAGTGGGAGACAAGCTGCTGGGCAGGAGGGATCCCACACACTGCAGCCTCGGGGGGAGGCATGAGGTGCCGAGCAGGAGGGATCCTGCACACTGCAGCCTCAGGGGGGAGACAGGAGCTGCCAGGCAGGAGGGATACCGCACAATGCAGCCTCAGGGGGAGGCAGGAGCTGCCAGGCAGGAGGGATCCCGCACAATGCAGCCTTGGGGGGAGGCAGGAGCTACCGGGCAGGAGGTATCCCTCACACTGCAGCCTTAGGCGGAGGCAGGAGCTGCTGGGCAGGAGGGATCTCACACACTGCAGCCTCAGGGGGGAGGCAGGAGCTGCCAGGCAGGAGAAATCCCACACACTGCAGCCTCAGGGGGGAGGTAGTGTGAGAAGGTGGCCTGATATATGCTGTCAACTGGTTCTAGTGGGCACCTTGTATCAGTCCAAACAACCCCTTATGGTGATAGGTTAAAGACAACCTTTATTGAAAGCTATCCTAGTGGTAGCTATGGAAAGCAGCCTTAGTGGGATGGGTATTCCCAGACGTGGGACCCGTGCTCACTACGCCACTGGAGTCAAGCTATCCTGGCTGATGACGGCTGATAGCCAGAAACCGGTCCTAGGATGCTTGATTCCGGTCCAGGGAAGACATGGCTTGGCAGTTCGTGCTGGACTGTTCCCATGAGGCACAGGGTCAAGACTGATTTGCATATGGCCATGTCTAAACTGGGGTGGTGTAGTGGGCAAAAGAACGATGGATTTAACCCAGATCTCTTGACTGGGGAGAATGTCTGTATTGTCAGCATTCCGTCCATCATTTGTTTGTTGTAATGCTTTTCGCCCTAAGTGGGATGGGTATTCCCAGACGTGGGACCCGTGCTCACTACGCCACTGGAGTCAAGCTATCCTGGCTGATGACGGCTGATAGCCAGAAACCGGTCCTAGGATGCTTGATTCCGGTCCAGGGAAGACATGGCTTGTCAGTTCGGGCTGGACTTTTCCCATGAGGCACAGGGTCAAGACTGATTTGCATATGGCCATGTCTAAACTGGGGTGGTGTAGTGGGCAAAAGAACGATGGATTTAACCCAGATCTCTTGACTGGGGGAGAATGTCTGCATTGTCAGCATTCCGTCCATCATTTGTTTGTTGTAACGCTTTTCGCCCTAAGTGGGATGGGTATTCCCAGACGTGGGACCCGTGCTCACTACGCCACTGGAGTCAAGCTATCCTGGCTGATGACGGCTGATAGCCAGAAACCGGTCCTAGGATGCTTGATTCCGGTCCAGGGAAGACATGGCTTGGCAGTTCGGGCTGGACTGTTCCCATGAGGCACAGGGTCAAGACTGATTTGCATATGGCCATGTCTAAACTGGGGTGGTGTAGTGGGCAAAAGAACGATGGATTTAACCCATATCTCTTGACTGGGGGAGAATGTCTGCATTGTCAGCATTCCGTCCATCATTTGTTTGTTGTAACGCTTTTCGCCCTAAGTGGGATGGGTATTCCCAGACATGGGACCCGTGCTCACTACGCCACTGGAGTCAAGCTATCCTGGCTGATGACGGCTGATAGCCAGAAACCGGTCCTAGGATGCTTGATTCCGGTCCAGGGAAGACATGGCTTGGCAGTTCGGGCTGGACTGTTCCCATGAGGCACAGGGTCAAGACTGATTTGCATATGGCCATGTCTAAACTGGGGTGGTGTAGTGGGCAAAAGAACGATGGATTTAACCCAGATCTCTTGACTGGGGGAGAATGTCTGCATTGTCAGCATTCCGTCCATCATTTGTTTGTTGTAATACCAAACAAGTATGGCCTCAACTTCTTCAGAGCCCAAACCACAGCAAAGGCCTCCCTCTCAATGGCTGAAAAACGTTTCTCTCTAGCGGTCAGCCTTCTGCTTATGAATGGTACTGGCTGAGCCTCACCTTCATCATTCAATTGTGATAATACAGCCCCTACCCCCAATTCAGATGCATCTGTTTGGACAATGAACTTCTTTTTTTTTTTTTTAAAAACCTTTATTACAATTTCGAGAAGATACAAGTATGGGCCTACAACCAACAGGCCGGCCGCTAAACGCAGTGTAAACCTAGGCATGACTTAATATGTACATCAATGAGGCAACAAAAGAGTTACAAAGTGCTAATCATCGCAGTCAGCCAAAGCCGCAGTCCATAAACAAACAGGAAAGGTTTCATATTTTTTGGAAAACAGAAAACATCAAGCACACAAGGCAGAGAAGGTGAATGGCAGGAACATGTGCTCCTCGTATCGAGGGAGTAAACCAACCCGGGTAGACAGAGGGGGGGGGAGGGGGGCAAGGCAGAAGCGACAAATTCGCATGTCGCAGGAGCATATAGGAATGCGCGGGCTAGGGAGACAGGGCAGCATCCATCTCACGCGTCTGGGGCGGGGCGCAAATACCTCCACGATAGGAGTTCCAGGGACCCCACACCTTAATCCACTTCCCAGGCTTGCCTCTCGCCACATACACCGTTTTCTCTCTAAACATACACCAGTCCATGTGTTCCTTCCACTCGGAGACCGTTGGCGGCCTCTGTGAACCCCACAATTGTGCGATGTCACACTTGGCTATCATATAGCCCAGAGTCACCCATTGCGTCTGCGTCACATTATAATCAGTCGGTTCCCAGACATTCAGCAGGCATCTACGTGCCTCCGGCAACAAGGCAACATGCGTGACTTCCTCCAACACCGCATGCACTCTGCACCAAAACCGAGTCACCTCCGGACACTCCCACAAGATATGGAGAAACGTCCCCAATAGCCCACAGCCTCGCTTACACAAACCATCCACCGAATACCCCATACGCCTCAAACCAGGCCCGTGACGTACACTCTATGCAGTATCTTAAGCTGGACGAACCGCAATCGGGCCGGGATAGCCACCTCTTTCGGGGAGGCCACCGCTGACACCCAATCCTCGTCGTCCAGCTCTATACCGTCGGCAATCCATGTCTCCCGCAATGAGGCCAGCAAACCCATTCGATCATTGATAAGCTTTTTATAAATCAACGAAATGGTGCTATCCGGCACATAGCCGTCCAATACTCTGTCTTCCAACGGGGAATGCTCCGGAATAGACTCCACGTCTGAAAACACGGAACACAAGGCATGATGAACTTGAACATACCGATAGTATTCCCTATCATTCAACTGGTATTCCGTTTTCAGCATGTCGAACGTCTTAAATTTCCCTTTCGTCCAGAGATCCCCTACCGTGCTGATACCGATCGTATCCCACTTCTCGAAGCCTTTCGTAGTATACAGACAACCCAAACGTTGGGACGCGTACAATGGCGTAGCCCGAGTCAAGCGATCCCTCCACCCCATTGCCGCATTTGCTGCATGCCACACCTGCACCGCGACCCGCGTCGGGCCCGTCAACCGCGCATCAAGGGACCCTGAGTATAGTGCTCGATTATAGTCTCCGCCTGGCAGCAGCAATTTGTCCATCTCGAAAGCCGGGTTCAAAGCAGGGCCATACATCCCGTGATTGACGGCAGCCAACTGGGAGGCCCAGTAATATTGCTTAATGTCAGGGAGGGCGACCCCCCCGTCATACCACGGTAGGGTCAGTTTGGCAAGAGCAATCCGCGGCCGCCCATCCCAAAACAATCGACGCTGGAGACACTCCACCTCCCGAAAATAACGGGGCGGCACTACGTCCATAGTGTTCTGCAGGGCGTACAAAAAGCGTGGTAGCGACATCATTTTGAACAATGCCGCCCGGCCGAGCGGCGAGAGCGGCAGCCGCCGCCAACCCGCCACATCCGCCCGTAGGCGCTGAAGGGGGGGGAGAAGATTCCGTTCATACCGGGCCACCGAATCCAGGGTTATAAAGATACCCAAATACTTGAACCCCGACTCCGTAATCTGGATAGGGCACCCCCGCGGAAGGGGGGGGGCCTCCCCGGAGAGAACGTAGACACAAGACTTAGCCCAGTTAATTACCAATCCGGAATTGCGACCAAAGGAGCTCAACACATCCACCAATACAATGAGCGATTTGCGCGGAGATGCAAGATACAAGAGGATATCGTCCGCATATAGGGAAATACGATCCTCGTATTCCGGCGTCCATCTAAGGCCACGTATCGAGGGGTGCCACCGCAACCATTCCGCAAGGGGCTCCAAACAAAGCGCAAAGAGAAGGAGCGACAGTGGACATCCCTGTCGGGTGCCCCTACCCAAAACAAAGGGAGCCGACACCCGTCCGTTGACCACTACCTGTGCCAGTGGGTTATCATAAAGCAATTTCACCCAGCCGATAAACCCCTGGCCAAACCCAAACTTCGCCAACGCCGCCCAGATGTATGGCCATTCCAAGGTGTCGAACGCCATGGTAGCGTCCAAGGACGGCAAGATGGCCGGTTCTCGAATGAATGGGGCGCGAGCAAGGACGCCATGCAGTCGCCGCAGGTTCAAAGCGGTATTGCGATGTGGTATAAAACCGGATTGATCCTGATGAATCAGGTCGCCCACAACCCGGATCAGACGATTGGCCAGTACCTTGGCGAGGATTTTGGGCTCCGCGTTTAACAAAGAGATAGGCCTGTAAGATGTACACCGATCCCGCGGCTTCCCCTCCTTATAAACAACAACAATAGTAGCAAGACGTTGGTCAGAAGGGAGGGAGCCCGCGGCCTGAGCCTCAAGGAACATGTCCCGGAGATACGGGGCGATCGCATCTGGACGCAGCTTATACAATTCAATGGGAAGTCCATTAGGACCCATGGCCTTACCCGAGGCAATGGAGCGAATGGCCAAAGCAATCTCATCTGGCGATAGGGCCGCATCCATCAATACTTTGTCCTCATCAGATAGGGAAGGCAGAGTAATATCTCGAAGCAGCAGTCGAGAGTCTTCCTCCGATCGCTCTGAGACCAGAGAGTAGACCCCGTGAAAATACTCCGCAAAGCAATCAACAATGTCACCGGGGTCCGTCACACGCACACCATCCACCCTCTCAATCTCCGGCACCACTCGACTCGCTCTCTCCTTCTTATCCAACCAAGCAATCAACTTCCCGGCCTTATCACCCATATCATACAACCGCCCCTGTTGCTCCCTGCTAATACTCCTAGCAGATTCAGTAACCAGCGCCTTATAGTCGGCCTGCTTAAGCTCCAGCACATGCAATCTGTCATCCGTAACACCTCGCTCCAAATCACTCTCCAACTCGGTGATCTCATTTTCTAGCCGAACAACCTCCTGCGCCTCGCATTTTTTGTTGTGGGAAATGAGAGATAGGGCCTGGCCCCAGAGCACAGTCTTAAAGGCCTCCCAAAGGGAGATGGCGGAAGACACCGACCCCACGTTATCTTCAAAATAGTGTTCCAAAGACTTAACTAGGTCTGCACGAATCGTGGGGTTCCGGAGGTACCAGGGGTTGATCGGGGCCACCCTCCCCTCCGCCCCCAGGGCGATATCTAGGTGTAGCAAAAGGGGGGAGTGATCAGATATACCGCGCGCCAAGTGTCGTACCTCTCCGATCATCCCCGCCTGGGCCGCAGGCACTAGCATATAGTCAAGCCTCGAAAGACTACCGTGGGCCCCGGAGTGGAAGGTGTATTGCACTTGTCCAGGGTGTTTCAACCGCCAGCAATCTATCAGTCCTAGGGTATCCAGGAAGCCCCCCAGCCAGTTCTGGGCCCGAGGGAGGTCCCTAGGGGGGTAGCGATCCTCAACACCGGAAACCACCGCATTAAAGTCCCCCCCAGTACCAACACCCCCCCCGGAGCCCAAGCAGCAGGCGCCCCAAATCCGCGTAGGTGGCCGTCTGCAGGCCCGGCGGCAAGTAGACCGCGACCAGCGAAATCAATCTACCCTCCCACCTCCCCACCAGCGCAGTGTAGCGCACTCTGTCGTCGTGGAGCACCTCATCCACCACCAGCGGGAGAGAGGTCCTGACTAAGATGACCACTCCCCTCGAGCCAGAGGTGAAACCAGAATGGGCCAGAAGGCGATATCCTCGTCTGTTCATGGCATGAAAAGAGTTCCCTATGAGGTGCGTTTCCTGCAGGAACACAATGTCAGGTGAGATATGTTTCAGGAACTGCAGGACTACCCCCCGCTTAATCCTGTCCCACAGCCCGTTCACATTCCAGGAAAGAAGTCTCAGTCCCCTACCCCCCATCCCTCCCAGTACAAAACATCCCCCTCCCGGGGAGCACAATCATAATAGCACAGCAAAAATTATTACCCCGCCTTGTGAAACAAACAAACAAACCCCAACCCCCCCCCCATCAACCCCAACAAAACTCCCCCCTCCCTGCACCCCTGCGTGAGCCCAAACAGCCCCCCCAACATGCAGTGTGCCTGTCGCCCCAATATGAGAAAAGACAAGGAAAAACCCCAGAAGGAGGAAAGGGCCCCAGCAAGCCCCCCACAACCTCCAAATACCACGGGGCAAAACGTTACAAACTGGAGTCCAGTGCAGCCACAGGTGCAAAACGTTACCAATACCGTCCATCACCAGGATCACAGTTCCATGCCTACTCCGTCAAACCCTCTCCGCTCTCCGTCATCCGACCCTCCCGATCTCGACTCCGGGGCAGGGCATCCAGCCACTCTACCACTGCCTCCGGCCGGTCGAAGAAGTGGGAGCGACCATCCAACTCGACCCGCAGCCTAGCCGGGAATAGCATCGCATACTTGAACTCCATGTCTCTCAAGCGCCGTTTGATGTCCGAGAACCCCATCCGTTGCTTTTGAACCGCTTGTGTAAAGTCTGGGTAAAAACTAACATTAGAGTTCTCAAATCGTAGTGGCCCAGCCACCCTCGACGCCTGCAGGATAGCGTCTCTATCCCGAAAATTAAAAAGTCGGGCAATGATAGGCCGCGGGGGGGGCACCCACCTTGGGCGCACCCCCCGGAATCCTGTGGGCCCGTTCCACAGCGAAGAACTTGCTCAGCCCTTTGGGTGCTAGATGAGTCACCACCAGATCCTCCACAAAAAGATCAACAGCAGACTCCTCCGACCGTTCGGGCACGCCGATAATGCGGACGTTGTTCCGTCTGGCCCTGCCTTCGGAGTCCTCAAGGCGACGATCGGTCAGGTCACTGGCGAGCTGCAACCGCCGCACCGTCGTCTGCAAGGCGGCCACATCTACCGTTAGGCTCGACGCTGCTTGGGTCAATGAGTCGACCCGGTCATTGGTTTTCGACAGGTCCGCTCTGACCAAGGTGACATCGATCAGCACCGAGTCCAATTTGTTAGCCAGAGTATCCAATTGCTGGTTCACAGTCACCTTCATCTCCTCAATGGCCCCCATGACATCCAACAGGGTCAATTCGGATGATGCGCCCGAGGCCTCCTTGGGCGGCTCAGGCGATTTACGCGATCCACTAGGGGATCCCTTTGGCTGTGCATAGCGGTCCATATTGTTGGCCTGGGAATAGGCTCCCCTCCGGGTAGATTTGGGTTTCAGTTTGTCGCCGTCCACTCTTGTCGTCATCGTCAGCGATCAGCAACGTCAGCACCCTCCAGCACCCGGAGGAAGGCCAGGAGATCCGGGCCGCTAACTGAACGAGGCCCGTTCACAGCTCAAGACTAGGCCTTGCACTCCGTACCCTGCGCAGCTCTCCCAATGTCCCACACATCAGTTTCAGTAGCTCAACTCGAAACCGAAAGTGAAAGCACGGGGTCCGGGGCAGGCCCAACCTGGCATGCCGCTGTTGTTCAATTCGCAGCCGGGCACCTCACCAACCCGAGTTCGGCACCAAGGCCGGAGAAGGCCGCAAACTTCAGATCGCCAAAAAACATGTTCCCGGAGTCCAATTTCGATTCGGAAAACGAGTGGCACCTTAGCGCAAGGTCATAAACAGAAGCCCATCGAAAAAAATCAGGATTATGACAGGATAAACGTGGGAGGTTGCGGAGGCCCTCGGGAGCCACAAGCCTACGCGGCCATCTTGGTTGCGCGCTAGGCTCCTCCCCCCCGACAATGAATTTCTTGAAGTAGTCAGGACTCTGCCGAATGGGAGCAGTGCACACGGCCTGCTTCAGGTCATCAAATGCCTCTTGACAGCTAGCTGTCCACTGAACCTTTTTGTGCATCTTTATAGAAGTTAAGTCATTCAATGGTGTCACTATTGATCCATACCCTTTGACAAATCTCCTATAGTACCCAGTCAGGCCTAAGCAGGCTCTCACCTGAGTCTGGGTAGTTGGAGCAACCCATTCCATTATGGTCTGGATTTTGCTCTGTAATGGTTGAACCTGGCCTCCACCTACAAGGTGGTCCAGGTACACAACCTGACTCTGCCCTATCTGGCACTTAGCAGCCTTGATAGTGAAGCCTGCCCTTTGCAGGGCCTCCAAAACATTCCTCAGGTGGACCAGGTGATCCTCCCAGGTGGAGCTAAAGACAGCAATATCATCTAGATAGGCTGCACTAAAGTCTTCCAGGCCTGTGAGGACTTGATTCACCAACCTTTGGAAAGTGGCAGGTGCATTCTTCAAACCAAATGGCATTACCACAAATTGATAGTGCCCACTAGGGGTAGAAAATGCTGTCTTTGGCTTTGCATCATCAGCTAGTCTGATCTGCCAGTAGCCAGCTGTTAGGTAAAATGTGCTTAGAAACTTGGCTGAGGCCAAAGTATCTATCAGCTCATCTGCCCTAGGGATGGGATGGGCATCAGTCCTAGTGACTGCATTGAGACCCCTGTAGTCTACACAAAACCTCATCTCTCTTTTCCCACCACTGGTGTGAGGTTTTGGTACCAGGACTACTGGGCTAGCCCAAGGGCTAACTGAGGGTTCAATCACACCCAGATCCAACATCTTTTGGACTTCTGTCCTTATACATTCCCTGACATGGTCAGGTTGCCTGTAGATCTTATTCTTCACAGGTAGACTGTCCCCAGTGTCCACTTCATGAGTGCACCAGGTGGTCTGATTTGGAGTCAGAGAAAACATATTTCTAAACTAGCTGAGGTGGTTCCTGCAGTCAGTTTGCTGCTGGGCAGTGAGGTTGCCTGCAAGGCTACACCATCAACTGACCCATCATCAGGGTTCTGAGAAAGCAGGTCAGGGAGTGGTTCACTCTCTTCCTCCTGTCCTTCATCAGTAGCCATGAGCAAGCCCATGGCTGCCCTGTCAACGTATGGTTTAAGTCTGTTGACATGAAGTACCCTGTGGGGACTCCTAGGGGTTCCAAGGTCTACCAGGTAGGTAACCCCCCCTTTTTGTTCAACAATAGTGTGGGGTCCACTCCACTTGTCCTGGAGAGCTGCTGGGGCCACAGGCTCCAACACCCACACTTTCTGTCCTGACTGTTAAACAGTCAGTAGAGCCTTTTGGTCATGCCAGGCTTTTTGCAGTTCCTGGCTAGCCTCAAGGTTTTTGTTTGCATTTTTCATGAACTCAGCCATCCTGGAGCAGAGACCAATTACATAGTCCACTATCTTGCTTTGAGGGCTTAAGAGGTAACTCCCATCCTTCCTTCACCAAACACAGTGGACCCCTGACAGGGTGACCAAACAAAAATTCAAATGGGCTGTAGCCAACTCCCTTTTGAGGCACCTCCCTGTATGCAAATAAAAGGCAGGGCAAGAGTATGTCCCATTTTCGCCTAAGCTTCTCTGGGAGTCCTTTGATCATGCCCTTTAAGGTCTTGTTGAATCTCTCAACTAAACCCTTGCATTGTGGGTGATAGGGTGTGGTGAACTTGTAGTTCACTCCACACTCCTTCCACATAGCAGTCAAGTAAATAGACATGAAGTTTGTACCCCTGTCAGATACTACCTCCTTAGGAAAGCCTACTCTTGAGAGCACACTTAAGAGAGCTCTTGGTGCTTGGTGCTGTAGTGGTCCTTAGGGGAATTGCTTCTGGATACCTGGTGGCATGATCCACTACCACCAGTATAAATCTGTGCCCAGATGCTGTTTGGGGATCCATGGGACCAACAATGTCAATCCCTTCCCTTTCAAAGGGCACCCCCACCACAGGTAGTGGTATCAGGGGGGCCTTTGTAGTGCTTCCTGCTTTGCCACTGGCTTGACAGGTTACACAGGAGTGACAAAACTACTTTGTGTCTTCAGACATGTGAGGCCAGTGAAAGTGAGGAACAATTCTGTCCCAAGTCTTGTTCTGGCCTAGGTGTCCTGCTAGGGGAATATCATGGGCTAATTTCAGTAGGCAACCCCTAAACTTCAGAGGTATAACCAACATCCTGGATGCACCAGGCTTGGGGTCTCTACTCTCTGAGTAAAGGAGTCCATCATCCCAATAAACTTTATGAGTGATACTACCATTCCCAGGAGCCTCATCAGCAGCTTGCTGTCTGAGGGTTTCAAGAGAGGGGCAGGTTTTCTGCTCCTGGTTCAGATCAGAACTGGAAGGACCCCCTGTCCCCAAGAACTCAACCTGGTCAGGTACAAGCTCATCTGGGACAGTTCCTTCTTCAGGCTCAAGATCATCTCCCTGAGGAGACTGATCAGTATCCCGAGACAGGTGGGAAGGCTCTACCTTAACCCTAATGCTCCTTCTCTTGTGAGACACCGGGTCCATTATTCCAGAATCCAGGGCCTGTCCAGTTTTAGACATTTTAGCCTGTGACCTGGTCACAGCAAAGGCATGTGCAGGGATCCCTAACATTTCTGCATGTGTCCTGAGCTCCACTTCAGCCCAAGCTGAAGTCTCTAGATCATTGTCAAGCAAGCAGTGTACTGGTAGGTCCGCACTTACCACAACCTTCTTAAGGCCAGTTACCCCTCCCCAGGAGAAGTTAACAACTGCCAGAGAATGGTCTCTTCTGACATTGCTAGCATTGGTCACTTGGTACTTTTCACCAAGTATAATCTGCCCAGGATCCACAAGATCTTTTGTCACCATTGAGACACTTGCTCCTGTGTCCCTGAATGCCCAAGCTTCTACTCCATTAGTTAAAGGCTGCTGTCTGTATTTGCCCAAGTTACTGGGACTCACCAAGGGGGACATATCCATGCCCCCATCACTGACAAGCACAGCCTGAGTTGGTACTCTGACTAGGCCCGAGTCCATCTCAAAACCAATGGCCAAACCTACTACACCCTTATTCTGTGTATTCCCACCACCAATTGTAACTGCACTAGGGGGAGCAGGTGCCTTAGGGGCATTGGTGGGGGCTGGAGTATTTTCTTTGGCCTTGGTGCAGTCACTAGTCCAGTGAGTTTTCTGTTTACAGATTTTGCACCAAGGTTTCTTTTGGCCTTTACCCTTTCCTGACTGTGAATCCCCACCTGAAGTAGATTTTTGGGGCCCTTGAGAAAACTTCTGGTCTTTACCCTTGTCCCCACCCTTGTCAGAGTTTTTGGAATCTTGCTTCTTTGGGTCACCACCTTGGTTCTGTAACTTCTGCCTCACCCTGGTTCTGACCCATTTGTCTGCCTTATTTCCCAATTCTTTGGGAGAGGTCAGATCAGAGTCTACCAGGTGCTGGTGCAACGGCTGATATTGACAGTTATTAATCATCTGCTCCCTCATTATCAGATTGTACAATCCTTTGAAGTCACACATTTTACTGCCCAATAACCAACCTTCCAGAGCCTTAGCAGCACAGTCAACAAAGTCTACCCAGTCTTGATTTTGTGCTTTTTGGGTGTCTCTGAACTTTAACCTGTATTGTTCAGTGGTTAGGCCAAGCCCATCTATTAGTGCACTTTTCAAGACTTTGTAGTCATCAGCATCCTCTTCTCTTACAGTGAGGAGCTTATCTCTACCTTTGTCTACAAAGTAGAGCCATAAGATTGCTGCCCACTGACTTTGAGGGACCTTCTGTACTTTACAGGTCCTCTCCAAGGCGGTTATCCATTTGTGGATGTCATCCCCACTCTGGTAGGGAGGGACAATCTTACTTAGGTTTCGACGATCATAAGACCTCTCCCTATCTCTAGGGAGATTAATGCCACCAAGGGACTCTAGTCACTCCCTTTTACTAGCTCTGTTGAGCTCTAGGGCTTCCCTATCTAAGGCCATCTGCTGCTTTCTGAGGTTGAACTTGTCTTGCTCATACTTCAGCAGTCTCGCTCTCCTCTCCTGGGAGGTTTCCCTCCCTCTGTGAGAAGAGTCAGAGGTCCCTATAGAGGAGTTCGACTGGATAGATCCCCTTGACAGAGATCTATCCCTTCTAGCCCTGTTGTCAGGTCTACTTGGAGGAATAAAAGAAGGAGCATTATTGTCATTCTCCTCATCCAAGAGATCTGGGTTTACCAGAGTCTGGTCATTGTCACCAGTCTGGTCAGCATCAGAGGTAGGGTCAGGGGAGTTTCCACCTCTAGGCCCACCCTCGGGTGCTGACCCACCCACAATGTCTATCCCGTCAGGGCCACTAGGCCCTGTGATATCATCCAGCTTAAGTATCTTTATGAGATGCTGGGTGGATGGACTTTTGCCTGTCTTCAGCTTCCTAATGGAACATAAGTTCCTAAGCTGAGCAAAGGAGAGATCCTCATATTTATAGGGAAGGAGCTCACTGGTTCCTGGTAGGGACCCACTGGTTCCTGGCTGGTTAGACATTACTTATGTGGTGTGGTGTATTGCACTACCTACACTAGTGTGGCCTACTAAACTCTCTTGAGTTGTAGAAAGGGTGTGCTCACCCTTAACACACAACTCTAAGTTCAGTAGAACTTACTGTAGCTAAACTTGATATTATATGTACCTCAGGTACCTTTTATTGGTTTTCAGTTGATCAATTCAATTGAGATTATCTGGTAAAATAATAGCAAGCTGGAATCCCACCGTTGCCACCAATGTGAGAAGGTGGCCTGATATATGCTGTCCACTAGTTCTAGTGGGCACCTTGTATCAGTCCAAACAACCCCTTATGGTGATAGGTTAAAGACAACCTTTATTGAAAGCTATTCTAGTGGTAGCTATGGAGATCAGCCTTCAGGCTAAGTCTTGAAGGAATGTAAAGCAGCTTGTTTTACCAGTCTATAATCTCTTGAGTGATCAAATGAAAGGACAACCACACCAGGTATATATTCAAAATACATGTATTTAAGTTAACACACACCCCTCTAGTCTCTTTATGAGACTGGAGTTCGAAGTACTTTGTTTACAAGTCAGCAGTTATCAGTAATAGCACAAATACACGTTTGGGCCCTAGGGATGTACCAATCCATATACCAAAAAAGTGGTATAAGAACGACGACTGAACTAGACACAAGGCCTAGAGTCTGTAGAATCGCTGGGACCCCAAGGAACCACCCAAGGTAGTGACACAGGGGACCCACGGGGACTGTATGCAGTGTGTAAACACAACCGCGGGTTTGCCGTTATCTTCTATTGGCAATATCGCGGTTGGAAATTTACAGATTAGGGACACTTCTAATTGAGTCAGCACCAAACCCTTTTGGACTTAAGAAGTTCTAGGGCCAGCACCCACGGGAGCACTGTAGTACTCGAGTTACCTCACCCAGGGAAGCCGGGTGCATAGTTAGGTGTCTTTTGGTGTCGGGTCGCGTCATCGATTGCAATGGAAGTGTCCGAAGAGATCCAAGCCTGGATCTGGGATGGAAGGAACCTGAAAGCAGAGGGACAGAGTCTGGGTCACTAGCCAGTGACCAAGGGCAGGATGGACCAATGCCCACAGATGTTGGGTGCTTCAGGTGAGTTGATGGGTGTCTTGACTCTTAAGCCACGAGGTCCAGGAGGCATCGATGAAGTCCATGAGCCGGATTCGATCTGTCCCACGAAGTCTGTCGAGTGCTGCGGTGTCGATGACCAGATTGGACCCACCAAGCCTTGGCAATGGCAAGTCACTGGAAATCAGAGAAAGGACTGCCGTGCAGACCGGCAAGGTCTGATGGACTCACCCAGTGAGGGTAAGTAAGGGCACATCTGGAGCAACCAGGAAAGCCCAAGCAGAAGAGGAGTTGCCTTTGTGGGGACCTGCTAACCAACAGGCTAGTGATCGCAAAGGTGCCTCGAGCGATTGCACTTGAAGCTGGCCCACGGGTCACTCGTGGAGTGGAGGCCAACAATCTTCGCAACAGGAGGTGCTCAAGGCTGGGGCTACTCGGAGCCCAAAGCACAACTTCGAGGAGGGCCAGAAAGATAGTGATGCTGCAAAAATTCATAGTGTCCAGGGGTCATGGTTCCACGTCACCCATGATAGCCACGGGCCTCAGCTTTGTGGTGGACTCAGGGTAGCCTTGGGGAAGTCTGGAAATCCTCCTCTGGGGATGCAGAGACTTCGGCATCCGGCAGGAGCTTCAGAATTGCAGACCGGTCAGTTGCTTCTTTGGTGCCTGCCAAGCAGGGGAGTCACTCCTTGACCCCAAGGGAGATTTCTTCAGTCTTCTAGTCAGGACAGAACATCGAAGGTCCAGGATGTACGTTGCAGAGTTTCTTCTAGGGTAATCTAAAGTCCTAGGGACTGGATTCCTATACTTATACTAAGTTTAGGGCATGGACTAACTCTAAGGCCACACCCATGGGTGGGCCAGGAAAGAGGGGTGATTACACCTATTTCCTGTGTCCAGTTTCGCACCAGAGTAGGGACAGGTAGCCCCTGCAACCGGTTTGAACTAGAGTATGCACAGAGACACCAAGTGTGTCCCCAGTGCAGGACTTCAAAGCACCAGAGAGTGCTCCCGCCCAGCCACAATATACATGTGCCTCTCTGGGGAGGTGGTCACACCTCCCTTTGACCGGAAACCTATTGTCCAGGCCTCCCCTGCCAGAGTTTCGGTCAGCAGCAGGAGGCCAGACCTGTGTCTGTGGCAGAGGCATCCATTTTGTGATGCCAGGGCTCAGGAAAGTCCTACCGAGTTTAGCCAGTGTGAACACGTCTCTCCCTCTAGAAGGGTGGAATGCTACCCCCACCCACAGAATTGGCAGGGGGTAGTATTCCAAAGCATTTGACACCAAAAACGACATGTTTTGATGCACCCATTCCAAAGTTAGCATTTACCGCGAGGTTATAATGCACTTAAGAGTATATGGTATGGCTATATCACAGAACGGCCATAAGGAAGTATTTCCGAAAGCTGCAGAGGGGCTCAGCTCATGCTTGGGCACGCTCTCACATAAAACCAAGCACTCTGCCTTCAGGATTGTCACGGCCTGCCATAGGAGTGGCTTATAGGTTTATATGTGTCTGTATATATATGTGGATATAGGTAGCCTATACCACGATAAGAGGTGCAAGCACACCCTTACCCAGGCTGCAGTAGCAGCTGTGGTGCTATTTTGGAGTGCTTCCCAGGGGTGGCATAATACATGCTGCAGCCCCTGGTAGGCCTCTGAGGTACCTATGGCCTAGGTACATAGTATACCATATACTAGGGGCTTATAAGACACTCCAGAATCCAATTAGATATGTACCTAATGTACATGGAAACCATTTTAGAGAGGAAGCAGCTAGACTGTGGTCCTGATTAGCAGGGCCACAGCCAGACTAAGGTCGAAAAACAGTGAAAACCATCAAAAAGTGGGGGTACCCATGTGAGCAGATCCTACTCTCCTACAGGACACATGTCATGTCTGTATGCACTGCCAGCACAGAGCGTGATTCTATTCACAGTATTGCAAGCTGGCAGCTCAGGGGAATAATAATGTCTGTGTGTGCTTTCTTGATGTGTGCTCAGCAGTGTTGGTGTATGCTCATCTAGTGATGTCCAGGCATCATTGTCACATGCGTTACTTTCAATTTTTGCACTTGGGTGGGCATGTGGTGTGCACTGTGAAGGGGTGACTTTGTTATTGGTGTTGGTGTGTGTGTGCCCCTGCAATATGAAATGCACATGTGTGACTCTGGAGTTGTGTGCCTGTTGTTTGTGTTGTTCAGCCCTGTGCTTATGACTGTGTGCACATGTGTGAGTTGTAGTTTGTGCACTATACGGTGTGTTTGGGTCCATTCAGCCTTTCATCCATCTGAGGTCGATAAAATGAGTACCATTGAGTTGGGTAACAACAAACATCTGTTATTCAGCGCCAAGATACCTGTAGTGGTGAACGTGCATTTTACAAATACACATGTTATGTTGGTGTGTCCTTGCACTTGTGTCAGACGAATACTTGTTGGTGGCAATTGTGAGTATGCAGGGTGTGTGGCTGGGAAATCAGTGTTGTGTTTTGTTTATTTGCCATGTGTTTTGTAACTTTGCTCAGCCACACTGACATTGTGGGTGTGTTTTGTCATCCATTGCTGTCACTTGGGTCTTTTTTGTAGCCATTATGGCATGTGGGGTGTAGAGTAAGACCATTGCCTAGCTGTGCTTCATATGCCTACCCAGTGTGTGTGTGCCCTGCATCTATATTGTTATGGGGCACTCATCACCTATCCACTACTGGCATACACACCACTACACATTCATGTCGGCTGTCCCCTTGGCTTGCCAGTGTGTGTGCCTCCCCATCTGTTCATGGGCTTCACTATGGGGTGTGGGGTATGTCTGTGTGACTTGACAGGCTGTGTGTCCAGTTGGGTGTTTGGTTCTATTCTGTGTGAGTGTTGAATTTGTGCTTGGACTCAGTTTGTTTGCCATGTGTGTAGTGTAAGTGTGGTGTGCGGGTTGCCATGGCCATGTGTTTCTGTGCTATGTGTTCATCTGCAGCCCACCTGCTGGGGCTGCATCCCTAGTTGTTTGGAGTGTGCGGTGCAGGGTGTGGATTCACCTGGGTGGTTGTTGTGCAGGGGGTGGCACAGGTGGGGCACGTGGCATGTCCCTTTAGGGGGGGCTACTGTGTGGAGGGTGGTGGTGTGGGCCTGTGATCTGTGTGCACTACCCAGGCCTGGCGCCGGACCTGCCTTCCTGCATTCTGTGCATGTTTTCACACAGCTTCACTGCTGCGGTGACGTAACCGGGACATTGCAGCATGATTGGGGTGGATGCATGGCCTGGATGCGGAGGGGTGCATTTGAGACACTTGGGACATGTGTGGGTGCACTTGTCGATGTGTTCCTGTCCCCACCTGGGTGTCTGGTGTGGACATGAACACAGTGTCAGCTCTGGTGTTGTGTGTTGTGTTTGTGGGCGGAGTTGTGTAATTGCGTACCTACGGCGGCGTCCGCGACGGGTCATGACTTGCTGGCAGTGTATCACGTGCAGCGCTTGGAAAACGTGTAAGGCTTGGTCCACTACGGTCGGGTCCAGGTGGCAGGGACCGTGGATCTGGTAGCGCTTGCTCCGCTGTGGTGTTTCCGCCATCTCTGGATGTGTGGTTTCCCCGCTGCAGTGCCACTGGCTGTTTGAGGCATTCTAATTGGTACGGCGGAAGGGACGTCATTCCGCACAGCGGTGAGTGTCCATTGGCTCCCACCGCCGCAGTGGCGGGCGCTTTTGGATGGCGGTTCACGTCACACCGCAGCGGACGGGAAATGGGCTGTGTTTGCCCATGTTAATATGGCGGACGTGAGGACGCTGCTCGCGGGTGGAAAATTGAAGTTTTCCGCACCGCTAGCACCGCGGTGGTGCCTCCACCGGACATCCTAATAGACCCCTTAGTTTGCTGAGACATGAATGTCTGAAGGGTGCATCTTTAGCTCTTTCAACTGTTTGAAAGAGGGCAGCAGTCTCAAATTCTGGGGGCACAGATACCAACAGCTTGCCTCATAATCTTTGCTTTTTGCATCTACAGTTGGTGCAGATGCCACCTAAGAGAGTAACCTTTCCAGCTAGGCAGTGTGCTTCCTGGAGTCAGCCTGCTTTACTTTTCCCAAACTTTGGTCAACAAAGGTAAATATGTCTTCTACTATAGTGTTCTTAGCTCGCTTTTGGTAACGTGGCTTGAGCAGTATGGCCTAAGGCATGCTCGAAGGTAAAGCAAAACAGTGTAAGTCACAAATTTCAATACAGTTTAGTAAAAATAAACCAAGTTTAGATAAACAAGAATATTTAGTAATTATTCAGAAGCAAAATCAAAAGGAGGGCTGTGATTTAAGGTTTAGTAATTAGCAAAAACAACTGTCAAAACCAAACAAAATGGTAAATATATATTTTTTTAAAACCGATCCACTGAATCAATCAGGAAGTCACATACAAATTGTAGCTGACTTCGCTAGCCATGCTCGAGGGGACAAAGGTAAGTTTAGTCTCTGGTGATGATCAACACTTGAACAAAAGCAAATCATGATAACATGGTTAACAACATGGAGAAATTACCTGATCCTACTACGGTAATGACAAATCGCTGCTACAGGACGCCCTCGGGAGGCCCAATGATGTAGGAAATCCAGGAAAATTACTTCAAGATGTTCGTTGCCGTTCCTCGGCCAAACAAGCACATCAGACGAGTGCTCTGGTGTTCGCGCAGGATGATCCCATTCACTCTAAAAACAGCCCAAGTGCCCGCGTCCACTTTAGCGTTACCACAAAAATGAAACACTCAGGTTGAGAGGGACGCCTCGAAGGCTATTCACAAAGGTACCTTACACCTGTGAGTAATCTATACGTATAAGTAAGGTCATAGAGCAACTTTGCTTGATTTAGGTATTCACCATTACGATAAAGTTACTCAAAAGTGTGGACTTGCACGTCTGCACCCCCTTAAATAGATGTGGAACAAAATATACAAATATACCTTACTGAAGCAAAAATGGACTATGGGTGGCGCCACATAAATGCAGCACCACGCAGAGCCGAGCACTGGCAACGCCTTCCAAAACTGCATAAAATACAAATGAATGTTACAAAATCACCTATATTTTAAACATAATTATTTCATGATAAAATATGTTAACCTTTTAATAAAAAAACTAATTGTAACTATTAAATAATTCATTTTACTTAATTCTATCCATAACTTTTTGTAAGGCAGTTTCGCCTCCACAAAGAGTTGTGTGACGAAATGTAGTTATCATGAGAGCATAATAAGAAAAAACAATGATTTTACTTTAGGTGGGATTTTTTATACAAACCTTTGGAAAAATATGTGTAAAAAAATAAGTAAATAATTAAATTTCAAGTGGTGGTGTATCATTTTTATTTGTTATAAAATAAATGTACATTCATATTTCACATAAAAATATTTCATTTTTTTCAAGATTGATAAACTTGTAAAATATTACCTAAATGTTTTACACAGGCAGAGCTTCGCCCAAGTTAAATATATACAATTTTTTATATTTTTTCTAAAGCCTAAATTAAAAGTTAAGCAACATTTTTCTTATGTATTCCTAATTATTAATTGTGATGTAGAGAATTAATTATAACAAATGTAATTATACCTTACTAAAAATGAATGTTATATCAGTGTTTATGCATAAGTATTTCACATTTTACAGCCACTCCCCTCTGTCACTCCCACATTTACTACTCAAAACTATACTACGTGTGCGGAAACTCTGCAGTCGGGGCAGGCAACGCCACAGAGAAAAAGATAGGAGAGGCAGAATGACCGCACGTAGTTTGTGAATCGCATTTTGTTGTATTTTAGTCATCCTATACTAGTTTATGAATAGGCCTGATTACCTGTGAGACTTTCTTGGGTGTATCTGATGTGATTGTAAAGCTTGTGAAATTGTCCTGAACAGATGGGAAGCAGGTTCCATTTGTAGCAAAAAGAACATGGAAAGAGGCCGCTAAAGTGGATATTTGTAATACAAGGCTGTGTCCCCATGGAACAGAAGTCATTAGGACTATTTATGGTTGGCCTTGTATTTCATTTTTTAAATTTAATTTATTCTGTGTTTTAAATAGCACAGACATGACCCAAATAGGGTATCAGAATGCTTCACAATTCCATAGCCTAGAACTTTCGATGGCAGGTTTGACACAAACCTTTAAGCAACAGTAATAAGCGTAAATAATCAGTTTGGGAGATTGAGACATTTATGCTTACAACAACAACATACATGTCCTAACGATTACTAGAGATCGATTTGTGTTAACATAGTCCATGATCTAGAAAGTATCATAACAGTGTCTGGTCTTCTGTTATTATGGGAGGAATTTGTTCATAAGAAAAGTCTTAGCTTCTTTTTTGAAATCTGACGTGGACGAGATCCTTCTAATACTCGGAGGGAGGGAGTTCCAGATTCTTGGTGCAACACCAGAGAATGCTCCGTCATAAGTTCTCTTCTTTCAGAAGAGGGGAGGTATCAGTAAGAGGTTTCCATTACTCAGAGAGAATCTGCTGCCTCCTGATAATGGTACAAACACTAGAGTGATAGAAAGACTAGAGAATGATGTGGTGGGATGTTGCAGAGAATAACTACCGTTCCATCCATCACCTTTAGTTTTTCTCGATGATCAGCCCTACGTGGCACAGAACAGATGTTGGTCCCATAGAGACCTACGGCAAAGGGACTCCTGCTGCAGCCCCCTGGTGAGGCTCGTTAAGGCTGGAAACAGTTTGAAGTTACCTGGATTCTAGATCCTAGGGGCGTGGCCTCAAAGTTCAGGATCCAATGGACTTTGTGGGTCAGAGCCACGGCTTATAAACACTCAGGGAGCAAAACACGCTGAATGGAATGAGGCCACAAATAGTTACAAAAGGATGAGGTTAATTCAAGCATTTCCAAGCCTCGCTGTGTGCTTTTCTCAGTAGACAGTTTGTAGGACAATCAATGGAGCGGAGTCTTTGTGGCTGCTTCATGTAAATGTTTTGCGATGCTGAAAGCTCCTCCTCAGGGTTTACAGTGAGCACCTTTTATTCTCCCACACTGTCTCTCTTAAAGGCTCATTTACAACTAAACATGGGAACCTGTCAATACTAATTTCCATCTAGAGGGATATAAAACATTCTTTTGACCGGCGCGAAAGGCCACATCAGGGAGAGCCATGGGAGGGTTGGTTATTTATGCTGACCTTACAATGCAGGGTAGATGGATAGATTTGGCCCGGGACTCTGAGGTTGCGCAGGGGCTCTTTTTTCTTACTAAAGGTTACAGGCTATTTTTTATAAGTTTTTATAACTCAATGTCACACGGTCAGGGTCTCGCAAGTGTGCATGAGCTGGATGCTAGACTAATGCAGGCGCAGGAGTGTTAGTAGGTGATTTCAATTGTCATTTGTGCCCAAATTTAAAAGCATCCTGTGGTGATTGGTCAACTTGCATGCTTGAGGATGGCCCTCACTTGGAACACAGAAAGGAGGGCAGCGAGCTAGGTAGCTTATTCCACGCGCACGCGCTGACGCACACTATGGACATGATTGAGGTTGAACAGGATACAATGGTTCACCCTACATTTAAAGGCAGAGGGTGCGCTTCTTTTGTTGATTATATTTTTGTTTTGATTTCACTTAGAAACTGTGTGTCCAGGTTTAGCATTAGCTACAGTGCGTTTAGTGATCATAAACCCCTTGCCTTCTCCTTGGCGGATGTCTGCGACTATCGCGGGTCAGCTGGCATGGGAGGGGGTGCCCTGGTCTATGGATCAGGGCAGGAGGCTATGGTGGACACAGGTTAACGGAGAAGCCTTTTATAAATCATTGTTAAAAGAAGGAGAACATGTCATTTTAAGGTGCTTAGATCTTGATATAAAGGGACAGATTTAGTGGAGGCTTTTAAACAGGTGGCCCAATTAGTTGACCCCTTGCTGCGAGCCCCTATGCCCAGTGTCATAAGAGGTTTGACCCACATTGTTCACGTGCACTCAGAGAGCTGAAAGATGCCCTAAAGACACCCCAAGAGATAGGGTTTGGGTGTCCGTTTGCCGTAAAAATTATAAGTTAGCTGTCAAGGGACGTAAACGTCAATTGCAAAAACAAGCTTGGGAGGACTTGACAGAGGCAATAACACTAAAAGACTCCTCCGCTTTCTGGAGAGTCATAAATAACTCTTGTTTTCAAGAATCGACAAAAACCTGGGCTGAGCAATAACATCCTGCGGGAGCAATGGTATGAGCACTTTCACGGGCTGTACAATTACAATCCAAGTGCTGATTCACCCCAGGAATGTAAAGGGGAACAGGGTACACCTCCAGTGAGATTTTCACTGAGTGAGGTTAAAAAGGGAATTGAGGGCCTAACTAGGAACAAGGCTCCTGGCCCTGACGGGATCCAACCTGATCTTTTCATAAATAATGTGGATCTCTGGGCCCCAATCCTGACTAGGGTGATTAACGCAGCAGTGGACGCCAGCATCCTGGTCTACAGACACGATCGTCCGCCATTTTTAAAAAGGGCAACAAGGACGACCCACAATGTTACCGTCCGATTTCCCTTATCAATGTGTCAGTGAAGGTACTAGGGCGGGTGGTTTTAAGTAGGCTAATGGAGTGGGCTGATGAGCATAAGATCATAACTGATGTTCAATTTGGCTTTAGGCCAGGACAATCTACTACTGTCCAATGCCTCAATCTGTAACTCATTGCAGCCAAATACACAGTGGTAAGTCCAGGGACGATGTATTTAGCATTTATGGACTTAACCGCCGCCTTCGAGTCAATAGAGGGAAACTGTGAGCATTAATGGACGGGCTTGGCGTGGACCCTGGGCTTATTAACATCTTAAAAACTTTGCATTTGAACACCACTGCCACGGTTAGATACTGCCAGGATGGAAACAAAACAGAACCCTTTATGTGCTCTAGTGGTGTTAGACAGGGTTGCATACTAGCTCCCTTTCTGTTTACGCTATACATAAACGGTCTTGGTCACGCACTAAGCACTCTTCATGCTGACACTCCAAGGATAGGTACCCGTGGAATTGCAGTTCTGCTTTATGCAGACAACGCGGTACTTCCTGCATGCACTTCCAAAGGTCTGCAGATCCTAATAGATGGGTTTGTATCCTTCATGGAGAACCTGGACTTGTCTCCCAATTTGGCAAAATCTTATGTCATGGAAGTGGGCAAATAGGCAGGCAAATCATACAAATATACAATTGGATCTCATTGCCTAGGCAAGGTGCAGTCCTTCTCATATCTGGGGATTTTATTTGATGGGCGTCTTACTAGAGGAGAAGTGCTGCACCATGGCCAAATGCAACGGTTCAATAATGAATTTTGCCCAAAGGTTAGGACGATGGTCCCCAGAGCAGATTTTGAAACTGTACAGCTCCATGTGCTGTGCCAAAGTGTTGTATGGCAGTGAGGTTTGGGGATTTATTGAGGCAAACTAATTACAAATAGAGGAGAACAAGTATCTTAGGCGCCTGTTAAAAGTTCCTCAGAGCACGCCAGCCCACATTGTACACGAAAAACTGGGTGCATGTTATATCATGGAAAGGTGGGCTGTCAACCCCCTAGTTTGCTGGGTAAAGATCTGGTCAGATGAGGAGGCCGCACTAAGTAGGCAGGTTTTAGAAGATTGTCTCTCCCTGGACCATGGCCTCAAAATTCCCAGGCTAAAATATGAGAAGGAGTCCCTTGTGAAAGTTGGCTGTGCAGAATTATTCGCTAACCCCTCGGAAATAAGTACACTGGATAGGGCACTGGTCAAGGACCGGTTCTTTAAGAACGTAACGTTGCACCGGGAAGACAGAGAGTTACTTAAACCGTCGGCGAGAGAACATTTAATTGTCAGATCCACCGAGGGCATTGAACCATACCTGTCTGGTATAAGTAGTGCCCATGACAGATTTTGAATGACTCGGTTCAGGCTAAACCTTTTGCACTAGATTTTAGCAGAACTGGCAGGGTTCACACTGCATCCAGACTTGAAGGGGCCCTGTGGCTGCGACCATAGGTCTCCACAGGACAGCCTTCACTTTGTTTTATTCTGCCCATTTTATTCTGATCCAAGAAGAGTTTTTCTGAGGGGTATCTTAAAAAAAGCCAGATTTAAACAAGCACAGGTGGCACTTTTATTTCTGAAATTGGCCACAGATGCCTTTACACTTTTCTGAATCACAAATTTTTTATGGACTGCTTACAGATTAAGGGCCTCAAGGGGTTGCGTGAACTAGACCTGCAGATGTGGTTGCCTCATGAGAGACACGTTACATTCGATGTTTATTTTTTAGCTAGATATATTTAATCTGTACCATGTAGATTATAAATTGTGTATTGATCCTTTTTAAAAATGAAGTATGTACTGTAACCTATGGATAAATTGTTACTTTTATGGTATTTTTATATGCCGAATAAAGGAATTGAATTGGACCTATAGAGACCTACGGCAAAGGGACTCCTGCTGCAGCTCCCTGGTGAGGCTCGTTAAGGCTGAAAACAGTCTGAGGTTACTTGCATTCCAAATCATAGGGGCGAAGCCTCAAAGTTCAGGATCGAATGGACTTTGTGGATCAGGGCCACTGCTTATAAACACTCAGCAAACAAAACACGCTTAATGGAATGAGGCCACAAATAGTTACAAAAGGATGAGGTTAATTTAAGCATTTTCATCCCACGCTGTGTGCTTTTCTCCGTAGACAGTTTGTAGGACAATCAATGGAGTGGAGTCTTTGTGGCTGCTTCATGTAAATTTTTTGCGATGCTGAAGGCTCTTCCTCAGGGTTTACAGTGAGCACCTTTTATTCTCCCACATTGTCTCTCTTATGTAGATAGGTTACATTTACAACTAAAGTTTTTGTCACATTGAGAGCAACTGGATCTCTGTCTGAAGCGTTTCTGGCATTCAGAACACTGATAGGGTTTGAGCTCAGTATGAATTCTCTCATGTTCAATTAAACTGAATCTCTGATAGAAAGTTTTTGGGCATTCAGAGCACTGATAAGGTTTCTGCCCAGTGTGAGTTATCTCATGGTGAGTGCGAGTCTTTTTCTGACTATTGCTTTTTTGGCATTCAGAACACTGATACGGTTTGAACTCAGTATGGATTCTCTGATGTTGAGTTGAACCGGATTTGTGATAGAAACTTTTTTGGCATTCAAAACACTGATAAGGTTTCTGCCCAGTGTGAGTTATGTCATGGTGAGTGCGAGTCTTTTTCTGACTGAAGCTTTTTTGGCATTCAGAACACTGATACGGTTTGAACTCAGTATGGATTCTCTGATGTTGAGTTAAACCGGATTTGTGATAGAAACTTTTTTGGCATTCAAAACACTGATAAGGTTAATGCCCACTGTGAATTCTTTCATGTACAGTAAGTTTGAATTTCTGACTGAAGGTTTTACAGCATTCAAAGCACTCATAAGGTTTTTGCCCAGTGTGAGTCCTCTCATGTTTAGAGAGACTAGCTTTCCAACTGAAGATTTTCCAGCATTTAGAGCACTGATAAGGTTTTTGCCCAGTGTGAGTTTTCTCATGTTTAATGAGATGGTCTTTCTGACGAAAGCATTTCTGGCACTTAGTGCACTGATACGGTTTATGCCCAGTGTGGGTTCTTTCATGCACAGTAAGGTTGGATTTCTGACTGAAGCTTTTCCAGCATTCAGAGCACTGATAAGGTTTTTGCCCAGTGTGAGTTACCTCATGTTGTGAGAGATTCGATTTCTGACTGAAGCTTTTCCAGCATTCAGAGCACTGATAAGGTTTTTGCCCAGTGTGAGTTACCTCATGTTGTGAGAGATTCGATTTCTGACTGAAGCTTTTCCAGCATTCAGAGCACTGATAAGGTTTTTGCCCAGTGTGAGTTACCTCATGTTTTGAGAGAGTAGATTTCCGACTGAAGCTTTTCTGACATTCAGAGCACTGATACGGTTTATGCCCAGTGTGGGTTCTTTCATGCACAGTAAGGTAAGATTTGTGACTGAAGTTTTTGCAGCATTCAGAGCACTGATAAGGTTTTTGCCCAGTGTGAGTCCCCTCATGTGTAGAGAGATTAGCTTTCCAACTGAAGCTTTTCCAGCATTCAGAGCACTGATAAGGTTTTTGCCCAGTGTGAGTTACCTCATGTTGTGAAAGATTCGATTTCTGACTGAAGCTTTTCCAGCATTCAGAGCACTGATAAGGTTTTTGCCCAGTGTGAGTTCTCTCATGTTCAATTAAATTGGATCTCTGACTGAATCGTTTCTGGCATTCAAAGCACTGATAAGGTTTTTGCCCCGTGTGAGTTCTCTCATGGTGAGTGAGAGTCTTTTTCTGACTGAAGCTTTTCTGGCATTCAGAGCACTGATAAGGTTTTTGTCCATTGTGAGTTCTCTCGTGTACAATTAAACTGTATCTCTGATAGAAAGTGTTTTGGCATTCAGAGCACTGATACGGTTTGTGCCCAGTGTGAGTTCTCTCATGGTGAGTGAGAGTCTTTTTCTGTCTGAAGCTTTTCTGGCATTCAGAGCACTGATAGGGTTTGAGCCCAGTATGGATTCTCTGATGTACCGTTAAACCGTATTTCTGATTGAAACTTTTTTGGCATTCAGAGCACTGATAAGGTCTTTGTCCCGTGTGGGTTCTCTTGTGTTTAATTAAACCGGATTTTTGACTGAATCTTTTCCGGCATTCAGAACACTGATAAGGTTTTTGCCCAGTGTGGGTTCTCTCATGTAAAGTGAGATTGGGTTTGCGGCTGAATCTTTTTTGACACTCAGAACACTGATAAGGTTTGTGCCCAGAGTGAATTCTCACATGTTGAATGAAAGAGGATTTGTGACTAAAGCCTTTCTGGCATTCAGGTCACTGATAGGGTTTTCGTCCAGGGCTAGTTTTCTCATGTCCAGTGAGTTGGGATTGATAACTAAAGCTGTTCTCACATTCATTGCTCTTATTAGAGTTGTTTGTTTCTCCAAGTTGGGTCTGTTCCTGGATACATGTCATCTTAAGACTAAATCTGATTCCAGAGTCTGTTCTTGTTTATGTTACACTCAGCATTAACTTCTAAACTACACTGCAGAAGCTCTTCTTAACATTTGTATTGAACTAATTATAGCTTTATCTGGAGATCATTTTCCTACCTTTGAAGGCTCCTATCTAACAGGTCTTATGAAAGTTTGCTAAGGAGCACCATGTATTTATTACGATGCTCCTCATGGATTCATTTTCTCCAAGTTATGCCCAGTGATTTTGTGACTCCACTTCATCACATTTGAATTAGGAGTTTGCCTGTTAAGTGTATTTGTTCATACACGTAATGACAGGTGATTAGGGCATGCCAGGATGGTTTATGAATTATCAATAGCATAACACTGTCCCCTTTAAAGCTTTTTGTGCCAGTATATGCTTTTTGAACTCGTCGGCTAAGGCTAAGGCAGGGGCATGATAGACTTTGGAAGTACGGGACACTTGGAAACCACTCGGATCAACCCAAGAGACAGAGTTTGGAAATGATAATCCAGGATCTTTGCTGTAACGACATCTGAGAAAGTACATTTATGATAACTCTCTTTTAAACAATGTTTTCTCTCCTCTGAATCACAGGAGACTGAAACAAAAGCTTGCACTTGTAAACTAAAGGTATTAGTCTTCTTGGCAGTTCTGTCACATCACATCACGTCTACGGATTCTGATCTGTTGGGGAGGGTTGGGTGTCCAAAGCATTTCTCATAAACCATCAAATAGAGTATGCAAAACTGAGTATTCTCAAGTGCACGGCGTGGGTATCAATTGTGCCCAATGTTCTCATCAATCTCAGTTACTAACACTTGGCAAACATTTATGGTCATTTTACTTTAGGGATTTGACAATTTTCGCATTCAGCAACTTTTTCCGCTCCAAGTTCCTCACCATTCCAGGCACATAGAATGTGTTTCTCCTCTAGAGCTCGAGAATGTTTTAACTTTCCTTGAAATAATCCTTTTTGTTGTGTTTCACAAAATTTAAACCTTCTTTCTTCTGTTCATGCTTCTGTCACCTGTAGAAATGGAGTCAAAAATTGTAAATGAACACAAAGAAAAAATATTTGGACCTTATACTTTGCACAAAGAAAGTATTAACAAAAACAAAATAGGAAATCAGTTTGAGTTGCATTTCTGATAGTGGTAAAACAGTGTGGATCGGGAGCTTGGGATCACTGGAAATCAAGGATGTGAGAGCAAAAGAAGTGAATATTTAAGAAAGAAACGCAGATTCTCAGAAGCAGCCAACACTATCAATTTACAATTTTTATGGCAAAGACTGGCGTCATAGTGAGATATTTATAATTCTTTTAATTAATTATTAGATGTTATGAACTCCCCTGCCCACCTAGACTGTTAATCTATTCATTTTTTTTACAGTGATCTAGGAAGAGACATTTTATTGAACGAAGGAATTGGCCTTGTTTCACTCACTGCTTTAAATGCCACCGTAGACTGAGGCCGTGTCCAGTTTGCTCAGTGGAATTCACTATTTCAAATTGTGCGGATGATAAGGACTTACTTGGTGGACCAGAACTCATCACACTCCTCCGATGGGACGCGGCCACTGCAACACCTGAAAAAGAGAAAAAAACTGCAGAACAGTAAAGGAAAACAGTAAAGGAAAACAAAAAGGGTCAAGAAAAGAAAAACACAAAACAGAGGAAAGAGAAAAAAGGCTATCTTCCACTCTCACCACAGGGGTCCAGCACAGGAAACTCTGCAGCAGATGCTTGTGAACCCATAAGTTACTTCTAAAGACAGTGCCCCCAAGGTCAGCACCAGGATAGGCTCCACCTGTCGCACCACCCTAAAGCAAGCCCTGTGTGCATGTGTGTCCACGTACATGTACTGGTTCTTTTGCTTGTAGTTGACAAGACAGAAACTGGCAGGATGGGAGGACGTAAAGAGATGGAAGTCAGATCCAGAGATAAAAGACACCAAAAGAACGGACAGAGGGAGGATGGTATCACATGGTGTAGAGGAGGAGACAAATGTGCCAATAGTTAAGGAACTGCTGGGCAATACTGACATAAAAAAGAATTGGATCTGCACTACACCCCCAACATGTTTCAGGAAGAATGTGGCTCCATCAGGGGATTTTCAGAAGTTTGATAACAACAAGAATAGTGCACAGAGGGAGTCAAATGTTGAAGTTGAAGAGACAAAAAAAAACAGAGATCAAGAAAGGGAATAGAGAAAGAAGAAACAGGAGCAAAGGAAACTTAGAGTTATAGGAATCCTTACCGGACAGTTATAGTATTTATTTTTCCTCCAAGGATGGCAGCCACGCTGCACTGCCTGGTCATCCCAGAATATCTTTGAAAGGTAGTAAAGAAATGGTTTTACATCAGACGACAATCACACTTCATCACATTTTCCAAATAACTGTCCTGAACTTCTAAAACAAAAGAATCTCTTGATCTCTGGAGGCCATTGTGAAGCAACTATGGTTATGAAAAAATACTTTTTGGTTCACCAAGAACCATGATCCCTTGCTGGAAAAAGTCTCTGTGAATATGGAGTGCACCCACAGTCTCAGAGAACGAACCCTAACAACCCAGTCCACGTCTTCTTAACCCCTATCTTTCCTTTTACAGCCCATGGAACTTGCAAATCAAAACAATCTGGTTCACAAAAGGTATGTTAAAGTCCTCGTACATAATTCTGTCCACCGTTCATAAATCAGTCAGCCAGACTCTTATATTTATAGAAACCTTGCTCTCGGAGCAACAGCAATTCAAGTTCAAGCTGATGCAGAGTTCGAATGCTGAGCAATGTAAGCAACGAGGCATCAATATGTTGGCGCTTTTTATTTATAAATTATCTAAAGGGATGATGCGGAGGGTCAGTGTTTTGTGAGCCCTACAGGACGGCGACCCAAGGACTATAATTTGTAATAAATCCTTCGCAAAACAAAGCTTAGAATATTGAAATGTTGAGACCTCCATTGAAGACAACGGAGCAGCAGCAGCCGATACAACCTGATATAGGCCCGCTGCTCTCAACATTACAATGGCATAATACACAGCCTCTGCCCCTCTCTTTCCCTTACCTTTCCGAAATATATTGATTTTGCAGGAGAAGGCAGAAGATATAGCCTGCAGCAGGGCACAGAGGAGCCTCCCCCCTTCCTCCTCCTGCAGCTCGCAGTGTCACTAGAGTCTCGGAAGGAGGGAGGGGGGATCTTCTGCATCTCCCTGGCTCACCTGAATGATAAAAAGTTTAGCCAAGCCCAGGGAGAACCAGGGGCTGACTTTAGCCTCCTTTCACAGTTATTGCTGTGAATGTTCAACAATTAACCGCCATGGTCCTGCATGCGGCTGTTAATTGTTTAACATTCACAGCAACAGCTGTGATACAAAGGCTTCGGAGTACCGGAAGTGTTTCAACCCCCTCGGTCTCTGGGACACCTTTGTTTTATTAATGAACACATTCTGCCCTCATGGGGCAAACAGTGTAATGACCTTATAGTCAGCCATAGCAGGCAATACTGCCCATTAAAGGACCACTCCCTTGGTAAAATGAATAATTAATTGTGACTTTTCACCTGAAAGCCAGAGATTGGACCATACAATACATGGGACTACAATAGTATTACTTTTTCTCAGGTTCTCAACTATCCACTTGTTTTTTTTATTCCCAGGATTGGAACGTTTCATGGGCTCCATATCGCTTCCTTTAGAATGCCCTGCTTAATAATTTTATCTATGACAGGTGTATGACCTCCTCTGCTTCACATGTACGGTTGTACTGAGGAGTGTGTGGACACACTGCATTCGGTTTCACTGTGATTTAATCTGGCTCTGCACTTTTAATTAATCCAGATTTCTTTCCTGTAAAATTCAAGCCTCTTGATTTTTCATGCAATTTAAATCTGGAGGTAAATTCTCTGTAATATAGAGTCTTCACATCGTGTTTGAATACCAACACCATCCGGTGCACAGTAAATTACACAAGTCATTTTACAAGGTTATTCCCTAACATAATAACTGGATCTTAATCACAGTTTAAGTTTCTGGCCATTCATTTATGACCCAATGTTTACAGGAACATTTGCTGACAGCTTATTAGTTGTTTATTAGAAATGCCTACAACTTGGACTCCTTTCCCAAGAGGGGTGGGTTGGGAGCTCCTGTCAGTCTGACTGTGGAACGTGAAGCACATTTATTGATTAAAAGAGATGCCGGATTCCCATTTACTTCTTCTACAAAAGGGCCGCCCTGGTCTTCCTCTAGGACTGTACCAAGCATGCAATCCTTTTCCCGCCTCAGGTACTGTCATTGTGTCTGATTCAGTCCAGTAGAAACTCCTAGTGTAAGTGGACGTTGTGGAAAATCATTGTTAATCACTGAAGAATTTTGTTGAAATCTTAAATTTGTTGTGAATTTGGCCTTCTATTCTGTATTGGGCCATCGGGCCTGAAGGAATATTCCAATTTGACTGCCTTTGATTCTGCATGCTCGGCACAGAGGCCAGGTGGGCTGGGACCATTGGCTGAGACATCACATTCTGTGCCATCTGATTCATGTTCCCGTTTCCCATGTCTTATTCTGCACATTATTAATATTTTAGGTATTTATATTGCCAAGGTTAGTAAAACCGATACCTTGAGAAAAAAAATTCTGGATGCAACGGTAAAAGAAAGGCAGACACGAAACCACACGCGCCCTCTTCTGTCCGGTCTCCGACTTTGCTATATTGTGTAAATCTGCACTAACTTGTGTCGCTCTCATTATTTTTGATCAATTGACTTTCTTAAACCTTCGTCTTTGAATTAAATTATTAACTCTTTATACTTTTGCATTACAATCTTGGGTTATTTTGAGGCGCTTCACTCTGTGGCTCCTCAACTGGCCGGTTTACAACCAACTTTAACTCATTCCAGAAATCTCTTGGGACAATAATTTCAAAGACTATATTCAAACCTATGAGTGAAAGTCATTCTGAAACACCCACAAAAGGGTGAAACGAGAAAAATATATCACAGTGAAAGAAAGCATTATCCTTTCCACATGATGGTGATGTGAATATATGAGGGGATAAATGATAAAAAGCTATTGTTCATCCACAATGTTTTTCATTTCAGGTTATTTTGCAGGATATACTAGTTGTATATTTTGGTTAAATTGCCCGACCAGGGTACAGAGAAGAGTACTTGTGACAAGCAGGCATATGCACATTTATAATATCACCCATTGAGGTGCAACAGGGATCGGTCTGGTCTTGAGGAAGAAAGCCAAGGAGATGGCTTCTGAAACATGTCGACCTTGTAGAAAGTGACCCATCAAAGTACACCATCTACACCTAAACATTTTTACTATTCTCAGCTAGGGAAGTCAATAAAGTATATTTTTCCACTAGCCAGAGAATTTTTAAACCGTCACATGTGCATTTTTCACGATCCCACGCACTACACATATACACTAATCACTAAATTAAGTGCTCCCGCGTCTACGTAGGTAGTAGCACACCCCGTCCCGTAGAGGGGCGGGAAGACCCCAATTGAGGAAATATGAATTTTTATGATCAATTGTGTCCCCTATCTTAGACCCCAACGGCTCCATGTACGTGCTATAAGTACATGTATGTTCCCTCCACTTCCAGCTATGAAGACGCAAATACATTTGCGTCCAACGTTAACATGTCCTCTTTCAGATCCACCATGAATGGGTCGAATATTCCGTTCCTAAGTATGCTTTGCCACCGTCTTTATATGGTGCACCTTTCACGTTTTTCAGCTCTGGCGAGTTAGGCCCTGAATTCTGCCATCGAGCCTTTTCCTGCCTTCTGCCTCTGAATGCTCCAGCCTGGACCTGCATCTGTATCCATGACCTTTGTCTTACTCCCTGCGCGGCTAACGGTGCCTGGCTCGGCCTGTTGCCTGCCAAGACTGTATTTCGCCTTCAAGTTATCTGCTCCGCTCCTCGAAAAATACATTCCTGTCTAGTAGTTTAGGTAAACATCCTTCCAGCTGCAGAGCAAAGGGCCCGGCCTCACTGTCTCCGTGCAAGTAATTCATAGCTCCTGTTACCATGGTAGGCCCATGCCCCCTCGCATCTCATGTAGACACGTAGACGCTTATACACGCACTAGCAGTCAGCATAGAATAGCCTCTGCCCGAGAGACCTTTCCTTCCAGATAATACAGTCCCTTAAACACAAGATATTAGATACGATTTGGGATTAGGTTGTTCTGACATCCCAGACTTTTGTCTCCTCATGTAGGGCTAAATGTCAAGTCCCCTTCACCCTCCAGTTACACGTCAATCACACGTCATGCTGCTGCGCGCGCATCTCTGCCATGTATTTCTGCTGACATTGCAGGATTCTCTTATGGATCCACCCACCTGTGACATCCTCATAATGACGTTTCTAGTACACGCCCTTATGCACGCCTATTGTAACGCCTTTTTCATTACGTATGTGTATTCTTATCTCTCCTCTCAGCGGTTACGCCTTCTGCATCTGCCTCTACTGTAATGCATTGACTATATATATGATAACCTGTCAATAAAGTATTGTCTATCCCTTCCCGAACCTTCGTGGTGACGGAATCCGATTGCCTGGTTCGAACCAATTCCTTTTTAAGGAATAAAACCCCTTTTAAAACCTCAAATATCACGGATTCTGCCTCTTATTTTTTCTGAGTTATTCTTATTGAACTTTACCGCATAAATTAAGTATAGGTAATTTAAATTTACCACATAATTGGCGCCCGAATAGGGACTCCTCCCCCACCCCACGCGCCGGAGGTGCGTTGCAGGCCCGGTCCCCTGCCACAGCCGGACGGACAACTACGCGTACCCGCAGGATTTCCTGTACCTCCCTCAGGCCAACGGAGGTGACTGAGGCTGCGATCAACACCCAGACGAGGCGGTGAGGAGTGCGGAGGATCCCGACCAGAGCCTAGCTGAGAGAGCAAGATCCGAGGTATACAGAGGCCCACCAGGTTCCGAAGTTCCGAAGTACCTACGTCACGAGTCGAGTCCAGTCCAGTCCGGTCCAGTCCAGTTCAGAGTTTCCGAGGCCTTCCGTTCCGTGCTTCCCGGTGAGTACCGTTGCTGGGGACGCATCTAGACGTGCGCATTAATTTGTGCCGGTCAAGACGGGTTTGGGTACACAGACCCGGTCTGCACTGTTTTAGCGGTGTATCTGTACTGTTTAGCAGTACATCCAGTATTATGCAGTTAGCTAGTTTTATTCTAATTATCGTTGTTCGTTTTAAAATGTTTTAATGTGTTTTAAATGTCGTGGTATGAGTGATTGTTCGATCTTCATTACTGTGTTTATTGTATTAATTGTGTTCAAGTCCGAGTAAGAATCAAGTAGCAAGGTTTAAGATGCCGTTATTCTCAAAATTAAGACAGATAAAAACTAGAAAAGGGATACTCGAGGAAGCCGTTCCCATTCCACCTAGGGACACTCCAGGGTACTTTATGTACCATAAACATGGCCTAGATGCCGTATTATATCTCAATTTGTGGGTGGACTACACCAAGGATTTAGCAGAGAATCAGAGATGGCCCGCTGCTGGGACATGGGATGCAGATTGCATCATGAGAGTAGAAGAAGCATTATGGAGAAAGAAAGCCAGACAGTCACAGAAAGATGCCATTGAATTATGGCGTAAAGAATCGCATAGACGCACAGAGAAAGCGCTCAGAAAAGAAGAGAAAAGTAGGGAGGATTCAGACAAAGCCCGAGAAAACGTATTAGTTGAGGAAGGTATCCGAGTAAAAGCAGAACAAGTAGACAGACAACGAAACACTCTTATGAATGGTATGTATCCTCTTCTGGCCGAGGGTTTACCTAAGGCCACCCTGGAAGTACCAAAAGATCTGCCACCTTCATTGCTTCCGACTAAATTGCATCACAAGACCGCAAAGGACATTTTCCTTTCTTCCTATTTAGACGATGCAGCCCCCGAATATGTTAATGTTCCGCCGCCACGCACACCACCTGCTAACGGCGCTCGACCCCGAGATAATCTGCCCCCACCTCCGCAGCAACATACTCCTCCTCCCGTTCCAAACCTTCCGCCTGTTCCTCCACTCCTTCCTGCACCTATTCTCCCTACCTTACACCCAACAAATCCTTTTGGACCTGGCACCTCAGGAGGTGCGACAGGAGGATTTCATACGCCACCACCAACACATCGATTGACTTATAGGGATTTAGCACACCAACGTACACCTCAAACAGCGAATTACGACATACTTAATGAGCCTCTTACAGACTGTAGATATGATCCAGTACCCGGTAAAGACGACAGAATGATGCTATCATCAGTACGTCTACGACGAGTTGCGAACTATTTAATGATACTACCAGGAATGATTGATCATCTAGACAAAATATATCACTTTGTCCAAACAGGGCAAGGTCCTGAAAGTATTGGCGAGGCCATGGCATACCAGAAAGTGGACACGCAAAAACTGTTGTTACGCTTCTTCATAAACTGCTTGATAAGAAACAGAGATAGGCCTGGTTTAGACCCGGAAGAAATGAAAGCACTTAACAAATGGGGTCAGAATATAGCAGACGGAAAACATGATAAACAGAATAGTATAGAAAATATGTACCGAAGGATCCGAAAAACAGTAGAACAAATACATGAAAGAGGAATAGATGCAGATAAGACTGAATCCTCGGAGGAGGAGGAACAACCAGAAACGACAACAGGACAATTACAATTACCAGCTAGAGAAATGATAGCTTATGTAGGTAAGGGAAGATCTTTTAATAATTCAATGCGTCCGATACGTCCAGAAAGTAAGAGAATTTTTCAAGCAGCCATGCCAAATCCAAAGACCCCTGAACACTTATTTCAGGCTACTGATAAAATACTTCAAGAACGAATGGGGTACCATGTACTCGATTCTATGGATGAACAAGAATTAGCCAGGTCAGCAGTACAATGGGCTGACAGTTCTGATAAATATAGTGATGACGCGCTAGCACACACGTTTTTGAATCTTTCACCAGACGAACAGCGTTTAGCTGGTATATACATGATACAACACCTCCTTATATTGTATAAAAGCCAACACTCCGATCCTGGTCCCCTACCTGATATACTGATAGAACTACTCATGAAGAAATGGAGAGGTCTAGGTACCGATCTAATTAAAGAAATTCTAGAACATCGGCACAGATACAGTGCCTTCCTGTGTCCACAGCTTGATCCAGCTCCCTCATGGAAAGAAAAATGTATTACATAGACAGACAGAATCCCTTACGCGAAGTGCACCCAGTTAAAAGACATGTTACTCATGGGTGATTATACCTATCCTGACATTATGAAAATATTAAAAGTATTATTGCCTGCCGGTATTTACGAGAAACTCAAAGAAAAAGAATGGGAGGTGGGAGAGCAAAAGATTGATTGGGCTGCATTAGAAAACGAAGAAAATACCCGAACTCCAGGCCTAGGGCTTGGGGACAAAACTAAAGCGGTACCAGGATTGTTAGTACAAGTATTGCCACGTTTATTAACTACGAAAAAGGAAGACTGGGGTGCCATCTCAGCCTGCAAACAGAAACCCGATGAAGACACTAGTGATTTTTATTCCCGATTTGAAAAATGTTTTGGTATTAATAGCGGCCTGAAAGCAAGTAGCGATTCATATCCACATCTTTTTGTAACAAAATTAGTCGAGAATTCCCTGCCCCAGGTTAAGAACAGAGTATTGAAAGTCCAGAGCACTTGGCAAGCTAATACCCCTTCACAAATGTTACAAATGTTACAGTACCACCAGAATAGAATTAGAGAAGAACAAGAACACGAACAAAGACGTATGAAAGACACGAAAATGAAAATGCTCGTTGCTCAGTCAGTTCCAGCTGACGGTCATAAAAAGGGTGCGACACAGTCCAGTAATTCAGCGGCTCCTGTTAAAGGGACATGCAACTATTGTAAACAGCCAGGTCATTATATAAACGATTGTGCAGTTCTGAAACACAACATCTCTACGGGTAAAACCAAGGAGAGACCGCGTCCACCTAGACAGGATCAGATCCAACCACAAGTACCTCAGAATGTACAGCCTATGCAAGCTTCACAACAGACCGTAGCAGTACCACAGCCACAGCCTATTGCCGCAACACAAAACACGACACAACAGATGTACCAGTATGCACAAAATGACTATCCCGATTATCAGCGATACACATGAAACAGACTAGAGAGGGAGGTTGGCTTACCCCTTATTGAGGTTCCTGTAGATCAAGAGGGTCCTTATGTACATAGTCAAGTATTAGGGAAAGACAGAAAGTTTTTAATTGATACAGGGGCAAGCAGAACAACTATAAGTCACAACGAGGTTCCAGGGGCACCCCTCTCAGGCTCACAGAATGTTTCCCTTGGATTTTCAGGAAAGCCTATTGTTAACGAAGTATCGCAACCTCTTCCTCTTGCAGTTGGTCCATTGACACGGACTACAGATTTATTGCTTACAAAATCATGCCCAGAAAACCTGTTAGGTATAAAGACACTGAAAGCTCTAGGAGCTGTAATATGTTGTTCTCCGGAAGGGGTACGACTGTTTTTGCGTGACTTTAAAAGTCACTACGTATTGAGAGACATGGATCACCGGTTACAGAATGTCCCTGCACATTTATGGGCACAAGGCCCCACTGATGTAGGTTGTATGCACATTACACCATATCGAGTCACACTCAAAGCAGGAGTGGTATTACCACGAATTCGACAATACAAGTTACCTCCAGAGGCTGTAGTGGCTTTGCTGCAAATCATTGACGAGCTCATTGCACAAGGAGTGGTTGTGGAAACCGACTCCAATGTATGTAATTCTCCTATCATTCCAATTCTTAAACGTACTGATCCAAATGCACCCCCAGTTTATCGATTAGTTATTGATCTGCGCGAATTGAATAAATGCATTGTACCACAGTATCCCGTGGTTCCAGATATCTCTTCATTATTGACAGCTATTGATTCAGAAGCAACGTTCTTTACTGTAATTGACCTCAAGAACGCCTTCTTTAGCGTCCCAATCGATCCGGAAAGCCAATATTTGTTCGGATTCTGTTTAAATGGACGAAGCTTCAATTTGCACGCGCACCTCAAGGATTCACAGAAAGCCCCAGCATCTATAGCCAAGCACTGAGAAGACAACTTGACAGTGTCCACATGCCTGTTAACACTGCCCTGCTTCAGTATGTCGATGATCTGCTGATCACCGCCCGAAGCGAGCCCGAATGTGAAAAAGCATCACTGACGGTTTTACATTTTCTGGCCGACAGGGGGCACAAGGTGTCCCCTTCGAAGCTGCAATTCTGTGTTCAGCAAGTTGTGTACCTTGGGCACTTGCTGTCCAAAGGGGGGAGACAGCTCACACCTGACCGCATCCAGTTAATTGTAAACATGTCACCACCCAAGACACAAAAGGAGGTGCGGGCCTTCATAGGCCTCACTTCGTACTGTAGACAATGGATTCCCCAATATGCATTTCTAGCAAAGCCACTCATTCAGTTGACAACCCAGGAGGCAGCGACATCGACTGTCCTCCCTTGGACTCAGGAACATACACAAGCTTTTGAAGACTTAAAGAAAGCCTTATGTCAAGCACCTGTTTTAGCGACACCATGTTACAGTAAGCCTTTTACACTTTTTGTCACAGAACGTGAAGGTACTGCCTTGTCAGTACTCACTCAGGAACAAGCAGGTTCACACAAACCGTGTGCTTACTTTTCTAGCACATTAGATCCAGTAGCCCAGGCTCTGCCTGCGTGCTTGAAATCAGTCGCAGCGACAGCTTTAGCGATCAGACAAAGCGATTCCATAGTATTAGGACATCAATTGACAGTGCAAGTTCCACATTCCGTGGAAGTTCTTTTAAACCGAACACAGACCCAGCACTTGACTATAGCACGACTGACAGGTTATGAATTGACATTGTTTCAGCCACACATAGAAATCAGACGCTGTAGTACATTAAATCCTGCCACACTTTTGCCATTAAGTGGAACAGACCCATTGGCACATGATTGTATTGAAGTCATTACTATTACGACGAAACCCAGACAAGACTTGACAGACATTCCATTACCAGATCCAGACCTGACACTTTATGTGGATGGTTCATGCATGAGAACAAGTACAGGAGAGTTAGTGGCCGCTTACGCAGTCACGACAGACACCGAAGTTATTGAAACGAATTGTATTGACACCTTGTCAGCTCAAGCAGCAGAGCTCATCGCTCTGACACAAGCCTGTATTCAAGCCAAAAATAAGAGAGTTAACATATACACCGATTCACGTTATGCATTCGGAGTTGTACACGACTTCGGAGTCCTCTGGCGAGAGAGAGGTTATTTAACTTCTCACGGTGCCAACATTCAACACGGTCCCCTCATTCAAGCTCTGTTAGATGCAATACATCTGCCTACTGCGATATCTATCATGAAGTGCAAGGCCCATACAAAAGTCACCGATATCATTTCCCAGGGTAACGACCTGGCAGACCGAACAGCTAGGCAAACTGCTCAGAATCGGACTCATGCAACTGACTTGACAAAGACAATAGTTCCGACATCGACACACTGCATGACAGTTAGGGATCCCGCCCTTGATGTAATTGACATACAGACACATGCTACACCAGAGGAAATCAAGAAATGGACTGAACTAGGAGGGATCCAAACAGATCAGGGATGGATGACGAAGGGAAAATCTACATGGTTTCTCCCCGACTCCATGGTTCAAGTTATCATTAACACAATACATAGTCCAGCGCATCTAGGAGAGAAAGCTATGCTAGACAGTATTCAAAACATTTGGTTCAATAAACACTTACGAGCAGCAGCCAAACAGAAAGTGCGTACTTGCATGATTTGTTGTCAGTTCAACCCAGGTAAAAGTATTCCTGTAGAGCAAGGTGGATTTCAACCTCCCGATCACCCTTTTGAAGTCCTCCAGATGGATTATATCCAGATGGAACGTTGTTGAGGATTCAAATATGTTCTCGTAGTTGTATGCGCACTTTCCCGATGGACAGAAGCATATCCAGTCCCAGATTACACTGCCCCGACCACTGCCAAGCAGCTGGTTCGTGAATTCTTCCCACGGTATGGTTTGCCCCGTATCGTGTACTCAGATAACGGTCAGCCGTTCTCATCCGAGCTAGTGAAACACATTACACTCCTGTTAGGCTATCAGTGGAAATTCCACTGTGTCCGGCATCCCGAGGCAGCAGGTCTCGTGGAGCGTCATAATCAGACTCTGAAAATTCGACTTTCTAAAATCTGCAGAGAGAAAGGCGTCGACTGGATAGTAGCTTTACCAGTTGCGCTCTTTTACATGAGAATGATAGCACATTCTCGAACAGGGCTATCCCCGTACGAGGTGGTCTTCGGTAGGCCACCAAATATGTGGGGGACGCCTATACCTCGTAAAATCACTGATGTTGATTGTAATATGCTGACAGATTACCTTGCCTCCTTGATGTCTGCACTACAATCTTGTCGTTCACAGGTAGCTGCAGCCTTTCCCGACAACACCGAGGTGAAGTCCCATGAAGTGGTTCCTGGCGATTATGTGTTTATAAGAAATTTCGACAGGAGGAGCCCGTTGGAGCCTCGCTGGCAAACGCCGAAATTAGTACTTCTGACCACGAGGACAGCAGTGAAGATTGAGGGTCGCAAGGGTTGGCTGCACTCGAGCCATATCAAGAAATTTCACGGACTGCCTTCTGATTTGAACTCTCAGCCTCCTCCACAGACTGACTCAAAACTCCCCCTGGTCGAGAAAACTGCTTCCCAGGAATATAAACTGAAACTAAGGTCTAGCAAGTCAGACAGTTTAATTGTTTAAGTCCTCCCCTAGGTGAATCGGTTAAATTAGTTTCTGACATGTATCCCCTAGACCGAAATAGAGAGAGAGATAGACAGAAACAGCTCAAGAAACGTGCATATTGTAAATCACTTCGTAGTCACCGTATAGTGACATTATTGATTATGTTTTTTCTAAGTCTTCTGATTATTGCTGCAAGCATACTGTTGCACATATACTACCCTATTTTCAAGCGTGCACATTCTGCTTTCAATGTTACTGCCGAACACTCTTTTAGCGAATTACCTCCGCATGAGTTGTCCTACAGACTTGCGCTGCGCAACAACACATTCATTTAGTATGTTACATCACTCCCATCAGGCCAACAACGCTACAAATTGTTGGATATGTGGCCGACTCCCTCCCTACCAGAAATACAAGGGAGTTCTGCCCCTCTTTCCGTACCCATTCACACACAATGGTTCCTGTGGTGCATGGTTTAGTTTGATTAATTCTTTAGATTCACATATCGTAGTTTACCAGGGCAACTGGGTATGGGGAAACCTGAACTTAGTTTTGCTTAAAGCCTGCTACCCTAACAAGGAGGGACTTCCCAAAAGGACAGGAACTGATCTAGAAAATGAAGTATATGGATTAGGTAACTTTACACTTAACCTCATGATTCTGAATGTTGAATCCGAAGCTGCACCAGTCTTGCCTGCTATGTCAGTATTACCAGTCAAAGGTGAATTATGTGTAAGAAAGAATGGTTCAGTACACCTGGGTCATAGTAAATGTACTACTGTGATCGAATTCAGTGATCAAGGCAAGTCTACATTTAGAGCTTCCCGTCATTCCTACTTCCTTTGTGGTCATACCGCATATATACGTTTACCTCTAGATTGGGATGGTACCTGTTACATTGCATTCCTTCTGCCACCTGTTTTCCTAGCCCCTCCTGATTATCATAGAAATACCCATCTAGTACACAATAGACCCCAGAGAGATCTCCCGATTGTCGACTACACTGAAACGGCATGGGAGCAATACACAGACTTCAATAAAGGTTTCTTTCCCTACATAGGTGCTGTCTTTAATAGTAAACTGATACGCAAATTAACCAGAACCCTTGAAGCAGTAGTGAATGAAACTACTTCTGCCCTAGGCAACTTAACGGAGGAGCAGTCTGCGATGCGGATTGTTGTTCTCCAAAATCGTCTTGTCCTTGACGTCATCCTGGCCGATAGGGGCGGAGCGTGTAGAGTCATCGGATCGAGCTGCTGTGTTTTCATTCCAGAAAACGCGCCATCAGTATATAAAGCCATAACTCGTCTTCATAAGATTGCAAGTCAGATACACCAGAATCCAGGCACCTGGACTTGGTCCGGTTGGTTCTGGAGTGTGTTGTCAGCCTGGGGATGGAAGGTCCTATCTTTCCTAGGTATTGCCCTTCTCATAGTATTCAGTTGCTGCCTGTGTCTACAATGTGGGCCAGCGATTTGCGGCCTGTGTGCCACATCATGTATTTCACATTCAAGTTCTCATTCAAAATCCCGTAAGAAGAAAGAAGAGCAAATGATGTTACGTGAACAGATTGATGGATTCCTGAGGATCGATATCTCATGAAGGGTCCGTAGGGGACAAGGAGGGAATGAGGAAATATGAATTTTTATGATCAATTGTGTCCCCTATCTTAGACCCCAACGGCTCCATGTACGTGCTATAAGTACATGTATGTTCCCTCCACTTCCAGCTATGAAGACGCAAATACATTTGCGTCCAACGTTAACATGTCCTCTTTCAGATCCACCATGAATGGGTCGAATATTCCGTTCCTAAGTATGCTTTGCCACCGTCTTTATATGGTGCACCTTTCACGTTTTTCAGCTCTGGCGAGTTAGGCCCTGAATTCTGCCATCGAGCCTTTTCCTGCCTTCTGCCTCTGAATGCTCCAGCCTGGACCTGCATCTGTATCCATGACCTTTGTCTTACTCCCTGCGCGGCTAACGGTGCCTGGCTCGGCCTGTTGCCTGCCAAGACTGTATTTCGCCTTCAAGTTATCTGCTCCGCTCCTCGAAAAATACATTCCTGTCTAGTAGTTTAGGTAAACATCCTTCCAGCTGCAGAGCAAAGGGCCCGGCCTCACTGTCTCCGTGCAAGTAATTCATAGCTCCTGTTACCATGGTAGGCCCATGCCCCCTCGCATCTCATGTAGACACGTAGACGCTTATACACGCACTAGCAGTCAGCATAGAATAGCCTCTGCCCGAGAGACCTTTCCTTCCAGATAATACAGTCCCTTAAACACAAGATATTAGATACGATTTGGGATTAGGTTGTTCTGACATCCCAGACTTCTGTCTCCTCATGTAGGGCTAAATGTCAAGTCCCCTTCACCCTCCAGTTACACGTCAATCACACGTCATGCTGCTGCGCGCGCATCTCTGCCATGTATTTCTGCTGACATTGCAGGATTCTCTTATGGATCCACCCACCTGTGACATCCTCATAATGACGTTTCTAGTACACGCCCTTATGCACGCCTATTGTAACGCCTTTTTCATTACGTATGTGTATTCTTATCTCTCCTCTCAGCGGTTACGCCTTCTGCATCTGCCTCTACTGTAATGCATTGACTATATATATGATAACCTGTCAATAAAGTATTGTCTATCCCTTCCCGAACCTTCGTGGTGACGGAATCCGATTGCCTGGTTCGAACCAATTCCTTTTTAAGGAATAAAACCCCTTTTAAAACCCCAAATATCACGGATTCTGCCTCTTATTTTTTCTGAGTTATTCTTATTGAACTTTACCGCATAAATTAAGTATAGGTAATTTAAATTTACCACATAATGATGAAGCATGACACTGAATCAGGTTTCAGTGTGTGAGGAGTATTTTACAATTTTTTGAACACTGCCCTTCCTGTAAGAGAAGGTCTTCTGATTTTTTCAGACACCATCATTTAAACACCTTAAGTAAGATTAAGCACACACCTATGCACATATATATGTTCATGTAGATCATGGTAGAATCCCTTTGTTGAATTACGATAACAAGAGGAGGGCGATTCTACCTTTTTCCTCTTCATTCCCCCTTTGATATTTAAACCTATCCAAAGCACCTTCAAAACAGTTACAATCTTCTCCACCTCTGAGCACCACTTTTCTGGTTCATTCTAAGCTTGTGGAAATTTGTTGTGAATATATAAAGATCAGCTCTCGACCACGGCACATGCACATACGCTTCTCCATGCACTTCTCAGAGGAAATTCTTTTACATCAACTGTTTCTTTTGTTTCCAAAACTGAGGCAACTGGATAACTGAGCTAGGTCCTGCTTCATCTATCCTTACGTCAAGGCGCTAGGGGGGGTGCAAGTTCTAGTCCATCCAGGAGAGGGTCTGTCGAAGAGCCAGATTTTGAGGTTTCTTGTGAAGATGGGGAGCAATGTTGGTTGTATGAGGTGGAGCGGAAGGGCATTCCAGGCTCTGGACGTGAGGAAGGAGAAGGAGCGGCCTCCTGATTTGGTCTTTGTGGTGCGGGGGACCATGGCGTAGGAGAGCTGGGCTGATCATAGGGTCTTTTGGGGTGCATGGAATTTGAGTCAGCTGTTCAGGTATGCTGGTCCGGTGTCGTGGAGGGCCTTGTGTGCATGGGTGAGCATCTTAAAGGTGACTCTAGCCTCGATGGGAAGCCAGTGGAGTGTGCACAGGTGCTGGGAGATGTGGCAGTGTTTTGGTAGGTTGAGGACCAGTCTTGCGGCAGCGTTCTGGATGTTATGTAGCTTGCGGGTGAGGTTTTTGTTTATTTCGGCAAAGAGTGCGGTGCCGTAGTCGAGTCTGCTGGTGACCAGGGCATGAGTGAAGGTCTTTCTGTGTTCGAGGGGGATCCATATGAAGGTCTTATGTAGGAGGCGGTTGGGTGTGGAAACAGGAGGACGAGGCGGAGTTGATCTGGCGGTCCATTTTGTGCTCGAAGTCCAGGATGATTCCCAGGTTGTGTGCGTGGTTCATGGGGGTTGGAGGGTTTCCGAGGGCGGGGGCCACAAGGTGTTGTTCCATGCATCGAGGTTTGGGCCCATGATGAGTACTTCTGTTTTGTTGGTGTTTAGTTGTAGGCAGCTGTTTTTCATCCATTTGGCAACGGCTTCCATGCCTTATCGAAAGTTGTGTCTGGCGGTGTTGGGTTAGTTGGATAGGGAGAGGATGAGTTGGGTGTTGTCTCCGTATGACACAATGTTGAGTCCGTAGGTTATGACGATGGGGGCAAGTGGAGCCATGTAGACGTTGAAGAGCATTGGGCTGAGGGAGAAACCCTGGGGGACTCTGCAGGTGGTAGGTGTAGGGTCCGAGAGGAAAGGGGGGAGCCTGACCGGATGCATTCTGCCAAAGAAGAAAGAGCGGATCCAGTCGAGGGCCTTGTCCTGGATTCCTGCATCATGGAGTCTGCGTATTAGGGTGCGATGAGAGACTGTGTTGAACGCCGCTGAGAGGTCAAGGATGATGAAGGCTACTGGTTCTCCTTTGTCCAGTATGGTGCGGATGTCATCTGTTGCGGTGAGGAGGGCGGTTTCCGTACTGTGGTTGTTTCTGAATCCGGATTGGGAGGAGCTGAGGATGTTGTGCTCTTCGATGAATGTGGCGAGTTGGCTGTTGATGGCTTTCTCGATGACTTTCACTGGGAACGGGAGCAGGGAGATGGGTCTGTAGCTTTTGAGGTCGGTGAGGTCCGCTGAGGGTTTCTTCAGGAGTGGGGTTGACCTCGGCGTGTTTCCAGTCATCAAGGAACGAGGCGGTCGCCAGAGAGCGGTTGATGGTGTGGTAGAGCATGGGTGCGATGGTGTCGGTGGCTCTGTTGAAGAAGTGGTGGGGGCAGGGGTCCGTGGGGCACCGGAGTGGATTGACTTCATTGTCTTCAGTGGTGAGGGCTGTCCAGTTGTCATTCGCTGGCTTCGGGTATTGGGTGTGGTTGGTGAGGGTTCAGTGTGTTGGTTGTCTTCATCAAAGCTCTCGTAGATGCTCTTGATTTTGTGGCGGAAAAAAGTGCTGAATATGTCACAGAGGTCTTGTGAGGGTGGGATGTCAGTAGACTCACTAGTGGGTTGGGCGAACTCCTTGATAATGTTGAAGAGTTCTTTGCTGTTGTGCGAGTGTGTGGAGGTTCTGTCTTCAATTGCTTTTTTCCTCGTGAGTTGGTGGTGAGCGTTGGTGGCGGCTCTAAAGTTGTTGTGAGCTTCTGTGGATTTAGTGTTCCTCCAGGCATTTTCGAGGCGGTGGCGAGTGCATCTGGACTCTCGAAGTTTGGTGGTAAACCATCTTGCTTTCTTGGCGCTGGTGTTGTTTTTCTTGAGGGGGCTATGGTGTTGGCGCTGTCAGAGATCCATCTGTGCAGGGTTCGGGCAGCGGTGTTGGGGTCGTCGTTTTCTGCGATGGTTGGGGTGGAATTGTTGAGTGAGGAGGTGAGCTGGTCGTCGGTGATTTTAGTCCAGTTTCTTCATGGGAGCAGGTGGCAAGTGTTCTGAAGGTGAAGTGGACGCAACGATGGTCAGTCCATGGGAGTTCGGATGTGTGTCTGAAGGTGATGGAGTTTCCTGTAGTGAAGAGGGGGTCGAGGGGGTGTCCTGCTGAGTGCGTGGGCTCGGTCACGATCTGGCAGAGTCCAATGTTGTGGAGGTTGTCCAGGAGGGATGTGGTGTTGGGGTCCAGTTGGTTGTCGAGGTGGAAGTTGAAGTCTTCCAGCAGGGTGTAGTTGATGGATGCGATGGCCTGCAGGGAGATGATGTCTGTGATAGAGTTGGCGAAAGGTCAGTGGGGTCCAGGGGGTCAGTAGATGAGGGTTCCTCAGAGGGTGGTGGTAGGGCTGGCCAGTATCTTGATGTGAAGGTGTTGCATCAGGTCTGTGGGCATGTCGGGGAGTGTGCTCAGGCGGAGGGTGGATTTGTGGACGATGGCGATTCTTCCTCCTGGGCGGGTGGGGCGGTCCTTCCTGGAGATCTTGTATCCTTGGGGAATGGTGATGGTGATGTACGGTCCCGAGGTGGTGTTGGTCCAGGTTTCGGTAAAGAACGCTACGTCCAGGATAGTGCTGTCGAGGAGGTCCAGATGTCAGTGGCATGTTTGTGGAGGGATCGGACGTTGAGGAGGATGCATTGCAGGGTCTGCGGTTCGGTTGTGTTCTTGTGGGCGGGTTGTGCTGGGTCCATGTTCTTGGCGGTGCTGCAGGTGTGCCGGCAGCAGTCACAGCTGAAGGGTCCGTGGGTGTCGGCTGGTGAAGCTAGCTTGCAGTTGTTGTTACGGTCTGGGTTTAGCGCATGGAGTGCTGCTGGGTTGTAGCGTTGGCGGGGCGGAGGTCCAGGGTTCCTGGTGCTGGTCGCGGTCAGGTTGCGGACGGGCACAGACGGTCTTGCCTTTGGCATGCTTAAGGCGCGCCAGCGGCGCGGCCGCGCAGTGGCCGCTATTAAGTAGGGGTCGGGGAGGGCTGGACAGCTGGGAGGCGAGAGCGGGGAGGGGAGCTGGTTTGGGCCGGTTGCGCAAGGTGGTGCTGGGTGGGAGGGGCCGCGTGTTGGAAAACGGGCAGGAAAGGAGGACAAGGAGGAATAAAGGGGAAAAAAGAGAAACAAAGCAGAAACTCAGGAAAGTGCAGAAAGCAGAAAAGTGCAGAAAAGTAGATTTAGGAAAGAGGGTGAAAACGATAGAAAAATGGAGCAAAGGGAGACAGCAGTCCACTGGACCACCAGGGATAAGGCGCAGGTGAAACTGCGGGTGGAGGAGGGCCCCGAACACCCACTCGAGAGTGCAGGGGCTCGGGGGAGGCCTCACTCAATGGTGGAGCTGCGAGGGTGATTTTCTCCCCTTCGTTGTCCATTTGTATTTTTATTTCTTCACATCATCCCAATCTCTTATTGCACTTATTAGTTCTCTCAGATGTGTTCTTAATGGTAGAATTGTCACACTTCATATTGCTGAATTCACATTATGCTCTTTTGATAAATATTCAAGTTTCTCATAAGCGTCACATGCACATTTTGACGTTTCCAATTTCAAATATTTCAATTCTTCTTCATTATACAATATTGTCATCTCTGAGCGAATCGTACCATTTATAATTTCTTCTAATGAAATTTTTCGTCTTAAAATATCAGTTTCTTTTGTTTGCTCAACTGAGGCAACTGAGCTAGGTCCTGCTTCATTTATCCTTACGGTTCTTTCTCCTGCACCTTTATCCAGCATTTGCACTTCTTCACTAGCTTTGTTATATGGTGACGGTCTCTCAACCAACACATCATTTATAAGTTCTTCTTCCTCACAACCCCTCTCTTTCTCTCTCATCTCTTTCTTTTTGTCATCCTTGTTGTTGTTCTTTCCTATCAGCTTTTATTTTCCTTTTGTCTAAGTCATCAGCAATCAAATTAAAATCACCCACGGCTTCTGTAACCTCCTCCTTCCTTGTTTTTTCCCGTAAACTCAACCTTGCCTCCAGCCAATGGTTTATGGTCTTTTTAACCTGACCTTTCAACATTTTGCTTCTCATTTGCTTCATAATCCCACTGTCAGAAATTGGGGTTTTGGTTGACTGGGGTGTAAGCCCTGTTCAAGCGGCAACCACAATCCTAGTCAGAGTAAGGGACAATTTCCCTCGCCAGTTATGTTGCAAGTGGAGTCACTTTGTAGAGATTTGGAGACTGTAATGTCCTCTCCTTGTTGTCACCATTATGTGCATCAATACAGCGTAGTGAACCCGATTACAAAACATCACATTGATTAAAGTCTAGGAAGGATACATCACCGTTTGTGTGTGTAAGGCACAGTGCACAGTGAGGACTCGAGGGAACTGCTTGGATGACTCCTGCAGTTCTGTAGAGCAGGGTACAGAATCACTCATAATACTGGTTTTTAGACGCGTTGTGCCCAGGATCAATGAGCCTTGAGCTTTAGAAGCACGCGGTCCCTTTTAATGTGTAAATGTAGGTGGTGGTTCACATTAGTGGTTGTTATCTGGATCTACCTTGTATCTGGGCGAGGAAGCCCCATGTGGTCTGTGGAGGAAGGCGGGTCTGTTGTGATTCAATGACCAGTGGCTGAGATTAGGACCTCAACATCCCTGGAAATGGCATCACATCCTTTTATTCCTAATGATGTCCATGGCATTACAGGAAATGACATCACATTACAATGGACCCAGTGCGGCTACAGACGGCGTTGACATCAGGAAAACATGAGAAGTCGTAGATAAAAGACTTTCGAGGACTGCCTGAATGACACTTCCTTCACCGAGGTGGGCGTGTAGTGAAGTGTTGGGAGCTCCAGTGGCTGCGGCGAGGCAGGAAAGGTATGATATGCCTTTTCACCATCCATTACAGAGCCAGGCAAGGACCAGGCAACACAGTTGCTCTCTTTTCAGTGACATGAAGAGATGGCAGTACAGCTGCGTCGATATCGCTTCTGCTCCATTGACAGGCCTGATATGGACCAGCAAGCGAGCTTGTTCTTTCACTCTTGCATGGCATGATGTGGACCAGGATGCAGACCTTCCTCTTTAACTCTTGCATGGCCTGGTATGGACCAGAATGCATAGCTTCCTCTTTCACTCTTACATAGCCTGCTATGGACCAGGATGCATAGTTTGTTCTTTCACTCTCGCATGGCCTTGTATGGACCAGGATGCATAGCTTGTTCTTCTACTTGTGCATGGCCTGGGGAGAACCAGGATGCACAGCTTGTTCTTTCACTGTTGCATGGACTGGGGAGAATCAGGATGCATTGCTTGTTCTTTCAGTCTCGCATGGTCTGGTATGGACCAGGATGCAAAGCTTGTTCTTTCACTCTTGCATGGCCTGGTATGGACCAGGATGCATAGCTCGTTCTTTCACTCTTGCATGGCCTGGTATGGACTAAGATGCATAGCTTGTTCTTTCACTCTTGCATGGCCTGGGGAGGACCAGGATACATAGCTTGTTCTTTCACTCTTGCATGGCCTGGTATGGACCAGGATGCATAGCTTGTTCTTTCACTCTTGCATGGACTGTATGAACTAGGATGCATAGCTTGTTCTTTCACTCCTACATGGCCTGGTATGGACCAGGATGCATTGCTTGTTCTTTCACTCTTGCATGGCCTGGTATGGACCAGGATGCATAGTTTGTTTTTCACTCTTGCATGGCCTGGCATGGACCAGGATGCATAGCTAGTTCTTTCACTCTTGCATGGACTGTATGAACTAGGATGCATAGCTTGTTCTTTCACTCTTGCATGGCCTGGCATGGACCAGGATGCATAGCTAGTTCTTTCACTCTTGCATGGCCTGGTATGGACCAGGATGCATAGCTTGTTCTTTCACTCTTGCATGCCCTGGTAGGGACCAGGATGCATAGCTTGTTCTTTCACTCTTGCATGGCCGGTATGAACCAGGATGCATAGCTAGATCTTTCACTCTTGCATGGCCTGGTATGGACCAGGATGCATAGCTTGTTCTTTCACTCTTGCATGGCCTGGTATGGACCAGGATGCATAGCTTGTTCTTTCACTCATGCATGGCCTGGTAGGGACCAGGATGCATAGCTTGTTCTTTCACTCTTGCATGGCCGGTATGAACCAGGATGCATAGCTAGACCTTTCACTCTTGCATGGCCTGGGGAGGACCAGGATGCATTGCTTGTTCTTTCACTCTTGCATGGCCTGGTATCGACCAGGATGCATAGCTTGTTCTTTCACTCTTGCATGGCCTGGTATCGACCAGGATGCATAGCTTGTTCGTTCACTCCTGCATGGCCTGGCATGGACCAGGATGCCTTGCTTGTTCTTTCACTCTTGCATGGCCTGGTATGGACCAGGATGCATAGCTTGTTCTTTCACTCATGCATGGCCTGGTAGGGACCAGGATGCATAGCTTGTTCTTTCACTCCTGCATGGCCTGGCATGGACCAGGATGCATAGCTTGTTCTTTCACTCCTGCATGGCCTGGTATGGACCAGGATGCATAGCTTGTTCTTTCACTCCTGCATGGCCTGGCATGGACCAGGATGCATAGCTTGTTCTTTCACTCTTGCATGGCCTGGTATGGACCAGGATGCATAGCTTATTCTTTCACCCTTGCATGGCCTGGTATGGAGCAGGATGCATAGCTTGTTCTTTCACTCTTGCATGGCCTGGTACGGACCAGGATGCATAGCTTGTTCTTTCTCTCTTGCATGGCCTGGCATGGACCAGGATGCATAGCTTGTTCTATCACTCTTGCATGGCCTGGCATGGACCAGGATGCATAGCTTGTTGTTTCACCCTTGCATGGCCTGGTATGGACCAGGATGCATAGCTTGTTCTTTCACTCTAGCATGGCCTGGCATGGACCAGGATGCATAGCTTGTTCTTCACTCTTGCATGGCCTGGTACGGACCAGGATGCATAGCGTGTTCTTTCACTCTTGCATTGCCTGGCATGGACCACGATGCATAGCTTGTTCTATCACTCTTGCATGGCTGGTATGAACCAGGATGCATAGCTTGTTCTTTCACTCCTGCATGGCCTGGTATGGACCAGGATGCATTGCTTGTTTTTTCATTCTCGCATGGCCTGGTATGGACCAGGATGCATACCTTGTTCTTTCACTCTTGCATGGTCTGGTATGGACCAGGATTCATAGCTTGTTCTTCACTCTTGCATGGCCTGGTATGGACCAGGATGCATTGCTTGTTCTTTCACTCCTGCATGGCCTGGTATGGACTAGGATGCATAGCTTGTTCTTTCACTCTTGCATGGCCTGGCATGGACCAGGATGCATAGCTTGTTCTTTCACTCTTGCATGGCCTGGGAAGGACCAGGGCATGAGCTGGGGCCTGGGAAGGACCAGGGGATGAGCCGGGCATGGCAAGGACCATGGCTTGAGCTAGGGCCCGGTGAAGACTGGGACATGAGCAGGGGCCTGGTGGGGCCCAGTATGTAAGCCAGGGCCTGGTGGGGAGCAGCGTGTGGACTAGGTTGTGAACCGGGGCCTGGGGAGAATCATGATGTGAGCCAGGGTGTGGTGTAGACTAGGATGTGAGCCAGACCCAGAATGTAAGCCAGGGCTTGGTGAGGACAAGGATGTGAGCCAGAGGCATGGTAGGAACCAGGATGTGAGCCAGGACCTGGTGAGGATCAGAATTTGAGCAGGGCCTGGTGGGTACCAGTATGTGAACCGGGCCTGGTGAGGACAAGGATGTGAACCAGGGCATGGTGGGGACTAGGATGTGAGCCGGGTCCTGGGCAGGATCAGGATACAGACCCCTGGGGAGGGGTCGTAAACCATGATCTTCAAAAGAAAGAGGGGGACAGGCAGAAGAAGCCAGTTTCATTTACACCCCTACCCTCTGAACCCAGCCAGATGGCAGGCGTAAGGAAGGAATGTGCAGATGCCAGGGGGAGGAGAATATTCTTTTATTATACAGTTAATTAAAACCGTAACATACAAACATCATATTGATACTTAATAAAATGTAAGAATTAAAAATTGTATACACATTTATATAATCTGGCAATACGAAATAAATGTAAATTCCAAAGCAGCATTTCAGGTTGATGGCCTATATCACAATTAGCCGTTTAGTCCAAAAGGGAAGTGTATAGTATGAAAGACAATAAAAAAAAGTGTCACAATGCTTATTACTGATAGTTAACTTTCATCAACGTTCATTTGTGCAATGAGAATAGAACTTGTCTGTTTCTTAATGCTGGGCATTAAGCAGTGCAGTTAAAATAATGTTAACAAACTTCCCAGCCCTTGCTAGAACTTGGGATGAATTATTACTGAAGCACAAATCAGATGCTTCCCTGCAACGTCTCAGTAACTTTTCCCGATAGACTGCGACCAATAGACGTCAGCGATCATAGCAGATGTAACCAGGACTCATGTGGAAAGTTACGGAGCCCACATGTTAGCTGACCATTCCTCCGAGCCCACAGCGGGTTAAAATCATGAATTGGAAGGGCTAACAGCCTCATATAAATAATTTTATTACAAGTTAGCAATCAACAGTAATAGCACAAATACACGTTTGGGCCCTAGGGGTGACCAAACCATATACCAAAAAAGTGGTATAAGGACCACGACTGAACTAGACACAATGCCTAGAGCCTGTAGAATCGCTGGGACCCCAAGGAACCACCCAAGGTAATGACACAGGGGACCCACGGGGACCGTGTGCAGTGTGTAAACACAACCGCGGGTTCCCGTTAGCTTCTATGGGCAATGTTGCGGTTGGAAATTTAAAGCTTAAGGACACTTAGAATCGAGTCAGGACCAAACCCTTTTGGACTTAAGAAGTTCTAGGGCTAGCACCCACGGGAGCACCGGAGTACTCGAGTTACCTCACCCAGGGAAGCCGGGTGGATAGGTGTCTTTTGGTGTTGGGTCGCGTCGTCGATTGCAATGAAGAAAAGAACTGCTGCAAGAGGAGAAGTGTCCGAAAAGATCCAAGCCTGGATCTAGGATGGAAGGAACCTGAAAGCAGAGAGGACAGAGTCTGGGTCACTAGCCAGTGACCGAGGGCAGGATGGACCAATGCCCACAGATGTCGGGTGCTTCAGGTGAGTTGATGGGTGTCTTGACTCTTCAGCACGAGGTCCAGGAGGCGCTGATGACGACCAGGAGCGGGATTCCAGCTGTCCCATGAAGTCTGTCGAGTGCTGCGGTTTCGGCAACCAGAATGGACCCAACAAGCCTTGGCAACGGCAAGTCACTGGAAATCAGAGAAAGGACTGCGGTGCAGACCAGCAAGGTTTGAGGGACTCACCCAGCAAGGGTAAGTCAGGGTAAGTCTGGAGCAACCAGGAAAGCCCAAGTACAAGAGGAGTTGCCTTTGTGGGGACCTACTAGCCAACGGGCTAGCGATCGCAAAGGATCCTTGAGCGGTCGCACTTGAAACTGGCCCATGGTTCACTCGTGGAGTGGAGGCTAGCAATCTTCGGTGCAGGAGGTGCTCAAGGCTGGGGCTACTCAGAGCCCAAAGCACAACTTTGAGGAAGTCCAGGAAGATAGTGTTGCTGCAAAAGTTCACAGTGTCCAGGGGTCACGGTTCCATGTCACCCACGGTAGCCACGGACCTCAGCTTTGCTGTGGCCTCAGGGTAGCCTCTGGGAAGTCTGGAAATCCAGCTCTGGTGATGCAAAGACTTCGGCGTCCGGCAGGAGCTTCAGCAATGCAGATGGGTCAGTTGCTTCTTGGGTGCCTGCCAAGCAGGGGAGTCACTCCTTGACCCCAAGGGATATTTCTTCAGTCTTCTAAGCAAAGTAGAACGTCGAAGGTCCAGGATATATATTGCAGAGTTTCGTTCAGGGTAATCTAAAGTCACGAGGACTGGGTTCCCATACTTATACTAAGTTTGGGGGTTGGACATACTCTAGGGACCCACCTATGGGAGGGTTTGGAAAGAGGGGTGGTTACACCCATTTCCTTTGTCCAGTTTCGCACCAGAGCAGGGGCAGTTAGCCCCTGCAACCGGTTTGAACTGGGCTATGCACAGGGACACCAAGTGTTCCCCCAGTGCAGGACTTCAAAGCACCAGAGAGTGCTCCCGCCCAGCCCCAATACACATCTGCCTGTCTGAGGAGGTGGTTACACCCCCCTGGGACAGGAAACCTATTGTCCAGGCCTCCCCTACCAGAGTTTCGGTCAGCAGCAGGAGGCCAGACCCGTGTCTGTGGCAGAGGCATCCATGTTGTGATGCCAGGGCTCAGGAAAGTCCTACCGGGTTAGACCAGTGTGAACATGTCTCTCCCTCTAGAAGGGTGGAATGCTACCCCTGCCACCAGAACTGGCGGGGGGTAGTATTCCAAAGCGTTTGACACCAAACATGACATGTTTCCGTGCAGCCATCCCAAAGTTAGCATTTACCGCGAGGTTATAGTGCACTTAAGAGTATATGGTTAGGCTGCACCACAAACAGCATTAGAGGAGGTACTCCGAACACTGCAGAGGGGCTCTGCTTATGCAGGGGCACCCTCTCACTTAAAAACTAAGCACTCTGCCTTCAGGATTGTTAAGGCCTGCCATAGGAGTGGCTTATAGGTTTTATATGTGTGTGCAATGATAGTGATATAGGTAGCCTATACCCCAATAGGGGTGCAAGCACACCCTTACCCAGGCTGCAGTAGCAGACCTATGGTGTCATTTTGGAGTGCTTCCCAGGGGTGGCATAATACATGCTTCAGCCCCTGGTAGGCCTCTGAGGTACCTATGCCCTAGGTACATAGTATAACAAATACTAGGGGCTTATAAGGCACTCCAGAATCCAATTTAGATATGTACCTAATGTACATGTAAACCATTTTAGAGAGGAAGCAGCTAGGCTGTGGTCCTGATTAGCAGGGCCACAGCCAGACTAAGGTCGAAAAACAGTGAAAGACCAGCAAAAAGTGGGGGTACCCATGTGAAGCAGATCCTATTCACCTACACAACCCCCCAAACGCAGGGACATTAAACTAACCTTGACCAGTCGAGTCTTCATGTTCTAAGTGGAAGTACCTAGAGAGTCCATCTGCATTGGCATGGTTACTCCCAGGTCTATGTTCCACTGTAAAGTCCATCCCCTGTAGGGAAATGGACCACCTAAGCAGTTTGGGGGTTTCACCCTTCATTTGTTTTAGCCATAAGAGGGGCTTATGGTCTGTCTGAACAAGGAAGTGAGTACCAAACAAGTATGGCCTCAACTTCTTCAGAGCCCAAACCACACCAAAGGCCTCCCTCTCAATGGCTGACCAACGTTGCTCTCTAGGGGTCAGCCTTCTGCTTATGAAAGCTACTGGCTGATCCTGACCTTCATCATTCAATTGTGACAGTACAGCCCCAACCCCCAATTCAGATGCATCTGTTTGGACAATGAACTTCTTGGAGTAGTCAGGACTTTGCAGAATGGGAGCAGTGCACATGGCCTGCTTCAGGTCATCAAATGCCTTTTGACAGCTAGCTGTCCACTGAACCTTTATGGGCATCTTTTTAGAAGTTAAGTGATTCAAGGGTGTCACTACTGATCCATACCCCTAGACAAATCTCCTATATTACCCAGTCAGACCTAAGAAGGCTCTCACCTGAGTCTGGGTAGATGGAGCAATCCATTCCATTATGGTTTGGATTTTGCTCTGTAATGGTTGAACCTGGCCTCCACCTACAAGGTGGCCCAGGTACACAACGTACTCTGCCCTATCTGGCACTTAGCAGCCTTGATAGTTAGGCCTGCTTTTTGCAGGGCCTCCAAAACATTCCTCGGGTGGACCAGGTGATCCTCCCAGGTGGAGCTAAAGACAGCAATATCATCTAGATATGCTGCACTTAGGTCTTCCAGGCCTGTAAGGACTTAATTCCCCAACCTTTGGAAAGTGGCAGGTGCATTCTTCAAACCAAAGGGCATTAACACAAATTGATTGTGCCCACTAGGGGTAGAAGATGCTGTCTTTGGATTTGCATCATCAGCTAGTCTGATCTGACAAAGCCAGCTGTCAGGTCAAATGTGCTTAGAAACTTAGCTGATGCCAAAGTATCTATTAGCTCATCCGCCCTGGGGATGGGATGGGCATCAGTCCTAGTGGCTGCATTGAGACCCATGTAGTCTACACAAAACCTCATCTTTCTTTTCCCACCACTGGTGTGAGGTTTAGGTACCAGGACTACTGGACTAGCCCAAGAGCTAACTGAGGGTTCAATCACACCCAAATCCAACTTCTTTTGGACTTCTGTCCTTATGCAGTCCCTGACATGGTCAGGTTGCCTGTAGATCTTATTCTTCACAGGTAGACTGTCCCCAGTGTCCACTTCATGAGTGCACCAGCTGGTCTGACTTGGAGTCAGAGAAAACATATTTCTAAACTTGCTGAGAAGGTTTCTGCAGTCAGTTTGCTGCTGGGCAGTGAGGCTGCCTACCAAAGCCACATCATCAACTGACCCATCATCAGGGTTCTGAGAAAGCAGGACAGGGAGTGGGTCATTCTCTTCCTCCTGTCCTTCATCAGTAGCCATGAACAAACCCATGGCTGCCCTGTCAACATATGGTTTTAGTCTGTTGACATGAAGTACCTGTGGGGACTCCTAGGGGTTCAAAGGTCTACCAAGTTGGTAACCTCCCCTTTCTGTTCAACAATTGTATGGGGGCCACTCCATTTGTCCTGGAGGGCTGCTGGGGCCACAGGCTCCAACACCCACACTTTCTGTCCTGGCTGGTAAACAGTCAGTAAAGCCTTTTGGTTATGCCAGGTTTTTTGCAGTTCCTGGGTAGCCTCAAGGTTTTTGTTTGCCTTTTTCACGTACTCGGCCATGCTGGAGCGAAGACCAAGTACATAGTCCACTATCTCCTGCTTTGGGAGCTTGAGAGGTAACTCCCATCCTTCCTTCACCAAACACAATGGACCCCTGATAGAGTGTCCAAACGAAAGTTCAAATGGGCGGTAGCCAACCCCCTTTTGAGGCACCTCCCTGTATGCAAATAAAAGGCAGGGCAAGAGTAGGTCCCATTTTCACCTAAGCTTCTCTGGGAGTCCTTTAATCATGCCCTTTAAGGTTTTTGTTGAATCGTTTAACTAAACCATTGCATTGTGGGTGATAGGGTGTTTTGAACTTGTAGTTCACTCCACACTCCTTCCACATAGCAGTCAAGTAACTAGACATGAAGTTTGCACCCCTGTCAGATACTGCCTCATTAGGAAAGCCTACTCTTGAGAACACACTCAAGGGAGCTCTTGCCACTACAGGTGCTGTAGTGGTCCTTTGGGGAATTGCCTCCGGGTACCTAGTGGCATGATCCACCACCACCAGTATAAATCTGTGCCCAGATACTGTTTGGGGATCCATGCGACCAACAATGTCAATCCCTATCCTTTCAAAGGGCACCCCCACCACAGGTAGTGGTATCAGGGGGGCCTTTGTAGTGCCACCTGCTTTGCCACTGGCTTGGCAGGTTACACATGAGCGACAAAACTCCTTTGTGTCTTCAGACATGTGGGGCTAGTGAAAGTGAGGAACAATTCTGTCCCAAGTCTTGTTCTGGACCAGGTGTCCTGCTAGGGGAATATCATGGGCTAGTGTCAATAGGAAATCCCTAAACTTCAGAGGTATAACCAACCTCCTGGATGCACCAGGCTTGGGGTCTCTACTCTCTGAGTATAGGAGTCCATCATCCCAATAAACTTTATGGGAGCCACTAGCATTCCCAGCAGCCTCAGCAGCAGCCTGCTGTCTGAGGGGTTCAAGAGAGGGGCAGGTTTTCTGCTTCTGGCTCAGATCAGACCTGGAATGGCCCCCTGTCCCCAAGAACTTAATCTGGTCAGTTTCAAGCTCCTCTGGGACAGTTGCTTCTTCAGGCTCAAGATCATCTCCCTGAGGAGACTGATCAGCATTCTGAGTCAGGTGGGAAGGCTCTGCCTTAACCCTACTGCTCCTCCTCTTGTGAGGCACCTGGTCCATTATTCCAGAATCCAGGGCCTGTCCAGCTTTAGATATTTTGACATGTGACCTGGTCACAGCAAAGACATGTGCAGGGATCCGTAACATTTCTGCATGTGTCCTGAGCTCCACTTCAGCCCAAGCTGAAGTCTCTAGATCATTGCCAAGCAAGCACTGTACTGGTAGGTCTGCACTTACCACAACCTTCTTAAGGCCAGTTACTCCTCCCCAGGAGAAGTTAACAACTGCCAGAGAATGGTCTGTTCTGACATTGCTAGCATTGGTCACTTGGCACATTTCACCAAGTATAATCTGCCCAGGATCCACAAGATCATTTTTCACCATTGTGAAACTTGCTCTTGTGTCCCTGAATGCCCAAGCTTCTACTCCATTTATCAAAGGCTGTCGTCTGTATTTGCCCAGATTACTGGGACTCACACAGGGGGACATATCCATGCCCCCATCACAGACAAGCACAGCCTGAGTTGGAACTCTGACTAGGCCAGAGTCCATCTCAGAACCCAGGGTCAACCCTACTACGCCCTTATTCTGTGTATTCCCACCACCAATTGTAACTGCACTCGGGGGAGCAAGTGCCTTAGGGGAATTGGTGGGGGCTGGAGTATTCTCTTTGGCCTTGGTCCAGTCACTGGTCCAGTGAGTTTTCTGCTTACAGATTTTGCACCAAGGTTTCTTTTGGCCTTTACCCTTACTTGACTGTGACTCCCCATTAGGAGAAGATTTTTGGGGGCCCTTGGGAAGATTTCTGGTCTTTACCCTTGTCCCCACCCTTGTCAGAGTTCTTAGAATCCTGCTTCTTTGGGTCACCACCTTGGTTTTGTACCTTCTGCCTCACCCTGGTTCTGCACCATTTGTCTGCCTTCTTTCCCAATTCTTGGGGAGAGGTCAGCTCAGGGTCTACCAGGTACTGGTGCAACAGCTGATTTTGACAGTTATTAAGAATCTGCTCCCTCATTATCAGATTGTACAATCCTATGAAGTCACACACTTTACTGCCCAATAACCAACCTTCCAGAGCCTTGGCAGCAGAGTCAACAAAGTCCACCCAGTCTTGATTTTGTGCTTTTTGGGTGTCTCTGAACTTTAACCTGTATTGTTCAGTGATTAGGCCAAACCCATCTATTAGTGCACTTTTCAAGACCTGGTAATCATCAGCATCCTCTTCTCTTACAGTGAGGAGCTTGTCTCTACCTTTGTCTGCAAAGGAGAGCCATAAGATTGCTGCCCACTGACCTTGAGGGACCTTCTGTACTTTACAGGCCCTCTCCAAGGCAGTTATCCATTTGTGGATGTCATCCCCACTCTGGTAGGGAGGGACAATCTTACTTAGGTTTCTATGGTCATAAGACCTCTCCCTATCTCTAGGGAAATTGCTGCCACCAAGGGACTCTAGTCCCTCCTTTTTTCTAGCTCTGTAGAGCTCTAGGGCTTCCCTATCTAAGGCCATCTGCTGCTTTCTGAGGTTGAACTTGTCTTGCTCATACTTCAGCAGCCTCTCTCTCCTCTCCTGGGAGGATTCCCTCCCTCTGTGAGAAGAGACAGAGGTCCCTATAGAGGAGTTAGACTCGGCAGATCCCCTTGACAGAGATCTATCCCCTCTAGCCCTACTTTCAACTCTGTCTGGAGGGATAAAGGAAGGAGCATTGTTGTCATCCTCCTCATCCTCATCCGGGAGAGCTGGGTTCACCAGATTCTGATCATTGTCATCAGTCTGGTCCACATTAGAGTTAGGGTCAGGGGAGTTTCCACCCCTAGGCCCACCCTCACCTGCTGCCCCACCCACACTGCCTACCCCATCAGGCCCACTAGGCCCTGAGATATCATCCAGCTTAAGTATCTTTATGAGATGTTGGGTGGTTGGGCGTTTGCCTGTCTTCAGCTTCCTAATGGAACATAAAGCCCTATGCTGAGCAAAGGTGAGATCCTTATATTTATAGGGAAGGAGCTCACTGGCTCCTGACAGAGACCCACTGGTTTCTGGCTGACTAGACATTACTAATGTGGTGTGGTGTATTGCACTACCTACACTAGTGTGGCCTACTAAACTCTCTTGAGTTGTAGAAAGGGTGTGCTATCCCTTAACCCACAACTCTAAGTTCAGTAGAAAGTACTGTAGCTAAACTTGATATTATATGTACCTCAGGTACCTTTAGTGATTTTCAGTTGATCAATTCAATTGAGATTATCTAGTAAAACAATAGCAAGCTGGAATCTTCCACACGCTGCACACCAATGTGAGAAGGTGGCCTGATATATCCTGTCCACTAGTTCTAGTGGGCACCTTGTATCAGTCCATACAACCCCTTATGGTGAATTGGTTAAAGACAACCTTTATTGAAAGCTATCCTAGTGGTAGCTATGTAGAGCAGCCTTCAGGCGAAGTCTTGAAGGAATGTAAAGAAGCTTGTTTTACTAGTCCATAATCTCTTGAATGATCAAATGAAAGGACAACCACACAAGGTATATATTCAAAATATATGTATTTAGGATAAAACACACCCCACTGGTCTCTTTATGAGACTGGATGTTAGAAATGGGGGTCTCTAGTTGGCAATGGCTGGCCACTGTCCAAGTAGGGACCGTTCTTCCTAAGTCAAAGTAAGCAGACTACACCCTTTGACAACCTCTGCTCAACCGTGTGGTAACGTAGCACGAGCAGCTAGGCTTATCTCATAGGCAGTGTGTGAAGCATTCATGACCCTACACAGTAACACAGTGAAGAACACTACAAAGGGACACCACACAAGTAGTTATAAAAAATAAGTATCTTTATATATAGACCAATAACAGTAAAAAGACACAATACTAGAAAATAGGGTTACTCTAAAAAGGCTGCAAAAATATTTCAAGGTGTACAAAGAGGAGTTCAGTTCAAGGCAGTGGTGTCTGCGACCCTTTTACTCACAAGGTACCTGGATTCTGTAGCAAAGCAACCAAAATGTCGCTAAGGAGTTGTAGCGATGATTTTCCTCACGCTAACCAGCGATGCGTTGAATCCTTGCCGCAAGGGAGGATGATGCGCTGATTTGTGTGCAGGACAAAGCGACAAACCTCTGCACGCTAAGCCGGCGATGCGATAAAATCCTTGCCGCGAAGGGAGGATGATGCGCCAAGCCTGTTGCGTGTGCGATCTTGTTGCGATGAAAGAAAATGGCACTCCGCGAGGGAGCGATGATCCTGATGCGATGCGATGAAAATGGCAAACGCTCGGCGTCCGCTCTGCGATGTCGTGAAGCGATGAACTCGATGCGATGATCTTTGGTTAGCGAGCGTTTTGAGGCCCGCAAACATACAATGCGATAATCTTCGGGCTAGCGAGCGTTTGGCAGCCCGCAGACAGGTGATGCGATGATCTTCAGTAGCGAGCACTCGGCGGCAGCAGCGCGACAATTTTCCTTACGCTCTTCAGCTGCAGCGGCTCGCTAACGGGCGTTAGCAACGATTTTCAGCACTCTCTTCTCCACAGTAGAACTGGAGGTCCTGAAACTCACAGGAGCCTCACCTGCAGATAGAAATCCTCGCTGGAAGGAAACAGGAGGCTGGTGGTGGAGTCTGATGTGCCTGAGACTCCTGCAGGAGGCTAGCTCTCTTCTAGCCCTTAGGTGATTGCTGTAGCAGAGCACTCTGGAAGGCGTAGGCAAGAAAATACCTACTTTCTAAAAGTGGTATTTTCAAACACAGAATATAAAAATAAACTTCACTAAAAGATGTATTTTAATATTCTGAGCTCAGGCATACTAAATTCATTTTTCTACCATGTTCTTTGGGTCAGTTAGGACTAAAGAATGTAATAGTCAAACTGCCCATTCTGGCCTATGGAGAACAGGTAGCCTTACAGTAGTGAAAAACGAAATTGGGTGTAATTCACTACCAGGACATGCTACACACGCCAGGGCATGTCCTACCTTACACATACAATGCACCCTACCATAGGGGTGGCTTACATGACGCCAAGGGAAGGTTCAGAGGCTGGGAAGTGGGTGCACTTCACAGCCAAGATGGCAGTTCTGGACTGCACACAGACTCTGCAGTGGCAGGTCTGAGACACACTTTACAAGCTGCTTCTGTGGGTGGCGCAAACCAGCGCTGCAAGCCCACCAGCAGCATTTGGTTTACCAGCCCTGGGCACACATAGGCCACGCTACTAGGGACTAACAGGAAAACCAAATAAGCCAATCATGGATATACCAATTCACACATCATATTTACACAGGGAGAGCATATGCACTTTAGCACTGATCAGCAGTGGTAAAGTGCCCAGAGTCATAAAGCCACCAAAAACAGGTTAGAACAAATCCAGGAGGAAGGCAAAAAGCTTAGGGATGACCCTGCAAAAAGGGCCATTTCCAACACTGGAGTTCGAAGTACTTAATTTAAAAGTTAGCAATCAACAGTAATAGCTGTGCCAAGTTGGGCAGGTAGGCCTCACCTACTGTACACCCCCCCCTCCTCCCCATGGACAAGCATCACCTCTCCTGCACCTCCTGGACAGGACAGGTCTCACCTCTGCATCCCCTCTGGACAGGCCCCACTTTTAGTCGCGGTCGGCATGGCTCGCAAGTGGGGGGAGGGCACGAGGAGAGTCAAGGGGGGGTGTCGCTGAGGGGGGGTTCAGGTTTGGAATTAAAAAGAAACGCACCTTGAGCCAGGTCCCCCTTCTTCTCTGCTCCTGCTCTCATGCCTCCAACAGGAACAGGAAGCAGGCAGCCAGGCTCCCTCCCCTTGTGATTGGTCTGAGCGCCGTGACACAGCGCTCAGCCAGGGGCTGGGGGGTGGGCATGTTCTCCATGCAGGCTGTAATGCAGCCGGCATAGAGAAGGGGGAAAGTGTGCATGACTGGTTTGGGCGGGCCGAGAAGGCCAAACAAACAGTCATTGACAGGACCCACCTTCTCTGAACCCCCCAAGCACAGAATAGGCCTCACCTCTTCTTCACCCCCTAGACAGGCCTAACCTACTTTGCACCTCCCCGGTAAGCCTCACATTGTCTGCACACCCCCCTTCAGACAGACCTCACCACTTCTGCACCCATCCTGGACAGGCCTCATGTCCTCTGCACCCTTCCTAGGCAGGCCCCACCACCTCTTAAACCAACCAAGCATATAGTCATAGTCATAAACTTTATTCGACAGTTTAAAAAACGTCATAAAAGTACACAGATAAAATCATACATGTGACATTACACAGGGAAAGTACATATCATCATGGGTTGTTTTCAGGGCATACAGAAGTCAGCAGTACAAAAAAAAAAAAAAAAGAAAGAAATAGCTAAAAAACCATACTTTTTCTTGCAGCAACAGATTTCAGGATAAAAGTTGCTATAAAAAAACACAAATCCGGGCTAGCAAGTGAAAATAACAATTTCATGGCATTTGAAGTAGAAGACACGGAATATTTTTTAAATAACGGTTTCAAGTAAACAATACGTAGGGCTTTATAAAGGGGGCAGATTAACATAAAATGAAGGGTACTTTGCTTGGTTAGTTCATCACATGGACAGGCAGATGTTGTATAATATTTCATTTTTGGAAAGGCCACAAGGTTGTGGACAATACCAAGTCTAAGTCTGGATAGGACGAATTGGTGAGATTGCCTGTAGATTATTTTGAGATAGATAGGCAAACCAGGACCCTCGTTTGCATTAGAGGAATAGAAAGCATGGGTTGAGTAGTTACTTGTGTCTGCTTTCCGTTTAGCGAATTTTACCCTCATAAATTCCTCTTTCACCTCCTTTTTGGATAAAGTGGTTACAATCTCGGGATCTTTGCGTACATCCAAATCAAAGAGTTCTCTAAAAGTAGTGGTCACATACTTTATCCATGGTATATTCTTGAAATTATCCAAAGACAGACAATCTTTGATAATGCTCTTTGTGAAACTTGTTTCGTCCTTCAGCCAAATAGACCTCCATACCAGGAGGGGTCTCAATTCGATTAAATCGGCTATATGGTCCAACCTTAGTTCCTCGTGGACCAGGTAGTTAGATGCCGATGAGGGTAAACAAAGTAGCCGTTTCAAAAACAAATTTTCCAGAATTTGTAAGTCTTCGTTACATCCGTACCCCCATACCCCTGAACCATAAAGTGCTATTGATGAACATCTGTGTCTATAAATATTTAGCATTGCTGGAATCCGTCGGCTACCCAGTTTGTTGGCAAATCGGAAGACACCTAGTGTAGCCTTCCCCAACCTGGCTTTTATGTTAATGTGTTCAGGTGTCCATGAGCCCCGACTGTTAAAAGTAATGCCCAGATAACAGAAGTTATCTACAACCTCAATTCTGTTATCTTTAAAATAGAAAGACTTGGGGTGATTCACCTTTTTGCCACAGACCATAATGAATGTTTTAGAATTGTTAATTTTGAGTTTCTTGCCCTGGATAAAATCATAAAAACAGTTCATTAGCCGCTGTAGGCCGATTGGGGTTCTAGATAATAAAACGGTGTCGTCCGCATATAACAACACTGGAATTGGTAGGCCACCTGCTTGTGGTGCATCTGCTTGGACCTGTTTTAATTCTTGTTCCATAGAATTAATAAAAAGGGAGAAAAGCAAGGGGGCCAATACGCACCCCTGCCTAATGCCTGATTTTACCATAATCTTTCTCGTACACTCTCCTGCTGGTCCATATCGTATCTGAGTGGTAAGGTTGGAATATAACCTAGCTAAGAAATGGATAATGGCTGAGGGAGCTCCCATATCGAGAAGGGTTGTCCACAACAGGGAATGGTTCACCAGGTCGAAGGCACTAGAGAGGTCCGCAAAGCAAAGAAGTAAGGAGCCCGATTTGACCTTGGTATATTTACCTATTAAAAGGTTGAGGTTAATGCACTGGTCAATGGTCCCCAAACCCTTTCTAAAGCCATATTGGGATTGTGCCAGGATATTGTTATTGGTCGCCCACTCCTCCAGGCGTAGTAGTAGTACCCGGCTCATGATTTTAAGGGAGGAGTCTAAAAGGGAGATGGGACGGTAGTTTTTGGCCTCCCCTCTATCTCCCTTCTTATAAATCGGGATAATAACGGATTCACTCCAGGTTGCCGGGGTGGAGAGATCAGTGGCAGCATTAAAGACCTGGGTCAATAGGGGGCTCCAAAGGGCCAGATCATGTTTGTAAAGATCTATCGGGACCCCGTCAGGTCCCGGGGCTTTACCTCCTTTACTAGAATTAATTGACGTGACTACTTCTCGGATGGTGATTCCCAAAGTCTGCGGGGTCAGCTGGGGATTCATACAGATTTTATCATAAGACTCCTCAGGGGGGTCAAATATTCCTGAAAAATATCGGACCCAGCTATCTTCGCTTACTAATGCGGTAAGTACTGGGAAATCTTCTTTCTGGAGGAATGGGGCATTAATCGTACTCCAAAACAATTTACAATCCCGGAAAGCTGCGGCACAATCCAGATTGTCCCAGGCTTGTTCCCGGAGTTCGTTTTTCCTGCGTTTAAGTTCAATGTTATAATTGGACCGCAAGGTTTTAATCACTTCCCTGTCTCTTGGAAGATTGGATAGTGCTTGCTTAAGGGTTTTTAGCGCTGTTGTACAGGCTTGGTCGAACCAGCCAACCTTATCCCGTCTAGAATTCATCTTATTGTTAGTAAAAATTCTATTAATAATAGTGCCTAGATCCTCAAAATCCGCTATAATACCCTTAGGGAGGGCATTGACTTCCAGACAGCGAAATATCTGCCTGGAACCACCTACCACAACTGCACTATGTAGTTTTTCTGATTTTTCTGTGCACCACTTTATCCGGGTTCCATTAGGCCTACTTGGGACAATATTGTCAACAACCCTGCCTGTAGGCGTAATTCTGGGGCCCCAGATAAGAATAGACATAGTTAGGGCATTATGATCGCTCAGACAATAGTCCTTAATTATTGGCACTGTGCAGAATGGCATCAAAGGGGTTGAAATCAACAAATGGTCAATAACCGACTCAGTATCCCTCCCTTTGAACGTTGGAACAATGTTGCCCTTTTTATCAAGAGCTGGTTGGTGAATAACTAAATCAAATTTTAACAGAAGACCATTAAGGGAAGTCCCATATGGGGTGTGTTGAAAATGTGCTAAATACTCCCCCGGATCCCCATCAAACCCACAAACTGGGGTTTGAGAGTGCAGGCACGTTCTGATATTGAAATCCCCTCCCCATATGATGTCATAAGATGTGTGGGATTTATTACAGATTTTATTTAGGAAGGCTTCCAGTTCGTCCACAACCAGGGTGCTGGTCGGATCAAATGTGTTATTGTAATGATTGATCAGTAAAGTGTTCCTACCCTTTTTGGATTGTAATTCCAGGATTTGTGAATGTGTGCCAACAGTAGAATACGAACCTACAGTTATCGGGAGATCAACTGATATAAGAACAAGCAGACCTCCTTTAGCCCTCCCCATAGCAGATTCCTGGGCAACACAGTTATAAGAAACAAAACCATCAAAATGAATGTCTAAAGTGGACCATGTTTCCTGTAAACATAGAATATCAAACCCAAGGATAAGTTCCCTCCACCCTAGAGCCGAAGCTCTCTGACGCCAGCCAGCTATATTCCAGCTCACCATGGAATACCCTTGATCACTTGGGGTAGATATCTCTTCCAAGGGAGAAATCATTGTACATCCCCTATCAGCAATAGCCTCATCGAGTGGTGAAAGGTGGACTTCAGTTGGTTTATCGAGAGTTAAGGGGGTCAGATCGAGTAGATCAGAAGTTATTTTGCCAACCGTTACTGGTAAGGTATAATACTCCACAGTAGCCCCGCTATCGGCAGGATTAGTCTCGATGGGTAGAGGGGGAACAGTGGTGGAAGCACCGGGTAGTCAGTCGACTCCCTCTAGCCCATCGAGACAACTATATCGATTATAATCCCAGAAGGTGATCTGCGGGGGCTGAAATGGGGGCAATCTGGGGTAACTTGGGCGAAAAGGCCTTCCCCTACGTTCAACCATAGTCCATTCATTGCTTTCATCATAGTACATGGGGTTAATGGGTGGGGGGAAGAAAAAGGAGACAGGGAGAGTCTGGATAGTGGAATCTAATGACCTATTAACACCCGCACATATGTAAGACACAGTACGTGGGTCTCTAAAACTGACAGTGATACAGTCTCCCTTAATGGATTTAGGGGTTTTACCAATCCATGGTACCCTCCTCACCATGATGACTTCATTGTGCAGGTGTGCCGGTAAGGGTCGGTTCCAATTAAGCCATTTTATGACTTGGTTTTTAAGGGAGTTAAAAGTTTCGGTTTCACCCCTATCTAATGGAGGTGCTCCTGCCAGAATTACCATGAACCGGTTGGCCTCCGGTGGTAGGTCAGGCCGTCTAGTTCTTGGAGTTTTGAGGTCTTCGGGTGGGGGCCCTTGGGTAACGATAGACAAAAGTGCGGGTGGGATATGCGAACCTGGGGGGGGGGCTTGGATATTCTGAGAGGCAACTAGGCTAACAGAGCTAGGAACTTGGGGATCATGTTGGATGCTTGTGGACGTTGAAACAGGAATTTGGGGCACAGTAGTAGGAGGGATAATTTGGGGGGCAGGCATGCTAGGAGGGAGACCAGAACTATTAGGCTTGGAGGAGTTAGCTAAAAATATAGCGGTTGATTTCTCTATATTAGACATTCTAAAATCAAGCCTATCTAGTTTGGCCTCTAAAGGAAAAATAATCGATTTTAGTAGGGTTGCTATTTTATCCATGGAGATATCGTTACTAGGTAAACTCCCTCCACCTTCGGAATTCAACAATGCAGATACTCCATCTATTCTAGCTGTTTTAGATGCCCTCCCGTTATTTTTACCTTTATTGTAATACTGACTCTTCCGTTTCTTAATAGCCCCTTCTATTCCCCCCTGAGTTGTAAGAAGGGTAGAATTTCCATCATTTACAGAGATAAGAGAAACATTTGCACAATCGGAGACATGGCTAGAATCAGCAATGACGATGGAGGGATTAGATATAACAACAGAGTCTACACTTAGCTGGGGGGCAGAATCGGAAAGTAAAAGTTGGGCATCCACCACAGGCAAGCAGTCAGTAGGTCTTTCAGGGGTTTTAGCATTAGCAAAAGGGCCCATACTGGAACGTTTGAGAGACATTAGTTCCTTGGACAATCGTTTCTCCAGTGTGACAATTTCTTTGTCAATAATATTGTTAGCCCTTGTAAGAAACTTCTCCATACCTCCTGCGGCAGATTGTGATCCTCCAGCCAACAGGGATTTGCTCCTGGTTTCGCGTCCGACCATGATCCACAGGAAATCAGGCAGCAGGAGGATTCAGGGGGGTACAGGGGGGTAGCCCGGTCCGGTCACTACCGGTCACAAACGGGCCCGCTCTTGGCCCGGTCTTCGCCCGCTTCTTCGTCCGCGCGCGTCCCGCGTACGCGTTCCAGGCGTGGTTGAAATAGAGGAGGAGAGAAGGGGGCGGGAAGAGGAACCAGGTGCGCGCGGTGGACGGCGCTAGCACTTCTGGACCTCGCAGTCCCGCTCCCACGGCAGATTGTAGTCCAGGCTCTCCCCCTGCCGAGGTGACCGAGCCGATGTGCTCCCAGGTCTCAGGATATGCTAATGAAGATGCTCCGCAGCAGTACTAGCCCCCAATGCGTCCACGAGTGAGCAGAGCAGCAATTCACACACAGCGCGAGCGGCACCCGCGCCAGCGGGGGCCGCGAGGAGTTATGAAGGTTGTCAAGCAGGTCGGAGGGAGAAGGGGGCGGGAAGAGGAACCAGGTGCGCGCGGTGGACGGCGCTAGCACTTCTGGACCTCGCTCTCCCGCTCCCACGGCAGATTGTAGTCCAGGCTCTCCCCCTGCCGAGGTGACCGAGCCGATGTGCTCCCAGGTCTCAGGATATGCTAATGAAGATGCTCCGCAGCAGTACTAGCCCCCAATGCGTCCACGAGTGAGCAGAGCAGCAATTCACACACAGCGCGAGCGGCAACCAAGCAAAAGACAGGCGTTCCCTCCTCTTTACCCCCTCGGCAGGCCCCACCACCTTTGCACTACCCCAAGCACAGGACAGGCCACACCTCCTCTGCACCCATCTACACAACCCCACCTCGTTTACACCCCTCAGCACAGGACAGGCTTCACCTGCTCTGTACCAGCTTGGGCAGGGAAAGCCTCACCTACTCTGTACCCACCCCACCCCCATGGACAGACATCACCTCTCCTGCACCTCCTGGACAGGCCGCACCTCATCTGCCATCCTGGACAGGCCTAACTTCCTCTGCATCCCCTTGGACAGGTCTCACCTCCTATGCATTGCCTGAATAGTACCGATCTCACCTCCTCTGCACCCCCCTGGACAGGCCCCACCCGATCTGCAGTCCCTGGACACGCCTCACCTCCTCTGCACCCTCCCCCCCAGACAGGACAGGTCTCACCTCCTCTGCACCTCCCTGGACAAGCCTAACCTCATCTGCAGCCCCTGGACACGCCTCATCTCCTCTGCACCCCCAGGAAAGGACTCACCTCTTCTGTACTCCCCTGGACAGGACAGGTCTCACCTCCTCTGTACCCCCCTGGGCAGGCCCCACCTCATCTGCAGCCCCTGGTCAGGCCTCACCTACTCGGCAACCCCTGGACAGGCCTCACCTCCTCTGCACCCTTGGACAGGCCTCACCTCTTCTCTGCCCTCTGGACAGACCTCAGCTCCTCTGTACCCCTTGGACAGGCCTCACTGTTACGTTCCATATAGGTACCCTGCTATAGGCCCAGGTAACATCATATACCTTCACCTACATTATTTCCCCTACACTACACAATAACAAGCATTTACAATGCAATAGGTCTCGCATTTGCGAAAGTTTGAGCTCTTGGCATTGTAAATGACACTGATTATTATTTATGTGTTTTTTTTTAAACTGATAAATAAAAGCCAATAGCTTAAACATTTGCAAATGCAAGACCTATTACATTGTAAATGCTTGTTAATACATGGGAGCATTTTTACAACCATGCACGCAGCCCTTTATAAATACATTACTGAGAACCTGTCAATCCTCCATGGTGTGGTGGGATTTAACTGTGTTACACCCGTGCACTGCAAGTGGTGCACTGTAGAACCACGGAACTCAGCACAAGCCACCCCGGCATTTCACCTTTAGGCTGCGCAGTTTTAAATAATTCACCAAACACGCACTGTGGTTTAGCACATACTTTACAATCGCCGGCGCCCCCACCCCCCCGCAGTGCATGCCTGCTCTCTTTAATGCTAGGCTTGTGGCTAACTGTAATGCCATTGGTGCTGATTTAAAGAGCTCTGATACCTTTGTGTAAAGTTTGTGCTATATAAAGGTGCAAACAAATAAATAAAACAAGCATTGGCATAGCCAATAGGTCTCGCTTTTGGGACCTTATAAGTATTTAGTTATGCAGCACAATATCCTTTCGCATGGTTAAACACTTATAAGGTCCCAAAGGCGAGACCTATTGGCTATGCCAATGCTTGTTTTTTTGTTTGAAGAGGGAGCAGTGGGGGAAGGGAGACCTCGAAGCATACATGAGAGCCATTCACAAGTTTGAGAACTGGAAGGTTATAATCACGAACTGTAAAATGACAGACACAACTAAAACGCCTCCGTTCATGAAGCCATCAATATAGTCAGCCATACTTATTTTTTAATCTTCACAAATTCTACTTAGTGCATTTCCACAAAATGAAATAATGGATCAACAACTAGCTTTGTGATAGATAGATTTAGTGCAATTGTGTGAAAAACTATTTCCTGTAGTAAAGAGCAGTGGCTGGAGAAACTCTTCAAATAAAAGCAAAATACGAAAAATCCACCTATGTACATATTTCACTCTAGGAATTATTTATCAGTTTGTTCCTGAATATGTTCTGCTGGACGAATATCATGCTTTTCAAGCAATGTCATCCACATACGAACTAGCAAACAAGCCTGAACCAATGTAAACTGGCAAAAACTGGTGCGAACTGCCAACATTCCATGGAGGTGAAACAATGCCAAAAGTTGAGATTTGCAATATTTTCACTTCTCTGTTGCGCAAAAGAAAATGCCCAGGCCTAGTAAAGAGCACTCGCTTTCAAGTGAATCTGATAATATGCACTTTTAAAATTGCCCCCAATTAACCTGCACTTCATTTACTTACACATACCGTAATTCATTAATACCTACATGCATATAAACGTACTGGAGGAGAGGAAATTCTGGGTGACATCTCAATGAATAAAACACTACGTTACAAAGGGGCAGCAGACCTGGCGGCACACGGTGGCTGCCTACCTTAGCCCCGTGGATCTGGCATTTCCCCGCAGGCTGAAACAGTAATTGACTAACTTGAAGCACACATCAGAGACATTCACAAACACACTCAAAAGCAATTGTTTAACTAGACTTACTCCTCGAAGTCCGCCTTGGTGAAGGGCAGGTCCTTGATTAGCACCGCCGAAGAAAGTTCAGCGGGTTAGTGGATGGCGCCAGTCGCAAGTTTAAATAAACGGTTGCTGGGTTTGTCGATTGTGCCAAGTGTGCAAGCAGGAACGGCGTGAAGAGAAGTTGTGTGCGATGGAGCAACATGGGAGGAGGAGCCATCGCAAGCACAGGAGTGGTGCGCGCACGCGCGCGCTATGGAGAGTAGTCTGCTCTTTTTCGAAGCACATACTTGTGCTTCAAAAAAGAGCTGCGCGACGGCTAAAGGTCTCTTACACAGCATGCGCGCTACGTAGGCGAGACCTAAAAAAGGAATGCAACGAGTGGCACGCTGAAAGTTTAATTAGCCATGACGAGAGAGTTAATGAGCCATGATGAGGAAAGCCAGATGGCGCATGACGCTTAATGAGGAAGAGATAGGAAAGGCAGATGGCGGCTTGTGGCTGGATTTCTAAAGCCCACTCACTAAATGTCTCGCCAGATCAGCGCATGCACTGGCTTAGGCGAGACTTAAAAAAGCCTACCTATACCACGTCCGATCTTATTCTGCGATGCCGCATGCCTTTGGGTCCCTGTACTGAATAACTGCACCCGCTGTGGGAACCTCCATGGCAGGAACTTGCTCCCCTGTTTTGTCATTGTTTCAAGTTCCCTTCCACAGGTTGTGGGACATGCTCCCCAGTTCTGGACATGTTTCTGAGTTTAATGCAGGGGTCAGTGGGCATGCTCTCTCATTCTGAATATTATCCTCTATTGTGAACATGGGCCCCCGAATTTAGGACATATTGCTCCCTTCTGGACATGCTCCCAGTTCCAGACAAGCATCCCCTGGTCTCACCTGTGCTTTAAGGACACCCTGCCCACACCAGCTGTTCCATGGCCCTCCCCACATTCCATCCTCCCCTGCTCCCCCCTCCATTTGCCCCCTGTCCCAAAATACGTTGAATTAACTCCCAGCTGTTGTCCTTTCACCATCGGAGCTCGTAAAAACGTTCTTTAAACACAAATGTTGTGGCTGACATCTGACAATTAATTAACCCCCTCCCTCGGAAGAGAGGCCCCTGATTTATGAGCAGATAAAAAATATGTTTCATGTGACAGAGGCTAAATAAATTCCTCCAAAGTGGCATGAAAAGCTGCCGGTCAGAGGGATTATCGCCCATCCATCAGTGCTGCAATGAAAGCGCCAGGGGGTGGGCAGACACTCATCTGCGCCCTTGAGAGGACGCCTCAATTAGCGGCTAATGAATGCTCATTGAGGTGCCTGAGATCGGATGGTCACCAAACACGGGCCTTAGGAACAATTTCAAACTCCCTTTGTGTTCCTTCATCTCTACTGTCCATTTTGTAGTGCATGTGGGTCTCGACTTGTTTTTTTAGGAAATTCACAAAGATAACCCCGAAAAGTTATTTCACGACCATTAGACCATTATGTTCAGAAATATTTTGTACATATTTTCTTTGAATAAGCGAATTACAACTTGGAACAACTGAAATACACACACAGCCCGAGGCTCTACGAAATACAGCAATTTGACCAAAACTACACAATTATGTTGGTCACAGTAAAAGCCAGGATTTGAACCAAAGACTCTGTTTAAGCCCTGGGTCACAGACCGCTTTTCTTAAAGCGCTTTGTTACATCTACTGCAAACCCATTGGCACGCTATATGTACATCCTTGATAAAAATAATCACTGATCCCGTGCCATTTCCAAACACCCTATTTAAAAGGGGAGCAGTCTGGGCTGCGGGTGCGGAGTGACCCTGGGCCATTGGGCACGAGCTGGGTCATTTTTCAACCTGAAGCGCTGCCCGGACCAAAGAGCAGTATTGTAGCCGGACCTAAAGGCAGACGGAAAATAAGGGTTTTTATACACGTTTTGTGTTTATCATTTAGGTGCTACCTATTGTGAAGTATGAAGTTGCTAAAACATTAAAAACAATATATCTGTGTCCGTGTACATTGAACGCGCGTGCACGGAGCCCCTTAGTCCATGGTAAAATATGAGCGAGCAGCAGCATCTCATGAACTCATGACTTGTGGCTTTTGTTTTATATTCTTCACCCCAATGAACTGAGCTCTCTCCACCTGTCTCTTTATTCAGCCTCGATCTCCTCTCAATGTTCCCTGGCTCACGGTCCTCTGGCCCCTTCGCAGCTGGTGTCAGCGGGGCGAACGGAGGACTGTGTGTGTCTCCTGAGCTGTCACCGCCACCACCCTGCCCGCCTAGAGCCCAGGCCTACTGTCACCCTCTCACCCACTCAGGGAGCTGTGAAGCTCGCTCCTCAAGGCGCTGACATCAGTGGCGTAGCTAGAGCTTGTGGCGCCCGGGGCTATCCCTCAGATTGCCCCCCCTCCCCCCGCCCTCCGGCGGGAGGGCATGCACTTCAAAGAGGTCCGAGAAAAAAGTAATATCGCCACTAATAGTTAACTTGATCATGCAAGTTACATGCACATACATGACACGGTCCGAGGCTACACAGTTGAATACACCGGTGACTGGCAGTACAAAAGAGAACATACAGACTGCATGATCTATCTGGGGACTCAGAAAAACCTCATATGACATCCATCAGAGAGCTGCGCGAACAATTACCTGGTAATCCCCTCAACACAATGCAAACATGCACACATATGACACTGTTCATGTAACCTTCATCTACAGCTGACATTAAGTGACCATACATCATGGTGTCCCCCCCCCCCATTAAAGCAGTGGGGACCTGCACAAACGTGATGTGCTCTGGGGACCCAAAACCAACTTAACAGTGTCGAAGCCTGTGATTGTTTATCTTTCAAAAACAGCAAATTAATTATTCACAGGGAATGACTCACTGTGTGCCCTTAAAACTAAACGCAGCACAAAGGGGTCAGTCAGCTCCACCTTGCCAACACTGACCGGATACAAAGCCCACTCTGGTGGCCCAAAGGCAACAACCAGGGGCCGCTCCCTGTCATGACTTCCAAGCAGCAGCAACCAACTCCCTGGGAATGAAAAGACGTGTGCTCTTGGTACCCAAAACCAGCTTGTAATAGTGCATCCCTCGTTCACAGCAGCCTCAGCACACACATGGTGCACAGCCTGCCTGGGGGCCCAAAGCTAAAATACAGGGAGGGGCGACACATTATGATCACAATCCTTAAACACAGTTGTGGGGGCCATGGGAACTTGTTCAACTCCATCCAAGACCCGCGACAAACTGTTCCGGCGCTGCGGCACTCCATGAATATTCAGAAGAAACCAGAAATATTAAACCACAGTGATGTCGGCCAAGAATGGTCAATGTTTCGAAATAAAGAACTGTGCAGGGCAAATAAATAGATACAAGACAAAGACGACACCAAGCACGTTAAGTGTGATTGTCAGCTGCTAAAATTTAAGTGAAATACATCTAGATTAAAGGAAGTAGATGTACATAGGTGAGTCTTGAGCATACCAGGTAGGCTGCATTATGCTAAACTTACATGAGATGCTGTTAGGTGTGTCTATTTAAATATATTGCCAAACTAATACCACACATACATTATGGCTAAATTAAAGAAGACAAAAACAATCAAACTGAAAATGAAGGGATGTAAAGCCAGGGAATCGAACCCTGGATGTACATGAGATAATCATGGAGATTATGGGATGGGCTGTATTGTGCTACACTACTGTGCCCCCCTGATATATGTGCCCATTAAAATCTATTACCAACATAAGTTAAAATAATTTGAGTAAGCTACATCTGAATTATACATTAGAGAAGAAAATTGTGCAATCTACATGACTTATATGGGGGTACTGCCAAAGAGATTCAACCCTTGATGTGCATGGACAAGTCACAAATGATACACAGTAAGAAGAGTTCGACTGTACATTGTTGTTTTGAGTAGTTCCGAGCAGCCTCAAAGTGCATAGCTGCCAAGCTTTCAGATTGCAATTATGAGTCCGCCGCCGCAGACATTTGCACCAGTTTTAGTCTTCTTAGAGTTTCTCATTGCTCAAATGGGTGTAATTACTGATATATATATATATATATATATATATATGTTTCCCTCGTCTTCATTCCTTGAGTTTTGCTCGCAAAGAAGTGTCACTCATAGTCGTTGAAATGTCACTCACAATTACAATTGAATTATGAAAATGTCACACATAGCAATTTGAAACCTTGGGAGCTATGCTCATAATCGTTGAAATGTCAATCATAATTACACTGAAGTTATGAGAAAATGTCACACATCTGAAACCTTGGCAGCTATGCTGCCACTCTGCCACTCACTAAATATCCCCTCTGAAAACGTTTAGCTCTTACCTCACTCAGCCTCCAGCAGCACTCCACAGTGGTGGCAGCCAGAGCCAGGGTCTCTATGGCAGGGGTTGGTTCACGTCTGGGGACGGAGGACACGAAAGAACCTGGGAGGGCAATGCACAGCAAGACACACTCCGGCCAGGGAGGGGACCTCATGGAAGAGGACGCGATGCAGGAAGAAAAAAGAACGTGCAATAACATGGTCAGGCTTGTGTCAGAGAGCAGCGATAGGTAATGAAGGAGTAGAGGCAGGCAAATTGGTAGAGGGACTGTAGATGCACATACTTAGGGGGGCGACCAACAGGCGAGACAGGAAGAGAATGAGGAGGGCCAGTGTGAGGGAGAGAGGCCAGGGAGTGATGAAGAGAATGGGGAGTGTGTGAGGGAGAAAGGCCAGGGAGTGATAAAGAGAATGAGGAGGGTGTGAGGGAGAGAGGCCAGGGAGTGATGAAGAGAATGAGGAGGGTGTGAGGGAGAAAGGCCAGGGAGTGATGAAGAGAATGAGGAGGGTGTGAGGGAGAAAGGCCAGGGAGTGAGGAAGAGAATGAGGAGGGTGTGAGGGAGAAAGGCCAGGGAGTGATAAAGAGAATGAGGAGGGTGTGAGGGAGAGAGGCCAGGGAGTGATAAAGAGAATGAGGAGGGTGTGAGGGAGAAAGGCCAGGGAGTGAGGAAGAGAATGAGGAGGGTGTGAGGGAGAGAGGCCAGGGAGTGATGAAGAGAATGAGGAGGGAGTGAGGGAGAGAGGCCAGGGAGTGATGAAGAGAATGAGGAGGTGTGAGGGAGAGAGGCCAGGGAGTGATGAAGAGATTGAGGAGGGTGTGAGGGAGAGAGGCCAGGGAGTGAGGAAGAGAATGAGGAGGTGTGAGGGAGAGAGGCCAGGGAGTGAGGAAGAGAATGAGGAGGTGTGAGGGAGAGAGGCCAGGGAGTGAGGAAGAGAATGAGGAGGTGTGAGGGAGAAAGGCCAGGGAGTGAGGAAGAGAATGAGGAGGTGTGAGGGAGAGAGGCCAGGGAGTGAGGAAGAGAATGAGGAGGGTGTGAGGGAGAAAGGCCAGGGAGTGATAAAGAGAATGAGGAGGGTGTGAGGAAGAGAGGTCAGGGAGTGAGGAAGAGAATGAGGAGGTGTGAGGGAGAGAGGCCAGGGAGTGATGAAGAGAATGAGGAGGGTGTGAGGGAGAGAGGCCAGGGAGTGATAAAGAGAATGAGGAGGGTGTGAGGAAGAGAGGTCAGGGAGTGAGGAAGAGAATGAGGAGGGTGTGAGGGAGAGAGGCCAGGGAGTGATGAAGAGAATGAGGAGGGTGTGAGGGAGAAAGGCCAGGGAGTGAGGAAGAGAATGAGGAGGTGTGAGGGAGAGAGGCCAGGGAGTGATGAAGAGAATGAGGAGGGTGTGAGGGAGAGAGGCCAGGGAGTGAGGAAGAGAATGAGGAGGTGTGAGGGAGAGAGGCCAGGGAGTGATGAAGAGAATGAGGAGGGTGTGAGGGAGAAAGGCCAGGGAGTGAGGAAGAGAATGAGGAGGTGTGAGGGAGAGAGGCCAGGGAGTGATGAAGAGAATGAGGAGGGTGTGAGGGAGAAAGGCCAGGGAGTGAGGAAGAGAATGAGGAGGTGTGAGGGAGAGAGGCCAGGGAGTGATGAAGAGAATGAGGAGGGTGTGAGGGAGAGAGGCCAGGGAGTGAGGAAGAGAATGAGGAGGTGTGAGGGAGAAAGGACAGGGAGTGAGGAAGAGAATGAGGAGGGTGTGAGGGAGAGAGGCCAGGGAGTGAGGAAGAGAATGAGGAGGTGTGAGGGAGAGAGGCCAGGGAGTGATGAAGAGAATGAGGAGGGTTTCCAGAAAGCGGCATTAGCCGCTTGGGCAACCGGAGAGAGGTCTTCATTTTCCTAATGGGCTGGAAGTGCAGCCAATGGTGGGAAGCAGAGAGCCGCCTGTCCTGTGGGCTGAGCCTGTAACTTACCCCCAAGTCTACCCAGGGCACAGGAAGGGAGCCACTGCCGAGAGAGACACGGGCTGGGAGGCAGTGCCAGGGCAGGCCTGCTCTGTGGAGTGCCATGCTGTCAGCTTCAGACATCCATTGTTTGAATGTAAATGGTCGAGGGTCAAGTAAGCCCCTGGGTCCAAGCTGTTACATTCTTCCTCAATGTGGAGTGAGATTTTAATGTGTGTAATGGGTCTTAATTTTGGAAGTACTGCTCAGATGCTGGAACCACAAGATTTGTCTGTTAACATTATTATACACCCAGTCATTGATCGCTTATGGAATGCTTTCTGAAGCCCCACGCCTCTTCTCTGTGGAGAGCCTTTCAGCTTCAAACCGTTTAGAGCTGTGCTCACCCATTCTTTGAACGTAAAGGGTTGAGGATCTTTAACACTGTGTGGCCATTCAACCCTGACCATACATATCACTATCCCCATCGCACATAAATGTTCATTGTAAAATACTAGCTGCATCGTAGCCAGCAGGATAAACCCACTGAGGCCCAGTCGGATGCCTCCAGATGAGGCAGCTTAAAAACAGTCACCACCACAGAGCAATGCCACACAACAAACATGCACAAATATTTTTGCCACACATCAGGCCCGGCTCCAGGAATTTTTATTTGGGTGGGCCAAGGGTGCATTTGGGTGGGCCACTGCGGGCTCGATTTGTCACATATATGTCTGGGCAGGCCTGCTTCAGGGCCCTCCTTTATCTCTTCTTAGTCTTATAAGGACCAGTAAAACTCACTCCTTTCCAAATCTCTTTCTAAATATTATCACTCACAAAAAGTGTTTTTTCCATGTAATGTTCCTTTGATGGGAAGAGGATGTTTCTGAGGTGGGAGTATCAGGCAAGTGATACTACTCAGGCTCCATCTGTTCGAGCCTTCATGGAGGATCCCTCTTCATTACTACCTCCAGCTGACCCGGACTCAGCAACGCTCTCCCTTACAGGCTTGATTATCCACTACTCCTCTCTCCAGTGCACCTTATCTCACAGCTGACCTTGGGCCCCAGCCCCATATCAGGCACTATCGGGCTCCACTTTGCTTTTTCCCGGTAAAAACATTAGTAAAATCACCTTCAAACTTAAAACATTGAATATAGCAGTAAATATAATTAGCAGCACTTTAAAGTATGTTCCACAGTAGCCCTTATGACCCGACTGCTAATTAAATAAACAAAAACAGAAAGGCCATGACAGGGCCGGCTTTAGCGCTGATGCGAAAGTCTTTTTTGGCGCCACACTAATAACCTCTTTCTCCGTAAATACCTTTACTACCACCTTCCAACAGTGCCCCTCGTCCCTCCATGGCCCCCCTAGTGACCTCCTCCTCAGATTCCCTCACTGCCTCACGGCACAAGTGCCCCTCATCTCCCCATAGCCCCTCCCCCTCATGACCTCCTCCTTGGACTCCCTCACTGCCACCATCCACCAGTGCCCCTTATCTCTCTGCAGCCTCTCCCCCCTCATGACCTCCTCCTCAGACTCCCTCACTACCACCCTCCACCAGTGCTCCTCATCTCACCCTAGCTCCCCCTCCACACCATGACCTCTTCCTCGGATTCCCTCACTGCCACCCAGGGCACAAGTCCTAAAAAAAGAAGTGGGGGGACGCTGACGTCACAACAGGAAGTAATGTCACGAAAGTGGCTTGCACCATCAGACTCATTGCCTCCCCTCGCTCACCCCTTAGATGCCATTGCATCAGAGAAGCCAGCGCGTGAGCAGCGTTCTGAATGAGCTCCAATCTCGCCCCAGAGAGGCCAAAGAGTAAATGTGTGGCTCCATTTGCTCCAGTAATCGAGCTCCCGTTAAAATAAGTGAGGGGACACCGTCCACCCGCCTGGTACCCCGACTCGAGCTCTGCAGTCACCCTCCACCAGTGCCCCTCATCACTCCACAGCCCCTCCAACTACCTCCTCCTCAGATTCCCTCACTGCCACCCTCCACCAGTGCCCCTCATTGCTCCGTAGCCCCTCGCTCATATGCATTTGTTGTTTAGCGCTACTCATATCAGTGTAGTGTAGTGTGTCAGCACTTTACACCACAAACACATTATACAGAGACAATCAATCATACAAGTATGTAAATCAGTCTACAGGGAATGTCACATAAGCCAATGAGGATTACAAGGTGTAGGAATCACATGTCATCCATACTGGTGGGCAGTATATTTTGAGAGGATTTGGTTTGGGGAAACACAACCTTAGGATTTAAAGAGTATTCCATGGGGGTCAGCTTTACTGATAAAAATGTATCTCTGCTCAAACATACTCATTTTAGCAACATTAGAATGATAAAAGACTGAGGAAGCTCTAACTATATCACAAAACAAAAACAACTATACAATTCATGTTTGTATGCAGCTCTTTGATGACAGTTCATTGGTCACTGTCCTATGTTAGGATTGTAACTTCTGAACTGCAAGTAACACAAGGATCTCTGTGACAAAGGCAGTAACCCACTGAGCTATCCACATAAAATACAGTTCATCTGCACTTAAAAACTACCAACAGACAAACGATTGCTCTCCAGCAGGATCATTAATCACCAGCGTTTTCTGGGCATTCTGAATTGCGTTGTCATATTGTGTCCTGCATCGGCCATGAGAAGGATAAAAACTGTTTAAATGAAGTGCACACGAAGTATGTGTCCTGCTGGGCCTGCACATATTTTTACAAGAAAAAAAATAGTAACACATTCTCTTACCTACTAGTCGAACTTTGTGTCACAGCCTGATGTGATAAGCGGCTGCAGGGTTCAGGAAATTGGAATAGGAATAAACAAACATTTTCTCCGACTCCGACCTGTGCTGCACAGAATTGGGTCCTCACGAGAGTGCGTAGCGTAGTGGTGAAGCGCGTGACGCGTCACCACTACGTTCTCATCGCGAGGCCCTGGAGCAGGCTGGGATGGGACGGACCAATAGTCTTGGCTCTAGTCTTGCCAACCGGAACCGACCGACGTCATGATGGCAAAGCAGCACTGCAGCAGGCGCTGACGCACTGGCGCACAAGTAGGTCTCCTGGTCAGGTGCGCGCAGTGCACTCACCGCGCTGCTTGAAGTTTAACTTTTTAACTGGGCCCCGGCCACGCGCGCCGTTGCGGCCGCGGCGGACTTTATAATTTATTTAGTGACAGTCAAGTCTGTCCCTAAATAAATTATAAAGGCCTCCGCAGCCGCAACGGGCCACCAGTGCTGAGCGGCCGCCCTAAAAATAGTGCCGCCTGGGGCGGTCCGCCCCCACCGCCCCCCTAGCTACGCGCCTGGCTGACATTTGAATACAGGATGTGGCAATTGAGGCTGCTGGTTATGTAAGGTTCACAGCAATGAAAAAGGACTCTCTATCTTTACCCCTTCGTCGAGCTTTCTCTTCCCTGTTGCTACTAATTCGAGCATTAGCATAGAGTTTACTGACTCTGGGCACATGTTACCTGCCCCTAAATACGTTTCAGCACCGATGCAGCAAACCAACACACCCATTTTGCGAGTGTCCTCTTTTCTGTGTTTAAATTGCATTTATATAGCGCCTACTACCTACTAGACGAGGCGGCGTTGTGTCCAGTTGCACTCATGACTTTCTGCAGAGCCCGGTGTAAATAAACATCAGTGTGTGCTCTTCTAACCAGAACACATTGGGGTGTGACCCCTGTGACACAAAATGCCCCGATGCACCTTGGTGGTAGATTTGCACCATAGATACCCCCCAGTAATACTAAGTGTGTCTGTAAGCGCGGATATCCTAAACATGGGCGGTAGTCATGGTTGCACGCGCACGGTATGAAGCTGATGGAGTGAATCAAGGTTGCATTAAACGCGGTAAGGGGGAACTTTTCCATTACTTTGTAACAACAAGCACAAACCCACTGAGCTATCTTAACGCACTATAGCCCCCTGGTCATTTTAAATCAGAACAGCTGCAAGATAGAAGCTAATACTCTGGCACAGCTGAATAAAAAAACAAGCGCGTGTTGTAAATAGACGTAACCATTTACATTTTTATTTATTTTCTTGGCATTTGCATTGGATATGGAACTATGCACTTTTTAACGCCAATGAGTTATCTCGTTTCCCCCTATTTCGTTGTTCCACGTGTTATGTTTTAGCTAGCAGATTTCCGAAAGTGGCATGGGTGAGGGCACTGTGCCAACGCCGGCTTAAAGCGCGGCCGAAGCAGACCGCAAAATTGAATTCCCAGCGTGACAGGAAGGCCCCCCGGGCTCAGTAAAAACAAGATACAAACTGAAAATAAAACGCTGCGATGTGGGCAAGCAAGCTAAGATTCAGAGCTTACCTCACACACAATAAAGGAAGTCATAAACGAAGTGCTGCACGCCATTTGTGACATATTTAAAACACCACTCGTGAGATGCAGCGAAATCCAAAAGTGAAACCGATACATATAACCCCTATTTAAGAAAGCCCGGTGTAGTCCGCCATCAGCAAAACAGACGCCATGCGCATGCACATCTCCTGTCCAAGCAGGCACGGTCGTACACGTGCACATCGCCTGTCTTCCACACGCGTGCACATGTCCTGTACGCCTTCGGCCAAGACACCGACAACATTTGATCTCGCCAAGGCGAGCAGCGTGTCGCGATTGCTGCAGGGAAAGGCCAGGGCGAGGCGCGCACCATGCATGTATCCCCCAGCGCTTCTAGAGTACAGCGCGCGCTTCGCTATGCAGGGCGCATAAGGGGAGGTAGTAGCATGCAAAGGCACCAGGCACTACAACTCCCAGCATGCCCACAGACGAAGGACCGGAAGTAGTACCCGGCGGCGTTGCCGGAATACGATAAAGCACTTCCCTCTCCCAGGGTTTCGTGCTTGCCAATGTATTTCCAAACATTCTTGTGGCGGATGGTATTCCCTGCTGGATCCTTTCTTCCGACGAAGCTCCGCACCTGAGAACCTGCAGCGACGTGACAAGTCGTAGAGTCCGCATTTTGGTTCCGAGGACATTACCTTGGCTGACACCCGGGAGCCCGCAATTCGCCAAGGAGTTATCAAAGCAACCCTCGTCTAATGCCGTTCTGTGAGTAGCGCGTGAACAAGGATTCACTTTCTTGCTTCTCTCTGTTTACTTGGCCACGCAGGAGAACTCTGATGCTGTTTTGCCTCAAGCTGTCCTGATACACCCGTTTGTTTCTCTCCATGTCGACCTGCTTGTTTATGCCCAAAAGCCTGCTGTCTCTCCGTATTGAACAGTGTAGCGCTTGAACAGTGTAGCGCTTATTCAAACCCCTAAACTGTGACGTAACAGTGTGGGGGAAATTGACTATACCACAGCCCAGCCCTGAGATGCTTGTTCGCGCTCAACCTTTGCGCCAGAAGTGAATTGATGACTTCATTATATGCTGTTGCTGCTGCTTTCTCTAGTAAGTCGCGTTTGCTGGGGGAACAACATAACTTAGAGAACTTGCAAAGACAGGGGGTGGGCAGCGCGTACTGACCTCTCTGTTGCTTATCTTCCCTCTGTAGTTATTTCCCGGGAGGTTCCCCTGCTGAGTCACAGAACCCCTCCTAGACGCAGGACCAGAAGATCCCTAAGCAGCATTTTCTTATTTTATCCACTTCCCTTTTCCCCGGGGGGCTTTCCTATGCAGCAGTGTCGTTATCACTCTGTGAGGGTCTGCGCCTCAGGGTCGAGGGGGGATAAACCACGCTCCATCGCTCCCACAGGCTTCCCTCCGAGGTTGGTGGTAAGTTTGTATCCTTTTACCACTGACTCCACGACACAGCGCATGAGCTGCATCGCTAGGTGAGACCTAAACAAGCTTTTAGGATTGAACCTTTACCTAATTCTAGTCCTGGGTACAAAAGGAGGGTTTTTTCCTGAACAATAGCCTCCTATAACTCCATCAATGGACTCATACAGTATGAATGAATATTCATGAGGATTCTTGAAAACCAGGCAGAAGCTACACCACCTACATAATATCTACGTACAAGGTTCATCCCATACGTCATCCTCAAATCCAACAATGTCTAATACAAGGGACAAGGGACAAAAAAACCCTAGATACTTTTTGTATTACTACAGCACATCTTACTGAGTTAAGACAGAGGAGATCAAGACTTCCATGCCGAAATACTGACGTGAGACACTGAGGTTCCTGCACGCAGACACTCCAGCTTGGGGTGGTCTGAATATCCCTTGCGGTGTCGAGCTTGAGACCAGAACGGGGGTCCCGCAGTTTCTCACTTCAGGTAATGGGCTTTGACTTATCCTAGGAGGATTCTTGGCTTTACACCTACACACATGCTAGGTACCCTAAGTTACATCTAGTTAGGATTACATCGAAGGAGTACGCATTTTACTGTCATGTGTTTCATATACGTGTATGCATTCAGGATTTTAGCAGAATGGTAGAAATCTATCATCCTTTTACGTTTCTAGTTCTTCTAGTTATCTATATCCTGTATTGTCTATTGATTGTCTCAGTACATCTATTTTACACTAGAATAACGACCGTTCAATGGATACTTATTGAAAGCGTCCCAACCGGTTATTCTGTGTATCAATCTGAGAGAAAGGGAGCACGAGTGACTGAGCGGAAAGTGGTACATTATTTCCACGGTCCTGAGGGATCAGGGTGGTCATGTTCGATAGTTGCCAAGAACTATTTCCTCCTTGGTAAGAGGAGCTTCTAGTGGCACTGTGAGCTAGCTGCTATACAGGCCAACATACCCGATAGAGATGTCCAGAATCAGTCTGACACCAATCCTATAGTCTATGTTGTCTAAACGCGCAGAACCCATATAGGGATATAGGAACTACACGACATGGCGCCACCAACGTTGGTTGGGTACTTATTTAATAATAGAATCTGAGTAGTTCAGTCGTGCTAATCTCATAGACCCCTACTCACATATTCCAGAGACGTCTGGAGTGGGAGGGCACAAAAATTCCGGCACAGCTGAGTAGTCTAAATACTATTTATTGGCTGCTTGTTAATCAAGCTTCAAGGACACATTGTTCCTAGAATTGTGTACAAACACCTTATCTCAAAGCCTAACAAGGCCCTTCTTAAATAAAAATATTAAACGGAGAGGCAGTGGAACAACAACTGCAGTTCAATGCCACAGATGATGAAAATGATGCAGATGCAATTCAAATGACACCAAACGTCAGAAATGCCGTCACCATAACATTGGGTGCGTATGGTTTAACATCCATGGGTGGAACGGTAAAATTCGTGATTGTGGCACACGAATCCTATAGAACAGAGGTATTCTATTCATGGGTTACAGTCCTAGCAGCAAATGCAGTAACAAAAACATTTCATTTCTACACAGACGTTTAGGTACCAAATGACTATAATCCTTACGAATATATTGAAATTCCACTAACTTACCAGGAACACCTATACTGGTTTAAAGGCGCCCACCCCCTGTTGGACTTGGCCCTTCTGGCAAGTTCACCCCTAGAACTTTTTGCATTTGTCCTAGCCTTTTCCCTATGGTGTATTAGTAGTTTTAGGCCTCTAGGCGCTTTCACACTGTGTCTCAGTGGAAAGCGCGTGCGCTCTGTGTATGATTTAGTGAAACTGACCTGCCCTCCCATAGGAATGCATGGGGGAATGTATGTGTCCCTGGTAGTTCCTGATGCGTGGGGAGTGCAGGTGCGAGTTTGGTATGTGCGGACTCGTGTGATTAAATGCTGCGCGATGATGTGTGCGGCGTGGCTGTGTCTAGTGTGGAAGTGACTGCCTGTCGCGTGATTGGCTGGCTGAGGTCATGTGATGAGCTAGGGAATCCCCAGAGTCAGGAGGAGTCACCCAGTGGTGAATGGGGAGATCAGCAGCCAGATGGGTGGGAGGAGTACACCTAGGACCTGAATAGGGCTGGGCTTTCCCCACACAATGCTGGCTCCGCCCCCTGTGGTGCGACTGATGTCCCTGGCCTGTCCTGTGAATAGGGAGAGGGGCTGAGCAAAACAAAGTGCTCAGGAACCAGTTGTATCTGGTTCGCCCCTTCCCTGCACCTTTGAGAACAAAGGATTTGGTGTATAAAAGAGGGGTTGTGACCCCATGAAAATGTTCTCGTTCTGACTTGAATCTACCAGGGGCGTGCTGCTGCTGGGGCCCAGGGGAAGGCTTACCTCCCTGAGCCCTGCCCAGCCCCTGGATGCCTGAGGGACTCCTGGGACCTGCTTGGATCTATCTTCTTTGCCCCAGGACCTTTGCATACTTCTAGCGCCTGGTGAGCGCTTTCTTGCTTCTCCTAGCACCCTGGGAGCGCTATAATGATTTACTTCAGGCCAGAGGAGCGCTGGAGCTTCGCAGCGCTGGGCTGCCGTCTGTGGAGAAGGAATCCCCATCATAGGGATTCCCCCGTAACGGCTGCCGAGCGGGAGCCCACCCCGCTCCATCTTTATTCTCAATCGCGGGTGCCCACCCCGCTTATTTGGCCTTTAATGGCGGGTGCCTACCCCGCATGTTGCCTGGTTCGTTTTGATTTAAATAAATGCGGGAGCCCACCCCGCGTTTCACTGCCGTGGCCCGAGCCGCATTCAAAAATTGCCGCTGAGTCCGCGGCCCGCCTGGTTCTGGGCGGGGTTGCGGGATGGAAGCGGAAGTGCGGCCATCTTCAGAGGAAGTCCCGGAGCCTCGCAGGCTCCATCTACAAAGTCCCGGTCCCGAGATGGGGGACCGGGTGAAGAGTGGTGTGACGTGGCTGCCTCCTTCACGGAGGGCGGGAGCCCACCCCGCCTCCGCGAGCCGATGAGGTGAAGTCCCGGGTCCCAGGAGGGGGCCCGGGTGAAGACTGCAGCGCGGGGCTCCCAGGAGTGAGGGAAGCCCCGCCCGCGAGAGGAGTCCAGTCCAGCCTTCGCCCCAGCCGGTGAGTGATGAGGGCTCTAAGGGGGGCGAGAGAGAGGCACCAGTGCCGGTGCTAACTTCCTGGGCGACCCCGTCTGGCAGCGGGCCGTCCCAACTACGGGGGCATAGTTGTCCCGAGCCACAGATGGCTCCGACGGTTGGGGCAGTGTTTATTTTAGAGCGCTAGTGGGCTCCAGCTTCAGGAATGGTCAGGAATGGGCTCTGACGATGCTAGACAGCGCAGCAGAAGTAACAATAGCTTGCCAGAACCTGAAGGAATTTCTGGTGACAGCGGAATTGAGTGAGTATATCATGGTGGAAACACCTGATACTCGGGTGAGTATCCACATAGGTTACATGAGATAACACTCCAGATGGAGGGGGACAAAGAAAGAAAGATAAAGAGTCTTTTTTGGAAGTACCTGACGGTCGGCTATGACATATTATTAGCTGAAAAAGATTGGCTGCCTGCATTTGTTATGGATTGCCCAAAAGGGAAACAGTAATTATGCTGGCTTTCTCCGACCTTGTTCCAATACAGTTCAAATGCACTTATGCACTGGAGTGGGCGGTAGCCCTAGACCCTGCACTATACCAAAATCATGTTAGATGGGATGAGGACTTAAACCCACCATGTGATGCCATTAAAATCTGCTTCATCTCCACAGAGACAATATCCAATTAAGCAGGAAGCTAAAAACAGGTCAGGGAGATCTTAGATCAACTTGAATACCAGGGGGTGACTGAAACTTGCACCTCATCAATGAATAACCCTTTGTTTCCAGTAATGAAACCCGATAATTCATATCGTCTAGTCTTGGACTACAGACACTTAAACTCATGTACAAAAACACTTGCACTACAAAATCCACACAATCAATCAATCAATCAGTCATTTGTAAAGCGCACTACATACCCGCGAGGGACTCAAGGCGCTGGGGGGGCGCTACTGATCGAACAGCCAGGTCTTGAGTGTTCTCCTGAAGGTCAGCAGGTCTTGGGTCTGTCGTAGGCTCAGTGGGAGGGTGTTCAATGTTTTGGCGACGAGGTGGGAGAAGTATCTTCCGCCAGTGGTAGTTCTTCAGATGCGCGGGACGGTGGCTAGTGAGAGGTCGGCGGCGCGTAGCTGGCGGTTGGGGATGTAGAAGGAGAGAAGTCTGTTGAGGTAGGCAGGGCCTGTCTTATGGAGTGCCTTGTGTGATTGGATGAGGAGCTTGAAGGATATCCTCTTGGTGACGGGGAGCCAGTGCAGGTTTCTGAGGTGGAGGGTGATGTGGCTGTGGCGTGGTATGTCGAGGATCAGTCGTGCCGAGGCGTTTTGGATGTGTTGTAGCCGTTTGATGAGCATGGTCGGGGCTCCCGCGTAGAGGGCGTTTACATGGTCGAGTCTACTGCTGACGAGGGCCTGGGTGACTGTCTTTCTTGTATCTGTTGGGATCCATCTGTAGATCTTGTGGAGCATGCGGAAAGTGTTGAAGCAGGAGGAGGAGATGGCGTTGACTTGCTTGGTCATTGAGAGCGTTGAGTCGAGGATGATTCCCAGGTTGCGTGCATGGTCTCTGGGTGTCGGGGCTGCCCCCAGTGCCATCGGCCAACAGAAGTCGTCCCAGGCTGAAGAGTTGGAGCCGAGGATGAGGACCTTCGTCTTGTCCGAATTCAGCTTCAGGCGGCTGATCTTCATCCAGTCGGCGACGGCCTTCATTCCTTCGTGGAGGTTGGCTTTGGCAGTGATGGGGTCCTTGGTGAGGGAGAGGATCAGTTGAGTGTCGTCGGCATAGGAGATTATGTGGTGTCGTGCTGTCGGGCGACGTGTGCAAGCGGGGACATGTAGATGTTGAACAGTGTCAGGCTGAGGGAGGATCCCTGGGATATGCCGCAGATGATCTCAGAGGCTTTGGATCGGAATGGGGGGGGGGGGCGGATGCTCTGGGTTCTGCCTGAGAGGAAAGATGTGGTCCATTCCAGAGTCTTGTCTCGAATACCTGCGGCGTGGAGGTGTGCGCGTAGTGTGCGGTGGCAGACGTGTCGAAGGTGGCGGAGAGGCTAGGAGGATGAGTGCTGCGGTCTCACCGTTGTCCAGCAGGGTCCTGATGTCGTCGGTGGCGGTGATGAGGGCAGTCTCGGTGCAGTGGTTGCTGCGGAAACCTGACTGGGAAAGTTCCAGGATTCTGTTTCCTTCGAGGAATCGGGTTAGCTGTCTGTTGAAGTTTTTCTCAATGACCTTGGCCGGGAACAGGAGCAGAGAGATGGGCTGGAAGTTCTTGAGGTCTCTTGGGTCTGCCTTGGGTTTTTTGAGTAGGGCGTTGATCTCGGCGTGTTTCCAGCTCTCTGGGAAGGTCGCGGTCTCGAGGGAGAGATTGATGACGTTGCGTAGGTGGAGTGCGATGGAGCTGCTTGCTTTGTTGAAGACGTGGTGCGGGAATGGGTCTGACGGAGAGTCGGAGTGGATTGTGCTCATGGTCTTGATAGTGTCATCGATGCTCACGCTGGCCCAGGCTAGCAGGGGGTCGTGGTCGATGATGTGTGGAGAGTCTGTTATGTTGCTGTCTGTTGGGGCTGTCTGGGTGTTGAAGCTGTCGTGGATGTCTGCTATCTTGCGGTGGAAGAAAGTGGCGAGGGAGTTGCACAGGGCTTGCAACGGTGGGATGTCGTTGGTGTTGGAGCTGGGGTTGGAGAGTTCCTTCACGATGTTGAAGAGCTCCTTGCTATCGTGTGCGTTGTTGTCGAGGCTGTCTTTGAAGGAGGTCCTCTTAGCAGTCTTGATGAGGTGGTGGTGGTTGCGGATGACATCCTTGTGTGCTGCGTGGCTGTCCGGGGTCTGTTCACTGTGCCATTACTTCTCTAGCTTCCGGCAAGCTTGCTTGGAGGCTAGGAGTTCTGGGGTGAACCAGCTGGCCCTCTTGCTGGTGTCTCTGTAGGGGGGTTTCTTCAGCGGGGCAAAGGTGTTGGTGCAGTCCTCGATCCAGCATCTGAGCCTGTAGGCAGCGTCATCGGTGTTGGAGGGTACGGTGGGTGGGATGAGAGCGAGGTCTGCATGTAGTTGATCTTCGGTGATTATGCTCCAGTAGCAGCGGGGGATCTGTTGGGTGCGGTGGTGTGTGGTGGGTTTCTGGAAGGTGAAGTGGATGCAGCGGTGGTCGGTCCAGAGGAGTTCGGTGGTGTGGTTGCAGGAGACGTGCGGGCTTGAGGAGAAGACGGGGTCGAGCGCGTGACCGGCGGTGTGGGTAGGCAGCGAGTTGCCTCAGTCCGAGGTTGGCGAGGCTATCGATCAGGGTTGTGGTGTTGCTGTCGTTGTTGTTCTCAAGGTGAAAGTTCAGGTCTCCGAGGAGGATGTAGTTGGTGGAGGTCAGGGCGTGCGTGCTGATAAAGTTGGCGATGGAGTCGCTGAACTGGGGGCAGTGTCCAGGGGGTCGGTAGACGAGGTTGCCTCTGAGGGTGGAGTTGGGGTCTGTGTGGATCTGGAAATGCATGTGTTCGGCGGTGCTGAGAGTGTCGTTGGTGCTAGTCGAGACCCTGATGCTGTTCTTGTGGACGATGGTGATTCCTCCACTGGCTCCATTGGTGCGGTCTCTGCGGGTGATCTTGTAGCCATCTGGGATGGCTATGGCGATGTCGGGTGCGGAGGATTCGTTCATCCACGTCTCTGTCAGGAAGGCGACGTCCCGGGATATTGTGTCGAGCAGGTCCCAGAGCTTAATGGCGTGTTTGCGTGCGGGGCGGGTGTTCAGTAGTGTTAGACCTGGCACCTTGGCGTGAGTCTCCCTTCCTCTTTTTGTCGCTGTGCCTCAAGGGTTTTTATGGTGTTGGCCGCTCGGCGCGCTGTGCCACTGCCAACCAGTGTCGCGGTGCGAGTGCTCCCTATGTAAATGGTATATGTTGGTTGGTCTCCATGATTGGATTGTTCGGTTTACTGTCAGACCCCAGTAAAGTGCGCCAGGAGCGCCAGGGCGTGTAAATGCAAATACCGCTGGTGGGCTCGCAGCACTGGTTGTGCCACCCACAGACGCGGCCTGTAAATTATGTCTAAGGTCTGCCATTGCAGAACCTGTGTGCAGTCTGGTACTGACATGCTGACTGGTAAGTGCCCACACTTGCCGGTCCCTAAACCTTCCCTTAACTTCATGTTAGCCACCCCTCTGGTAGGCCCACGGGCAGGGTGCGTTGTAAGCATAAGGTAGGACAAGCCTTGATGCGTGGCATGTCCTAGTAGTGAATTACCGCCATCTTGTTGTTCACTACTGTAAGGCTACCCTGTTCTCATAGGCCAGCATGGGCGGTTGGGATTGTTACATCCTATGATCCTAAACCGACCCAGGGAACATGGTAGAAGATCGAGTTTAGTATGCCTGAACTCGGAATAATAAGGTACATCTTTTCGCAAGGTTTATTTTAATATTCCGCGTTTGCAAATGCCGCTTTTAGAAAGCTGGCCTTTGCTTGCCTAAACATTTCAGCCCGCCTCTGCGTGATGTGTATCTGATGTCTGGCTGGTATGAGTGACAAGGCTGGGGGAACCCAGATGGGCAAGGCTAGGTGCCTGGTGGTGAATAGGACGATCGACAGGTAGATGGGTGGGAGGAGTACTCCTAGGCTCTGAATAAGACAGTGCTCTGCCACCACAATGCCGGCTCGGCCCCCTGTGGAGCGTCTGATGACTCTGCCCTGCACTGTGAGAAGTTGGCCTGGTATATGCTGTTCACTAGTTAAAGTGACCACCTTGTACCATGCCAAGCAACCCTTATGGTGTGGTTGTAAGTCAACCTTTTCGGACTAGCTGCCCTAGTGGTAGCGTAGGCTTAAGCAGTCTTTGAGGCTAAACTCGTTAAAGCGTGTTAAGCAAGCTGTTTTACCATATGTAACCCCCCTTTATACCAATGAAAGGACACCACACAGATATATATTCAAAATATATATGTATTTATTACTCAAAGTATCCCCTAGACTCTTTATGAGCACAGGAGCACAAATCGTTAAACAAGAAAGTATTACAATATACAGAAGTTGCACTTTATATGGATAGGCCCTGGTGGCCGATCAAACCATATACTAAAATAGTGGTATAAGTACCACGAACAGGAAAGGGAAAAGGCCTAGGGCCTCTAGAATCGCTGGGCCTACAAGGAGCTAACTTCAGTTAGTGACCAGGAGGTCCACGGGTCGCGTGTGCAGTGAGGAAAGTTACACGCGGGCTCCCATAGGTTTTCAATGGGTGCGTAAAAGTTCAAAAGTTACGGCTAGAAGGGTCTTCTGAATGGACTACGAACTTAAGACTTAAAACACAGACACTAGAGATGTTTCTCTACACTTGGGCACCGGAGTGCCAGCTTTACCTCACCCACAGGAAGCGGGTGCATAGGTCTCGAAGTGCATCGGGTTTCGTCTATCTGTTCAATGGAGCCTGATGACAAAGATGCTGCAGGCGGTCGGTCCAGAAGAGATGCGGTGGATCCAAGGGTGGATCGGAGTTGTAGAAGACCTGAAAGCAGAGGGGACAGTGTTCACAGTCACTAGCCAGTGACCGGCGTGGCACCAGGTAGGTACCAGGCGATGTCGGGTGCAAACAGGTGGTGAGGTGTAGCTTGTCTCCGCAGCCACGTGGTCCCTGAAGGTCGACGATGTCCAGGAGTCGGGTCACGAGCTGTCCCACGCAGGCTCTCACTGTCGGCGGTGTCGGCGACTCGAAGGAAGCAAACAAGCCTTGGCAAAAGCAGAAGTTGTGAAGAATGAAGAAAGCTGATAGTTCTGACCAACAAGGTCAGAGGGGCTGCTCCTTTGGAGAGCAGCAGGGGCCAGTCTGGAGCAACCAGACCAGCATCGTAGTTTTCAAGGTTCGTCGCCAAAATGGCCACTAGCCAACGGGCCAGGGACCGGGCAGGCGCGTAGAGATGCAAAGTGCAGAGGGGCCCCACGCAGATCGTGGAGATGCTGGAGGGCTCACCTTTGGTGCAGATGCTGCTCGGGTGTTGGGCTTCTCAGGACCCAAAGCACAACTTGGAGGGAGCCTCGGTTGTTGCGCTTGCAGCTTGTCGTCGGTCTTTCAAGATGGCTGGCTCCACGTGTCTCGGTGCCTCCACGGGTTCCTTCTTTGCAGGGACTGTGGATCGGGCTGTGAGAGGTCTGGAGGTCCAGGTCTTGTCGGGCTCTGGGCTCGGGCTCCGGCAGGAGGCGGCGGCAAAGCAGACGTCGAGTAGCTGGTTGGTGCTTACGTTAGCAAAATGGTCACTCCCTGACCATAGGGGAGATTTCCTTCTGTCCTCTGTGCAGCAGAGCGTCGAAGTTCCCGTCTTCTTCTTTGTAGGAAGTTGATTCCAGGATGTCTGAAGTCTTAGGACACAGCTCCTACTTTTAAGCGGATTCTAGGGGCCGGACTACCTGCTAGGTCCCTCCCTAAGGGTGGGACCAGGAAGGGGGGTGGTTACACCCCCAATCCTTTGTCCAGCTCACCCCAGGTCCGGGGCTGGTGTGCCCCAGGACCGGTTTGAACTGGCATATGCACTGAGGCTCCTTGTGAGCCTCAGGCATGTCTGATTCCATTCAAGCCCTACCTGACCAATACACAAAATCCTGTCTGGGGTGGTGCACGCACCTCCCCTGGCAGGAAACCCTTTGTCCACGTCTCCCAAGCTGGAAGGACTCCCAGCAGCAGGAGGGCAGACTTGTGTCTGTGGTGGTAGCGTCCATTTTGTGGAGCTGAGGCTATGTCTGATTTTACCCGGGTTTCAGGTATTGTACATGTCGTGTCCCTCTAGAAGGGTGGAATGCTAATCCCGTCTCCAGAACTGGCGAGGGGTTAGTATTCCAATTCGTATGACACCTTACTCGACATGTTTTGATAAAGCCAAACCAAAGATAGCATTTAACCGCGAGGTTCATAATGCACCTAAGAGTATATGGTATGACGATATCTGGAAACGGTAGAAGGAAGTTGTTCCGACCACTGCAGACAGGCTCAGCTCATGCCAGAGCACCATCTCACATGGAACCAAGCACTCTGCCTTCAGGATTGTTAAGGCCTGCCATAGGAGTGACTTATAGGTTAACATGTGTCCCATTTAAGGTTAGGTATAGGTATGCTACACCTAAGTAAGAGGTGGTTACACCAACTTACCCCAGCTGAGTGATCAGCCAGTTGTGTCAAATTGCTAGGCCAGGCCTGGGGTGGCATAATACATGCTTCAGCCCACTGGCAGGCCTTAGATCCACCCATGCCCTGGGTACCTAGTGTACACTGGTACAGGGGCTCACAGGGTGATCCAATTCCAATTGGTTATGCACCTATAGTGCATAGTGTCAATTTAGTAGAGAGAACAGCAGGCTGGGGGTCTGATTAGCAGGCCCACAGCCTCAATATGTCAAAAACCAGTGAAGCAAAAAGCAAAAATTTGGGGTGACCATAGGATAGCAGACCCTACTCTCCTACACAACCCCCCCCCCCCCCAAACGCAGGGACATTAAACTAGCCTTGACCAGTCTCGTCTTCATGTCCTAAGTGGAAGTACCTGGAGAGACCATCTGCATTCCCATGGTCTGTACCTGGCCGGTGCTCCACTGTAAAGTCCATCCCTTGTAGGGAAATGGACCACCTAAGCAGTTTGGGGTTTTCACCCTTCATCTGATTTAGCCACAAGAGGGGCTTATGGTCGGTCTGAATCTTGAAGTGAG